>NC_044019.1:20363682-20963682 GCF_900496995.4 Aquila chrysaetos chrysaetos | reverse complement strand
CTGCAGCCTCACGTTGAGCTGTGTTACACGGTGGCTACGGCGTGGCAAATGTATCTGCTGTGCTGTGACCTTGCGGCGTGTGTAAGGTGAGAGCGTGGCACGGCCAGTAAAGCCCAGCATTTTTCACATTTGGGGCCGTGCCCTGTCGAAGTAGCTGTCTGAAAAGAATTAATGGGAGTGGGTCAGGTATGTGAGGGGAGAGGGAGTATTTAAACGGTTTGGCAGGAGATCAGCAGTGGATGTGAGTCACATTTCCGGCATGGTACGTATTTTTAGCGTTTACTCCTTGCGCTGTATCTTTTCTCATTCCACGATAAATAAATACGAATGCTGTTGTGCACCTCGGAAGCACCGGTCTTCTTTTTTGCATTCAGCAAAGCTGGTGTGGAGAGGTGGTGGGCTTGGGAGTGGGACCTGCCTGGTCTCTGTGTTTGGAGGAGAAGGGCAGCGACCACTTATTAGCCCCACAAATCTGCAGTTTCTTTGGCCTGCTCAGAAAGCCCTTTGTGATCTTTCCCTTCTCTCTCCAACCGTTAAATGGAAACGTGAGATGCAACCGCTGAGAAACAAAGCTCTGGTTTGTCCAGGCTCCTGAGAGTCAGGCTGGAGTGCCTGCAAAGAGCTGGTGAGATCCATATGTCCTCTTTTGAAGGGAGAAGAATTGGGGCAAACTCCAGGATTTTATCATCATAGAGATTTTAGGGCTTTTAATCCTCTCCCCTCTAGATGAAGGGGAGGAGACCTGTTCTGTGTCACTCGCAGTCGGGGAATAAAAGGGAACGCATGGTTGTGCTGCAAGTCGAATCACCATTCCGTCTCAGGTGTTATTTCTGAAGTTTTAATATATTGATGTGACTACAATTAAGAAGGTAAAGAAATGATATTTAAAAGAATAACACAAGTTTTTGTATAGGTAGTCAATCAAGCATTAAATGTACCATCTCTGCACCAAGGTGCATTTAAGGCCATGGCTGAGGGCTTCAGGTTGTCTGCCTGAAAGGTGGGTGATACTACAGGGCTTTGAACTAAAGACATCTGAGCATCTCTGGGTGTTTGGTCTAAGCATAGAAAAGATTTGAATTTCCCATTAAGTGTTTGAATTTGTCCTTAGGGTTCTGCAGCTTTTAAGAAATACCAAAAATGTAAACCACCATCAACATGTACTTGTGCTTCACAGAGGAATGTGCTTAGGCCTTTGCATGTGCACGACAGTGTGTCCAAAATGAAACTACTTCTCTCTAGAAAAACAGTTTCTAATGTATTTGCTACTTTTTTGTATCATTTTGCCAATACAAGTGGCAGGTAATTTTTAAATTACTTTTAATTTGCTAACGAATCATGCACATGTATTCATGATAATGGGAAAACAAGCCTACTTCTGCCTAATGAATTGGCATGCATTATGCCTGGTAAACTGAAAACAAAGAACAAAATTTTAATCACTTTTTGAGTTTTTCATTTGTCATATGCCTTACTCTTCTTACTCTTTTTGAGGAATTTGAGGTGTTTTTCTCAAGACCTATCAGTCTGCAGTTGCCTGTAGACTCAATAGTAACGATACATGCAAGAAATGTGTGCATTAGATATTCTTTTGAAGTAAGTTACAAAAAATTGTACTTTCATTTAGATGAAAATACAATAAGCATATATTCTATCACTTTGCTCTTTGACCGATAAAAGCAACACCTAGCTTTCAGTGAGTAAACGGGATGGAAGGTGATAAATATAAATGTGCTTGACCTTCTAAGTGCCTAGAGGTTTGAGCTGTAAGTTTTCTTTGTCTTGAATCAGAGCAAAAATGGGCTTCTGACTCTTTAAGTTCCCTTTCATGTCATTTTGGTGTACTCATTCTGTAGGACTCTACTGTGGGATGTTCTGTAGAAGCAGGTGTGTGAGCATAAATGAATCGTTTAATGCATAGTTTTATCATCCTGTGGGTACTGATGCTGTTTGAAAAATAAAATGATGGTTATTAACTAATTGGAAAAATGTGTTTTCTGTGTGTCCTGAGACTGTGGATTATAAAGAAAATCCCTCACATAGAAAATCTTTTTAATAATAACCTACTAAACCTATTAGTAAGCTTCATCAAGGCAAGAAGGTCAGTTGCCCCCTGAGGATGATTTGCCTCCTCTTTCAGCACTCCCGTAATTAGCCTCCTTGTTGTAAATGTTTGCCACTGAGTAGTTGAGGGCAGGGCTATTAATCAGGAGAGGCAGGTGCTGTGGTCTGCAAGTGCTCGTTTCAAGGTTACGGCAGCACTGTCTGTGGCTGCCTGGTCTCTAGGACTGTCGCAGCGATGGTCTAAGAAGAGACCCCCCTCTGTGTAGTTATCTGGTGCTATACTTTCTGCTTTTACCCCCAAAAGAAATGACCCGTTTTTAGTGAAGTCTGAATTTTCTGCTAGGTTAAAGACAGTAGGTTGTATAGACCAGATCTCAAATAAAGGTAAGTATTGGTTTTATTGGTGTGATCTGATTTTCCTCCCTTTTTCCAGTTCAGGCTCCAGGCTGATTTATGCCTGCTGGGGGTGTTGGACCCATCGATTTTGGCCAATCTGACAGCTCGCTGAAGGGCTTCTGCTGGTACTTTGGGAACATATGTAGCGTTTCAGGCTGGAAAAGTATCTGTCCTAGAGGAGAAATTTGTTTTGCAGCATGAACTAGCAGGAGAAAAATGGTCATTGCAGTGTGAAGCAGATGCGGTGAGGAGGCTGGGTTGCTTAGCTGGGGACAGAGGAAAAGAATACCAAAACGTTTCTCTCCAGAGCCATGCAAATAGTCCAGCCATGACTTCACTCATGGCACAGCATCGGTTTTAACGTTAATCAAAATCTGCACTGGAGAGCAGATGGATGAGAGCGCACCACAGAAAACCAGGATAAACTCTGTTAAACCGCAAGCAGAATTTACGGAGCCGATTGCTCGAGGGATGCGGTGCTGTGTAAAAAGGCGTCTGTGTCTGGTCTCTTCTGGGTCTTCATGGGAACATTTCAGAGGACTGGGCATGCATACAGGACTCTCTCCTTGTCACGTAAAGAAGATACAATTTTTTTTGTCTCGTAGTTCTGGGTAAAAAATTATCTTGGTAAATTAGAAGAAAAATATGCTGCGATAGACAAGCAGGGAAATTGTCCCCCTTCCCGTGCAGCATGGTCAGCAGGCTTGTCCGTGACTGCTTAACCCAGCTCAGGAGTCGGCGCAGTCACCAAATTCAAACTAAAGAGCCAGGTTGATGCAAGCTTGTGTGGGCTCAGCAATTTGAAAAGAAAGCCTGTCCTGTTTGTCTTCTAGTTTTAACTCTTTTTCTCTCGAGTGAGATCCTGAGAGGCATTTCTTCATCTGCTGGCATTTGGAGAATTTAGGAAAATGTGTATTTTATGCCCTGTCTTTTAATGCTATGATATTTTAGTGAGTAGCCCCTGGGAATTAGTACTGTGACATTAGTTCTGGGCGAATACTTTGTAAAATCTCGCCCCTCTGTGTGCGGGAAAGGTTGTTCTTGGTCTTACTGGAAACGCAGTGACTTTGTTCCATTACTGTCAGAAGAAAATATTTGTTTTCTTTCAGCCTAACCCTTTTCTAAGAATGATCTGCTTTTATTTCTGGTGTCCCAACCCATCTGTTTCGATGGTTTGTGTTTTTTTCAATAAATTGTATCCGAAATGAGCATCCGAGTCAGAGAGATTATATAGAGAAATACGTAATTGCCCTTCGGTGAGTCTATTTAGGTGTCAACAAGCTGCCTATAAGCTCCACTTATAACAATTAGGCGATTTGCACGTTGTTCGCTGGAAGCCGCGGCGGTGAGAGGATCAAAGGTTGAGCTGGGTTGCGTTGCGGTTCACAGGCACGGCCAAGCGTAGCGAGTACCTTCTCGGACGGAGGGGTGGGAGAGCGCTTCCGTCGACCCGGGGGCTGGGGGTCCGCAGCGGCTGCTGGGGGCTGCTTGGCCACGGGCACGCGACGCGGCCGGCAGGCGTGGGGGGCCGAAGCGGGCGCTCCCGAAGCTGTGCCGTGGGCGCTGCGCGACGTGGGCGCTGCGCGGCGTGGGCGCTGCGCGGCGGTACGTGTGGCGCGTCTTTGGGTGTCTGTGGTTCAGCTGCGGCCCCGGCAGCGGTAGCGGCTCTGTGCCTTCGTTTAACTTGGACCGATGCACGTCGGGGCGTTTGAAAAGATTACGCTCGGAACATTCACGTTTAATAGGGAGATAATCTAATGGTCTGCTAACTGCATATCTTGCCCCGTTAACAATATTTAGTACTCTTTCTTATCACTGTTTCACGTTCACTACCATGTTTAGCGTCGGGCACTGCAGTTTACATTTACTCAGGACACGGTCTGGTTGCTTCTAACTCTGTTGGGTCCGTGGGCTGAGTTGAGACACCAATCGCAGGCCCTTGTCTTCCCTTGCTGTGGGAGCCAAATATTCTGGAAAAGCAGAACTCCTGCGTACGGTGTGGTAGGACAGAGAGTGCTTTAAGGGCCAGGCTCTCCGGGGAGCCGGGCATCCTCTCGGCTGAGGACAGAAGTGAGAAGTCTTCCAGGAGGTGTTGCCGTGCAGGTCCCTGGACCACAGGGCAGATGCCGGGGTGTGAGCCAGGGGCAGAACAAGGCTTTGGTTATGAAAGCTGAGTGTTTTTAAGCTAGGACATCTTGAAAGTCTGGCCGCAGGTATGACTGGTGCGTACGGCCTTTTATTCCCTAGCTGGTACTTCTCTTCCATGTTCCTGATGCTACAGATGAGAGCCTACAGCAACAACCATCCAACGTTTGACCTCTTCAATAAATACTATTTACAGGAAAATGCAGTTCTCCGCTCAGAAATTGATTGTTTTAATTGTCTTTACCTAATGAGAAATAGACATTTTGTAAGACAGCAACCAATCTAATCAAAGTGCCCTAGAAGAGTAATGGGCCCTTTTGTTTTCACTCCGGCCAAACCAGAAAAAAGTATTTTGCTTCAGATTGACTCAAAACGGAGATGTTGAAGAAGTTAATCAGCCCTCTCACAAATGCTTCAGATTGACATGCAACAAAATATTTAACTAAATCTTCATACTATTTACCTTCAGATTACTTACTCTCTAAGCATGTCTAAAAAAAGAATGTTTTATTTAAAAATGAAAATTTGAAATGCTTTATTTTCAGAAATATTTCCTTGTGAGTTTTTTTGGTGTCAAAATGCTTCAGTAGATTAAATAATTAAAACCTGCCTTTTTAATGGAACTATTTAAAATAAAATTCTTCCCCATTGTCTTCAGCTGGTTTGGAATCACACCCTTTTTTTTCCTGCCCTTATTTTAATTCTAGTACCATTTAGACCAGCATGTGCTTGGAAATCAAGTGTATTTATTTTCACAAAGGGGGTATTAATTCAATGTAAATTTCACCTTTCTCAAAAATACTCAGTTATCTACTCAAAGTAGCAATGTACTCAGGACTTTTTTGGGGGGGGGGTAAAAAAAAAACCACACCCAACCTTGAAAAGAATAGCACAATAGATAAATTTTGATTTTTAAAGTTCTCATATTATTATTTTTGAAAGGGCAAATCACAGAGGGCAAATGTCCAGACTCTGCATGAAAATGTTGATCGCTGTGTGCCTGACAGCTTGTAAATGCCAAGTACTTATTAGATGTTTATAAAATTATTTTCAGGCACTTCAGCCGATGAGTAGCTTGCAAATTGAGTCTCTTTTTTGAAGAATATGTGATCTATATGTGCGTAACTGCTATTCCTGCACTTTCAAAATCAGTGAGCCAGCTTTCAAGACACCAAGATCTACTTGAGTGAGTTGATCTAGTCCAAAGCAATTAGCAAGGCTTTCTAGATTTTTTTTTTTTTTTTTTTTTTTTTTTTTTAATGCTGGTCTCATTCTGCCAGAAGCCCCCCGGGCAGTTTGCCCTTTCTTTGGATGATGGGTGTGTGTCGCCTGATGGGCTCCAGCGCCCGCTCACGCCGCTGGGTGCTCCCTTTCCCATGCCATCACCACCTTGCTCCTTGTTGCCTTCCAGCTGGCGTCTTTTCCACCCTCTTCCACAGAATGCTTTATTTCAGTATTTCTTGCCTGGCCTTTAATCATGGCGTGGTGGTGTTTTCTTTGGGAGTTTGGCTGCTCCCTCCCTCTGAAGTACCAGAGGGCTTCAGCCCCCTTGATGGTAACTGGGATTTGCAGCTCTTCAGCTGGGCTTTGTGAAGCTGGTGGGAGGAGAAAAAAACCAAAAACCACAAACCACTTTTGAAGTCCCTAGAACTATGATAAATCTCTGAGAATCCTTCATATTGTGTTAATATATTTATGTATTTCAGAAGCTGGAGACCAAGCTACTGTATAAATCTTTAATGTTATGTACATGCATAAAATCTTAAATTACTGTTTAGTGACCTCAATGTAGAGGGATGGTGAGAAAAAATCCCACAGGAATGCAATATTCTTAATTCTGGGTTCCTCCGTTTATATTTTTATTTTCTTAGAAATTAATTTGTCTGTCTTCAGCAACAGATATACTTTAGGCCAAATAGCTGAAGGGGACGTATTTGGGGTCTTACTTTTGGGATGCAAATTCCACAGCTAGCTATCTTTATAGAAACGGCTTATATTTCAAGTTTTGAGGGTCCCCAGGCCACTGTGTAATCGGCAGACGTTGCTAGGGGTAAGCAGCTTGGGAAATCAGGATGTTCTGTTTCAGTGACTGAGTCTGGAATTTAGTCCACCAAGTTTGCAAATGTTGCCATAAATGAATATTGCTGACTTGGCAGGCTTTGGGCAGTTTTAGTTTGACTTGTCACACACCACCATCGCTCTGTTTTCCAGGCTGGTCCTGGAAAATTGGGGGGAAGGCTGGTTGAGCACAGAATTCAGTAATGCTTTTGTATAACCGCCTTCTTCCCCCAGCGAGGATAGAAGTCTTCATGGAAAATACTGCACAGGTCTACATGTCCGTGCTCAGCATGTCCTTTCCAAGCGAGTAAGTTCCCAAGGCAGTAATTGTGGGTGGATGCGGAGATGGGATTTGCCCCAGCGGGGAAATGATTCGCAGCGAGAGTGGGTTCGGTAAGGGTGGGCTGCCCACAGGGTCCAAACCGCCGCCGCAAACTGGTGCCTCTGTGAGGTTTGTGGTTAATGCCGGTTTGCCTAGGATGCCTGGCATGCAAGGCTGGGTCTGAAACCCTTCTAGAGAGAGCAGAGAAGGTAAGAGGGGAACTCGTCACGCCACAGGAAAGTTTCAGTAGCTGACTTATTTCTTATTAAAAAAATAAATAAATTAGTGCTCAGTTAAAGTAGATACTCAGTATTTTGGATAGGAACATTCTTGATGATGCTTTATGACTCACCTGGATGTTGAAGTGGTTGTATTTCAGTTTACCTAAGGAATTATATATATATAATTCAATATATAATAAAATCTAGAAAGAAACATTATCGATTATCTACCTGAAAATGCAGTGGTGGGTTTTACTTATTTTTTCATTTTTTTTTTTAAAGAAATGGCTTGTCTGCAGGCAAGCCTGCTTGTTGAATTGTGAGCCAACCTGTAGTCAAGCAGCAGGTCGTTTACCAGAGGTCATTGATCGCTGAACACTGATTCCTCCTCTGCCCGTCCTTCTAAGGGAATGGTATTATCTTCAGGATATTTGTCCAAATGGTGGGTGGTTGTTTTTTGGGTTCTTTTTGGCATTATATCTTACAAGTAGGGAGCAATGTTATTCTCGGTATCGGTGCAAACCTTACCCCAGCATTTATTTGTCCTTGTTTAGAGAGACCACATTTTCCTGAAGAAACCGTAGGCCAGCAAGGAGTTACTTTGCTGGAGTCTGAGGAAAGCTGTAGTGAAATCACCGGTGATTGTTCCTCTAAACCCCCACCGCAAACACGGTTTGGCTGCAGGTCAGCTCGGAGGTTGAGTCAGCGCAGCGCAGAATGCCTGAACTCTTATGGAAGACTGAACATGCTAATTTATTTTTAATCTTAGAGCCCTTCGCCACACTCAGGGGACCCACTGAATGATATTTGTTGCCTCCCAAATGTTGTTTTCACTTAGCTCGCTGTGGTATTTCTCGAAGAACTGAAATGCATACCTCTAGGCACGTTGTGTGATACCAGGCGCAGTGTGACAGCATGACTAATGTGCGTCTACAATTAAATAAAGTTCCTGAAGATTTCTTTTTTCCTATCATAATGCCAAGAGATTTCAAAGACTTTGATGTTGCAGCCATTATGTTGTTCTTGGTAAATTAGATTTCCTGAGTTGGCCTGAGCAGAGGTGCAGTCTCCCATTTTAACCTGCTGTCTGTAGTCTACTCGATACTTTTTCTACATCCTGTATTTTGATCTACTGAGTATCAAATTTAAATTGGGGATTTTTTTCTACCTAGATTACTTGCATATGTATATAGTACACTTTGTTACTGATTCTTAATGTATCTCTTTCCATACGATGACGATACCTGGAGAATGAAGGTGACTAACACAACAGCTTACACGGGGGGGGGGGGGGGGGGGAAAGCTACAGCCAGGGCTTAATAAATAAATAAAAATTAATGTATTTCTCGTTGGAATCCAGAATGTATAACTTGCCTGTAGTGGTATCCATGTACTACTTTCTATTGCTTGTATGCCTGGCCTGACTGGAGGTACTGCTGGGTCATTTGTCAGATTTCTCGTTTAGACTTCCTCATTAGCCTCGAGTCCCTGGGAAAGCTGGTGACCAAAAAAAAGTTTAAAATACTAAAATAGGTAAAAATGGTTGATGACTGATGGGTTATTTTGATGGGGTTTTAAAAAAATACCACAAATTTTCAAGAGCGCATCCTGCCATTCGCTTGCTGGATTTGAGGTGCAGTGAATTGCTGAAGCACGGACAGGTGCAGCGCGCGTGGTGCGCCCCTGCCCTGCTGCTCCTGCAGCTCTGTACAGCTGTGCAGGGCAAGTTCAGAATGCTGTCGGATCAAAAGATAAGTATTTAGTCTTAATTGCATTAAGGCTGATTTATACAACTATTGTAGAAAGGGTGGGCTTTAAAACTGGAGTCAAGATACAATGCTAGCACTTTCAGTCCCCTCCTGTGACGGGATGGCGTTAAGTGACCTGCCTTTAAATGGGTTTTGCTTACTTTTACAAAAATGCAAGTGGTAACAGTAGGTTCACGGCAGTGGAGATTAGATTTACTGTCTTTACAACAAGTTGGAATGTATTTATGTAATTAATTAAAAAAAAAGTTGAGTAAGAAGAAAGCAGGCCATATTTCGATTGAAGTAGTTTTCATAAACAAATTGAATTGACAGCTTGGATCAACTCAGGTTTTTTTTTTTCCTCTCCTGCTGTGCTAAACCTTACTCAGATGATAAGAAAATTATGTTTTCATGGTAGAACACAACTAGTCACACACAGGGAGACAGGATTTAAACACATCCTGGCTCACTCTGTAGTATAGGCTCCCTTTTTAATCCGCTGTTATTCTATAGCATTGTTTCTTTATCATGGGGGTAAATGTGTAGTATTAATTTTTTAGCTTCAAGCTAAATTTTGCACTGCCAGCAAACCACCTTATTTCAGCAGTGCAGCCTCATTGTGATAGCTGCAAACTGAGATCCTGTGATTGATGCTATTAAGTCATGTAATATACTGCATTCTGTTGTCAAAATTTATTTTTTTTATTGTCAACGTTTTAATATGTCTAGGCAGAGTTTTAAATAATTGCTGCAATAAAAGAAGCTTTTGGATGAGAAACGTGGTGCCTGGTGGTTTGCAGAAAGGGAATGTGAAGCATATTTATCACTTTGAAATTACAATTTCTGAGATGACAAATCTTTGATTCATGCAGAAAATTGTTAACATTTAGATTTTTAATTGAAATTCTGGATACATTCCTTGTACTATTTTAAGTATCACCTGTTAATGAAAAAGCAGTAGTCAGTGAAGAATGAAATGAATTATTAGTCTTCATTTAAGATTCAAATCAGTTTTAGTAAAACCATGAAAAAGAAATTAATGTGAAAGTCAACAAGACAAACCTCTAGACTGTGACCAGAATTTACAATCTCATTTCTGCCCTCTCCTGCAACTAAAGCATTTGCCTTTGGTTTAAGGTAATTCAAAATAGCACCTGCCTTTTAGCTCGGGCACCAAGGTGGGGGGTCTCCCACGTGTCCCCCTCCGTGGGGGGCCAGAGGAGTCTCCAGCAGGTTGAGGGACTGCCTCGAGGGTGGTGGTCACCTTGTCGTGCTCTTGTTACACAGGTGCAAAGGAGCATTTTGGGTGTTCCTCGGGAATACGTTGCTGCTGCTCGGGTCTGAAGTGGCGTCGGGCATAGATAAGCGTGAAGCCAGAAGTTGTCTTGATTTTTTTTTTTTTTTTTAAATAATTTTTTTTCCCCCTCCAGCTGCTTTTTTTTGCTCTTTCAAGGTAGCCTGTTTGGTATTATGCAAAAAAAAGACTTTCTCCTTGGCTAACTTTTGGCCAGTGAAGCTCTAATTCTGTATTAACTCTCGGTGCTGGCTCGCCTTTGCTCTGCAGGTGATCCAAGCTCCTCCCTGGGACTCTCAGAGCATTACAAAGGGGCAGAAAAGCAGACAGAGCTGCAGCAGATGTGTGAGAGAGGTTTTGGGGAGCAGGGTAGGTCCCACAGCTCACGCTTAGTGCTCCTCTTGGGGCTGGCGGGGAAGGACAGACCCTGGAGGAGAAGGTGGCAAAGCAGCACCGTTCATTGAGAGAATTTTAAAAATCACAAGGTAGATTTATCTGAGCCAAATGGATATCTGAAAAATTAATTTACAGATTTTTTTTCTGCTTGTGCAAGTATCATGAGCCTCTTCTGAATTTTTTTTTTTTGTATGTTCAGCATCCACACTTTAACTGTTTACTGTACTCACAATTTTAGTCCTACTTAACGGTGGTTCATCCACGAAGTCACCAGTTTACTGTAACAGTGTCCTGGTCCATGAAAGAAGAGCAGCAGTCTTTGCATGCAAATTACTTCTCGTAAGTCTGACATGTCACCTCTGTGGCTATGTTTCTGTGTGCGGTTCCCTGTTTTCCTGGCATCCAGGCCAGTAAATCTTGACAGTGAGGAAGAGCGTGTGTCGAAAAAGCACCTAGAAGTGACATAAATCTGACTTAAGGAATTTGTTTAAGCGCTGCCCTGATCTGTGCAATAAGTCACCTGTCAGGAAGGTTATGGAAAGAAACTTTCACCTTACGCTTCTCATCTTACCTGAAGCAAAGCCTTGGATGGTCAGGATTTCTTTTTGGTAGCATCAGGGACTCAGATCTTAACACTGGTATTTTGACACCTGAGCAACTCTTAGTTGGTAGTAAGAGTAACTGCATGACCTGGCAGTTTTAGCACCTTCTTCCTCCGTACCTTTTCACTTCATATATCTTTCTTTCATTTTTTAAAAAATACTCTGTATTCATTAGTTTCCCCCAGTTATCCCTATCTCATTTGAATTATCTCATTTCAATAGCAATACCAGCATAGAGCAGGTTAATGGAAAACCTTCTTAAATGCTGTATAGTGCATCTGTTTGACAGTGTAGTAGTAATGCTCCTAAAATCCCAGTTAGCCCGAGAGCTTTAAAATCCAGTTATTCAGTTCTACTTACATAAATGCAAAATGTTTGCATAGTGTATGCACAAAGGAAAAGCCTGTCTGAGTAGGACATTGTCTTTCTCTTTTTGTTAAAAGTGACCACCCGTGTCTCTAAAGATTAACTCAGTGGCTGGAAAGAAATTAGGGTCTGGTTTGGTTAGAGGCTGTTTTTGGAAATAGCTTCCAGAAATTTTTAGAGAACAAAATCTTATGAAACTTAAGCAAAAAGAGCAGCACTCAAGTGACAAGAAGTATTGTGTCTGTACCCAAAGTGGGTCACAGAGCCAGGCTTTTGGGGGGTTTAGTTCTGAGTTAAATTAGAAGTTAGACAGATTTCAGTTGGGAGTCCAAGGGGGAAGCATTTTCAATTGCTTTCCTGCCAGAGCCATTTTTACCATTCTGTAAGGTGCAATGTGACGGAGCACGTGAGTCCCGTTAACTAAAGCACAACAGAAGACAGCCGAGCAAACCATACTGCTGTGGAGGAGAAAATATATCTTAATTGTCTGGTTTTAAACTTTTCAGAGGGAATATTTTAATTGTTTTCTGTCATGAGCCCTGAGCCTTTCTACAGGACTTTGGAGATTTAAATTAAGAGGTCCACCAACTTGTGCAGTGCTGTTCAGGCACCATCTGGAAATAGCAGCATCTTTTCTTTCTAATAATGCCCTTTGTTCCAGGCAGTGTGTCTTATTTTTGAGAACCAGATGCCCGCTTTGGTAACTGTTAACTATTTACTGGTTTTACAGTTAAAAGTGACTTCAACTGTTACTAAAAAATGATTGTACCTGTAGCAGTCATCCTGCTTTTGCTGTATGATATTAATTTTTTTTTTTTTTTTAGGACTCCTGTCGTTTCACAGGTGAGATGCTGTTGTCTAATTACTTGACAGAAAATGCTGATACCATTATCTTAGGGAAAAGAATTAACTTTTTAATACCCCATCACTGATTAGTACTGACATTTTTCATGTTTAGGCAGCCAACGCAAGAGCAGAGCTACAGTCTGTGAGTACGTATACCTGCTTTATCCCTGTGTTTGGGTCTTTGTGAACGTTGGGTTTGGTACATTTGGTGCCTGTACTAGTACGTTGATGCCTGTAAATTAAATACCGAACCACCGTAGAGTATAGAACTTGCATCTGCACGTGTCGGAGAAGCGCAGGGGTGCAGCCTGCGCAGGACCGAGCTCTCCGTAGGGGGGACAGGGCTTCCTGAAGGATGCGGGGAGGCTCTTCGCTTTTGCACGGAGATAGGTGAGGAGCAGATGTAGGCACCCGCGTCCTGGTGGTGGTCCGAGCGTGCGTCGCTCACAGGGGAGCCTGGAGCTGGGCTGCGAGCTAAGGGATTTCGCCAGCGTTCTTGGGAACCCCGCAGGCTGCCAATGTTACCATCTATTTGTCAGATTCAGAAGCAGATGTTATATATTTGCGTTTGCATAACATTTCTTCTGGATTTTAATTCGTGACTGAAAAGTTAGATTTGACTGGGTAGTTATTTAACCTTTTTACCACCAGGGACTGGACTCCCCCTTTGTGCTTTTAGCCTCTTGCACTCTGTCAATGGGGGTGGCTGATTTTTTTATTACTGACAGTAATGGTGTCCTGTCAGACAAGTATTTGCAGCGATTTCCAAGAGGTGAGGAAGTGAAATGGCGTGACATATTGCTATAAACTTGAGCTATTGACACTTTTATGCAGCAAAGAAAAGATCCTGAAAAATAAAGGCTAATGAACTGTGGAGAGCACGGTGAAAGTCATAGAAAATGGAAATAATTTTTAAACATTTGCAAGATAGTTTTTAGCCTGAGCCAAGTACTCATCTACTGTAGAGCAGACAAGGAGCTTAAGAATTAATTACCTAGTTGATATGCATAGTTCACTAAGATGTAATTTTTAATTGTAATGTATATTGCACTTCATGTTGAATATCCGCTGCAGGTCATAGCAAAGTTGCAGGTTGATTTGTTGTTCAGAAGAACTTAGTCGCTGCTCCATCATCCTGACTTGACCTCAGGAAGGTCTCTGACAGCTCCCTGGAAGCTGAAAGTTTCCTTCATAGGAAAGTGATTTCCCTCCTCTCGAGAGAGGGCCTTTGCTACCTTTGTAAAAGGTAGGAATCAAAGGGCGATATTGAATAACAACAACAACAACAAAAATCGGATTTTTTTTAAAAGGGATTGCCTCGAAATTGATAATTTCTGAAAAGTCAGTACGTAAGAAAGAACAAATTAAGATGACGTGTATAAGGCTTGCTTCCTAGTTTCTGTCCTTTTCTTAAGTGGAGAGAGAGGGAAAAAACCCCAAAGCCTTAATAAGCAGCTCTCTGTGCTGTCCCTCGCCTCAGTGCTGTCAAGCCTGCTCAGGAAAAGAATTTTTCTAATCTAAGAAAAAAAGCCATTCATTTTATGTGGACTCTTTCTCAGCAAGACCTTATGTTTGTAGTCTCATTCATTGACATAAAGAGCAGTCCCCTCCAAAGAAGGATGTGCTAGATTTCAACTCAATATTTGTCTATTAGCTCATTCATGCTGGTGGATCTTATACATTCATTGATTTAACCTTTGTGCGTTCTGGGGCCATGTAGTAGACTTTGCTTTTTTTTAGAATCAGAAATTGCACTGTATGCCAGGATGGATAAAAACTGGTTATTTGGTGCCAATCTTGGAGAGAATAGAATTTGGACTTGATTATTGTTTTGTTGCCTCTTTAAAAAAGGTATGTTATTTGCTCTACTTCAAATGTCGAGTGGTCTTTTCAGACACTCTCTTTGGTGTGCCCAGAAATTTTTATAATCTAAAAATCAGTAAAATACTGATTTTTTTTTTTTTTTTTTTTTTTTTTTTTTTCCCCCCTAAGAGCAGTGACTTTCATACTTTGAAAGCATTATCAGTGGGGCAGTACTGAATGCTGTGCAGACAGAGAAAGCAGGATGCTTCTGTGCGTGACCTACGTTTTCTTTCCTGGTCTTCACCTCTTTGTCCTTCGTTACGGTCAGAGGCCACAGGCAGTGGAAAGAGCTTGAGACTAGCAAAAGACATTGTGGAAACCTCTGTCCTTGTATTGATCCTACGTATGTGGCACCTCTGAGACCGTATCTCTCCTTAGAGAGGATTAACTTCTTTCCTGGTTATCTTGCTGGGCTAGACCCCAAAGAGGGTTTGCGTCCATGATGTTGGAGACAAGCACGGGAGAGCCCAGGGCACAGCCTGCCTGTCTGCCCTCCGTCTCTTGGCCTGAAACAGTCACTGGAAAACACGGAGAGCTTGTCCTCCCCTGCCCTTGGCGCTTGCACATGTGTTGCATCTAGTAACCGCAACTTCAGAGCTCCGAAATCAATGAAATAAATTGAAATCAAGAGGTTTTCGGGTTGTCTGGACATGGTGTCAGGCGTTTGGGTTGCACACTGCTTAGCTACAGCCACACGACGTACCCTTTCACAGCTGGTGCCTCTAGTACGTGTACGTATCAGGTGGAGCCGATGCTGTGATAATCAGCAATTCTTGGATTTCATTTTCTTCTCCGCAACTGTTTTGGTCTAGAACGCGCAGTAATCCGAGCGCTCTCTACTCGGAGGCTTGCTCGGCTGTAAAATGAGCAACGCTCCAACGCGCTCAATTAACAGTAGCAGCGGCCGAAGATGCTCGCGCCGCCAGCCTGCTCGCTGCCGCGTGTCTGCGGGAGGCTCTCGCGCCTGCAGCCCCGGAGGAGCGCGCGCCGGCGTTCTGGTGTCCCAGCCGAGGCTCCTGCCGGAGCCCTGGCGCGGGGGCCTCCCCTCCGGCGCGGTTTCGGGCTTTCGGGCAGGGTGGCAGAAGCTGCCGCCGCTGCAGCGGATTAAGCGAGCGGCCGTCCTGGCGCTGGCAGAGCGCAGACCAGAGCGTCTTCTCCGCTCCCAGGTTACAGCCTCAGGTGTTACGTGCAGAAAAGATTCTCTCGCTGATGTGCTTGGTTTGGTGAGCAGAAAGCTTTTTGGCTCAAGGGAACATTCACAATTACCCAACCAGCATGTCAAAATATATCTTATTATGTAATTTGGTGCACAGTTCAGCCCTTTGAAAGCACTATCGTTTCTTTAAAAAAGTTCTGGAGACAATAATTTTTTTCTTTTTTTTTTTCTTTGTAGAATAATCTACTTGGCTTTTAGTAGGGATTCTCTTCAGTCTCCTCTTGTGTTTGATTTTGCAGGGGGAGTTTAAACTCTGAAAGCTTTATTAAAGGAGTAGCTTGTAGTTAAGAATACACATTTTTATTGTATATACTAAGAAAGCTGTACTATCTTTGACTTGTAACTACTAGTGGAAAAACTAAGCTGAGTCCACATTTCTTGTACTTTGCTGCCTAACTCCCAAAGAGTCTAAGCAGATCAGAGTTTGGCCCCAAAACTCTTCTCAAGCTCATTCAGAATTTGGTAGCACCCTTACAGTCTGTCCTAGCTCCAGAAATGGGGGAAAAAAAAAAAAAAAAAAAAAAAAGTCATTCCTCTAAAAATGTGATTTGCATAAAAATCATGGGATTTTAAAGTGCTTTTGTTTTCTTTTACTGCACAACCACAAGAATTCAGAATTTCCATGTAAAGAACGAAAGCTGAAATACTAATACAGTCTGTTCCACTTCAGGGATGTGGGTTTTTTGGGTTTGTTTTGTTTTCTCCGTTAAAAAAGCCCCTCAAATATTGTAAGACTCAAGGTAGAATCATGAGAACTGGCAGCTTTGGCATTGCACGTTCCCAAATGACCTTGAATTTTTTTTTTTTGCTACGTTGTTAATTAAATCAATTATGCTGATGCTAGCAGTGTCTATATAAACTTCCCTGGATAAACACAATTCCTTTACAAAAGTTTGTATAAACGCGTGCTTACAAATAGATAAGCAGTGTGCTAAAGCAGGCTGTCAGGCTCACAAAAGCATTGATCCTAAAAGTGTTGCTGAATCAGCAATAAAAACTAAAAAAAATATAGATATGTGTCATTCATTCACTTAAATTCTGTACGTGAGCCGATAAACCGAAGCAGAAATGGTAACAGGTACATTCAGCGGGAGCAAGGACAAAAGCCCCCGTAGCACCTTCTGGTTTCTATATGATTATGTGCAATTATCCTGCAGCACCGCATGGCTTTGAAATCCTCCGCTGCCACGCTCTTCTTTCCCGCATTTCCTAACGGTCCGGCTGAACATCTGCTCTGTGAATACAACACGCAGATGATGCAGCTGGAATCGCCGGTGGCAGAATTGTTTCCTCGACGACAGGAGCATGTTATTTTACCCTGGCTAATCTATTGTCTCTTATACTGCTCTTCCCCTCCATCCCCGCTTGCTGGATGCAATTAAAGCATCCCGGCAGAGCTGCCTGCGTGGTGAAGGAGACATGTTTCACCCCCAGGCGAGGCTGGCGCTTGGTACAAGTCACACCAGTCTGTCGGTTCCTGGAGCAAATATTGATGACAGCCGTGAAGCATTTGCAGGCTCGGCTCTGCTCTGCCGAATCCCAGCCAGCTTACATTTGAGCTGGGTAAGCAATGAAGGCAGGACACGTTGAAAGCGGGAGACAAGTACAATTTCATTGCAGCCCTGCGTTTTCTTTTCGTAGCTAAAAGGTTGCCCTCGATGCCAAGCTTTGCTGCTGGTGCGTTTCCCTTGGTACCCAAAGGGAAATCCACCTGTGAGAGAGGGGAAGGTGCGCAAATGTTCCTAACAGAAGAGATTGCTGCTTTGATTTTCACATGGGCAAAAATATGGCCGTGCAATTGAAATGACCTAATATTGTGTCCAAACATTTTTCTGTTATTTATTATAAAGTCCAAACTTTTGTTTGTTGAGAAGAAAACTTTGTGCAATATGGTACCTCCTTGTACAGTTTTTCTCACTGAAAAACTGTTTTGTTTAAACAGAATTCTGGTGGTATGGGGACAAAATATTTTCCTGGTTGTCAAAAATAAATTAATAGTAGTTCTCGGATATCGTTTTCTAAGATCACTGGGAAGAGGGATTTTTTTGATGGGAGATGGTGCTTGTTTGTAAACGACCGGCTCTTGTAGCTGCTGGCTATTACAGGCAAATAGAGGCAAGGACATTAACAACCTCAGGTGCTGGTGCGAAGATCTGTGTTTTAATCCTCCAGGTCAGAATTTTGGGTTTGGAAGGTCAATACCTAATTTGGGAAAAGTTACAACCGAAACAAATGTGAGAATCGGTCCATTGAATTACTGTAAACTTTTCCCAGAATCTGCGTAAAGAAATTGATACTAAGGAGGTCGCAGAACAGGATTTATTTGTGCCGCCTTCGCTCTTTCGAGAAAGTTAGTGCAATCCCAAGGAAGCGGTTTTCTCCGCCTCTCCACGGTCCGTTCCTGCCGTAGTAGCCGTGGGTCGGCAGCTGCCGAAACTGCGCGTATTTGTGTGCTCTCCCTTCCAGCGCGGTGCGCGAGGCTGGCGATCCCTGTGGGCAGGTTCCTCCGGGGGCTGAGCCAAACCACACCGACCGCAGAAACGGGCTTCGTGGCTCGGGGTGCCAGAGCCGGCGCTCAGTACCTGTGCTCGTGGATAGGCTTTCTGACCCGGCTAGAAATCACTTGCAGGTTAAATGCTATGCCAAAGGTGTGAAATTAAGCTGCAAGTGTCTTCGTGGAGTGGTGCCAAAAGTGACGTATGGGATGCATAGGTTGTGATGTAATAATTTCATCAGCGTGTGGCTGGAATAACAGGTATTGTGAAGGCGTAACTAAGTTTTACCATTCTGTACAGTGAATAAGAGTAAAATTTTGATATGCTACATAGCTATTTTTATAAATGCTTTGCTGAGTGTTTGTGTCTTTTATTGGTAGCATATTTCATATCCTTTGACCTGTGAAATCTGCATTCCTTGTGCCATTTTTCCAATTGTAAATTCTTAAGGAATAAAAAAAAAATTATTTTAGGAAACTCGGAAGTGGCTCAGATAACGTGCTTGTTGATGCTGTCATCATACTGTGTAGCCTTAATATTCTTCAACAGAAGTAAATTACATAACCCTGTGAGTAGGGGGGTGCCTTTTTCCACTGGTGTAACAGAGATTCTTTTTCTGTTTATTTCCCTATCGTATCCCATATCGGTCACATCTGACCTTTGATCACTTGGTCTTTCATGGTAAAACAATGATAAGCAGGAAACTTCATGCTTGTGAGAAGGTAAAAAAATAAGCATTTTCTGATATAATAGTGGCATTGTTTTTAAGGTGCAATGCAGCCTTAGGATAGTGCTATCTATAACTGGGTAGACTGGGGTAAGGTGGTAAATGGTGTCTCTCAACAGCACTTATTTTGCAAGTAGATTGTTATTTTTATATAAGTTTGTAAGTAATTGTGTTTCTCATGAGCTGATTTTTTTTTTTTTAAAGTTTTTAAGTTATTTTTGGAATTGCTTTGCCTTAGAGCTGATTGATTTAGACCTGTATAAAATCCAGTTTGCTTTTGTAATTTAATGTTTGGATTTCCACCGTCCTTTAGATGGCTATAGTTACTCTTATATAGATACTATTGTATTATTAAAATTTAGACTTTACAATAGTTAATAGCATTAGGGAATTATTTTTAGTAATTTTTTTTTGTCTCAGAAATTAATAATTAAAGCAAATTAATTTGAAAACTGAAATCCTGCCTTTAATATGCTGAAGGTTATGAAAAGATGTATCTATCTATATATATAGTGGGAAGATGTCTTGGTCAGTCATACAATAAAACTTCCGAATGTCTTCTTTATCAGCTTCACTCTTAAATGTTACTAACCCAGATGATCTGTGAGTAATGAAATGGAAGTCAAGACAACAAAAATCTTCTGTTGTTGAAGATACCTTTTAGTTGATATTTTGTAATGGCTCAGAAGTGGCAAAACAGTATTTCTCTGCTGCCACGACAATGCGGGAAACTCTGGGTAGTCATTGTTGTTTCCTTTGGCACAGTTGTAGGCTGTTGTTCGGTTGAGGTTCTCAAACTTTTTTTTTTTTAGCCTTTTTGTGGAGGAAAA
This sequence comes from Aquila chrysaetos chrysaetos, assembly GCF_900496995.4. Taxonomy (NCBI): domain Eukaryota; kingdom Metazoa; phylum Chordata; class Aves; order Accipitriformes; family Accipitridae; genus Aquila; species Aquila chrysaetos. Next base: position 20,944,093 of record NC_044019.1, on the reverse strand, counting down.
TGTTTGAATCCCAACTGTTGTGGGGTTTTCACTGGTTGGTTTGTTTTGTTTTTGTTCTAGGTTTGTCTTTTTTAATTCAGTTGGAGCTGAATTCATTTTGTGAGCGTGTTAACAAACAGATACTCATCTATCCTGAGAGGAGCTCTGCTGTTGGGGTCTTACAGCCTTCTCCGCGGCTGCTCCTCTTGCTGGTCGCCTGCCAGCAGGCAGGCAGGGCAGACGAGAGAACATGTGCTGCGGCATCCGCAGAACACTCGTGTTGCTCATTCTAGGTCTGTGCGCTATTATGGCATAAAGCGAACAGGACCATGGTTTCAAATATTAGCAGGGCAGATAAGCAATTTGATCTCTTCATACACCGCACTGGTGCGTCCCCGCCTCAAGTACAGTGTGGAGTTTGGGGCACCTTGATATAAGAAGGACATCAAACTATTAGAGTGTGTCCAGAGTATATGGTGAAAAGCCTCGAGGGCAAGACTTAGAGGAGCAGCTGAGGTCACTTGGTTTGTTCAGTTTGGAGAAGAGAAGGCTGAGGGGTGACCTGATCGCAATCTACAACTTCCTCAACAGACGCAACGGAGGGAGAGGTGCTGATCTCCTCTTTCTGGTGACCAGCGACAGGACACGAGGAAATGGAATGAAGCTGCGTCGGGGGAAGTTCACATTGGACCTCAGGAGAGGTTCTTCACTGAGAAGGTGGTCGGTCACTGGAACAGGCTCCCCAGGGAAATGGTCATGGCACCAACCCTGTCAGAGTTCAAGGACCATCTGGATGATGCCTTTAGCCTATCATTTAGTTTTAGGTAGGCCTGCGAGGACTTGATGTTCCGTATAGGTCTCTTCCAGCTTGAGATTTCCTATGATTCTATGAACTATAGATCTTACGGGCATGGCAGAGAGACAGGCATTCTCATTAGCCACTACTTTTTTCCAGGGGAGATTTCCTTACCAACTTGCTTTCTCACTAGAAATAACCAAACCCGTGTGAAGAATAACATGCAACTGCCCCTGCTCCTGAGACGCCACAGAATTTGGACAATAAGTGAGACCTCTTGCTCCAGAGGTGCATAATTGATTATCCTTTTTTACTGTCGCACATTAATTAGATGTATGCGTCACCTTCAACCTTTGGACAGGCACAGGGTGTCTATGCTAATGTGCTATCCCTTTTACTTTATTAGAGGGGGGGGTGAGGGGAGATGTTGGTCTTCCTCTTGGTCACCTCTGTGCTCCTCTTTGGACCCTGTTACTCCTTTAGGTGTGCACAAAGGGGCGTAGAAATTAGAAAGCTGTGATTTTCTCTAAACTGGATCAATTTTTAACTTCCTGCTGTGGCATACGGATGTTCCTCATTATTGCAAATGGAAAGATCCCTAGTCAATGATGGTTGTTGTAATGAGGTTACTGCTAAATGGGTTTTAGGATTGTTGGAGGTGGTGGTTAGTCAATAGCCTGAAGTGTGAAAGAACAGGTAATCTTGAGACATGAGAAACAGCTAGTGGTATGTACAAGCAGTGGCTCAGTCCACAATGCATGCCGGGTGGAGTTCTCGTTGTGACTTTCATGTTGATTTGAATTGGTTGTCTTTTTTCATCAAGTGTTTTCAGCTGTTGATAGATGTAGAAGTGATATATTTTCCCATGTCTGCCCCTTTTCCATGATACAGTCTTGGTTTGCACAGTATGTGATAAGCATCTGTAGTTGTTGATATCCTACCAATTCTCAAGCAAAGAGTATGTACTTCAGTTTAAACTCCGTGTGTTGGGATGTTAATTTTGCCTTTTACATGCTGCATCCAGTTACTACCAGGATGTTGAATTTATGGCAAAAATTTGAAATAGCTACTGAAGGTCAGTATCTTTCTGTAGAGGTAGAATCAAAGAAAAATTGCTGCAGTGGAATGCCAGCATTGTATATCGGTTGCAGAATATTGTATAATTTTTTTTAAACCTTCAGTAACTCAAGAGCTTTACTTCATTAATGGACATAAACAGAAAAATTGCCAGTTGGTATGGAATGGAAGAAACAAGAACTGAAGGACTAGAATTAAGCAGTGGTTAGAGGACATTTTTATTCAGTGTTTTATCTTCTTTGTACTATCTGAGCTTTTCTTTACTTCTTGTTAAAATGTGGTAACATCAATTCAATGCTTTTTTAAGGTTTATATTGTCTCTCTGTTTGTAATCATTCTCATTAAACCAAAGCATGAGGAATGGTGCAGACTGTGTGCGGATTGATGTTGACAGATTTTGCTGTTTTAGAAAGCAAGAAAACATCGGCTTGTTTAATTCCCCTTTAGGACGCGCGTTCACTAAGTGCTAGAAGAAATCCCATGTGAAAGCTTTGCATTCGCTTTTCAGTACGGCTTTTCAGTTCAGAGGTGAAACAAGACAGTTGGAGGTGTAACAGATCAGGTAATGATGACTTCATCAGCTGAGATGACCTCACAGAAATTGAAACTGTAGGTTGCCTAAGGCCTGATTTTGCAAAGCACATTATCTAGTTCTAAATTTCAAGAAGCATATGTTTGAATTCATTCTAGTTGAGCAAAATACACATCGTCTTCTTTCCTACCTTCTGTTAAAAAGCTGCCTGACTGTAATGGGGAAGGAAAAGCCACCAAAACACAGTCTAAATCATGGTGTGCCTCCCACCATATGGTGGAGCACATAAAATCTCAGAGATCAGGCCACGCCAGTCGTTTAGTTCTCCAGTCCCCGAATGACACATCAGCAGCCGTGGCGCAAATACAAAAGCATTACTTTTGTGCTGCAAACCTCTGCTGGTGGGTCAGCTTCCCCGGTGGACTCTGCAGCCTCCTGTCCACCCTGCTCATCTTCTGGTGCAGCTTCATAAAGGCTGGGTGGGCTTCCCCTTAGCCTGCTTCTCTCTCGTTGCTGTAGGTAGCCCTGTGTCTGCCTACCTTTGCTTTTCTCTAAAATGCTAGTGTGCAACTTAACCTGTGTTAAGGGAAGGGTCTGGGGACCTTTTTCGTTGCTAGGAGGGCAGAGCTCTGTTCTGTTACCCATCCTGGAGCTGTTCCCCTAAAACAAATTGCTTCTGGATTCTATATTCATTCTTGCATTTCAGTGGAAGAGAGATAATACTGGCCATTCTTCACCATGGCTTAATAAAGCTCTTAAACACAGCGATAAAAGGGAAGATCTGTGGTTGGTTGGTTTGGGTTTTTTTTGTGGGTGGTTTTTTTGTTTGTTTGTTTTCTTTTTTGTTTTGTTTTGTTGTTTTTGTTGTTGGATTGGGTTTTTTGTAGAGGGAAAATGCCATGCTGAACGTAATTCCAGCATGTTCCTGTTGAATGCATACAGGAGCCTGAAGGAGCTCTAATCATCTGCGTTGGCCTGTGCATATGGATGATGGGCGGTGTGGCCCACATCACAAGAAGGGTATCACAGGAAAGAAATTTAGCTTTAAAAAGGCGCAGCGTGACCCATTTTCCTCTTTTGCGCTGTATGGTGTTCTGCTGCTGGCTCCTGTTTGTGTGGGCTGATCCCCTTTGGTGCTGTTGGCTCTGACTGTTGGGTTCATTGGTGGCTGGAACTAACGTCCAGCCCATTTTATAATCATGTATCTCAAGGTCTGCCTCTGCTTACTCTTCCGCGCCATTACGCTGGAGTTATTCGCAGGGGGATGGGGGAGGTTGGCATCCTCTGTGTCTGATCCAGATGCGCTGCAGTTGGAGGGCAGGGACTAGCTCCATATTGTGCCTCGTTAGCTATGCAAGGGGACACAGCTTGGCATGGTAGCAAGTGCCAGTACTGAGTTTTGATCTGTTATCTCGGCGGAGGGGAGGGTAAAAAAAAAAACCAACCTTAAATTTTACTCTTGAGTGAATCTTAATCTTTAAATTAGTAAGAATGTGAGATTTCCCATGCTACGATTTTAGAATAACAGTAATCATTTTAAGAAAACAAAGCCAAGGAACATTATGGTGTTGAATGTAGAGTAAACTGGTGTTTGAAATGATGCGTTGTACATCTGCACGTATCAAAAAAGGAGTTTAATTTCCTAATTTGTTTTGGATCTTGCCCCCCTTTCCTCATGTTCATCCCTGTTTTATTTTCTTCCTTTTGTGTCTATAATTGCATGCATTATTAGAACTGGCAAGATGAGCACCTCCAGATGCATCCTGCAGGAACCCAGCCAATGCTGACTCTATTCCCATGTCAGACTGCATGCCAAGTCAGTGAAGCTTAGTTGTCAAAATCTATTCCCTTTCTACGCTGCTTCTAAACCCATCTTCTCACATAATATTTTGACACAGGGTGACTGCTGATACCCTCAAGAATTGTCCCAAGCTTAAGAAGGTGTATTTTAGTATGTAGAACCATAGTAGTTAAAAGTAGTATTTTGAAATAGTATGCTCGAGGAAGCTTTCCTTATTCTTCTGTCAGGTGAAATGACTTGAGGGGTTTGTAATCTGTCACACTGTACCTTCCACTGTTTTTTGTGGTGTGTTTTTTTTTTTTTTAAATTTATCTGATTTTTTTATGCCCTTTGACTACAAAAAAAAAATAAATCACTGATTTTACTAAACGTAATGCATTTTGCATTGTGATTTTTTTGCACCAAGACAACTCCTCTTCCTTTTGGGGAAGAATATACTCATTTTACTTATTATTTTACAGGTATCAGGCAACAGCATATCAACGTTGCTCCTTCTACAGGATCTTTTCCTAATTGGAGATCTATACTATCACCAACACGGCCTTCCACAGAAACGAAGACTTCCTCAGTAGCTGATATTTCCATGGGACAGACTTTGGAGAATGCAAACTTGCTTCAGATGATAAAAACAACGCTGACTGGCACGCGTACCAGGACTTTGGATCAAAGTCATCTGTCGGCCACCCTTTATCAAGGCAGTGGAAGCAGTGCATCCCAGGAACCCGCTGAAGTTTCAGCTGAGTCGCCTCTGAGGTCATCGTCTCAAGATGCAGACGAAACAGCTGCTGTATCAGGTTTGCCTCAACTTGGTATGTTTGCCACATTGTCCACTACACCATCAGTGACACATTCGAGTACGGCTGTGCCATTTCAGCTAATACCATTAGAAACACCTTCCATTTCAAAAGCAAGCACATCGGGAGCAGACATGCTTGCTGCTGTTCCATCACCATCATTCTCCTCATTGGTAATTCAGTCATCTCATACCATTAACTTTTCGAAACCGGCTGTACTGCCCATCAAAGTGCCTTTGTCTGCAGATCCTGAAGGGTTCTTCAACACAGATTCAGCCAGCTCACAGGTTAGTGAAAGCAGAAATAGTCCTCTAAGCACGGTCACTGTAGTACATTCCAGTACGGTGAATCTCAGAAGGGGTCCCAGGTTGTTTACGGCTACCATGCCTTTCAATCTCTTTGGATCGACAACAGTGCACTTCACAGAAATAGTGGGAAAGGGTTCTCCTTCAGAAAGGACCTCTTTTTTGTCTCTATACTCTGATATTCCTGTGTCAAAAACATATCAGTCTTCCTTGCCAGTAACTTCCAGAAGCCTGTCACGGTTTCCTAATGAGAGTATGTATAGTGTATCTTCCACTGGAGTAAAACCAAACAGTCAGCCATTTAAGGCAGCACTGACTGACAGGAACGGTGATATCACTCCTCTGTCATCACCAGTTTTTCAGGATAAATCAGAGGTTCCTACATCAGTCTTCCATCCTGTGGGTACTTCGCATCTAATACCCCCAACGAGTCATCCTCAGTATTCCACAGCCCTGACTAATTGCACTACAGGCTCTACCGCTGCACCTTTCTTGCCATCAGCTTCTGAGAGCCTAGCTGATGTCTCCAGCTCAACAGAGAGCACGTCTTCCCTTTCATTGCCAAAATTACTTATTCCAGATGCAAAGCATGCTCGCAATGCAGTGCTGCCAGTACGAGCATTTAGAAGCGAAACAGATTTTCTCTTTAGCAATGCAACGCGCTCCTCTTCAACAAGCACCAGGTCTCCCTTGCTAACTGAGACAAATGACACCTTTACTAGGATAACACACAGAAACAGTCCCCGTGCAGCAGCAGCAGCTGATGAAGATATTTTGCAAATCCCTCTGACTGTTTCCTCGCAGCCCTCGGTGGTGGCTCTGAATCAGACTTTTGCACAAGACCTGACTGAGGGAGCTTATCTGGCAAACAGCACGCGATTGCCAGCTGCTGCCGCACGTACTCTCCCAACTTCTGATGGCTTTCCCGTGGCAAGAACAGCTCGACAGCTTTTCACAAGAGGGGTGACAGCAAAGACATCCATGAACTTTAATGCTAATACTGTTCTGCCTTATGGATCTCAGCTTTCCAAAGTTTCTCCAGCTATCCAAACCAGTAAACTCCCCGAAGGATCAAAGATGCTAGGCACTGTTTTGGAAACAGCCATGACTAGTCCCGATCTAGCTGCAGTGCTGTTAATTACTTCCACTACAGGCCTTTCAAAACCTGAACCTATCACAAATACATCTGCTACTGATATCTTTGTGACTGAACATCTTCCACCTGGAGATGCAGAAAGTCCAGATGTAACCGCAAATGAAGACGGAAATATGAGAGTACCCACTGTTGTGACCCCACATGCGGAGTATTCACCTCCGAGAGCTTTAAATCATTTTACTTCTGATCAGACTTCGCGTTCAGTTGATAGAAAGCCACTCGCCTCTGTCGTGCCTCCAGCGTGGGGTACGCTGCCATCGCTCGTTTCCACGACAACGGTGATGGACAGCCACGGCTCCAGCTTTTCCAGGATTTCTAATGCAGACGCTGAAGGCAATTTAGATCCTGTCAGCTCTCCTGAAGTCGCAACTTCGGCTTCTACGGTGACCAAGACAGCATTGCTGTCTTCAGCTGGCATTAGTATTCCTTCGGTAAAAACGTCAGTCAAAATGGCAATAAGAGAAGTTCCTCCAAGTACTTCTCCATTGGAAACCGAGTACAATGCACCATACTCAGTAGTTTCAAGTCTGCAAAAGAAAAGTAATACAAATAAGCAGGCACTCTTCTCCACCCCTTCAGCAAACTATACATATGCAAACTCTAGTCAAAATGTTTCAAATTCGCCCTTCACTGGAATGAAGTCGACTAGTTTTGCAGCATCTGATGTAGATGCATTTGCGCTGAAAACATCTCCTGCTCGGCATTCATCCCTTGCTACCACTTTGACAGTGCCTGACCCCCTGCAAAAAAAGCATGGAAGCGCAGCTGAAAATGTTACTAATTTCTTTACTGTTGGAGACATTAATATCAGTATAGAGTATGAAGCACCTCTCCCTTTACACGTGCCTTCTGTTAATCATACAGGTGCTTTCCCTAGCTCTTTAGAATCACAAACAACTGATGCTGGAAAGATTGCTTTACTGACAAAAACCTTAGGCACAACACCAGCGTTGGCTTTTCAGCTCACTGACAACTTGACTCTTTCAGCCAGCGATGAAAACAGTGCCATCCACAGCATACTGCCAACCGAGTACACCTCTCCCGTAATGAAGCCTTCTAGCTCAACTCTCTTGCAGAGTTTTATTACAGAAGATGATATCGGTTCTGGAAATTTGCCAGAATTTGCAGATAACCAATTAGAGTCCTCTGGTTATTTGGTTTCAGCTGATAAAAATCCAGCTACATTTAGTGTGGAGGAGTGGGACACAAGTGCTACAAGACGTAGTCTAGTTCCCAGTAATATATTTAATAAAGCTACCAAGGGCATCCCATTGCAAACCCCTACCACCAGTGCTCCGCAGTCAGTCATCATAACTTCTGTCCATACATCACCAACACAACTAACTTCTCCTTTTTTGTCAACAACCAACTTTACCCATTCTGTCATTACAGTGTTATCTGGAGTATCTTCTGGTGCAATACCTACAGTAGGAACTTCAGAAGCAAAACCACTAACAAGAAAATCATCTCCAGCTTCACCAGTGCCAGCTTCTTCCTTCTTTTCTCTAGGCACTGAAAACACACCTTTGCCATCTGTGATGGCTTTAAGCACACCAATACTGACACTAACAAAAAATAACACTGCCACAAACTTGACATCGGATCTAAGCTCAGTAGGAACACGTACAGATTTCCCTTTTGCAACAAGAAACACAACTGCATCACCCCTGGACATGACAGCTATGCTCATAACCCCTAAAAGCAGCACGGTCACAGCTTCCACACTTGCACCCACAGCACATGTACCAAGGCAGATAGAAACAACAGTAACTGACACCCAGAAGTTCCCAAGCTCAGAAATCACCAAAACGTCAACCCCGTATCCACTGACAATTACAGCAGCTTTGACATCTATTACAGCATCAGCGAAAACAACTAGGCTTCCCCCTACTCCAGTGGAAAACATCTCTGCTCCTCCCGAAACCACAGCAGCAGCCGCTTTCGCTAACATGACAGCAGCTCCTCCCCTGGATTGCCGGCTCTCCAGGAACCTTATGGTTAAAACAGGTACGTGGGGCCGCTGAATTTGCCAAAAGGACCTCGCTTGTCTATGGGGGGCTGCTGGTGAGGACTGGGAAATACGCTCAAGTGGCAAAGAATGTGGGGGCATTAGCGATTAATCCGGGGATGAGGCTGTGGCGCTGACAAACCAGACAGATAAAAGCAGGGGTGCTAGATAGGAATGGCAGTGGCTTTATATGTAGCTTGGGTTTTACGATGGATGTGTTAAATGAAGTAGCGAGACCGGGTGCTCTGAAGTTCAGCGGGTCGCTGCAGGGGTCTAGCAGAACCACCGATGTGGAGGGACAACCCCGACCGACGTGTGGTTTGGTCTCTGCTTTGCAGTAAGGAGTCTGTTCCGCTGAAGACGACAGTGCAGTAACCTGCCTCAGTCTTTGGCCCTCTTTGCATAGGGAGACCTAATTCTGGTTTTATATGAACACCTAATTCTATCATTAAAGATTCATTTGAAAATAATGTCTAGTATTTAGAGTTGCATGCTTCAAAATGGGAGGATTTTGAACTTTCTATGTGAACAGTACCACTTTAGCTGTTTTTTCACGGACAGCTTTTTCTTAGCTGTAAGAACTCTAAACTAAAGGGGTCTGGAGAGGGCCCTTGCCCAGGCTTCACCCAGACTCCGTATGGTAGCACAGCACAGCACCAGAAGATGTGTGTCCCTCGGAGATCTCAGCAAAGAATAGCTACATAAAAGGGTTTATGACCTTGTATAGACCTGACTGATACTGGGGACAATGAAAAAAGCAGCTTTTGGACCTAATGTGTGTTCAGTAGCTGCTGAATATGTATATCAGTAGCATGCTGAGTACAACAACTATTTCTAACGATACGAGTAGCTTGTACGTAGTATATGATTGAAAGTACTTAAGTGCAGCTATAAAACTCTTTCTGCAAATTATAAGAGAAAAAGAAAAAGCTAGTGATCATATTAATAAAGAAAGTGTACAGACACTTCCTAAATGGAAAATAATTGTAGTAGTGAAGTAACACATTTCTTTGTTTATTTAACTCTGGCCATGAAGGTATGAAGCACACATTCTTTCCATAGGCCTGCCTGTGCAGCACCGGCTGAGTCCCCTGGGAATGCTGCACCAGGCTGTCCGCAGGCAATCGAGTGGCGTCATACCTCACTCGGAAAGGCAGCGTGGCAAAGACTTGTTGTTGTTGCTAAAGAAATTGCATTTGTTAGACCTCACTCTGGAAACAATGGGCTATTGCCCTGGGATGAATAGGGAACTCGGGGACGCTGCTGAGCCCCTGCAGTTCATGCTGCTTTTGGAACTGCTGCAAATCTTAGCTGCTTTGATGATCTCCACCCAGCTAGCCCAACGTAAAACAAAAAAAGCAAACAGTAGCATAGTAAGGTCTCAAACCAACATGCGGCTTTTGTTGTTCCGCAGTTCTGTTTCTGAACACAAGGAGGATGCTGATCAGCAATCCCTTCAAGGAGAGTGTGAGAAAAGGGCTCAACCAAGTGCTGAGACAAGCGTTCAACCAAAACGTCAGTGCTCAGGTAAGCGTGCTTGGCTTGCCTGCATGATCTCCCACCAAGAGAATCCCAGCTGGCTGCAGCTCCAGCGGTGTCTCTGGATGCAGGAACCCTCTTGGAGGGGAGCACCGAGCTTTTCCTATGGAAAGCAGGCATAGGTGGCACCCGCTCTGGGCTCTAAAAATGTAAGGACCTCTCCAAAGCTTTTACCACTTGATTTGATGAAGTAGAAGGGAGAAATGCAAATTTCTGTTTGGTGTGTTCTGGGAAACGACTACTGACAGCAGTTTCCTCCTCCCCCTGCAGCTCAGGCATGACTCCTGTTCACAATCAGCCAAGTGCTGCTGTGGTCAGCCTGGATAAATGGCAAGAACAGGGCTGGTAAATAGGGTGTCACGGCTGTCAGTCCGCTCCCCGGTTTGAAAACCCGGTACCTGACAAGCGCGGTTCCACAGGGACGAAAATCCCGAGCAGGGAGAAAGCACATTTGATTGAAAATAAATGAGGGAGTTGTGTTCATCACTTCGCAGCTAAATTGCATGAACCTCTGCATTGCTGCATGTAAGAGCAGGTTTAGGTGGATTGCTGGGGCACTCTTCTCTGCAACGTGGGTTCCCGTGCACTTAGGCAGGGGTTTGGGCTGAGTCCAAGGCTGTTATGTGTTATACTCACCAAGCCACTGGGAAGGAAAAAAAGTATTTTTGCTCAAAATAGAGGGCGTAAGGTTGACTTTTGTCCCCACGCTCCATTGCTCCAAGTTTGGATGATGTTAGTTGGTTTGGGAATTGTATATTTCTGAGACTCAGCAGCAGCAATGAAAACTGTCAGGTTTAGTCCCCCACCTTCTTGTAAACCTGAGGGAAGCTGCCTTTTTCTAACAGAGGAAACCAGCTAAAACTTAGCGTGGAGGGCCAGTTCCAAGGCTTAAACTTTTTGGAAAATAATACAGAATTTCGAGGCAAACCCAGTTCATATTTTGGCTTAGTGTGTTCATTCTTGTGGTTTGTCATTTCTACTCATATAGGTGATAGCTTAACCATCTGGGACAGTATAGGAAAATAGTATAGAAGAGACAGTTGAGGTTGAAGAATCAAATACTGGAAACTTCTATCTTTCAAAAATCTGTCTCCAAACGTGCAGTGAGAGACACATGCACAAAGTCGGTGAAATTCAGGTATGAAGTGGGAGCTGGAAGTTCTCTGGATTCTCTGTATTTTCACATTCATAAGTAAAATGTCCCAGTAGCTATACGTGAATGAAGCCCCAGCCTAAATTAGAGGCATGTGAGCTGCGGCAGCAATACTGCACTGCTTCAATTCGGAGCACATTTTGCATGGGCTGGGTCTAAAGCTCCCTGAGCAATTCTGCTAATACTACGTCTGATATGACACTAACTGATCCTGTAGGGTTTATAGGGGATTACAGGATAAAAACTCTGCAAGGGAGCTATATTGGGGATGAGAAATCCCATCAAATAGCGGTTGAAGCGCAAACAACGACGACAAAATGTTTCCCTGCGTGTTTTAGGTTGAAATCCTGGAGCAATCGAATAACGTAACGGTCGGCTACTACGTTACGCGGGGCAGACTGGTTTTTATGCCAGCTGCTGTAATCGAAAGGCTTCTCGCGTACGGCATTAGCAACGCCACAGCAGACATGAAGCAGCACGTCCCACATCTCCAGTCGGTGGCGGCCCTGGCCGTGCCGTGGAAGCCCCTTCCCGCGTACCACTTCCAGCTGAAAACGGGTGAGCGCCCGCGGTCGCGCGCGTGTTAAGGGTTCGGCGAGGACAAGCTCTGCTGCGGTTTCACGTGCCGACGGTCCCGGCGGAGGCGGCAGAGCCGGCGTGGGCGTCTCCGTGGGCCGTGGTGCTGTGCCGTCAGCTCTGCTGGCGCGGCGGGGGAGCGAGGTGCCGCGGCGTTAGGGACGAGCCGCGGCGATAGGCTTGGCTAAGGCTTGGCGTTTCGTTAAATGGACTTTCGTCGACGGGTTGTGCGGTAGCCTGTGCGTTTCTTTGGAGGAGACCCGGTGAGAAACGTGACTGTATGATGTATATACACCTTGTTCCGGCTGGACCCCTCGGATCTGAGCTGGGTCCCAGCTGTCTGAGCCAGGGTCGCTGTTTAACCCCTCTGTACTGTAGCAAGCGTCAGCGCAGAGCAGTTGCAGAGCAGCAGAACAGCGTAAGCTACAAGAGGGCAGTGTGCTGTAAAACAATGTATTCAATTGTAAAAAGATTTCTTATGTGGGTGCTTACATATTTATATACACAGACTTTTTGCAATCAGCCAGTTAAGTACATTTTTCCTACCACAAACAGAACGAGAATCAATATTACGATTGATTATGTCTTGCAAGAGCAAATGACCTACAAGATTGAAGAGTATAACGTGTGTTTTAGAATGATTTCACTTACTGCCTGGCTCTGAGTAAGTATATGTACAGTGAACTGGCCTTACCATCTTACATATCGCTGCAGAAACAATCTCCATTTGTTTGTGGAGAGGATCAGCTCTAATAAGGCAATTTAATTCTTACATTTTGTCTTAGTTAAGGCTAGTTTAGTGCAGTGCTTGAGTGACATAAACTGATCTTATGTGGCATTTTTTTCACCTGCTTTATTTGTAAATTGATCATTTTGCTGCCAGGCATTACAGGAGTTACGCAACCAAGAATATTTTGTCCACATACAAATACATTGTTCCTTTTCCAGAGCTGCAGTTTGTGGGTCAAACAGACAATATCCAGTCATGCAAGTTTGTTCAGACCATGGAGCAACGGTTACAGAGAGCATTTCAGGATGCTGAAAGAAAGGTCTTAAACACCAGCAACAACTTAACAGTTCAGGTACGGCGTTGCGTGCTTTGCCAGCACCTGTTGCCAAACTCTCTGGGTTATTCTTTGCTATTTGTATGCTTGTATTTCAACGTAACGCCTTTGATAGCCGCTAAGGAAGTAAGTTTATGCTTTCGTCTGAATTGTTTTATGTATTGCAGGATGACTTATAAATGCGTGATTTATAGAAGACTGTTACTGTTATTTTCATGAATTTGAGTTTTACTGTTTGCGGTTAAATTATTTAAGTGAAATTCAAATAAATATATAAAAATATTCTTCCAAATTTATATTTTTACTGAATATGTTATTCTGATACATTAGTTGCTTTCAGTGAGGCTATTTGGGTATATAGATAGTGACATGCGCAGCTGTTTGTAAGACCTGAACTAATGGAATATATTTCCTTCTTTTTTTTGGTGTGCATTCCAGTTCCATACACGCAGACCCAAATTCACTATTAAGGGACTGATTTTTTCATACCTTTATATGTACAGTGGGCCAACACCCTTGTGCTCTGTGCCATACTTAAGGAATAAATAAATTATCCTCTGGGTCATACTATGATATGTATTCGACTTATGATAAAACTCTGTGTATGGACTTGTGCTCCTTGGAATAGTTTGTATGTAGCTTACCAGAAGGAGAAAATTGGTCATCAGAGCTCTGCTTAGTACTTTGGTACTGTTTCTTGTGAGCTTGTGTTCAAACCGGAGGAGCTCAGAGATACAAAAGTGTATGGCAAGAGATTACCTCCTGCAGTGGGTAAAGTGATTATCAAGCTTTTCAGTAGCTGGACCCGTGATGCTGAGGGGAACTTCATGGTGTCTAATTTGCTCACGCCAGAAGTGGCGGATCTCACAAAGCACCTAGGCAATTTTGTGAAGAGCTCTAGAAGGCGGCAGTAGTTGTGGTTTTTGTGGGTATTGCCAATTTAGGAAGCAATAGGATGGAGGCCTTGGAGGCAAGATATAAACTGGGAAGTAAGAGGCTCAAGGGTGTGATCTTCAACATAAATTTTTCTGAAATTATTCCAGTACCATGTAAAGGACTAAGTGCAACAGAAAATAGTACAAGGGTTTTAGATTATCTACAAACTGAGGAACAGTTCTGGAGCAGACGGAGCTGATTCAGAAAAGGCGTTGCTGCACTCCAAGAGTAGAGGGAAGGGCAGCAAGATGGGGAAAAGGCATGAAACAACTTCCATGCAAGGAGAAATTAAATTGGCCATGGTTCTCCAACCATGAGTGGTGTAGTGAATCAGGAGCGATCATCTGGAGTTTCCCATAACAGAACTACTCAGGTTTAAAAAAAAGAAGAATCCTTTCACACAGTGGGTAATAAGATCTCGAAGATGTCCAGGTGTAACTGGAGAAAGAGTATGGAAGTTCTAAAAAGCAGTTGGCCAAACATACAGAATAATAAGTCATCAACACTTTTTAAACCCAAGCATATGATGCTTTTATTATACCATGTTTTATGTTTTTACTTAGTGATCCAAATCATAAAAATGGGGTATTTAAATAACATTAATGAATGCTGAATGCTGTCGGCCCTACCTACAGTATCAGTAGCCAAAAAACATCCTAGGGCATAAATTTTCTGAGAAAACCTGTTTTTTCCATTTCTGCCCCACCTTTGCCTGTTTGCTTCCTGCATAACACTGGTGTTTGAGGATCTGATCCAGCACTCACTGAATAGAATTGGTCCTTAAACACAGTCATCAAATTTGGGCTCAGGAAGAAACTGGCATAGAGCTAAAGTGGAGAGGAGAGCAGGTAATCAGATGATGCTAGGAATGGAAGAGACACGATATCCCTTTATTTCATATGGAAAAGGTGTAGGTCTAGATAACTGCACTAGGGAGACAGCAGAGAGAGCAAGACATACAGGCCTAATTCCTCTGCATCAAACACTGAACATTTTTTCTGGTAAGCATCCTCTTCCTCATCGCACATTTCCTGGTAAAAACAGAAGTATTTTCAGTCCTGCCTGCACCTTTTCTGCCTGCTGCCGTCCTCCAGTAACTCTGCATGTGCTAAAGTAGGAATTGAAGTATCACACAAGTAAAGTTTTACACAATCATGTTGAGTGAGCTGTATCTAATTCATTGTTCAAGTTAATGTTTCCCCAGTTTGTTTGCACTGGTTTGGTTGTTTTTTGGTTGTTTTTTTTTTTTTTTTTTTTTTTTTTTTAACTGAGCTGAAGCGCAGCTGCACATTATTTCTTTACCTCTGTTTCAGATTTTGAACACCTCCAATGTCTCCCAAGCTGTCACTCTGTTTTATGTAGTGAACAATCAAAGCACAACTCTAAATGGCACTATTTCCAGCAACCTTCTTAATCAGCTGTCAGCTGAGCTGGTGGGTTTCTACCTAACCTACCCACCTCTTACCATTGCAGAATGTAAGTATGCACCTCCCAGCGCATAGCTCCTAAAGTGAGCCAGCGTCGGGCTTTTGCTTTGCAAACACCGTGAGCTTTGTTGTCAAGCCCACGGACTGTAGGTGTTTTTGCTTGCCTACTTTTTAAACTGGTTTTTTTGTTTTTTAAAAAAAAAAAAGAAGAGGGGGTATTAGGTGGGAGGGGTTCAGCGTTCAGTGTTTACTTTGGCTGCTAGAAACACTGGCAGATAATTAAGAAAACCACATGTATGCTGTCATTAATTAAAAAAAATGCCTGTGCCAGGTTCCAAACAAAATAAAATTGTAGTTTTATGTAAAACAAAACACGGAATGTCCCCAATTCTCCATTTCAGGAAAACTTAGCGCGGCACATGAAGTTCATCTTCAGCCTACTTCAGTGGAAGCGTCGGCCGCCGGTGCTAGCTGCCGTGGCAGGGCTGGGTAGCACGCTTTGAGTGTGTGTTTGGGTAGTGGGTGAGCTCTGTCTACGCTTCTCCATTTAAAAAGTTGTCGGTGTATTTGCTGAACTTCATCCTCAGTTTAAAATGTGGTCTAAGCACTTTAGCATCAATAATTTGCTTGCATTTCAATTGTTACGAAGAATCAGAGGTACAGAGAGCTTAAGTTGTGTGTCTGGGCAGCCTGTGTGGCATATATGCTCTCCGAGTCTGCATGCTAATTTCCCTAAAATGAATAAAGGGACAAGACATTTGATTATGGGGATTTCTGTTTAATCTGCTTGTTAAACTTGGTGTGTGAAATGAAGCTCACTGTAGAGCCGGGTTCTCCGTTCACTGGAGGAAATCAGTGTTCACTGGAAGTGAGAGGAGACAGGGACATGCTGGGACGTCAGTGCATGGTACTGGACTCTGCTTGAGGAAGAGCAGCTCTCGGCTGATCTCGCCGTGTGTAAATCTTCAAGATGCTTGTTAAATTTGAAATACCGTGCTCAAATACCGCTAAAGATCTGCTTAAGCTTCTGGTAGCTATCAAACTCGCTGCTAAGGCTAAACCAGCGATGGAGTAGTTTGTAATTTTTCATTTCACAAGTATTGAAATAATTGGGCACGTAAGGATAGAGCTGAATATGTCTTTACGATCAGAACACTGAACCGAGTGGCTTCCTAGCTTTAGGTAACATTATTAAGGTGCTTGTTCATTTTCTGATTCGAAGAACCAGGCTGCTGGAAAGCGGGCACTGGGGAAAACACAAGTTCCCTTTTTTTGTCAGTCCATTTTATTTGCTGACAGCCCAACCGCAGAGTAATTATCTTGTGCAATCCCTCATCAGTTACTTGCACAACGAGCACTCTGCTGTCTTGTGGGGTAAGCGGTCACTCTCGGGTGCGAGGCAGTCAGGAATCACAGCTAACCCCGGTGATTGTGCAAATCCTTGAAAAAGAAGGAGCGTATGTTATTCTTGAGGCGTTACTTACCTAAATCGGGTCTTTGCAAACAAATAGGTGAAACTGCCCAACGATGAGTTCTTGCACTGCGCTGGTGCGCTTTTGGGTCAGGCTTTCCATTCACAGGGTAAGAGACACGTCTCAGGGTAGGCTTGCGTTTCCAGCAACTCTTTCCACGGGGAAGGGGCGGTGGAGGGAGGCTGCCGACAACGGGCGTGCTCGGGGACCGAGAAGGGGATGGAGACCGTTCATCGGGAGACGGGCTGCTTCCTTTTTGTGGCTGGCGGGTGAGCCTGCCCAAATAGAGCCCTGCGGGCAGGACTTGTCTGCACGGGGTACCCAGGAGCACAAGGAGAAAGCCCGAGGAAGTTTTGATGATGGCTGCGCTCAGTTCAAGCGTTTGACCTCCGAAATAGGCCTGTTGCATAGGAAGAGGATTATGGTGCTTCCCACAAAGGCAATACAGGGGTATGCTTGGTAGTCAGGAGCCGTGAAAGCCATTTGTCATGCAGTAAGAGTCTCATGTGGTATTGCAGTTCTCTGCCGATCCCTGCACATGATGAACTGACCTGATAAAGTCTTTAGCTAGTGGCTCCTTTAACAACTAATGGCTTATATTTCATTTTGGAGCTCTTGGTTTTATTCCCAGCACAGCAGGTATACTGCAAACTCATGAACTTAATGCGCACATAGTGTTTATGGCTTCAGACTGATAGCGTGTCTTGTGAAAATGTTTACTTTGAAAAGTGTTTGATGCTTATTCATGTGGCAGTGTAGTTTCAGTTTATCAAACAAATATTGCGGCTGTTCTCAGAGCGTGTTATTTCCCAGTAGGCTCCGGCGGCTCCTCCAGAGCCTTCGCAGTCTGTCATGGAAATGCACAGCTCGGGACACGCTGTGAAATCCCTCCTCAAAAGCGGTTACTGTGCGTAATCAGATCCTTTGCAATGTTTACTGTTTCAAGCCACTGAAGTTTTAAAATCAGGTAACTCAATAGCAGTGTATCAACATGCAAAGCGTGGATATTTTCTGAATTAAGTTCTAAGTATTAATGCTTTCCGCGTTGCATAAATCTATTGAAAAAATGCTGAGCTGTATAATGAATTAGCAGCATATTGGACTTTACAGTCTGATGCACTTTGGAGATGGAAAAGCTAACAAAAGGCATCAAAACGGCAAACATCAGTTTCTCACAGATGTAAACGCATATGGTAATAATACCTTAAATGGTGCAGAGTGAGAGAGCGAGTACCACGCTCTAAGGCATGTTCGCAGTTTCGTTAGTCTCATTTGTAATTCATGTGGAACTGCACTCTGTGATTGGTGGAATCTGATCCTTGTTTATTTTAATATTCTTTTAGGTTAAAATTGTGGTCTGGATTAAGTAAGGATTAAATCACAGAATCATCGTAGAATCTAATCTTGTTTTCCCCAGGGGATTACTCACAGAGAGAAAGCAGCAGAAATGTATATAACATAGACACATGCGTATTCCCTATCATTTTTAGTAATGGGCAATCCTGTACCAGCCAGTATTTTGGCAACAGAAGATGTATGTTCTGCTTTGTAGGGCAGTGCTTGTACTGTTTACACGTGATGTCCTTTCTTCAGACAGAAGAGAAATTGTAACCCTGAAAATTATGCCTCTAGAACTCCTCCTGGACCATAGTTCAATTTTATTTATCACTGTCTGGTTAACCAGTTTTGGGACATATAACATGTAGGATGTTGGAATATTATGACATAATTTCAACTTTTATTTTTAAAGCTTTGGAGTATCCAAACCTTGATGTCTCAGAGTCAACTAGAGACTACTGGGTGATAACAGGTACTTCTTAATCTCCTTCCCTCCTCCATGCACTTCAGATAATAATTTTTAGTGCTCGTTTATACAAACGCATCGGTGCAGTCATTTTACACAAAAATAAGTGTCTGCCCACTGAACCTTCCTGTTGCATTCAGCTGGGCAAATGTATTTACAATTACTCTGGGGCATAACTGTGATTTGTCATCTTGAACAGAGACGTCTCCTGCGCCCAACGCCCGCCTCAGAATTTATGCCACTTTCATTTAAGCACTTCTGAGAGCAGCATTAACTTCTCAGAGTTTTAAAACACAAACAGGCTTCCCCCCCCCTCCCTTGGACTTGAATTTAAATCTGAAATTAAAAGAGGCTTGTAGATGTAACCCAGGAAGAAAGGTGATCTTTTAAACCGAGGAAATTTGTTATGATTCGCTGACTGTCTGGGTCCAGGAATTTTTGCATCTTTCACCTGAAGCATTAAGCACATAACTTTCTGTTGGTGGAAAAGACAGTGCAGAGAATGCTGTTCGGCTTCAAAATACTTGTTTTACCACAGTCATTTCACTGGTATCACATTCTCATTCACAATTGTTTTGACTTCAGAAGTGATAACTGGGCGAAAAAGAGACCCTTTCCCCCAGATGTCTTTGAGTGAGTAGATACCAAAGCCTTTCTCATCAGTGTGTCTGTACCCAGAGTTGTTTAATGCTCAGGAGAGCAAGAGAAAAGGAGCCTGACATGAAACAGATTAAATTCTACACTCTGCTTCCAAAAGCAGTGTGATTTGGTACCTGTTATATCTATTCGTAATTTTGACACAAAAAATAAATTTATGCAGAGATCATGGTCCTCTGAAGGGCGTGGTACAGCCCCTCCCCATTTGGAGCCCATGAACCCAATACACCATTTCTTGCCTTTGTGCACGTACTGCAATGGAGTATTATTGACATTACAATGGAAACACTGTTTTCAAAAAAAATCACAGTGATCCCAAAAGATTTTTTTAAATACTGTTGAAAAATCATACATATGTATGAACTAAATCAGCATGCAATATCACTTTTTTGAACTTTATGTAAATTCAATATCTTTTTAATTTTACATTCATTTATACTTAGGAAATGTTTATTCAGCTTTCAGTGCTCTCAAACGTAGGATATTTTGTTTCAAACCAACTTGTACCAAATCCTAACTTCAGATTTCAAAACTGCTAGATGAAAAACTGTGGTTTAGTCAACAGCAGGAGCATCTGGCAAGAAGCATAAAACCAGGCAGCTCTCAAATAGGTTTTAACTTGCTTTTTACATTGAAGTTCATATATTAGGTGCTTCCTGCAGCCATTTTGGTAAACTGAAGGCCTAAGAATGTTTTTGGAGGATTTTATTCTCTGAAACATCGTTGACGTTATCCGAGAAGAACAGTGCAGGGGCTGAAACAGAAGCACGTTATATCCCCACTGGGAATTACCGAGGGGGTGTAACAGTGTCCGGCTATTTTTCCTCTAAGCTAGTTAGTACATGCCTGTCCCAAACTGCCCTGCAGACCACGGCTTATTTTGTCTGTCCATGTGAGGTGTGCTGATATGTGATTTTTCTCCATTCCCACAGTTATTCAAGGGGTTGATATTGCATTACTGGGACTGAACAATCAGAGCTTTGCAAGATTAATGGAGCAGCGTTTGGCTCCGCTGTTTATGATGTCCCACCAGCAAGGAAGACGATTCAAACGTGCCACTACCGTGGGCAGCTACACTGTGCAGGTGGTCAACGCGACATCGGTTGCGCCTAGATATGTGTTGAAAAAAGGGCGTTGCATGTGTCCTGCCTCAATTTGTGTAAAAAAAGAAACAAACAAAACCAAAACCAGTTCATCTGGGTTGAGATTCCCTGTCTTTTTTCAGGAATATCAAAGCAGCGAGTGCAAAATGCATGGGTTTCTTTGTCTGCAGTCAGCCATGTTTGCGTGCCTCTCATCTAGAATTTATCATTAGTTAATCAGTGTTAATAAATATTTTCTCTTTGGTTGCTCTGAGGATTGGTACAAAGTACGTATTTTAGCATAAAGTCTCGTATTCAGCATAATGAAGAATTCAAGGCTTTTGTTCATAAAAAAGAGTTTCCTAGGCCTTCCTTTCCTATGTAACTCAATAAAGCTAGAACTTCTTTTTTCTTTTTGTTCAAAAAAAAATGTATGAAACAGTCTTTATACAGGATCAGTCATCAGAGCATGTGGCCACAGATTACATTATTTAGTAGAGATTTCAGTCCTGAGTAATTTATTAATCATCTTGCATTTAGCAAGATTTCCCATTCAGTATTTTGAAATGATCATATTTTGTTTTCTTACTAATTTAGCGAACTGATGCTAGTTGTGGGGGATTCAAAGAGGATCTGTCTTTAAAAATTGCATGACAAGTTATTGCCTTTTTTTTTAATTACATGATGTTTTTCAGGAATTGCTTGTTGTGAGATATAAAACCAAATTACTACTTTTCGTGTTTGCCCACAATTCTGTGTGTTTTCCCACTGAAAGAATTTAAAAGAAGGAACAGGTTTTTACTTGCCCAAAGTGTGAAACTTTGTAATATTTTCCATGAAAACATGACATATTTTATTCCATAACATAATGGAGAAGAATCACCAAACTCCTTTTTCCTCTCATGATTAGAGGTGTTTGACACTTCCTCTACTCTCAGGAAAGACAGAGGTACAATGCAAAAATTTGGCTGGTATTCTGCAGAATAAAATGGAAAGAGCATGGTTCTCTTTATTGTCAGCCTAGGATCAAAAATAATGAGTACAGAAATAAAATGTGAGGGAATTTTTCAACTGCAATATGCCAGTAAAGTATAATAATCAATATTAGGAGAGATTTTAAGAATTCCCTCTTTACAGAGGACTGTAATGTCCAAACACTTGATCCTTTCCTCCTTTTTACTGCATGCTTTTCTTAGTATAGGATTTTACCTTAGGATTATATTTAAAATTTTTTAAGAAGGCAGTCAGTCCTCACTAATCTTAATAGCCTAGGCTATGAAGGGGAGAAGCTCTGATCCTGTGAGAATATTTGCATGGAGCTTATGCTTATACGGGGTCTTGAAGGAGTTCCCTGTGTGCACTGCCTTCGAGTAGCTCCTGGCAGGTTTTGCAATGGTATAATATAAACACAGTTTATTAATCTTTCTCTCTCTTTATTTTTTTTTTTTTTTCCTCAAAGATGGTAAAAATCCAACGTATTCCAGGACCCAAGGAGCCAGCTGAACTGACATACTATACTTTATACAACGGGAAACCTTTGCTGGGCACTGCAGCTGCCAAAATTTTGAGTACTGTTGACTCCCAGCGGATGGCCCTGACACTAGGTTATGTTATTCAAGTTCAAGCTGATCGTAAGAGTTCTTTTAAAAATTCTCTGGTTTAGTCCTTTGTGAAAACACCAGTGTAGGTATGGGGAGCCTCCATTGATCACACAGAGAAATTTCAGCTGCACCTTTCTGAGCAGCTGCTTAAGTCAGGCTGCTCTTTTTCCTGTGGAAGACAGACTAATCTTTTATCATAGTAAATCAAAGCGATATACCAACTGTTATTTAGCTGATCACTGTAAACTCTATTATACAATTAATTTTACACACATACAACTCTACAAACTGAACAATTTTATGGAACTGTAAAGTCAGAATTAATTCTGATGCTAATGAAACCATGACTGCTGGAGATAAGTTGCTATTTAAATAACTTAGCCCAAAGTAAAATGTGGGGCTATCAAGATGTCCCTTATTTTTGACTTGTTCAAAATAATAGAGCTTATTTCTCTCTCAAAGGGATTTTTTTTTTTAAAGAATCATTTTCACCAGGAATTTTGTAAAGTGCACCTCATGGTTCTTAAAGATATTCTTTAGACACAAATCAGAAAAGTGCAGTTGAACAGAACTAGTTGTGTGTATGGACAGTTTTCAGGTTCAAGATATGGTAGTATCATTCAGAATAATGTGGCCAAAAAAGTAATCCATTCTTGAAAAGTAAAGTGTTTTCTATTTTCTCTTTTAAGACTTGCATCAGTTCCTGAGTGATTGTGGGCACAGGTGTTTTGTTAAAAAAAAGGTTTTTTGGATATTCCTATATAATTGCCCCACAGTCATAAACCTGTGGTGGAGCTTGGAGGCTTTTCTGTGCAACAGCAGCTTCATGTATGAATTGATGCCTTTAGCTAACTGAATGTCTCCACTTTGCCAAGGTATTTATCCAGATGGAATTAAAATTATACAGTGGACTTCTGTACTGGATCTCCTTACTGGCTAAACAGCATATAAAATGGGACTCCCTGGTGCCATTATTTCTGCCTGAGGGAGCAGTGATACTGAAATAATTACATGTAATGGTGATAGGAAAAGAAGGGACCACTGTAATAAGTTAATGATGTATCATCCATAAACATATGATTGAGTTAGAAGACTAAAGTATGACATAATTTCCAGAGAATGCACTATATACTGTACCTGATCCTTGATTTGATCATGGTCTGTTACTGGCTTTAATTGGACTGAAACCAGGCATCTCCATTCCTGCTTCCATGAAGTCTAGCATTTAAATTCTAAATTACTTTGTTTTCCATAAGACTATTTCTTTAATGTAATTTTTACTAAAGCAGCCCTAGATAATACATAGCAATTTCCTAGCTCTTTGTGCAGTTTTGTGATTTATGTGAGTATTTAGGTAATTATGACATCTGCTGCTCATCATCTAACTTTGTACTTCCATGGTCTGATAAGGCAGCCTCGTTCATCTGTAGATTTTTATGCTAGTTAAATATGCACAGAATACTGTAAGAAGAGAATATACAGAAATTGAAGTTATGACACCGGGTAACTGAGATTCTGAAGCTAGGGTATTTGAAGTATAGGAGGTAGTTCTAGCTCTATACCTTATTATGGAAAAAAATCCATTTCTTTCCTTTTGGGCATGGTATTTGTAGTCTGTCTTTGTATTCCCAGAGAAAATACTTTGTGTGCATTTCATTTTTACTCATTCTAATTTCTGTTATAGCAGAATGAAAAGTTCTGTACCAAAACACAGTAAGAAAACACATCTACCCTCAGGAGCTCGTAGTTTGGTTAGACAAGACAGATGAATAACAACAAAAAATATGGATGTTCCTGTTTTATAAGTGAGGGACTGAGTTACAGCAAAAGGAAAGGCTTGCTTCAAAATCCACTGAAGTCTTATTGAGTTGAATGAACCATGGATTGACTTAAGGTCACATTGGAAGCTGGTAACTGAATTAAAGATGTAAACCAGGGTTCCTGAATGTCTGTCCTATTAGCCATAAGGTCGTAGTTTCCTCTGCATTCCCTAGAAAGAATAAGTATAATTTTTCAACAATTGTTTGCTGCTCCCACAACAGCAGTCTATAATTAAAGTTACTGTTATCTGATAAAATTCAGATTCAGTTTCCCTCCCCACAGCCCTTTCGTCC
The DNA here is from genome assembly GCF_900496995.4 of Aquila chrysaetos chrysaetos. Taxonomy (NCBI): domain Eukaryota; kingdom Metazoa; phylum Chordata; class Aves; order Accipitriformes; family Accipitridae; genus Aquila; species Aquila chrysaetos. The sequence goes on along the minus strand of NC_044019.1, from coordinate 20,920,220 downwards.
CCACGCTAAATGTCAAAGTTAATAATTAAGAATTATGCAAGTCCATTGAAAAGTGAACCTTGAAAGTCTTCAACCTGGCTTTTTGGACAGTCTTTAAGCATGAGGTTACTGTTACACTCTGCGCAAGATATGTACCTAATGGCATTACTCCTACGTCACCCAACAAACTACATTGACTTTGCAAAAAGTTGTAGATCTACAAAGAAAATAGGCTCAAGCTTCAGACAGCCTTTCAGCTGGCTTTCATAACTGCAGCTGAACAAGATGGTATGCATTTGAAGTCTGATCCTGAAAGATGCTGAGTGCCTCTGACAGCTGGTAAGCTCAATGACATTTGAAAGCACTAGTCCCCTAGGAAATGGGAAAGGCTGCTTTACGCTGGTATTCTCACAATTGCCTGTCCACACCAGCAACCAGTGGCATTGGAAAACAAATAGAGATAGCATGGTAAAGTCCACAAAGTATTTCACTAAAACAAAATTCAGCATTGTAAGGAGATTATCTGGTGTTTTTCCAGAAAGAAATGAAATGAGACAGCTGGGGATGTGTCACAGGAGGATCTCTTACGTGTATACAAGTTGAAGGTTCATACTAAGAGACTTTATTCTGATAGAAGGGAATCTAAAATGTTTTAGCATCACTGCATTTCTGAAATGTACCCTTTTCCTGTTGCCATTATTATTAAAACTGCAAGTAGCTCTTTCCAACCTCTTCATTTCCCCTCCTTCAGAAATGATGGATTCATTTTGACCTTAACCATGATAAAGTATTTCTAGAGCACAAGAGAGGCATTTTCTTATTCCCTATTGATATCAATAATAACTATTAGTGTGCTTAGCTTCGTTGGTTTTGAAGAAGCTCTACTCGTTTACTCTTGCTGAGCCAGTAAGACTTTGATACCAGGTATGGGCTCCATGTGTATACTTTTAACACACATGCTACCTTACTATAAGCTGTTACTGGGTGTGAAAAATAATTATGGATGTATTACTTGCACCTTTTTTTGTTTATTCTGTAAATGAACCATTGGAGTGATACCTAATATAGCATCGACTTGGGAGTTGATGGCTGCTTTTGCATGTAACTGATGTTATATGTAACATATAACTAAGTAAGAGAAGAGAGCCCAGGGATTTGTGAATTGAACGGTGTTGCTGAGTCTTTTTTTTTTTTTTTTTTTTACTTAAGGAATACAAAGTTATAGCTAGATTACTAACAGTCCTTTTATACTAATTATTATACGGAGACAGCTGGAGACTGTGTTGGAAGCAGTTCAAATCTTGCGTTTGCACAGTGAGACTTACCGATGCTGGTTTGCAATTTTCCGTAGCTGTGGTGAAGAACCCCCCAAACAACCTGTGGATCATTGCAGCGGTGCTGGCTCCCATCGCTGTGGTTACGGTTATCATCATCATCATCACAGCGGTTCTGTGCAGAAAGAACAAGAACGACTTCAAACCAGACACCATGATGAACCTGCCTCAGAGAGCTAAAGTGAGTGACCGAGCTCTAGATCCAAGACGTCCATTTGCGTTCTGAGGCTTTAACTGTGTTTCTCTGCTAGGTGTAGTTGAAGGATGTTTGGAATTGAAATGGTCGTTACTTACAGCTTGGATCTTTGCACTTCTTCTCTGTCCTTGATACCACCAGTCACAGCGATCACCCCTCCGTTTTACTCAGGACCCACCAACTTCCATCACAGCTCGTCCCTTGCCGCAGTGACGGAATAACCGTTAGGCGGTGCTGCGCGGCCCTGAGCCGTCGGGGCCGAGTGGGCTTTACTCGGGGCGGTCGCTGCCTTCCTAAATTTGAGGAGCTGGGGTATTGTGCCTAGGGTCGTCGGCCGCGCGTCTCTGCAGGGGGCGACGGCTGAAGCTCTGGGCTTTGGCACCCGGTCCTAACCAGAAGTTCTCCGCCCCACTGCTAATCCAGAAAAGACCTTCTTTGAATTTTTTTCAGAAAACTTATCCCACTGCTATTTTTCTTCTAGATGTTTTGCACTTTCTGACTTAGTTGTGGATATTGTTGCTTAGGTTCAAACAATTATATTTTCCTTAAAGTTACTAACCCGTATCAATTCCAAGATGGTTTTTTTTCCAAATCAGATGCGTTCCCAGTTTGATTCTCTGTCTAACAGAAAAATGTCACAGAATGCTGATTTGCCTCCTTAGTGAAAAAAGCCTGCCTTCTCAATGCTTCTGTTAAAGGGCTCTTCAACAGGGCCACTCCAGGTTAGGAGTTTTGAGCCTGCAGAGCCTGTGTGTAAGTCACGCTGTTCCTTCGCCCTTTTGGCTGGCTTTGGTTTTCTCCACTGGCACGGGATTGAAATGATAAATTTTCTCTTTGGTTTCTTAATGCTACCGACAGCAGGATTATTGTGATTTCAGCTCTGTTGCTTCTGCTGAAAAATGTCGATTGGAGGGAGAGTTGAAGGCAGGCATGATGCATATGACAGCTCTTTTCTCCTCATCTTAGGTTAGTTGCAGATGGGTGCAGCTGGTGCCAGCTGGAAAAAGACATTTGTATCAAAAGTGATGTGAAAAAGACATTTCCATTTTGGTTCCAGTATGCTCATCTATTTATCCGGTGTTATCAAACTAGTATTAAGACTAGATTTGCAAAAGTGAAACAAGCAATATCACAAACACAAACAAAAATTAATACCACTGCAGTGATATCATATAGTGTCCCATCGAAACCTCTAAAATGCAAATCATGCTTTATTACGGGCTGTTGCAAATACTGCGCACCACTTGATTCTTCTTATATGTAATCTTAGTCCCAGCTAAAGGACAAAATGAGACAATAAATTTGTACATTGTTTTGAGCTGGCCATCATTACGGGATGCTTTACAGCTGAAGAAAGTTGCTATTTAAAAAAACCCCACTGCTGGTTGAAGGTACAGCACAGAAAAAACTTGAAAGTATTTTAATATTTTAATCCATAGTTGTCATTCCAAAAAGAAAGAGAAAGTTGAATTTTTACTTTTCCTGAGAAATCAGATTTAATCAGGCTGTAAGACACATGGTGAGGTTAAAACCTATTCAGTCAGGTTACATTTGCATCAGCCGTCCATGTCATCAGATGGGAGTCGCATCTGCAGAGCAAAACAATTGGTGCTGAGCTCCCGGCATCCACACTACACTCTGTTTCAGGAGATTTTCCTGCAGACTTGCTCACATTTGCAGCTGGAGTGCAGTAGGTCCACTTCTAGAGTGCATTTCCCTGTTTTGGTATATTTTGAGACTCCATAAAATTTAATTTCATTCATTATATGAGAAGTGATGCATTTCAAAATGAAAGCTAAATTGCTTTCCATTTAGTTTCAGAATGATGGCTCCATCAAAAAGGTTCAGCCAGGTCTAGTTTAGAGTATACGCTGGTATATGGACCATGGAAGATAAATTTTGCAGCGGGACTGGGAACGGGCTAGTTTTGTCATTCCTGATTTCAGCATCTTTACTTAAAATAAGGCTAAGAAATGTATTTTGGGAAGATAATGAAATTAGGCCATTTTGAAAAAGAAGAGTTTTAGCTTTATTTTTAATTCCAGCATTAGGGATGTCGGGAATAGTGGCAATTACTTGAATTGCAGTTGCTACATTTCGTGCAGTTTGGCAATACAAAGAGCTGATGAGCACATATCTGTATCGCATTTAAAATGAATATATTATATGTCATGGCTTAGAAAAGTGCCTGAGACTGCTCGATTAATGTTCTGTACGTGGAGTCACAGCAGAGTGATTTTTAGTTTAAGCAGCAGCTTTGATATTTTGTTTCCGTGTGTCTGAGATTTGCTGTTGAATCACTGGAGCGGTTTTTGGATACCTTTTGAATATCCAGCGAACTGCGTAGAGGGGAGAAGAGAATAAGTATTATGGGCTTCCCACAGCCTTGGATTTCAGCTGGTTTTGTTTTCAGCGGTGCCGTGGTATGTGTTCGGATTCCCCAAGCCCTGTCCCAAGGGGACTGGCGGAGCAGAGCTGCCCGTTCATCGCCGCGGTCCGATTGCTGCTGGGAGCTGCGGTCCGCCGCGGGTCTCGCAGGGTCGGCGGGATAGGGTGCGCGGACGCAGCACGGGGCGGTCGTCAAACACAAAATTTAGCGTTAAATATCCTTCTGCAGCTGGGGGAGGTGATGCAACACAACAGCAGGGCTGCTGCCTGCACCTGGTAATTAGGGAGTGACTTTTGTTGTTGTAACAGCCTGAAGGCTAAAGAAATGAAGTTTAAAAAATGACCTCGCGTAGGTAGTGTAGTTTATAGTATCTTTCTTGGGAGCTGTGTCGCTGTTCGGATTTGCCTTAGCAGTCAGGGACATCTGGACTAAGTTGCAGGGAAGAGGGGCTGTTACCATTTATTTTCTTTTAATCGGCTCTCCAGTTGTAAAATTAAAAGAAGTATAAATTCAGATCGGTGAAATTCTGATGGGAATTTATTTTAATGTTCTTTCAATGCTGTTTTTATTTTGAGCAACTGTTTTTACTTTGAGGTTTTGGATAGATGTTAGCTTTTACATAGCTTGCTTTCTAATTCACCGCATGCTTCTTTAAAGGCTGTAATCTGATTTGTCACCTTTCCTTTCTTTTAGAGCATGAAAGAATAAGCTTGCAGGTGAACAGAGATAAGATCTGCAGTCTAAGTCCTGCAAGCAAAAGCAAATACTGCAGGCCATGAGAAAACAACCACTATCAATTTGATAAAGTGCATGGGAAAAAAAAAGATCAGAGAAACTGTCTGTGTACATAGATATACATGTAGAGGGGAGGAGCTGATCATCCTTTTTTTTTTTTTCTCCTTCTTTTCTTTCTTTTTTTTTTTTTAATACCAACCAGTGTCTTTTTTATGATCATTACAAGGGAAAAAGTCCCAGAAACAACTCCTTATATTCAGTGCGCCCTTTGCCAGGCAATGTAATTTAATGGTCTCATCATTCATTTATTATTTCAAAAGCAATATTCAAATCCCAGTCCTTCGGTCTTTCTCAGTATTTTGGCTGTATTGGACATCTACGCTTGCAGTGCTTCAGCAGTGCCTGATCATGATTTAGTCTTGCCAGTTCCCTTCAGGGGTGGTAAAGCCATCTGCTCCTGTGGGCTTTTACAGAGCAGGGTTCCAAGATAAATTTTATTTAACGCAATATGTCCGCTGATGAGGATGGCTTTTTCAGCTCTTCCTTTATTGCAGTTTGTTACTAGACATGGTGGTAAGTAGAACTCAGACTAAAATAATCCTTCATTTTCTTCCTTTGGCAGATCTGAGCTGGGACTCTGCAGAGTTCTTTAGTAATTCTCATGTTCTGCTGCTTCTGGTTTGGATTTGTTTCGTTTGGGTTGTTTTGGGGGTTTTTTTTCTTTTTTTTTTTTTTTTAAATAAGAGATGACGTATAAGTTGTAACTTCTACTCTTTCGAAGGCATGGAGGGAGAAATAACTGATTGAATCAGCTTTTCTCTTTTGATGCATTTTGCAGAGTATCTGGGAGAGTCTTGACTAACACTTAATATAGATAATAAGGTTGAAAATCATTATTTTGGTTAAAAATATTACTCTCTAGGATGTGGTGCAGTAGTTCTTCCTAGCTGTCCTTCACACAGCTTCTGCTTCCCCTTTCTTCATTCCCTTCCCTTTCGTCGTTTCCTCCCTTCGTAGCTAATTTGGTGACTGCTTTTGTGGTACCCTGCCTTTGGAGGAGGGCAACAGAAGGCCCCGTCAGGGACGATGTCGTCATGACTTGCCATGGGGTGGTGATGGTGAATTGGCATTTCTCTGATATGTTGCACGTTCCATCGTGGTAATGCGCAGAGACGTCTGCTCTCCCAAATCAGCATTAGCCCAGTTAGCGTCTCCTTAATGCACTGGAGCTACTTATCAGAGGAATACTGAAGTACATGAGCGCATTAGAAATCATCAGCCTCAGTTCGAGCAGGAGATTGGGAAGGCGATGCAGATCCCCATAAACAAAAAGCATGTTTTGTTTTGTTTTAAAAAACAGAAGACAGCCCCGTTATTTTGAGACCGAGATCGCCTATGAAATTTATCTGTATTTATAGCTATAGCCCAGATTTAGTAAGGGACAGAACAAGAGAAAATGTTTTTTCAGAGTTCATCCTTTTTCTATGCCATCAGCAAATTTTTTTGTCCAGCTGATTTTCTTCTGGAACTAAAATATTCAATGGCAACATGACAGGAACCTGGGAGAGACTATTCAGTTATTAACTGTCTAATTCTGATGTGTTTTCCAAAGTATGTCTGAGGGTTAAAAATCACCATTGCTCACCTTTGAAGGGTTTTATGGTGCTTTTTTAGCATTCTGTCAATAGTCTTTGTACTTCAGGAAGAGCATCCTTCCAGGTTTTGGTAAATTAATTGCTAGCCTAGCAAGAACATTTTTATGTATTACATGTTTTTTCCAGAGGTGGTCAGGAATTTGAGTGATTTATTTTTCGTATTTTTTTTCCCTTCTCTTTTTTCCAATAGAAAATACAGTTGTTTTTTTTTTTTTTTTCTTCCCCTTCCCCCCCTCCCCGTTCTCTTTTTTTCCAATCAAAAAAGCAGTTTGGAAAGTTAAGATTTGCTTGAACACTTTAATTTTTCTATTAAGAGAATTCACCTTTCGGTGGCTGCTTTGCCCAGAAGGCATGTGTCAGCTCTGCTTGTTCCTTGCAGAACAAGTGAAGTCAATAACAGCCTTCCCAGTAGGCGACTGGCAAGCCAGGGGAAATATAATTTCACTGATCTGAAAAAGATCCTTTTCTGGAAAATGTTGCCCATGAAACTTTGGTGTTTGCCTTTTTTACTTTGTCTTGATTTGGAATAAATTACTCCCACCCTCTTCAGAAACACAAGATTTTTTTCAGGGAAAGTTTTCCATTTTCTGTATGGTCTTATTTTTCTCCCTCCTAATTTTTTCTTCCATATGCTCATTCTTCCATTGTCTCTCAAAGGAATTTCTGGGGGTGTTATGGCAGGGTAAGAAAGGTTAGCCAAGATCAATTTTATACTAACTAATGACGTTTAAAATATGTGGAATGGAGATCTCATCAGAAAATTGGTTGTTGTTAGGCATTCATATGGCAATCTACATATTTTTACCGTTGTTTACGTAATTAAAGAAGTTAAGGGGTAGTGGAAAATTTTATATTGAAGTGGAAATTTTATGTTAACATATGATGCATGCTGGAAATTTCTTTTTTTCTCCTGCTTTTTTTTGCAGCCAGTACAAGGCTTTGACTATGCCAAGCAACACTTAGGTCAGCAAGGAGCTGAAGATGAGGTTTTACCTGTAACTCAGGAGACCGTTGTACTTCCACTTCCAGTTAGAGATGCTCCCGCCTCCCAGGAGAGAGAAATTACTCAGGATGGGAGCACCATCAAAACTGCCAAATCGAATGAAACAAGGAAAAGGTATGGACTGGCATGTTTCCGCAGGGGGGTGGAATAGGGTACATGGTGCTGGTTGCTCAGGAAAAAACTAAGGTTTGGCACCCAGGCTCTGTGTGTGGCAGATGGTTCCTCCATGATGTATATTCTTGGCATAACGCTGGTCTGCGCTGGATGTGTAAGTTTGCTGCAAAATACAAGATAAAATAAAGTGAAGTCTTCACAGATTGTACATGCATAGAGGAGGTGAATGGGAAGTGGATCTCGTATGCATGCCGGTGTTGTACAAGAGAGGAACCCAAATGACACAGGGGATCTGGAGCATGAACACCGATTATTTCTAAAATGAACCAAAAGACAAGACCTCAGCCACTGCAAGTTGCTGTAGCTCCCCTGACAGACTCTGTCATTCCAGAATTGGACCCAACGTCTTCATTAGCAGAAGGGCAAACCCTAAACATCCGCTAAATTATGGAAGACCTCTAGATCCAAAGCATCTACAGCAGGACAAAACTTTTGAGAGTGTAAGAATAGGCTAGATAACGTCAGTGTCTAGGGTAAAGTGTCCCAGGTTTGCAGCGTCTTCACAGAAAGTCTACAGTGTTGTAGGATCACCGATTAGGAAGTCCCCAGAAGCTATCTGGCTCTTTCTCTTCTTCACTGCAGGGTCAAATACACCCCTAAATCAACTTTATCTACCTTTTTTTAAAGTCTTCCAGTGGTGGGATGATCACAGCCTCCTCAAGCAATCTGTTCTTCACTACCTTTCCCGTTAGGAAGTTTTGCTTCATGTCTACCCCCAATTATCATCAGAATAGCTGAAGGTCATTATTTCTTGTCTCAGTCATCTCAGGCAAGGAAAGCAGATTATCCCTTTATCCTAGCCATTTTGCATGTTTTAAGTCCATTTTTCTTTGACCTGCTCTCCTTGAAATTAGTGGAGCATCATCAACTTTTTATTGCTGAAGAATGATACTGAAGGGAAGAGAGGAAAATAAAACTGTTAGGTAAACAGCCTGAACAGAGGTAACAGTTGTTGCCTAGTTCACTGGCATTACAGTCCTTGCCTCTTGAAGGGACTTCATAACCTAAAAGAAGAGTATCGGGATACTGCAGAGAAATTCTAGAGAAAATCAAATCTTCATAGTTGAGTCACCTCATCTTGTACTTGTCAATGCACCATGATATTTGTCCCTTCGGAGTAATGGAAAAGCTTGGAAAACTCGGCACAATATTGCTGTATGCTGTGACAGGGACACACCGGAGCCACCTGCAGCCGCGGGAGGCGTCAGCCCGCACGGCGCAGGGCTGGAGGACCCGGTGCTGCTGCTCTTCGTGGGGGTAGACCTCCCCATTGGTCATAAGCTGAGGTTTTTTCCTACAGAAAAATGGAAACAGAAGGATCCGGAGCTGGTGTCTGGTTTGGCATACTTCTCTGGTTGTATAGTAAATCCCCTGGAATATGGAGAGAGCTGTCTGCAAGGAGCACCGAGAGAGAAGAGTAAACCAGCTGAGAACTCCCCTGGTTCCTGCGACTGCTTCGCTGGGTTTAGGTGTAAACTGTTGTTCTGCCCTTTAATGTCAGCGATGTGTTGTTCACACCATAAATCACTCGAACCACGAGAGTCAGGTTATATAGCCCGTGCGAACCAAGCAGCACTTGTGCCTTTTGAAGTCTTCCGTCCTCTGACGAAATGACTGACAAATGGAAGATGACCGTGCCACCGGCTGTCGTTGCTGGTGCTGGACCACCACAGGTTAAGCCTTTGCAGGAACTGTTCTTTAAAAAATGTTTTGAAGCCTCTCCAAAGCCATGTGTAAACACACACAAAAAATGTAAACCAGGCCTGTTAATTAATCCTCTAACAAAAGTGATTAAGCTCTTCACTCAGTCTTTTGAATGAGTGCAGAAATCCCCCTCTACTTAATCTGCACAATTTTAAACAAACGCTGATAAGCAAACTTGATCCAGGAAATCACAGGAAAGTTATTCTCATTATAAAATGTCTTGAACCTTGGTGCCTTCCTAAGCAAATAACTAAGAGTTAGTTTTGCCTCCTTCAGGGTGATTACCTGAGTAAGTGAGAACATGCAGAATTTTAGCCTTTTTTCATTTCCAGGAGCTGTGTCTGGGGATGGAATTTAATGGTTTCTGAAGATGAAGAAATATTTCTTGACCTTTATGTATTTGCTCTTTCGTGCAGGCTGCTTTGCAGCCTGGAAAGGTCAATTTAAATCAGACCTCCGTGAAGTGGCTGGTAACTGATCAGAATATCTTCTCTGATATTACCACTGAAGGAGTCTTCACAGTTAACAATACGATGGCCACTTAAAAAGGATGACTATTTAGATCAGTGGCAGCAGAAATCATTGTGCAAGCTATCCATGGTCGCTCCTTTCCTGATTCCCAAGTGGAGCAGGTTTTCTTCAGGTGTTGGTCTGTCCATGGATGAATTTTTTTTTACTGGGCTGGGATTATTCATTAGCAGTGCCAGACAGGTTTATAGGGAAGGAATGCTACTTTCCAAGAATATTTATTCTCAATAGAATTTCACAAGAAAATCCTCAGGCTGGGCTGACCTGAGCTGTGTTGCATGCTGAGTTCTCCTGAAACCCTGTAGTTGGAAAGAGCCTGTCTCAAATTATATATATTTCCACCTAGGTTGTCATCAAAAGAGAGTCCCTAAGGATTACTTTTCTCATACTTGTCCCTTCCTGTTCTGACCACAGTAAATGCTCTCTACTTACACCAGACAGGGCAGTCAGAACTGGAGGTAAATGAAAGTTTCAAGCTGGCAATATAGTATTGGCAATAATTTACAGGATGGTTTTGACAGTTGTTTTGCTTTAGCACCATTTTCTGGATATAAAGCCATTGTGACAGCAATAGAACTTGATTTGATTTTTTTCTCTGTAAATGAAAGTCCTTGTGACCAAGTCCTTTTTTTTTTTTTTTTTTTTTTTTTTTTCCTCCACTGCAAACTCTTTACATTATCCTGTCATTGGCCATGACAATCCAGTGATTGCAGATAGGTGCATGAATACCTATCCAGGTCCTGTGGACACTTTTCATTCCCGTTGTGGCAAGTTACACGTGTAGAAACAATGTGACACCATGTCTGGATGTGGAGGAGCACCAAATTTAGCATTTTCTAATTTGGCCTGCTTTTCTCAACATGTGCATTAGGATTTGAGTAATTTGCCCACCCCCAAAAGAAGAGAACTTCTGCTGAGAGCTTGCTCCCGGTGCAGCCCAGAGTTACGCTGCTGATTTCTGTTCTTGCTCCTCGTTGGGACTGAACGCTCGCAGCAGTTCTGCTCTGCCCTCCCTCCTCACCCTCTGCAGGGACCAGCTCCAGGGCAAGGATATGCAATGGCTGAGTAAAACAAGCATTTTCTTATGAGTTTCAGCAAATAATGGTGCTGGTTAAACCAGGTCAGGTGCAAAACGGAAAAAAGGAGAATTTTCTTATCACATTGTGTGTGCGTACGTGTAAAGTGAGTGAGTGAACTTTGCATTGTGGCTGACAAAACAGTTGAGTGTAAACGCAGGCTAAATAATAAAGGAATTAGTTTAGCCATATACACAAAAACAACGGTCTGCTTTATTTTAGCTGTATAGCTGACGCTGAATTGATAACAGGATTTTTTGTCCTCTGCAGTGCCGCTTCTGTCATTGTGGGGGTTGTGCGTGAGAAGCGGTTGCATTCGATGCCACTAAGATGCCTGTCAACCCCAAACTAATTGAGAAGTCGTGTTCTCCTACCACCGCTCTGTTCCTGCCTTTACTGTGTTTCTGTGTGCAGTTTATATTCTGTCTCCTTTTGGTACAAAATCAGACTTGAAAACTCAGTGATGCAAACTGTGCGAATGAAATAACCTTGAAATAAGGTTTATAAGGAAGAACTCACAGCCTCCCTTGTTGCTATGGTTACTTGCAGCCGGTCCCCGAGTCAGAACGGCTCCATCATCAGCAACGGGTCGGGAAAGCCCAGCTCCGGCCGGAGCTCCCTCCAGAAAGTAATGGCACCGCAAAAAGTGACAAAAGACGAAGGAAGGAAAAGAAACGGTGAGAAGCGTGTCCTGGTCAAAGCCGCTTGCGGTCGCCCCTGTAGCTGTACCCACGCAGGCGCCAACTATGTTGAAACCATCTTCCTATACCTTCAGCAGTACTTAGGCATTTTCTGTTCGTAGCTGGTTGTTTTGGTTTTGGTTTGGTTTTTTTTTCCCCCCCTTTACTGCTATAGCTGTTTCTTAACCCCACATGAAGCAGTATGGTGTTTACTCTTTGTGTGGGCCTTTGCAAGTTTTCTTTCTTTTTTTTTTCCTTTTTTCTTTTTTTCTTTAAATACCAGTAAACTAATGAAGCCATGATGCTGCTTAGTAGGTAGACAGGGTTTACAGCTGGTATTTTTCTGTGTAGAGTCTGAAGATACTTATTTCCATTACTGCTGTTGCTAAGCTGGCCCAGATCTGATGAAGATGAATTAATTAGGTAAAAATTAATTTGAGAAAGTGCGAGGCGTCCAGAGCTTTAACTTTCTGTCTTTTATCATCCTTGTCATACCTTTTTGTTATTAACACTTACTGGCAGCTTTTCCTGATGCACCTAGGATGTTATGCTGGATGTTTTTTACAAGCCCTTGGTTGATGGTGGCGACCTTGAGACTTGAGATGTATCAGGAACATCTGATGAGAGTAGAATTCAATCCCCTTTCTTCCTTGCTTTCCTTTTGTCTGTCTCTCTGCCTATTTCTCCTGAGTTACAGCTTTGCTTCCGTAGCTATATTTTCCATATGAATAGAAAACACTGTGGCTGAACCAATTGATCACTTTGCTCCAAAGGGAGGGAATTAAACTGGATGTGGTCTCATCAGATTCTGTCATGAACACAAGTCTGTAATTCTTCTTTGTCAAAAATGGAAGTGTGGGTGGAAGGACTCGGATAAAGAGAAAATCTTAGTGTAGATCTCTTCTCCTTTCTCCAGTAAATCGCCTGAGTAACCTCTGTGGAGCACTCTGATGGCAACCCTGGTATCACATCATATCATCTCTTGATGATCATTATGCCTAATACTAAAGTGTCACACAAAGGCTTTGCTGCTTTAGCAGGAATACAGTGTGATACGGAGACAGATACAAAGCACCAGAGATGGCCTCTGTTACGTACAGCAAAATCATACCGCGTTTTTTTATGTGTCCTCTGTTCTTTCCGTTCATGTACCATAGAGCATTGCATCTTGTGGGGACCATATAATCGATATAACTGTAGTACTCTGTTTTTAAATCAGCTTCGCTGAGATTTGTGCGCATTTGCAAATTCACACAGAGAAGTGAAGTTGTTAATTTTCTTTTGTTATGTGTTTGTCACCAGTACTGCTTTCTTCTGACAGACCTGTCACTTTACTGATTACTCCAGACCTGTAATAGTAAGTATTCTGACTGGTCTTTCTCAAAGAGGTCTTTTTTATAGACAGCATAACAATATTTCATGGTTCTAAGTTTCAAGGGTCGTAATTATTTTTTCACTGTTTCAAATGTAGCTTATTTTACGAGCCAACAACATTCATGGTTTCCAGAGTTAAAAGCTGTAATTTATGCTGGTTTTTTTCATCCCTACCCAGGAAAGCCAATATTCAAAAACAGTGTCAGGTGGCATTTACACATGTAGGTAAAATAATTTAGTGAAGGTTTTTTTTTTGTTTTGTTAGGTTTTAAATCTTCAGAGAAAATTGGTGAGAACTCCCAGGTTCTTTGTTACAGAATTGACTAACGCCTAACATCCTTTCTTCTGATCTGGACTGTAGTGTCTTTCTAGGATGTACACATGCTGCTTCAAGAAATCTTTCAATGTAGTATGAGGGAATACTGACCCTTTATTTTAAATCTTAATTTCATTATAATTTTAGCTTCAACTTTATTTGATAACTATGCGCTTTTCAAATTATGCTGGAAAACCAATAACGGCTTTATTTACATCTTTATTTTACCTTCTGTCTTCTGAAAAAAAGCCTGAATAATGATGTAACTTAATATGGTCAAGGTGCTCCTTGTCTGAAGCAGCTAAGTGATTTCTAGTTCTCGCGCCATAGGGAAAACATCTCCAGTGTATACTCCATTCATACTGTGTATTCTTGTCATTTGTTCCTACTGCATGCTGGCACCAAGATTTTGAGCTCCTGTGGCAGAAAGGAAGAGCAGTATTTGCCATTTTAAAAGTAGTAGTACTGCATATATACAAAATATGGTAAAGAGATAGGCTGTTTCTGTCTGACTGTTCTGGCTTTGAAGGAACCTGTGCGTGAAACACCTTATCTGCAGAGCCCTCCTGGTAGACTTCAGCCACTTCTAGAGGAACTTCTTCACTTGACTGCCATGGCCCTATAAAGGGTTGCCTGGTAGTCTCCAGGCATAGATATGAAAGGGAATAAATTCATTGTTCCCTGGTAAAGAGATGGGGACTTCTTAGCTGTAGGTGTATCTTTTAAGATATGTTTAGGAGAGTTTCCTCATACAACCCTTTCAGAACAGCTTCTGAAAAGTAAGATGTCTACATGGGAGATGAAATGGCCTCCCCCTTACCAGAATTATGGAGCCAGCCCCACATTTATTCTTAAATGCATGTGCAGATGTGTTTTTGACTTTCGAGTTGTGTGCTTCCAAAAGCCCATTGAAGTTGAAATTAAAAAACAAAAATCAAGGCACCCGTTACTTTTCGTCAGGGAGCTTACGCTTTGTTTCCCAGTGCTATGATTACAAACACTGTTGTCATCTCTGATATTTTGTTCTTTTTGCAGGGTTTTCTCTTTATCCAGCGTGATTAGCATCGGTAGAATGTGTTGGCTGTTTTTCCTTCCAGTTTAAGAAAGAAGCTGCTTTTCTCCTAGTTTGTCTGAACCTGCTCCAGCTCTCTAGCCTGGTTGTAGGCTGCCGCCTTTAATGCGCATGTCAGCAAAAGCAGCAGCATATTTTCTTCTCTGAAAAGCAGCATCTTTAAAATTGGAATGAATCCCTTGATGGTCACATGTTTGATTTGGGGACTCCAAGTTAGAATGGCTCATTAGTTGCCATAGTTACAGACCAATTTTAGATTCTATTTCTTGCTGACATTTAGTTACACGGAAAAATGACAGCACTGGATGTTACCTCAGTACATAAACTCTATATGGCTTGTATCAAAATTGACTGCAAATGGAGTGTGTCAGGGCTGAGAGTGAACAATGTGAAACCAGCATAGACTGACAGGCTTGGCCTAAGGACCTGATGTTTTGGAGGATCTGGAGAACTCTTTGGCCAAGCCTTATTTCTACAGAAAACAAGAATAAAATATCTATTTGTATTACAATAGTGATAAAGTTTGGTAAGATAATTGCATTTTTTTCCTTTTTTTTTTCTTGGAAAACACTTATTAGTATTTTAATAGGAAGTTTGCTTTCTAAAAGTTGATGAGTTGTGCTTTCATTTACTTTGGGCACTTAAAAAAAAAAAAAAATTAAACCCTTTTTTTTAAAAGTGCCCAACTGCATATATTAGAGGATTGTGAGATGAATGAATCAGCCAACAGAGGTACGGGCAATTTCCGAGACAGGTTTGTAAGAGAGCGTGGAAGAGAACAACAGGATATTAGCACTTTCACCTATCATTTTATCAGGCCAAACATCGTTCAGGGAGAAGCGAATGGCTGAACCCACACATACTTGAAGAACTATAGCAGCCTACAGTAAAACCTTTCCTTTCACCAGCTCCTCACAAAATGAAGCCAGTGAAAGTTGTATAGGTTGTTTTTCCAACTTTTAAGTGCTTGATCTTGCAACCTTCCCATTACCATCTTTGGGAGGGCATGATGGCTTGTTTGCTTTGTGAAAAACAAAAGCTTTAGTTTGCTAGCAGTTCTTAATGAAGCCTGTGACTCCATACCTTTTGGGCTGAGAACTTGTATAGTTGAGCCCAGTTTTGTACTTGAACCTCATCATCACAAAGGACACGCACCACAGGTGGAGATGCGCAAGCAGCATTCCCAAAGAGTCAAACTTCCTTGTGTAAGAAACTTTCCTTTCCTCCTCCTAGGAATCCCAGCTGGAACACTTCGTCTCATCGTCCAAGTGTTTGGACATTGTCTTTAAAAATAGATGTAACTTTTCAGAAGCCTTTCAGTCAAGGGCCTCACTCCTTTCTAAAATATCAGTCTCTAAGACTATAATTTTCTCTGTGCAGACAGAAGCTGTCACATAAATTTTTAATTCTCTTTTCCTTTGTTCTTCATAGGGATATCTGAAAATCAGGTGTTTGCAGGAACAAAGTACTGGGGAGGAAAACTTAGCTGTATTATTGGCTTAGCTAAAATCAAAGGGATTTTTGGATGTAATTCAGCTAAGCTATGATACACTGCCTCCTTTATTCTACAGAAGTGTGGGCCACCAGTTTTCACACAGTCTGATGTGGCTCAGCGTCAGAGCCAGCTTTTCTGAATTTCTGAGCAGTTGTCTGTAGTGACTTAAATTAAAATGAAATATGGCAACTGCAATTGAATCCAGTAGCAGCGATGTAGCAGTCTGGTTTGACACAGAGTTAGCTGGAGGATCTGGTGTATCCCAGCAAACATCCAGCACCCTTCATCTGCCTTTTCTGTGCTGGGTGGGGTGAAATACAAGTTAGAGTGGAAAGGGCTTCATCCTGCCAAATTTTGGTCCTTTAAAACTGGCTTCCTAACCTAACCTAACCAGGTAGGCTCTCCAGTGACTCCAGAGGGCCATAGCTAATTGGAACAGATCTCTCTGCTCTGGAGGTACTTGCCCTTCTCTTTCCAGTAAGGAAGGAGCCCAGACAAGTGCATTGGAGCATCTGGGCAGATTTGAAGTGAGATGTTTCCCTTTCATGATGCCTGTGTCTCTGAAAGGCTGAGAAATCAGAGTGCTAGAAATAATTTCTGGTGCAGAGAGAGGAGTCTATTCTTTTCATCATTTATTCCCTCATCCTGAAGCATTAGCTTCATTTGCCCCACAAAGGGTGTTAGCGGGGATCTTGACCTAACTCTTCACCTCCTCACAGTAAACTCCTAGGCTTTTCTGGACTAATTTCTTGACATTTAACCGGGGGGGGGGGGGGGGAGGGGAAAGAATGAACAAAATCCACATGTTCAGCTGAAATGTCTCATATTGGTACTAGTTACTAT
The DNA here is from genome assembly GCF_900496995.4 of Aquila chrysaetos chrysaetos. Lineage (NCBI taxonomy): Eukaryota > Metazoa > Chordata > Aves > Accipitriformes > Accipitridae > Aquila > Aquila chrysaetos. The sequence goes on along the minus strand of NC_044019.1, from coordinate 20,903,667 downwards.
TCTCCTTGAGCCTCCGAGAAGCTTTACATGTTGATTCTTTCTTTTTTCTCCAAAGATTTCAGCTTGTGTGACATATAGCCTGATTTTTCCCCATACTGTTTCCATTTCTTCCACTTCTTTTTCTTGTGTGTGTTTTTTTTTAAATATAGAGAGCATTGTGACCCTGCTAGCATCCTGCTGGTGACAGTGAACCCGTTGTTTCTTCAGACGGAGCCAATAGCATTTCCCACCGCTTTCCCCTCTTGGTTTTGCTTTGTAAGAGGCAGCCAAGTGTTGTAACCTATTCTGTCAACTTCTGAGCCATGTTTCTGAGCCTCTTCACACTCCTACAAAAGGAAAAGGTGCCGGTGCTCCACCGCCTCTTTCCCCAACGAGGGAGTGGGAGAAAACCAGCACCTCCAAGCTGCCCATACTGTGTGAGTGGGGCCACCCAGGTGCTGTATTTGTAGGCGTGGTAGAATTTGGGTAGAGTAAGGGGAAAATACTTTGGCCTTTTTTAGGTCAGCATGGCTAACCCAGCTTGCCTTTTTTTTTTTTTTTTTTAAGCCAGTCTTTTTGATTGCTTTTCTCATGGCAAGAAAATACCTTATCCTACGTTGCTGAGGTGCCTGTTGCAGCAGACCTCTGAAGGAACTGGGATCTGCAGGTGGTTGCGCAATTAAGTATTTCTTGATTCACGTCTGCCTTCCCCTCCGGATGAGCTTTACTCTGCCACTAATTGAGTCTGACAGCAGTTCTCATCCAAGCAACGGTGCAAAGACTGTGTAGATGTTCGTGCCATCAGATCCAGTGGCAGTCTGGGTGTTGTGATCTTTCACTAACATGCCAGCATTGAAGAAGACAAATGTACGGTTTTATTGTGCAAACAGAAAACTATTTCTGCAAAGCTTTTTTAAACTCACAGAGCACTACTTTCTTAAAGAAGTGGCTTCCGTTGTATGGCTTCTCATGCCTTCCCTATCTTGTTGGTATAGTCATCATCCTTGTCAGTTAAATATTTTTTTTTAATTATTGAACATGTCTAGGATGGTATTACAGAAGTGCCAGCCAAGAAAAGGGGCTGATGGATTGATTCTCTACAAACGTTATGAAATACACGGTCTCTTTTTGAAAGACTTTGATATTTAAATAGATGAGGCAGATGTGGTTTGAGGAGAAGACATAACCACAGAGAGATATTCTTGCTTCTGCTTATAAGGACAAGAAACCTTCGTAGAAAGTGAACGAAACAAGCAGCTAATACAAGAGTAGACACCCCATGTATATAGTTTCATAAAAAACCCTGCAAATACCAGTTTAGAGATCTCAAATGACCTGCTCAGGTAACTCTTATTTCAGGATCCCAGGCAAAGCCAGGACTGCAACACCTCAGATACGTGGCCTGATACTTAGCAGATTTCGCCTATGAGAAAATAATATCCAGGAGGAATCATGAGCTGCTTCCATTAGTCTGTAAGCCATCTGCTTCTCTGAAAATATTATACTTGTGCTGTTCATGAAAAGCTTGGAATTGCACTGTCTCACAGTTGGGTGTATTTTGGGAAGGGGGTGTGTGTGTTTACATAAGTATGTTTTCTGTTACACTGCAGTATCTTATGGAGAGGTATTTCAGTCCTGAATAGGTTCAGATACTGATGTTAGGAAACTTGTATTTTAGTTATAGGCTTATAAAGTCCTTCAGAAGCATATGGGTTTTTATTGCTAAGAGCTCTTGTTCATATCTTCCTGGAGATAGCCAGCTGACAAATAGAATGATTTAGATGATGTCGAAAATTTCTAATTTTTTTTCTATATAGAGAGAGTTTCTCTAAAATGAAAATTATTTCCCCATTATTAATTTACATTCAGGAGTCAGGATTTCTGTTTGAAATACTGATAGGCAGGCACTTTCCTAAGGAGATAGTCTTTTAGATCTGCGGCATAGTTTGCACTTTGTCAAACTATAGGTTTAGACTATAGGTATGTTTGCATTCCCTTCATACAAAATAAGTCTTTGAAAATTTTCAGTGCTTCATTGAATGACCTGAGAAAAGGCAGAGCATGTCTGCCTCCTTGCGAGTGTTTCCTACGTTTTGGCTTTATGCGTTTTTCTCCATTGATGTCATTCTTTTTTCTGAGGACTTCCAAAATCAGTCAAATGGTTGCTTCTGTGCAGGACAGCACATATCTTTGTTTCAAGTATTTTGCTGTAAGGTTACTTGATCCACAGGTAACTTAAAACTTCCTTACTCTTTTTTTACAGGTAAGTATTTCAGCCCTCCTTTTCTCCCTTCCAATGTATTTTGATTTGGGAGAGGGGAGGAAAGCAAAGGTGGAGGGAAAGAGAGAGGGAGAAGAAATCTTGTGCGGCCTTCACATTGAAACCTTAGGCTGACAAAGTATAACTTTTTTTTTTTTTTTTAATATAAATTAGTAACTAGATAAAACCAGAATATTCTGCCTGGCTAATTGTATCTTAACGGTTCCAAGCTAGAGTTCCACAGCCCTGTTGCGCTGGCTGGGGGACTGGTGGCACGAGTGGGTAGCCCCACCTGCTGGCATCGCCGGCTGGAGATGGTGCAGAACTGCACCAAAACTGGGGGTTAGCATCCCTGAAGCAGCTTTCATCTAGCAAATCTTGTATGCTAATAGCTGTAGCGATGTGGAGATAAAGCTTCAGCGATGGTCCTGCTCTTCAAAAACCCAGTGCCACGCTGATCTTCACTGCAATTGGCACTCAACCTTAATAAACGATTGCTTTGGATATAGCTTCATGTACTTCAGTCACAGGAAGATTAGGAGAAGTAATTCAATCTCAGTGGATCATATGGCATGAGATATCTAGCACGTTTCAGAGATGGGAAATTACTGTTAAGTAGGTGATTAAGTCAGTTTTTTGACCTTTTCTGCCGCCGAACTTCTAAGTCTCGCTATATGTGCACGCGGACAGTGCAAATGAGTAGAACAATGAATCCATAATAATGTTGGTATGCATCTGTTTAAAAAGAGCAATTAAAAGCATCGCTTTAAGTCTGTGTTGCTAATTATAATAAGCAAATGTGCTTATTTTGAGTGACTGTAAAGAATATCTGGGCAGTTTTCTGAAGTTTCCCGTGCCCATCAGTTACTCGCCCAGCTGAGGCGTTTGGATGGGTGCACTGGCCCGGGGAAGGGATACACAGCAGAAACAAACACTCCAGGACTCCCAATTTTCTCTGGTTTGTTTTTTTAAAGTTTAGAGGTTGTCGTGGTTCAATCGTGTTACAAATACTTGCTGTAAACTCTCTCAGAAAGAGATGGATAGGAGCAAATAATACAATTCCCACAATACTTGCTTATGGTTCACTGCCAAGACAAACTATAGCAGCATGTCAGTAACTGCAGATCACAGACTCTTTCTCACTCATCAGTGAAAAAAAGGGCAAGGGAAAAAAAATGCTTTTATATTATAAATGCCAATTAATGAACAAATGCTAAGCTAAGGTGGAATAGACTTCCAACTTTTAGTCCCATTTGGCTATTAATTCCATACCAACAGCGCTGCAGGAGATGTGCTCACCAATGAGAGGGCTGAGGTTCCTCTTTGGTGTTAGCGTACCACATCAGAAGTAGCTGTCGTCTGTGATTCCTGATTCTCTTTACCCTGAGTTTTTCTTTTGTTTAATAAGTCTTTGAACCAGAGGAATTCTGTTTAATTAAGCAACTCTTGGTTTCTGATCCTGAAATGAGGTCTGAGGAGACAACCGGCGCATCTGTAGCTAGTCGTGCTCTCTGCGGGTGCCTGGAGATCACTGCTGAGGTCTCAGCAAGCGCCGTCCTTCTGAAACGCTGGGGTGGAAATGCAGCTGCTCTTCTTGGTGCTTTCCACTTGAAGTAGGGTACACAGAGCATGTTTGGAAAGAACCATGTTTTGCAAGTTGCTGCTTAGCCAGGGTTTTTGGGCATGCCTGGCTCAGGCAAATGCTGAGACAGGCAGCAATGGAGAAGGGATTCTACAGCTTCTTGGTACTTGGAGTGCAGATGAAATACTATCCAGGCTCACCTAAGCTGTAATCATCATGAGAGACCATCTTTTTCGGTGAAAAATACAATTCAGACAACCTTTTTCTCTCTTGGAGATAGTCATGTCATAACGGAGGTACCTTCTTAGGGTAGTGTGGAAGTTTTGGTGGTGAATTACAGACAAGACCCATCTTCCAGAACTGCGTCTGGTGACTTACATGAGAACTGAAATGATTCAAAATGCCCCCCGGGAAGACCGTCTATGCTTCACTTTTATACTCACTGTAGTGTAAATGCCTTCCTGTTGAAGTGCGGTCTGTGACAGGCAAGTATCTCTTCGTTCATCTGATTTTGCTGGTGTGGTGTCCTGGCGGCATGGTCGTCAGTGGGGGTCCGGCAGCTAATTTCAGTGAGCCAGGCTTGTGATCCGCTCGCTCCGGTGAGCATACAATTTCAGAGTGTTTGAACAACCCCCGGAGGGATGAGGGGATTTCAGACCCGCTAAAGACTCTATCGTATTTGGACAGTTCCGTGGAGCTGGACAGACAATATTTAATGATAAAAAGTGGTTTAACCCATATATTTCTAAAAAGCTCGAGTAGTATCAACTCCAGACCACACAGAGTACAGACAGAAAGATAATGAGCTTACTCAGTGGGTTCATATTTTATGTTACCACTGTCAAATATTTTCTTACCAAAATCATTTGCTGTCTAAACTGCTGAGTTTATACAAGTCCATTGTAATTTGTGCAGTGATGAATATTAAACCAGAGTGTATTTTCAGAGGAAATAAATTTAGAGCAGGCCTCTTTGTTCTTTAGCAGAGGATCTCTGCTCCTGTCAGTTAGGAGATGGAGCAAACATTCTTCCTTCTAATAGCATAATTATTCAAAAATGTTTGCAAGGATCTCTTTGTAGAACTTGTGCTCGTGCTTTAGAGTCATTCTTTTATTCCAAAATGAGGATAAAAGGTTTAAGACTGAACAGCTTGACAAGGTGATGTAGGTTTACAAACAACATTTGGAGGAGAAGGGGCCCGATTGTATGTGAAAGTTATCCATCTAAATAGAAATCTAAAACTAAAGATGCTTCACCACACCATTTAATTTGAAGGTTTTTCAGAACCCTTCTCCTGTCTTTTAAGAAATTTTAATGGTTAACTTTACAGCCACCTGAGGTACTGCTTTGCAAAGCAAAAAAAAAAACCCATAAACTTGGACACTGTCAGTTTCTTAAGCGTGTTTTAACACACAACAGTAATGCTTTCATTTTAACAGATGGCATTTTTAGCATTAATAACTTTTGCTAAAATCAGTGGGTTTATTTTTCAAATTTTGAGAATGCCCATGCTCTTGCAGTATCAGACACCAAAAAAGCTGCAGTCTTGGGTTAGATCAGGTGTAACTACTGATGCCTTGGCATGGGGAGACGTTTGTGTGTGTGCACGCGTATAATGTCTTTTCCATGTGAAACCTAGGAAAACATGTACTTTGACTTTCATTGTCATTTTCATACAATTTTCTGTGTCATTCTTTTTCTCCTTTTTTTCCATCTTATTAGTGCAGATTGGAAATCAACCTTCTTTGGGGGAGTGCCAGATAATCCTTTGAATGCGTAATGTTATCTGTAATCTAATGGGATTTTTTTCCAGTGTAAAGGTCTCCCAGGTCTGCTCCTCGAGTGTACTGAGCACATCATTAATCTAAAGCATGTGCTTGCTGAATTTCACCCTGAACATGCAGTAAAAATATCTGTGTCTTTATGCTGAATAAGTTTGATGTGCTTTAGTGCCTGTAAGCGATGAAGAGGAAGGAGGCATTCTCTTTGATAACATTGCCAAATCTGCCATTGACCCCTTCGACACCTCTTCTGGATCGGTACAGCTGATAGCTATCAAACCCGTGGCACTACCTGCTGTTCATGCGGCATCAGATAGGAGCCAGGAATCTGCCATCATTAATGGAGAGGTAAGGACTCTCTGATAATGTCTCCAGCTGTTTCCTTGGCTACATCGACAGGTGGAACAATCTTAAGCCTGTTAGAGTTGAGGACTGGTAGGAGCTTTTCACCCTGATGCTATATAAAGTCCCATTAGCATTGTGGGCTCAGAAGCCTGAGAATTTAAGATCTGTTCTTTGACAATGCACCTATGAATGCATGCGACCTTGAAGGAGGCAATTTTCTATATTCCTACCTTCCCAATATCCTTCTTTCCTATCATATTTGTTTTAACAAAATGAGTAGTGAAGACAGAGAGCAGAATAAGATTCTTGAACATGAATTCTGCGGCTGAGCATGGAAATGTATGTAGATCGTCTGGGTGCCAAGCTGCTCCTTATGTACTGAGCAATACATCTCATTCAGAGCAAGAAGGGATGCAACAGGTCTGCGCTCCAGCCTGTGCACAGAGGGTGCAGTTATTTCCTGGGAGCAAAGTGGGGATGGCATAAGCATCTGATCCAGGTGCTGGCCAAAAATCACACTTCAGCTCCAATACTGTATGATTATTCATGTTTTTATGTAGATTTAACCAAGACTGGTCCATTTACAAAGGACTGAGGCTTTTATATAGTTGTTAAACATGATGGGGACAAGCCGGAGAGGTGTCTTGTTTGCAAACTCTCACCGCAACAGTTCATGTAAAGATCAGCCAGAATCTCCCTGATGCCGTTTAAAAGCAACAGGGAGGGCTGCTGCCAGAGACGCAGTAAAAGACAGTGTCATCAGGCTTCCCAGGTGGGCCTGGATCAGAGCGGTCTGTCGTACTCCCTTTTGTACTTATGTTTTAAGCCCTCTTGTGTCTCCAAACTCAGAGAAAGGTTTATTTAGATTTCAGCATCTATTTTCTGTAAGTCAACAGGATGGCACTCCCGGTGCTCTGTGCTCTCTTGCACATACGTTTCTTGAAATTTGTGAGAAGACTGTAGAATTTGACTCTGGAAGCACAAAGCCCAAGTAAATTGCTCATTTCCATGTAACTGACAATTTGAAGCAGGAGGGAAGTTTTCTCAACACTTAGGAGCGTCGATGGGATCTGACCTGTACCAGGTCCGACCAAACAGCCATTTATTTGAGGATCCTGTCTCTGACAGAGGCCCATAACAGATTTGTAAGGAAGCATATAAATAAAAGGAATATATGATGATATTTCACCGGAATTCTTCCCCAGCCATCAGTGATGACTTATTTAAGGTTTTGTGTAGTCAGGAGCGATGTCTCTGTACTTATGGGACCCTAGAAGAGTTTTCATCAGTGAGTTCTCCCTGTGGTGCTCAAAAGCAAGCACGGTGTTGGGTCACGACAATTGGCTAACATCATCAGTGTTTTTCTTCAGTGGGTGTATCTGAGTCACTGTTGTAATGGTACATAGTTTTTAGGCTAAAATTATTTAACCATCTGCCAAGCCATAAAAATGCAGCGACTCTGTTCACTTGCAGTTCCTCGCCGCTTACAGATGGCACGGTGTGGTACAAAACACGCTCTGTAAAATGACACATGCAGTGCATCAAACACAGTCTGACAATATTGTTTGGAAGTAGCCAGCCCAGCACCATCCTTTAAACGTCTTTTTGCCTTTTAGATGAACAAGGCTTTGAAGCAGAAGTCCGATATAGAACATTACCGCAACAAACTGCGCTTGAAAGCCAAGAGGAAGGGGTACTATGATTTCCCTCAGGTTGATAACAACAAGGGGCTGACAGAGAGAAAAAGGATGTATGAGAAAAACCAGAAAGAACTTGACCATATTTTGGATCCAGATGCAGATGTCTCTTCTCCATTTGCTGAGCCTAAGAACAGGTGAGACTTTTTATATGCAGTTGTTCATCTGGGAGGACAGTTGATGTCCAGGGGTTGTAGGGAATCAAAAGGGCCATGCTTAATGAGCCAACTGTTTGTTGTATGGTCAGCTGGTCCCTTCTACTTTATGGAGAAAATTCATATAACCCATAATTATTTATGAAGGTATGTCATCTGGTAAAGCTGCACTGTGGTTAAAAAGAAAGAAATGGAAAGAAAAGAAAATAAGGGAAGGGACAGTTGCAAGTTCTTGTGAGTCATTTTCCAAGTAAGGTAAATAAAAAAAAGTGCTAGTGATGTTTTTGGTAATACTGAGAGTGGACTTAAGCCAGGAAGTTAGCATCTGAACTTGTTGTTTTGCAAAGTTCAGTGGTGGTGTTATTTTGTCATTATTTTTATCTGAACATAAGTATTGCAGTAGGCATAAGATAACACAACCAGTACGTTGTCCGTGTATTTCAGCAAGTCCTGCGGGGACAGTATCTGTAAGGTTGTGTGTGTACCTGTTACTGGTGATCTTCTTGTGCCTTTAACGGAGAAATTCATGATTTCCTCATCTGTGACGTGAAGCTGGCATATTGTATAACAGTACTAATGTTTGATTAACACTTCACTGTCTCTTGAGGTTGGCACACCAGTAGCATTCATTTCCCCATTTTAGAAACGAGAAGGGAATGTACATGCTGGTTCTGCCTGAGCCTACTGTGGGTGGGTGGACCTGCTCTGCTGCTGGCGCTCTCTGAAACGCAAGTTGACACACTGAAAAGAGGAGATCACACCAGTCCTACCCCAGGAAAGGCACAGTATGCAGATTCTGCTTCCTTACGGGTGGTAGAGGTGTGAAAGATTATAAGAGCGTGTTTGCCATTGCGCCTCACCCCGCAAGGGCTCTGGTTCTTCCTGTAATCAGGGACCGGCAGCAGTTGATCCATGAGAGAAAAAGCGATATGAAATACATTTCCTCTGGAAATGGCCCTCGTGCCTGGAGGTGCAATCTTGCATCCCATCTCCTGGAAAGTTCAGACCAAAGTTTTCCTATAAGCGTAAATCACGACTGCAGTCAAAGCATTGGTGGTGACACAGTCTTTGCACACAGTGCAACTTCAGCAATACCCTTGGGGTACAGAGATGAAAAAAGACTGTAATGGGAAATACAAAAGCAGCGTTGGCTCAGAATATGGGCAAAAGCTGTGATGAGATGAACTTCTGTAGGTCTAGAGTTAAATGACTGAGGGATACTGCCCTTGATGGGCCGTTTCCCAGGGTTGCACTGGTCAATGAAGAAAAAAGATGCTGACCTAACTGTATGTTATGTCCTCGCTGGAGGGTCTGGGGCATCATTTCCTCGTGCAGTTTTCCAGTGAGGGAGGAATAAATTGCTCCGAGTGCACTGAACAGGTAAGATACTGAAGCCTCAGTACGCAGGAGTCTGGCTCTGTCTGCACAGTCTGTCCAGAAGATATAGATGGAAGAGCAGAAACATTGATATGACTGTGTGCTGTACATACAGTGAAGGACTGAGGCATTACTTTGGATGTATATTATGTGTTGTATGCCATGTAGGAAATGTTTAAAACATTACACATGAAGCTTTAATGCTAGCCATCTGCTTTTTGTTAAATATACTGATGTTTGTTTGTTCATGTGCCAATGTGCTGAAAGGTCCCAGAATACTTTTTTTTCTGCGTGTTTTCTGATGTGTTGTGTAAACCTGTCATAGTCTATTTGAGATGGTGATCACTGGCATGATATAAACTGCTTGAAGGCAGGTATACTGCTGCAGAGGAATGATTTCATTGTGTAGCTGAACCATAAAAGGCTGACTGCCAGATTTACTTGTTAAATATATAGTCTATGTCCCTACGTAGGAAGAGAGAAGAACCATTTCTGATGCACTTCCTGTTAAGCCCCAAAGCATTTAATGAACTTCACAGATGTTGCAGATGTTTACAGACAAACCAGTTCCAAAGACTATGCCAAAATTTCCAGTCTAAGACCTGGAAATGAACTCAATATGCCGCAACACACATGACACCATTATTGTCTTCATTTTTCTAACTAAAAATAAGATGGCTAAAATGGCATACTGCTGGAGGAGAACCTTGAATAATACTTCAAGGTAATGTGGGTTTTGGTTACTGATAAATAAATCAATACACTTGTATGTCCATAATGAAATAAAATTGCTTTTAAAGCAATCTAGGTTAGCATAAAATTGAAAAGATTTGATTTCTAACATTTTCTGCTTTGAATCATTGTTTATATCATTATAGTTACAGAAATTAAAAACTGAATTTTTTTTTAATAATATCACTTAGGAGTACGTAAAAGGTTTCAAAGTTTCTAGGGAAAAGGTCTATTCCACTCTTTTCTGTTTTGTATATATTCCACTAACTTAAATCACATTATTACAGCATTTTCAAAATACATCAGAAAAATAAAGATGCAGTTGATTACATTACTCAAGATCACCTTTACATTTTGGATTTGTTTTAAATTGTATTTAAAAGTGATTTACAAAACTAAATAATTTGATTCGTTCAAGAACAAACAGCTTTGTGCTCTTGGTACCTTTGACTCTTCTGTACCATAAAATCCATGTTTTAAAATGTTCCAGTTGTGTTCCCAGAAGGCACTTGCTAACCCATTTGAATGCCAGTTGTTAGTGTTCATACCTCCTTTCTCATTAGTAAAACTTTCTTAAATGAGCTAATTGGCAATCTCAAGGCAATTTTTAAGACCCTACTGATGATATGCACTATTCTGGGATTTTCTTTAATAGTTTGTAATCAGGTCAAGAATTTGCATGTATTAGGTGTATATTTGAATCCCTTCGAAAATATATCACAACTGCATCAACTGAGTATTTATGGACCTATTGTAAAACATGCATGAAATTTTAGAGACCTTTAATGTAGGAACATAAAGACTGTCAGATCTGATTAGCCTTGGCATAACCTAGTTCCCCATGTAATACCGACAGTATAGTCTTGGAAGAAATAAGATAAGACACTTATAATTTATTCAATATTATTTTTATAGGGAAATTTATTGCAAAACCTCTGCTTGTCTTCTGCTTTGGCAGTGCATTTGGAACTTTCAAACATGCATGGAGATTTGTGATTAATAGTCACACAGAAGTTTTTGAAAGTTGCCTTAAAATTAAGTACATGCCTGAGTACTTAGTTTAATCAGAAGTGTGAAATGATTATCTTTTTGTCCTACCTTTTATCTTGTCAGATCTTGTAAATTTACATCTGTCTTTCTGGATCTCTGCAACCAGTTTCTGCTGCTCTAATCTGTCAAGGCAAAAAGTTCTGTTAACCAAATCTGTAATATCTGAAGAACTATTTCTTATCAGTGAATTCATTTGGACTGTGTTGTCTTTTTATTTCGTTGATGGTTCTTGAGATGTTAAACCATGAAGTCTTTATAATTGCTGAATGGAACAGGTTACTTAATGTGGTTTCCTCTTATGTCACTTACAGAAATGGTCCTAGGCTTTTCAATATCTCAAATATTGTAGTAGATCTCTTTGTAATCGGTTCAGGCCACAGGCTCACTTAGCTTTAATACAAGCATTTTTTGGCCTTCAGTCAGATCTTAGCACAAGATTGCATTTTCTCTCAAGTTACCTGGCAAACATAGGAGAATGTCGGAAAAGTCACCCAAGTCATCTCCCTTCAACAGCCCCCTTCCAAATTTCTGCTTTCAGCTCTTCTCTGATTCCCACAAGTTTCAGTCATGGCTGAAAGGCTGTTGTGCTCTGACTGATGTTTATTGCCTTTGAAACCCTCCCTTGCTGTAGCCTCAAAATCATCCCGCCACTGTTTTGAACCCCCTACCACAGCAGCAATCTTTTGCCAAGATTTGATTGAAGGGCAAAAAATGCTTGCCATTTTTGAACTTTTCTAATGTAAAAATGTACTTGGATGAACGTGATACACTAAGGATGTTTTTACGTTCGCATGAACAACTGAGCAAAAAAATGTTGTGGACACGCAACTTTACTACAACATCACTACTTGGGTAGTACGAGCTACCCAAGACAACCTTGGGAAAACAAGGAATGGGTGTACGTTTTCAGTCAGCCTGTGAGGGTTAGTCGAGAACTGCTGGCTCCAAGTGCCAGAGGAAGGGACGGTATATCCCGGCAGGTATGGATAGTTGTCCATCTGACCGAAGCGCAGACGCTGAAGAAGCAGGTCACTTCAAAATCCGTGTCGTTACACCTTTGCTATATCTCTTACTATTGGCCGCTGAGCACAGCGACCAGGGCTGGTCCAGTGGGCCCCAGCTCGTGTTGGGGATCCATCTGATAGCACGACGCAAGTGTTCAGGTGTAAATCTTACCTTGCAAATGGGGACTGAAAGTGTGAATTCAGACATAATCGTGCAACTTCTCTTACTTCGTGATGAACATTGTCAGGTCCCCTGTGCGAAATGAGCAACGCGCAGACACATTAGATGACCTGATCTACTTCCGATATTTTGAATGGAATAATTGCACAAAGCAGAAAAATAGCATGACTAGGCAAAGATAACTTGATATCAGGCTCTAACAGCACTGTAATTACTGTATTAATAAATGAAACTGGCATGCCATTATTTGATCTGTTATTGATCTACAATGGGAGGAGCGCTTCTCTGGGATATGCAAGAAAACGACCAATGGCCAGATACACTATGAGAACAACATCTCCTAAACTTTTCTGGTTTAGATGTAGCCTTCTTAAAATACGTGGCTTGATGAAGCATGAAGTTCCTGTATCACAATTTGGCAACCACCCCTGAAGAGTTCATGTACAGATATATTCTGTGTCTTTCAGAGGAATGCTATATTTGTTTTTGTACAACCAGTAACAAGGGAGGAAACAGTTGCGTTGGAAAGATTACAGGGTATTTTGGATATTGAGTTATATGCTCTTTCTTTTACATTTGCCTTCCCTTGCTTCTGAGCACACAGTGGTGAAAGATCAACGCCTAGGGATGCCTTTGCCCAGCGCTATGCTGGAAGCGGTTTAATTCCAGGGAGTGCAGATCTCTGATAAAGTTGTGGCCAGTTACCAAACTGGCTATCAAAAACCAGCATCTTGCAATCACTTCCCTCCCACTCCTGTCTCTTTTCCTGTTCACTTTGCTGGGTGTTTTTTTCAGTGGAGCATTATTCCACTTCTCGTTGCGCAGGATCAGCAACCAAAATCTCTGCTCCCCGTCTGAGTGTGTGGGAGGTCCTATTATTTTTTGATAATAGCACCTATTTAGTTTTTATGAATTTGAATCATATCAGCTGAGGTTAAAAGGGTTCTGATACCTTCTTGGGACGTATTTCATCTGATAAGCTCCCACATATGATGTCCATGTCTTTTACATAGCTTTATTTTCTTTAATAGTAAAGAAAATTAATGATCTCTTAATAATGTTACTGATTGCTAGCACTTCCATATACATAGAAAGAATATCCTATAAAAAAGTGGCATTTTGACGAACCTCATCATTTTAGAATAAAGGTAAGTATTGAAAACTGCTGCCTGTCATTTTTCTTGTTTTCTTTTTGTTTTACTGTTTTCTTGTTTCGTGTTTTCTAGGCAACCGATAAAGAACTCGGTATACAGAAGCAGGCAGTCTTTGAACAGTCCTAGCCCAGGAGAAACTGAGATGGATCTTCTAGTGACTCGAGAAAGACCTAGACGTGGAATCCGTAACAGTGGATATGACGTAAGTTTATCAGATATATGCAGTGAAATTTGCTCAGCAAAGTCTCAACTTCCTCCTAAAACCAGGAAACTATTGATAAGCTACAAGCTGGAGTGCCATTGAGTATTTAATGTTACAGTACTTCATGTGCAGTCAGCATCCTGAAAAAAGCTCAGGATACTCAGAGCACAGACTCTTTCACGTAGTTTACAGCTATACATCATTTTACAGTCTGAAATGCAAAGAAAACATTTGCCCTGAAACTCATTATTTGCCAAAGTGTTGAATTTTGAATTTAGATAGTTCTAAGTATGTGGCCACTTTCTTGATACTGAGCTTTTTTTCATTGCAATTGAAATCCTCTGTTTGTTCTGTACCCCTGATGCTGCTCTCTTGATTTAGAAGAACGAACAACCAACTTCTGGGAATTTCACTTGAGTCCAGATGTCAGCGTTTTGTGGAAATCCCCTAGAAAGAGATATTGTCCTCTTACTACATCAGAACTGGGAGAGTTTTGCATAGGTAAATGTCAAAACCAGCCAAAGGAGATGCTGGTTTATGGTCCGAGGAACTCACGGAGCCAACACAAGGCAGATGAGTTGTCTTGTGCAGTCTGAACATACGCCGGGCGCGAGTTGACGCTGCGTGCACCCAGAATGAGGATAACAATCGCCCCCACACTGGAGTAACGTAGAATTTTTCTATCCTTCGTCACGCGTACAAAATGCTGTAGCTCAGCCGTCCCTGAAGATCAGTCCCGAGAGAAGGCCTAAACCATTCTGGAAAATAAGAAAGTGCATTTGGTGGTTGTTCATCCTCTAAACTCTGTAGATGACAAGCGTTTTGTGTGGGGCTTAATTGTCAACTCAGCTGCCAGGGATGCACTTCTAGCAAGGCGAAAGAATGTACCAAGGTCAGGGGATGTGTTCAGGGAAGTTGAAATCTTTTACGGAATTCTTAGGGCCGTGCTGTCGGTGTCAGATTTCTTAAATGATTTCCTGCATTTGGACACTTCCCATCAGATTGCTTGAGTCATGTTGTGCCGTGTAAGTGGGACGACTGGCTCGCTGCTTTCTGAGGCGTTAGAACACATCGCTGTAGCCCGGAAAAAGAAAGGTATAACCTGTTGAAACAGGTTTTACATTTTGCAAAAAAGATCCCACACCCCATCCCCCTACCTCATCCCCCAGTGTTTCCTTTATTTTTGGAGCTTTCTTAGATAAAAACATTGTCAAGCCAGCCTACCCTCATTATCCTGAAAATCATATGTTTCAAGACAGCAAGGGATTTTTTTAATATGCTAATAAAAGCTAGTTTTTCATAGGTGATATTTTCCTGAAATGAATGTTGAAAACATTCTGGGACCAGGCATGGCCTCCTGCTATTAGTTGAAAATTAATGTGCCATAAGTAGTTAGAAGATTTTAAAAAATGTATTTTAAAATATTGTGTATGCTATATATAAAATGTATTTTTAAAAAATTTGTTAAAAACCTTGAAAATAGATTAATGAGCTTCTGAGATGTCCTAAAAGTAATTATAAACTCTGAGATCTGTGCACATCACACACAAGTTTCCTTTCGCCTTTATTTAAGGTTGCAGTTGGGCGAGCTGTCCATGGCACAGTCTTTTTTACCGATAAGTTACATAAAATTCCTTTTGCCTGATGCGCTGCAGATTCACTGCAGTGCACCTCTTCTAACTCTGAATGTATTTCCCGTCTGAAAGCGGAAGAATGCCAGGGGAAAATGGGACAGGATGTCGAAATTTAGTTCCCAAGCCTCAGCTTGCAGCGTGGGCTGGTTTCCCTCGCTCCTTTTTGAGGTTCCTGAGAGCTATGCCGAGCATCTGAGAGGCTTGGTCTCCCAGGATACCCATCAGCAGGCACTTATATCTATATTTATGTGTGGAATTCATATGGATCTCACCAGTGGTGCAACTAAACACCTCTGTAAGTCTGACCTCAGCAAATGGGTGAAAAAGGGCTCTGAAAAAGGGCTGGTTTGTATGCTGAATCTTGCGTCCTTTCTTTTTTATCTGATAACGTCTGGTACCACTTTTTGACATCCACTTTGTCGTTCTAAATGTTCCAGCCTTCTTGGACTCCTGCTAACCTCTTCCTCCCAGCATTTTATTTAGCAGCAAGTCCCACCAATGAATAGTGAAATTTGTGTTTTATAAGCAGTTCCAAATAATTACATTAATGAATCAAATAGCTCATGTTATCTTCAAGTCATGAGGGTTTTTTTCAGATTAACAAATTGCCTTTTTTTTTTTTTTTTTTTTTTTTTTTTTTTTGAGCTGTTACCAGTATGCCCAGGTCATGTGTTGAGGTTTATTTTCCCAACAATGATAAATGTTTTCTTTTTTTTTTTTTTTTTTCTTAAGAAAAGAGGCTAAGATCCCCTAGATTCTTTAAGAAAACTCTTTAAGAACTATTAGACTCATATGCACAACCAAATCATGAGAGTTTATGATCTGCATGATTTTTCTTTGTCCTTTAATAGGAGAGGGAAGTAAGTGCTCAGAAATCTGTCATTCCACACTACTGACTTTTTAATTTATGTATTTTTGGTTCCCCTTACGTAACAAAGTTCTAATATCTCAATTATGGTTTTCTAAAAATATTTCATTCCCTATAATGATTTTTTGGTGATATTTCTCTGAACCATGGTTCTGTTTCTCAGAGCTAAAAACTGGTCAGGAAATGAGGTCAACAGTTACATACCTGTCTGTATAGAATACGTAGCTTTTTGTATTATTTTGGAGTGTACATTCTACTGTTTGATGTTCTGAGTACATTATTTGCCTTTACAGCATCTTTTATAAATGGATTATTATTGAATGGTACCTATCTTTCAATTTAAAATAATCCCAATAGGGTTTACTATCATCACCTTCACCTAGGAAGTAGATTAAGGAGACTTTATGAACATGTTTGTTATTTCCAACATGTTCACAGACAATTGTGAGTAGAGCAAATGCTATAATGAAAGAGTCTAGAACCTCTAGACTGTTAATGAGCTTTACACTAGGGCAGAAAATATTTAGGCTGGTTTTGGTGTAAAAGGAGGAAAATCACCTTGTTGTACATATCTAAGATTGATATACAAAAGAATTTACTGGTATAATTTTACTGATAGAGTTAAATTAATGCAACTCCTCAAAAAGCTTATGGATTAATGTTCACATGAAGAATTTTACTAGTATAGTTGCAGCAGCAGAGTTATGCCAGAGGTGTATAAAGTCTGTCTCTCAGTACAGGATTTTCTTTTCCTTCTTCATATAATTCCAGTTCCTTGTGTTATACAGCAACCGTGTATGAGCAGTATCTGCATTTTTAGAATGGTAACGCTAATGTATAATGGCATATATTTACCATACTTCTGTGTTTCAGTTGATAGGAAAGCAAATGACATACATCAGAAAGTGACAGGATGAATTGAAATAAATTTTAAAACTTGAGGAAAAGTAATGGTCACCAGTCTCCTCCAAAATCTTCATGTCAACTTTTATATTGATAAATCAAAGCTGACTTAATGTTGACTGCTAATATGCACCCTTTATTCATATGATATATTTTAGACATTCTGTAGAGGTCTAATGGCTTCACCAAGGTGTTGTAGTAGAGAACCTGATTTATTTCAGCATTGGGTACTGACAGGTCTCTTGTGCGATTCCGTTCACTGACATTTTTACAAGCATGAGAAAATAGAAGAACCATGGTTATTAATCATCCAGTTGGGGCAGTATGATTTCAGAGGCTCTTTGGTTGCACTTATACAAACTACCATTGCATTTTATAGTCAGGCTTCTAAAATTTACCTGATTTTTATAGTCAAGCTTCTAAAATTTACCTGATTCTTATTTATTGTAACAACACAAATAACAATGGAATCAAAATGCAGGAAGAAAATTATGGGAAACTATTTAGTTGAAGATTTCCGACAAAGTTTTTCAGTTTAAGATAACTTTGTGCCGTTACATTGTTCCTCCCCCAATCTGACGTGTGTACCGCTTAAGAAGCCTGAAGTTGGGTTTGTGGTTTTGAATTTGAATAATATACCGTATAACTATAACCATATAAATTACAGTTAAATTCTAATATGCAAATGATTAATTATTGTCTTAATTTTCCTTTTTTATTGCTGTGTTTTCATGAAGTACAAAATATAGCTATACTTAAAACAGCTAAGAGAGAAAACAAATTAAGATCGTTTATTTAAATTTATTGTCAGTTTTCAGGCTAACCATGTAACTCTTCTCTGAACGGCTGATAACAGAAAGTCAGTTTGATTTTTTTTCTCTGCAAATGAAGAAATATGTACTATGATTGTTGTGTAGTACATATGACCATACATAGCTTGCAAAAGATTGGGGGCACAGTTGCTTGTCTAGTCAGGTATAGAAAAGCACTATTACATGGGGAAAAAAAGTATGCCACACTAGGAGCTACAGAGCACTCCAGTCATCAGGACAGTGCTGGAATTTTTAATAAGAACATCCTGTTGTATTCTTTTATTTGTGGCTATTTTAAATGCTAACACAGTTCTAACCACATGCTACATATAGAAGGAGGTACATATCCTATTCTTCATTCTAGTTATCCTAGCATCTTAAATGCATTTTACTGATATTTAAAGAATTATAAGGAATTGGTTGCTTTTTCAGGTTGCCTGTTTAAAATGTATTTTTTAAAACTATAGGCAGTAAATCTAATCTTACAGAATATAGGTGAAGTTAGCTATTTCACTGTCAAGTTCTTACAATATGATGAATTTTTCTGTCTGGGAGTTACAGGCAAAAAAATCAGGGGGGTGATTTCTGTTTGTACTCTACGTGTGCAGAAGGAATTACCCTAGGAGTAACCCTTCAAGTTAAGCTGCCCGAGTACTATCTGCTCGTTAGAGTACGTGTTTCATTGACTGTTCCCACATTAGTTTTGGGTAAATTTCTGTGTAACTACTGTTAGGTGACTAGGTTAGACAACCGAGTTATGTCAGGATATTTTCTGCAAGGGACAGGACCTAGTTTGTGGCATCGTTGTTAGAGGTCCTCACTGGGTTAGAAAGCTCAGGAAAACCCCTAAACTTTAATTCTTCTGAAATCTTAACATGTGAGAACGGACAAAAGAATTTCAGTCTCTGTAGCTGTAACAAGCAGTCCCTTGTAAGAGGTCCTTCATAGTGAGGGTACTATTTAGGGAGCCATATTCCTCCTGGCACAGTTGTATTCCCATTGATACTAACAACTAAGAAAAGAATTTAAACATTAATTCTAATTGTTTTTAAGTGAATCGTTGACAATTTAATCGGCTACAGAGTGTCCCTGCTAGTTTTCTTAGCAAACAATGTGGGCTATAACAGGCTATTATAGTCGCCTGCATCATATGACTCCTTTCCAATATTTGTCATGTGTCTATATTGTCACAATTCCCGACTTTGTATATGTTACATCTGCGTTTGAGAACATTTTGTGTGAAGCAGCACAAATACTGTCTTGTAAAGCTTTTTACATCTACGTGCTTTTATTCCATCCAACAGACTGAGCCTGAAATTATAGAAGAAACAAATGTTGACCGCGTCAACGAGCCTCGGAGTTACGCCAGGTCCCGTCAGGCCAAAGGCCACTCGGAGACCTCAACCTTAAGTTCTCAGCCCTCGATTGATGAGGTTCGACAGCAGATGCATATGCTCTTGGAAGAGGCTTTCAGCCTGGCCTCTGCGGGCCACGGAGGACAGAGCAGGCAGGAGGCGTACAGCTCAGCACCGCACTTGCCCTACTCGGAGGTTGTGACCAGTGCTCCTGGTACCATGACCCGACCTAGAGGGGGGGTACAGTGGGTACCCACTTACAGACCAGAAATGTATCAGTACAGTTTACCAAGACCAGTAAGTGAAACTTCTCTTTAGTATACTGTAAGATCATAAAGATATTTCTACTCCGAGACACACTTTTTAAAGAGGTAGCCCTGTTTACATGCTTAAAACCAGATGTAAACCCATGCTTACGGTAAGTAAGTATGGGTCGTGGGGTGTACGTATGTAAGCTTACCCATGCCCGTCTTTTGCAGGAAGACTCAGTATCTATATTAGCAGCAAGGTTGGCTTGTCTAAATTATGCTTGAAAGAATAGGCTGCACTAAGCTCCAGGCTGTTCACCAGATCAAGAACTTGTTTGCATGTCTTCTCCTATTCACTAAACACATATTAGGAAACAATCTGGTTTTGTAGAACAACTACGTAGGCAGCTGGGTATGAAACACTCAGCACTTCCGCATGAGGTCCATCACTGAAGAGAAGAGCATCATTGCAAGAGTGTGAACCAAGTGTAATAATCAGAGTGACCTGAAATGTGGGCTGTTATTGACAATCTTGCAGTTTGGGACTTGGGACTCTAGAGGTGGTTTAATTCCACGGGTTTCTTGGTTGACCTTGTGTAAGTCACTCTTTATCCTTCATTTTCTAGCCTCAAATTGTGGCTAACATGTCCTTACCTCGCAGAAGTAATAAATGAATTTAGAACTTAAATCCATGGGTGGAAATTGTTAATGGAATTCTGTAGGTATCTAGACAGCAGTTGCAGTAGCACTGTGCACACCCTCAGTATGTGTGAAACTACCCGCAAATTCCCTCATTACGGTATTGTGAAACTCAACAATGTATTTTCTTCTTATATGTCAGGTACAAATCTAAACCGGAGATGATTGCTTTCAGATGAGAAATAGCCCATCTATCAATAGCAGTGTGAAAAGTTGTTCATTTTAAGGCTTTTTTTGGTTGGAAATGAATATTTTTTTGAAAGAATGCATTTCAAATTAGGTCCCTTACTCTGGCTAGAATAAGAGGATAATGCAGAAAAACGTCTTCAGTACAAAATAACTATTACTATGACTTCCTTCCATGACAATAAAAAAATACAATAAGGGATGCTGCTTCTGAACTATTCTGAACATATTTGAAAGCCAATGGCACTGCCTGCAAAGGTTCAGGCTGGTGCTATTTAAATCATGCTAAAGGTTATTTCTGGCACTTTGAAATCGGTCCAATGAACTTCATACAGCATATAATCATATTTTATGGTTAGAATTCGATTACAAGCTTAAGAGACAGCTAATGGGTAGTCAAATTACTTTGACACTTCAGAGAGTATTTCTAAAATGAAATTAAAAATACTATATGGCGCCAGGTTTTAAAAAAATGTAATAGCCATCCTTTTTTGGTGAATGCTTCACTGTTTTGTTCTGAGACTTAATACTCTTGTAAATCTGCATGTTTCAGATCTTTAAGCATTTGCTTATCTTTCTGGCGTTTTGAAGATAGCGTTAAAAAATTTCCTGAAGATAGTTGATCGCCACAGATTAGGATCGGCACAGTCTGCTGGACTTTGGATAAGGGCTGTTAATTCATAGTTTTCTGCGTCTCAGTTTCACGAATTCGAGCCGTACTTTAACCACACCATTTACTGGTTTGTTCTCAAATGGGGACAGAGGATTGGAATTGAAAATACCCAGCCGAGACGTGTGTGGGAAGTGACCTGTGGGTAGGAAAACCATGGAAGAATTACTGCTCTCGGCACCTTAGCAGCTGTCTGCCCGGCCGGCATAGCTCCCCTCGGCAGCTCCGGGGGAGATGCTGCGACGGGGAGTGCTCGGGAGCGGGTTGGCTGACGCGTGGGGAAGGTGTCCAGGCTCACTGAGCTGAGGGGTGAGTGAGCAGCCGCCGGCAGCTTTGGGGGTGAGAGGTACCTGAGCGCTGGGGTGTTTGTTATACGGGGGAGGACGTCACCTCTGCAAACCGAGAATTCTTTATTTTTGCCCTTTCTTAAAATTCAGTTCTTAGTGGCAATTGCCACGAACAATGCTATTATAATTTGAAATCTGGGTTCAAGAGCATTTTGCCTGCTTAGATGGAACAAATGCAGCCACTGGCTTTACCACTGAGTCTTTAGATACAAGGCAAGTATAAAGGTCTTCAGTCCCTCACCGTCTTCTGACATCTGGCTCTTCGCAGTCCAGTGACACCAGACTAAACTTTTTACAAGATCCCACAAACTTTCCAGTAACTTGAGTGCACCTTTAGGTTTCGTGAAACCTAATGCAAAGGTATTTCATAGGTGATAAAAGTGATACACAAGATTTCTAGCACAGACGTGCTCTACCTTTAGAAAGCGCAAATGGTAAACGGATTGAGGCAAACCAGCAAAAATCTGCATGCAAACCTCCATCTCAGTGTTTGCCTCTGTTGCTAAGTATTTGTGCGGGACCAGAACCACTCTTCAGGCCTACATTTCTTCCGGTCTCCTCCAAGTTATGGATCTTTGATTTTTTGCAGTCAACTTCTTGACTAGTCCCACCATCAAACAGTACTGTATCTCTCCAGAGTGTGCATCTTCTTCCTTTTCCTTTTTCTTTTTCTTTTCCCTTTTGAGGCCTTCTGTGGCTTTTTACATGCTAACGTAATACCTACATTACCTGTAGCTCTTGTGAGGGAATGCCTGTTTGCCAAACTGCCCATGGGTGACCTGTGATAACAGGATTCCTTCTTATGGGGCTCGTGCCTTCTCCTGTCAGAGAAAAGCTAGTAAAATGCAAACTCTTAGTGTTGTTCTGGAGCCTCCAAAAAAGGGATGAGCAACACTTGGCTGGCTCCTTGTCATCCAGCTGGTATACTACAACTGGAGGACGGAGTTATAGCATTGAGTGTATAACACAAGCCCGACTGCCAGCGTTGTGCCTTGGCAGATCACGTTACCGCTTTGGAAATTCTCACGGCTGAGTCAAGCGGAGAGCTATGGCCAGGGAAAAAAAAACAAACCTCTTCGTTACGAGGCTGGACCAGTTCCCATCTCTCCTCTTTAGTGCTCTGGAAAGAGGAGTGAGAGTAACAGAGCTCTGGGTCCCAAGGTGAGACCTAGCACGGTACAACAGGCACTGGTGGACAAACTTGCAGGCTGAGTGACTGGTAATGTATCCACGTCCTCAGAGCTTCTCCTCGTTTAACAGAGGTAAAGTGAGAGTATTTTACCAAAGTTCAGCCACTTTCAATAACGGTTACCAAACTAAGTATAAAACAGGACAGCTAGCAAAGCAAAACCAAATCCAGCTGAAATCAATAATTGTGCATTATTCCTGGATTGCGATTTAATAATCAAACTAGTTAAATCATTCAATGAGTAAACAAAGACATTGCCCTTTTAATTCCTATGGTGAGATGTAAGGAGAAGGATATTTCTGTAATTAGAAGGCAATATTGAATAATTTTACCCAAGACATATCTGTAAGTTGGAGGCGGTAAAAATATTTTAATACTGCAACCAAGGAAATGTAGCCTTAAAGCTAACTGCAAAGTTTCTCCTTTAGACTTTAGTTATTGTGTGCTGATTTAACTTTTCTTTCCTGCATCCTGACAGGCAATACCTTAGACTTTTGTGGGTTGTAGAAGACACTGGTGCAGGTGTCTGCTGGTGGCTGGACTTTATCTTCCAGAGGGTTGTATGTCTCCTGGGCCCAAAGGCTGAAGTTTCTCTGCTAAACTGCACTTACTACTTTTTAAAATTCTTCACTCATTTGCTTTTTAAATTATCAGTGTTTTTAGCCACAACAGACTCCTTCACGGGTATTTCTTCCTGAGAGGGTGCTGTGGGGTCTGCAGTCTGGTATCTGTGCAGTCTGTCCTGAATCTCAAATTTGATTACTTCTGTCAGCGATTGTTATAGCCTTTGTATTATACAAGTTCTCATTTTTCAACAAAATAGAGTTTGGAATCCATGCAGAATGTTTTTCTTTTAAGTTGTTTTGGTTTTGGGGGGTTTTTTTTGGTGAACAACAAAAGTGATGCAACACTTTTTTTTTAAAGGATAAACTAATTTTGAAGAATAAAATTAGGCAAATCTGTGAAATCAGCTGTTGTGGGTTTTTTTTCTGATTGGATTTACAATAGTGTACAAATTTCGCTGAAGTGACTTTATTTCTATGATCATCCCAGTTAGCCTAGAACCTAAAGGCTCATCTAAATCTATAACAGACAGGCCTCTATAGTAAAATTTTGGTTTAATTTAGCCTCTGAACATTTTTCTCCATTTATGTGTTGCATGCAGGAAAACACTAATGCCCCAACCCATTGGAGAAATTCTAGAAATTTTATTGGAGTTCCTTCTCATAACTATTTTGGTGTCTGTGGAAGCTCAGCACAAAGAGGACTGACTGCTGTCCCCATGACGGATTGTTCCTCAGCATGGTGTAGCAGATCTTCTAACAGGATTTTTCACCTTAACAGGAAACCCTCTGCCCAGCCATTCGCAAAATATTGCCACTCACTCAAAATTGTTCCTCTCCTATGTAAGCAGCAAAAGAAGTGCTTCAATTTTCTGTTTTACTTTTTTCCCCAAAATTTTCAGTGCAAGTCGCAGCACATTTGTGAACTGTTCTTTGTGATCCCTTAAAATGCCTCCTTTGATGTCCATATTCTAAAGCATATCCACTAACACACAAGAGAAAACCCAAATCTACCTCTGTGCCTCTGTCTACCATGTTATACTCAAAGAGTATCTGGAGTCACTGGCCACTCTGAAACATTAGCTAATGTGCTGTTCCTTTAAAAAATGGGGGGAAGAATTTCATACTTGGTACAAATGTATGCTGAGAGCAAGATGTGGGATGAAAGGCTTGTGGAGCCAGAAGGAAGCGTTCGGTTCAGCCTGTGAGAGCACTGCCAGCTTTTCAGATGCAGAAGAGGCGTTGCAGATCATTTCAAGTCCAGCACTATTCGGAAAAATCTAATTGAGGTTTTCTTTGATGCAAATAGCATTTGTTTTTTCTATACAGTTCTTTTTCATTAAAAATCAGTATTTCCAACCCCTGGCGAGGAAATGTACCATTGCCTTTTTAGGTTTTTTTTTTTTTTCCTCAGCTAAATATAGAAATACTTTAAATACCATTGTAGCATGGTGAAAGTAAATATTAGGAGACTTTGTAGGTGGCATGAAAGGAAAAATGATTTTCACAGACATGCCTTTGAGGGACTCTACCCTGCTTTAAAAGGGGTGGCAGTGAGAGGCAGGAGAAAGATGCTTGGTCTGTATTGCTTTTCCCTGAGAGACACTGACATCAAAAGTCAGTATTTGGTAAGTTACCCTTCCTCTGTGTTAACCCAGTTTTGCAGCTATTTGAGAAGGAAGGTATCGGAACACTGTCTAAATGTGTAATTTTTAAAGATGATTACTGAAAGATAGTGGGTTTTGGTATTTAGTGTGGGATTTATATTGCCAAATTCAAACTTAAATGTAGGTGTTAAGTCTGAGCTAATCATGTAAATCCTGTAGGCTCTTTCTACAGGCAGGAGAGAGAGAGTGACTCATCTCATGGTAATGTGTTTTTAGCCTTCTCTGCTGTTTGTGGAGGGAGCTTCTCTGGCTAAACCAGATACCTCTTGTTTAGAGGGCCAAAGTCCCGCCATTGGACTGGGGACTCTAGTTTTTGTCAAAATGCCTATGTCTTGATGCTGGTCGGCCTCCCCATAATCTGTTATTTGCTATTGCTCTGATCTTATCTTTAATCCTGTGCATTGCTCTGAAGCATGGTCAATAAAAGCATAATTAAAAAAAAAACAAACCCAAACCCACAATTTGTTTAAGAAAAGTGTCAACGAAGTGCTAGAGAGATATCGTCCCTCTGTCTTTAAGTACATTCAGCAAAATTATGACCTCTAATCTATAGCAGTACAAGGAATTTAGAAGAGCAATTTTGTCCTACATGTCATTTCTTGGGTGCCATGGTTTCACGTATGTGATTACTTGTCCTTCACATGTATTAGTGATGAAATGCAGAATTACTATGGGCAAGACGCTTAATTTTGTGACTTAGTGGGTTGGTCCTGTGTTCCTCTGAATTAGTCTGCTTTTTCAGAACTGTTTGAGACCTTTGTTATTGCTTTAGAAAGTTACAGAGCTTGGGGTTTTTGTGAAGAATTTTCTTTTCATCTCTTCAAGGCTGAAAGGAAGAGGTTGAAATATGCATTGCTCACAGGCAGCTTCACTTCACAAGATGCTGCTCTGAGGATGCTTTCTGAATCTTTAAAAGACTGTTTCTGGAGGAAGTGAAAATACTGAGATCTTTTTCCTGTGGGTCCAAAGCAGCTGTTGAGTCTCACATAATCATAACGGATCTGCTTTGCCAGCAAGGTTACGAATGTCACAGAGACAGTGTTTAATATGTTTTATTTTAATTAGACTTCATCTTGGCTTCAAACTCATTTGTTCATGTTTTCTTCCACATCCTAAAATCACCCAAGCACTGTAAATTCTCAAATAAAATGCAGTTACTATTGATGCCACAAAAAGTTAACTTCCTGTTGGCCAGCACGTGAAGCAGGTATTTAATTTCTGACTTTCTTCTCGTTTTTTTAATTTGACTGAGATCTGTTGGTGTTTCAGAAAATATTTATTTTTCCCCTTTTACAGGCTTACAGATTTTCTCAGCTTCCTGAGATGGTAATGGGTTCTCCTCCTCCTCCTGTCCCTCCCAGAACAGGTCCTGTGGCTGTTGCCTCTCTCCGGAGGTATTTATCTGTTGTTTTATTTTAGGTATGATCTCTAAAAAACCACTGTTGTAATAAGAACTGGGGCAAACCCTGAAGGGGCACTTAAAAGGCACTTATGAAGACACATTCATGAAATTAGAAACATGT
Organism: Aquila chrysaetos chrysaetos; assembly: GCF_900496995.4. Lineage (NCBI taxonomy): Eukaryota > Metazoa > Chordata > Aves > Accipitriformes > Accipitridae > Aquila > Aquila chrysaetos. The sequence continues at coordinate 20,877,504 of NC_044019.1, read as the reverse complement.
TGTTTTTATTTCATTTTAACACAAAGAGGAAAGGAATAACAATGAATTTTCTCTTCTATTAGCTAATCAGTTTCAATAAAATTAGGAAATCCAGGCTCCGATTTCTTTTAAAACATGCTTTGCCTCAACTCGCATAATGGCGTATTGTATTGCAGATGTGTGGTAGATAATTTGCACTGTCATTCTCCCTGCTTTTCGCTATTGTGAGGACTTGCAACAGGATATGGATGAATTGTAAGATGTTTCTCAGTACACCGGGTCCAGGGATTTCTGCCTAGCTTTCAGATAGCTCGTACCTGCATTTCTGAAGCCAAATATGTGCTAAAGCCTGATTGCCTTAGCTCAGTGCATACATTTTGCCTCTTCCTCACAGTAAGGCACTCTACAAAATGCATTTCAAGGAATTTTTACACCTCTGTGGTGGATGAACTCATTTAGCCTTCAGTGCTGTGCTGCTAGGTACTGCCCGGTGCCAACCGCAATTCAAGGCACCGCAGGCCTGCTGAGAATTGCTGTGGAGCGCTAAGGCCAAAGGAAACTTTTCTGAGTGGCTGCTAATGATATCGTAACTGCGTCCAAAGATTCAGGATACGGACGCCGTCTGTTGACGTGTTCTTGTTCATCCGTTACGTTCTAGCTCTAAAGCAACCGGGACACACCGTTTCAAAAGATGTTAGTACTTCCCAAGTGCAGTTAATGTTACTTACCACAGTAGTCCCCTACTATATGATGCCACGTCATATATACTGTAGTAATATGATATTGTCTGCAGTCTTGTGTCAATGAATTATGGTAAAGCTCTGGTTTTTGTGTTGCATGTCACAGGCATTTGTTTGAAGCAGCAAGCAAAGGCTCTGTGTAATGGTAATAACATGCTTTGGCAAAGCAGCGACCAGGCTAAAGAAGTTGTTCTCAGACTTCTCCAGACTTACTGTTCTCCAAACTTCTGTCATGCCAGAGCAAAAATCTGATAGCTTGTTCCTAGCTGGCTTGTCATACTGTAGCTGATAGGCATGTGTGTGGCTATGAACCTCATCTGTCAGTCAGAATGACAAAAGTTTCTATTTTTTGCTTTCTTAATGCACAGGTCTACATCAGATATTGGCAGCAAAGTGAGAATACCTGAGTCCAGTGGGGCAGATCAGGCCCAGCATCATGATCAGGCATCTTTTGTACCTGGTTCGAGAGCTCCGATGTCTGTTGGTCCACTTGATCAATCAGCTTTTCACTCAGGTGAAAAAATAGTGCAGACCCAACTTGCAGCTTTGAGAGCCTTACAATTTATTTTGCGTAGAAATGAATGTATGGAATATAGCAAATACAGATGATTATTTGGAGAAAGACTGTATTAGGTGTTTTTTTTCTGGTGCAACTGAAGGAGACCTACCAAGCATTGCTCCTTTGTAAATGCAGCATCAGCTGTGTTGTAAAATACTACTCGTCCTGCAGAAGCACCAGGAAATGGTCATTTCTGAAGGTGAGATCCAGCAATGTACCAGATGGTCTTTGTTCAAGTATGGCATTCTGCTGGCTCACTGATAAGGACTCCGAATTATTAAAGCCCAGTAAAACAGTTCGTCTGTACCACAAAATCCAGTGGAATTTTTAGGGCTGGTACAGAGGGTGTTGGCTGGCAAAAGCAGAAGTTGCAGCGTTGGGACTGATGCGTGACTCGCATGTTGTGTTGCACCATGTACAGAAACAACCGAAGTGCGAGAGATGGGTAACGGGGTTCTGAGGGACATGGAGAAATGAGGTGGATCCTTCCATAATTTTATCAGTCAAGAAATCAGGCCAAGTGCTTGAGAACAGAGTAAGTATACAATGGAGCTGTGAGTAGTAGTGCAGAAGGAGGCTTAATGGCATTCAGCTCTGCTTGGTTTGTAAGGAAAGGGAGGAGAAACAAGTGGACATGAAGAATAGCGTGTGCGAGACTGAAGTTTTCCAACCTGGCTGTGGGATGAATATTATGACTCCCTATTTCCTCTTGAGAAACTTAACCCCTAGACTTGTCACACCAGTGGGCTGCTGAGGGGGCTAAGTTGAACCTATGTGCCCCCTTCCCTTCAGAACACAAGGCAGCAGTGCTTTTGCATAGTCAAAAGTAATCCGTTAGCTCATCTCCCCTCCTATTTTGGAGAGGGTAGTTCCTGCTCAAGTGCAGAACTTGTTTTGGGTCTCAATGTCCCAGTTTTAAAGGTCTAGTGAGTTCCTGGACCTTTGATAGGAATTTTGTTTATGAATGAACTGATTTAATTATGAGATTAAGCTGATACACTGTTTTGATGGTTAACATGTAGCTGGGAAAATGTTTGAAATAGCTTCTCATTGGCAAAGTATGTTTTCTTGAAGAGCTACAGAAAAGAGCTTAAAAGATTAAAAAAATTTTTCATTGTCAGTTCAAAGTTTTGAAATTAGTAGGTTTATTAGACATTGCTCTGCTAATCTGCCAGAAAAATTTCTTTCTTAGCTTCCTCAGAAGTAATAGACAATTATCTGCATTGTATTCAACATGTTCTACTGAGAATAATAATGTGGATATGCAAATCTGTTGTCAGTTAATTAAATATAGTAGTTTTGAAGGATCCATTCTACTCTCATTTCTTGTCATACCTTCTGCAAATGGTGCATGTGAATCTGAAAAGAGCAGATGCTCAGCCTTTCACTTTAAAGCATTTCAAGCTGTAAAATGTGCCACACTACCAAGACGTCTTTCTTCATGTCTGCAGTAATGTGTTCTCTGTGATATACTTTTTTAATAATTTCCAGTGATGTGGAGATTTTATTGCTGTATGTTAAAAACGGGTATGTTGTGTTACCACTGAAGAGTGGCTGCAGTTCAGAAGAGAGAAAGTGACCTTCGTGTACATTGTGGAGTTTGCCAGAATAATTCTGGGTGTAGCTGGAGGAAACTTTTGCATATGATAGATGCTACAAATGGCTGTAATACAGGGAAAGACATGGAGAGCTGAAAACCCTGCAACTGTCATACAAGGATTTCTAATGTTCTGATAGGGGAATAAATTTTTATTGCCTCAATACTTGAAGAAAAGTTGCTGCAGGTGCTGATTTGGCATGAAATGGCCTAATGTTGCTCTCGTGCAGCCCATCAACACCAGCTCTAAGATAATGATGGTGCAATAAGAATTGGGATAAGGTAGTACATCGTATTATTGAATGTTCATTTTGAATAGTAGCTCCTTTTGGTGTGGTTAAATTCAAAGACCATTTTGGTGTAGAAGCCATGTGTCATCTACAGGAGCAGCACTTTCTTCTCTGTACATATCTGAAGAATTGTTATTTCCAGCCTTGCTAACTCATTGAAAATAGCAAACCTTGTGCTGTCTGTGACCTGAGAAGAACAAAGATCGCCCACACCTCTTCTCTTAGCCCACCTCCTTCCAAACCAAGGGGCTGGAGGAATTGGGATAGAGGTCCTGTGAGAGAACCTGTGGCTACCTGCCATGCAGGCGTGCATCCTAGATCCCACTGGTCCATAGCAATTCCATGGTGACTGCTTCTCTGATGGCTGAGTGACTCCAGCATCCTCCCTGACGTAGGTGAAAAGGCACTACAACCCACTGTCAAAATGAAAGCTAGGACTTAATCCCTAACAGTGAAAACACTGTGTAAATGTCAAGCATAACACAGAAGTTTTTAGTCCATAAGACATATCCCTAATTTTTCTTCCAGTTTTTTCCTGGTTTTGTTTTTGGGGTGGGGCTTTTTTTTTTGGTTGGGTTTTTTTGTGGGTTTTTTTGGAGACAATGTTGAAAGAGATGATACGTTTCTGCTCTGGAGAGAATTGTGCCACAAAATATATTTTTCTCCTCTTCGCGAGCCCTGATTGTATCCGTAGCCCTTCTGGCATAGGACTGCATGGGAGGTCATTGAGAACTTATAAATCACTGTTTTCATGGAGACTGCTTTGGGGATGGGTGTCGCTGTTTGAGTCTTTCTATCTCTGTGCATGTGCTCGTCCAGTGTTCCCAGCATCTATTGGAGTAGGCAGCATAACCCTCTTGCAGAGTGTTCAGGAGCAAGGATGTACAAGGGCTGTAAATGACATTCTGGGGGGCAGATATTTGAACCAGCCAGTAAGTGATGCTGATTTCTATCAGTTATTCTCTGTATGAAGTTCGGGGGAATGCCCATGTCTTGCCATTTTGTCGGCATCTCTTATGCAGTAGCATCGTATCTACTGAGGGCAATTAGGGGCAATATTCAAATGATGTGCAGCTGGAAGGAAGAAGTAGTGTATTTTCTCCGCATTGGTTCTAGCACAGAGCAGGTACCTATCTATCCAACGTTACTGTACTTCCATTCCTCAGGGAAAATGTTTGAGTTGTACTTTGTGTTCTTATGGGGTTTACTGGCTCTTCTGCTTTCACATAAATGGTGTTATTTTTGCTATATTCTGTGAATCTGAAAAGTATATATCCATGTATTATAACTGAATACTCAAAACACACTGTCCACATGCTTTGTTTACTGCCTGATAGAGATGATATAGAGCTTTCCCACCCAGGATTTAGGAAGAAGGATTTTGTGACGTTAGTATAACTGTGGTACACTGCTGGGTGTCTTCCTTCACATGTAAATAGACACTAGAGGAAGGAAGTTTTATTGGACAAGCAAGTTGTTTGTATTTGTTCTAAACTTGGCAAATACATGGAGTTATGATGGCTTCTCTCAAGGGAAATGGTGGGAGCATGTGAAAAGATGCTGGTCTTCCAGTCAGCCTAGTTATATCGTGTGGGTAATCTGAGTAATTGCAGCAAGAACCACATCGTTCTCTGCATCTCTGTGAGCCCCAGTTATAAACCCTACCTGAAAGAGCAGATGTAGCCATATCCAGACATTTGGCTTGAACCTCATACTAGGAAGGCTGGTTTCTCCCACCCAATTTGGAGTATGATAGTGGAATTTTAGTAGAAGGCTTCCTGGACATCCCTATGCATACGTCTTGATCAAGCCGTGATAAAACAGATTTGGTGTCAGCAAGTTTCCTTGGAAATATTTGTCATAGCTGCATAACTTATTGCAGTCATAGACTGTTCCTGGAAAAGGAATTGAGCAGGCCTTTTAAATGTATCGCTCACTCATTTTTGTACATTTTGTGCCTAGAGATATTAAGGCAGTTTTACCGTGTAAACTGAATGCTCTATAACCTGCTATTGAAAAGAAAGGTGCACTACTCTGAAACCCCATGATAACAACAGCTACAAATTGAATACAAGGGAGCAAATGTAAGAGGAAAAAAAGCCTTTTTTTTCTCTAATGATTCAAAGTTTTGAGGAAGATCAGTTGTTAGAAGGATCAAGTCCTAAGGACTAAAAGTCCTCGTATCTTTATCTGAAGGCTGTGCATGATTATATAGACAACTGCAAATCTGGCCTTCTCCAGTATTTCCCAGCATTATAGAGATGTTCTAGTCAGATGGTGGGAGCTTTACATGCAACCGATGGTGATCACATTCTCACCAATTAAAAAAAACAGAACAACCCCCCCCCCCCAAACCGAGGCCAGTTACTTCATAAACATTATCTTCTAATTTATAACTGAAAATGTCAACTATTAATTATATCTACTCTCTTTCTTAATAGGAAATACCGTACCAGCAGTGTTTGCCATACCAGCAGCAAACCGACCTGGCTTCACAGGCTATTTTATCCCAACACCACCTACTGCATACAGGAACCAAGCCTGGATGCCCTATGCTGGAGAGAATGAATTACCAGGGCAATGGGCAGACTCAGTAAGCATTCTTGCTTTTCTAACTACATATGTTTACTGTGATTTGCAGAGGAGAGGTTTTAAACAATGCTAAGTGATGAGCAAAGAATCTGAGCTAGATAATTCTTCCTTGAATGGTAATAATCTCTAGTAGTGAAAAGTTATGAGAGGGGGCATAGATACTTTAGCTGTCCCTCCCATGAGCTGTAAGTAAGGTCTTTTAGAGAGTTAAATAATTCACTAGATTAGAGGCTGGGATCCATTCAAAGTTGGTGGGTTAGGTACCATTTTTCTTTCCCAAGACAGAGGTTAAATATTTGGATAGGCATATGGCAGGAGTAGGTGACGCTGCCTCTCAGGGTGGCCTTGTGCTGTTTGGAGGCTGGGGAGCATCTTTCCCTCCTGGAGGCTTCTCTCCAGACAGCCCAGCTCCCAAATCCTAGCTCCCGGCTCTGCTGCAGCCCCGCTGCGCAGTTTTTCAAGTCCTCCTGCAGACTGCAGTGACAGATCATAAATTAAATAATTAATTGTACAATCCTAGGCTGGGACAGATGTACTTTTTAGCCCAAAGTATACCTATATTTCAAAGAAATAAAGTTGAGACATCCTAAAATGAATTGCAGTAGTTTATCATGTTTGAAACAATTTTTAAAATTTAGGGTTTTTTTTCCACTAGGAAAAAAAAGATCAGTTCTGCTGCTTGACCTCACATCTGGTATTTATCCAGAACCAATTCAGCTAAACAAACTGGGAGATGGATTCTATTTCCTTGTGCATATCATCAACAGAATATTTTAGTGAACTGTAGTTGGAGTTTAATAGTTGGCTTTGAGCAGCTAAGCAAGAGACAGCACAGTCATATAAAAGTTCCTGGGAGCGGCTATTTGTTGCCAAATCTTTATTACTGCTCCTGTTGCCTGTGAGGAAAAGAATTCATTTTGACTGTCAGATGCAAGTCTGAATTTGTAGGCTGAACTGTCAAGAAAAAAGAAGTATGTTCACCTGTAAGCTGAGCACATCTGCTGATGTGCCCCTGACACCTGGAGGCTTTTGATGCCGTCGTAGATTCCCTTCCCAGAGCTGCCCTTTAAACCATGGAAACCCTTTTTCTTTTCATTGTTTTATTTATTTGGTTTGTTGGTTTGGGGGTTTTTTTGGTTATTTTTAACCCTACTGACATTTTAAATCCGGGAGGCCTGTTGTGTCTAAGCAATCATTTTAAATGTTTTCTTTAAGAAGAAGAAAAAAAAAAAACCAACCAAAACCCAGGAAAAGTATTTTACCTGTCTCACATTCTTTTTCCTTTTTGTATCCCTACTCCTTGGCTGCAGTCCCATGAAAAAAGAGTCAGATATCACTTGTCAAAAGGGGAGACTGTAAACAAACTGGACAAAAGTGGAACACAAGTCTCCAGCCCCCAGTTCCTTCCTCTGGAAGGAGAAGAGTATAACCCTGTTGTGGGTTTCCCTGTCTTCAGGGAACGACATGGGAAGAGCAGGTAGTGCTTAGTACACAGAGGAGTGGAGAGATTGTGAGAAGCTGTCTGAAAAATAACTGTGGCAATGTAGAATTCAAAGGAAACAAATAATCCTTTTAACTTCACGTACCTATTACAGAGCTTTAACAACTTCTTGTTACTCAGACTTTCAGCCCTCCTGTGACTTTGCAGAAGAGGAAAAAATGTAAACCCCAAACACTTCACTTTCTACAATGAATTTGCACCTCCCAATGGCTGCAAATCTGTCAAGAAATTGTCTTTATTTGAAAATCATTACTAAAGGAACTAGTAATAGTGTTAGCAACATAATACGGTCAGAAAGGCTGAATAAAACTGCAAAAAATAAAGATCTAAAGTAATACTCAGAGTTTGAGTTTCTGGATGTTTTGTCGTTTCTGAGCCTCTAGATTATAGCTCGATCATGGTTCCAAGGTTTTCCTGACAATTAGTAAGAACAGAGGCTTAATATCTATAAGGTGAAAATCGAAATTCTTTACTTTTCATGCATTTCCACTAGCTGGACTGTAAACAAAGGGACATAGGAAACAGGGGATTTGACAACAAAGAATTATCTTATAAGCTCAATTTACTGTAATGTACTATTTTCTCAGTTAAAAGGTAAGTATTCAGGCACTAAGTTTTGTGGGATAAGGGAACTGTATCCGACAAAACATTTATTTTCCAAATTGCTAGGTGCTGCTTAGTCACAGTAGTAACCTGGTGGCCTCTAGTGGCGTGTTCAAGTGTTGTACTACTAAAATGTTTGTTTCTTGAATAATCTGTTGTAAACTAAACAGATGCAACTGCATTTAATGATCACTTTCATACCATGCCTTCTTCCTATGTTTGTCTCATCACACCATACTAAACGTGTTTGACGTTCTCTTCATTGATTGATGGATATCCAAGATTGTATAGAGCATGTGTAAATCCTAGTGGTCAGGTTTTCATAGGTTCTTAGATGCCTGACGTGGCAAAACTTTCAAAAGCAAGGGTTTGTTAAACTCCCACAGGGCCAGAGCCAAAATGGGATTTAAGCAAAATTCCAAAGCTGTCATTCTGAAGTCCATGCTGAGGTCCCATGTTCCCCAGAAGGTATATAAAATTGGCAAATGTTTCAGATCTTAACGTTTCAGTCTGCTTGCAGACACCTAAAATTCTGAAATTCTGCTTCTGGCATACCCACCAAAGCCTTAGCCCTGGTGGGTGAAGCAGCTTACACCTCAGCCTGACTGAAATCCAAAAATTAGCTGAGACATCTGCCTGGCCACCTGTATTATACGCTTATATAAAACCTTAATGTATTTGGAAAGTAAAAATGTGTTTTTCCCATTTAAAGCAAAAAGAATTACACAATTAACCTTTTAATGATTGAACATTGTGGAAACGTATCAGTTAACTTATAAGTGTAGTATTCTGAGTACAGTGTACGTAAGTGTAGTTTTCTGAGTCACACAAAAAACCATCAGTGAACTTTCTGAACATTCCTTACTTGCTTATCATTGGCATGGACTATAATGATCAGCTGGTAAGCTTTTTCTCAAGGAGAAATTATCTTGTCCTAGTAATAGGTTATGGGTTGCCTTCTGTAACAACATAAAGCCTTCTTCAAAATGAAGGACTGTAGATTCCTGTTTTATAGATTTTTGTAAAATGTAAACAAATACTATTTTTATTTGATGCATTAGGAACTTCTGAGGACTATAAAGACTGGTATCATGGTTCATGGCTTTGTGAAGGAGATTTAATATCTCACAGTAACTAAAGGGCCTATGTTATTCTTTTAGTTTTAGCCAGTGTAACGTGGGGCTGAAATCAGTGAATTTACAACAGAGTAAAATAGTGAATCCCCCATGTAATTCTGTTAGATGTGGCCAGAAATCCTGATACTTCTGAGAATTCAGTGTTGAGTTTCCAGGTTGGCATACCTGAGTTTATCCCTGTTGTCTGCAGATCTAGTGAGTTTTTGTTAGGAACAGTAAGTCCAGAGACTTGGCTGACTTGGATTAGACAGTGGCTGCAAATCAGCAAACTCTACTTTTCTGTTCTAGGCTTTTTGGTGTCCTGAAACGTAGTGGTGCCATCTATTTAAAACTGAAATGTTTAGGAGGGATAGTAAGCAGAGGAGACACTTTCAGAAAAGCCTTCTCCCTTTGACTTTTTGCAGTGATGATAAATTAGGACATGCAATGTTTGCCCTTCTAGGTGTTTTTGCTGCCACAGTCTGGGGAGTTGAGTAACCCGTACATTGACATATGTGTATAAATGGCACATGCCAAGGTAGACACTTGTAAACAGATGCTTAGGAGTATGAGGTTTACGTTCTCTTCATATAGTCCTATCTGTTACATCTTATTCTGCCCTGGGGAGGTTTGTGTTACCTGGCAGGTGGCACTACGGATCAGTTGTTCTGTATAATTTTGTATAATTACAATGCTCTACAGGTACCACTACCTGGATACATCGAGGCTTATCCACGGCCCCGCTACCAACATAATTCTCCTTCACGACTTCCTCGCCAATACAGCCAGCAAGCAAGCATGCATCCCAGCCTGGAACAAGCTCCTTTGCCGTCCACCGCAGCTTCTCAGCAGAGCCTGACGGAAAATGACCCGTCTGATGCTCCGCTCACCAACATTTCTACAGCTGCCCTCGTAAAGGCAATAAGGGAAGAAGTTGCTAAACTGGCTAAGAAGCAAACAGATATGTTTGAATTCCAGGTCTAATATCTTTTGTGCACAGTATTTGTATCGTGCAACCTGGGGTAGCCAAGAAAGCGACTCCTTTAATTTTCAGTTACAAACTCGGTGTGAATTGTGCCAAAGTGATGGCATTTTTCTCTGTCTGAAAAGTCAACGCTATGAAATGACTTAAAGTAGAGGAACAGGTCTCTGAAGGTACATAATTCTGCTTGCCAGCTAAGGAAACGCTGCCAGGTAAATGTTTAATATGGATAAGACTGATCATACGCAACTGTCACTTAGCTCTCGTATTATGACCCGTTGTCACTAGAGATGCTGCTGAACATGTCTGTGCCACACGATGTTTCATTTGCGGGTCCAAAGGCAGAGCTGCTGAAAATAACTTCTGCATGTCAAAACTTTGATTAAAGAAGCAAATACAGTAGAACACAGTTAGCTAAAGGCCACGGTAGGTGTGGTGGTGGCCATGTTAATTGTTTGCTGCAGGACATTGTATAAGGGATGCTGATTTCAGCAATGCGGAGTCATTCAGCCTTTTCATTCTAGAGACTGTATTCAAACCAAAAGAATTTGAGATGAGTAAGTAATACAAATAAATGTCCTGTAAATAGCCCCAATTCTCCTCATCCTATTAACAGTACAAAGAAGTGAAAGAAGAGAAGACTGTGAAGAAGGTGAATGATATTTTGATAATTGGTGGCTACCTTGTCCCTCAATGCCACTGATGAGTTATAGAGGAGATTTTTTTTGGTGTGAGAGAATACAATGCACGAAGAGCCAACAAAGGGTATTGGTGCTAGAAGCTTCCAGGAGAAATGAAGAAAGGTTATTCGTGTTTGCTCTATATTCAGGCTTTTCGCTCTGAATGCATGTGAAGCTGGTGAACCTGAGACCTCTGAGCAAGTCTTTCCAACCTGGAATAATGAATACACCTGCCTGGACAAGAAAACCTCTGTTTAACACAGTGCTTTTTTCTCTTTCTTAAACAATGATATCTACTAAAGTGATGCCAGAAAGTACTACCTGAAGCTGCAGTTGATTTTGATTACACTGGAATGGTGAATGCAAACCTAGGAAGTTCTGAATGTAGAGGACCTGAGTATTATATTAACATGTAAATAAGTAAACAATTACATGGAATAACAAAAATACTAATGTTCTGTGAAAAAGAGAGCATTTCCAGAAATTATGCTGACTTTTCATTGTGCAAGATAAAGGTCACTAATTGTTAAACTACATTGTTGTATGAATCCAATCCCAAAAGAAAAACAAACCAGTTGAATGGGACAGTAGTTCATCTTTTGCAGTTGTACAGACTAGTCAGAGATCACGAACAATTGTTTTCTGTTCCTTCAGCAATTAGCTTCGGGAACTGAAGTTGTTGCAAAATTTGTTGTGTTGGGCATGTTCGATGGACTGGAGTTAAAGGTAATGTCCTTCATTTCAGTAAGCTGTTTAGTTATCCTCAATTGCTTATGCTGTTTTGTCTGATCATTTCATTTCCCTGAGTTTCTTTGGTCTTTACTGAGGTGAGAAAGGGAACTTGGTTTAGCTTTTTGGCCATCAGTAAAATGAGAGGAGGAGAGAGGAGACTAGAATAGGGGATAGAAGAAGAAATTGATGAAGCACAAACTTTTAAAGCAGAGCTATTTTTTCCCCAAATAATTATATTATAAACCCTGACTGAGATTGTGATAGTTAGCCTAGAATATACAGATATCTTCTGCTCCAATACCTTAAATATTGCAGAAGCTTTTGGAATGCTAGCTAATCTTTCAACAAATGTGAAATTTCATTTTTATTATTTAAAAATCAGATATAAATAAAATGTATTTTTGTAATTTCTATGTATATATGTGCTGTATATTTATACAAGTGACTAGTCTGCTGTAGTCAGAAAGTTTCCATAAACCAAGTGCAAAAAAGAAAAAGAAAAAAAACCAACTAGTAATTTTAATGATCAATATAAACACACTATGTCTGGAGGACACAAATATACATTTGGGTGACTTGGACACCAAACAACCAAAGAAACTCAATCTTTCATATAAATATAAGTCTAGTAAAGACAGACTGCTGTCTCAGTTACCTGTCAGCTAAATAATACTGATCTTATCAGTGCAATACAATGCATCCAAATTGTGTTGAATTAATAGCTGCCTAAGAATATCACACTTTAAAATAACAACTTAAAAATACTGGGCCAAACCCAGCGTGCCATAAAAAGACTAGTTCTGGTTGGCTTCAGTGGGAACATCACTCACTGAGAGCAAGGCTGAGTTTCTCTATTAGGATTCGTCTATTCGTGCAAGCTTCACAAGAATCCCTTAAACAATATTCTGCTTATTTTTCAGTCATTTAAATCACTGTAACGTAAGTGCAGACACAATTGAAGAGTGGCTTATGTTTATTTAGCCTAAGATGGTTCATAACTGGCTTAACCTAGCTTGGTAAGTGAAATCTACACTAAATCATGTCAGCCACATTTTGCATCAGCTTTATTACCTCAGTTTTTGAATGATTCTTCTATTTAGCCCAGTGAAATTTTGGAAGTAGATAGGCCCTTCTATGCAATGGGAGTGAAATGTGCTGTGAAATAAATTTCTGTATCTTAGACTCCAGTCTTGCAGAGTTATCCTAAAGCTGCAGGTATGGAAGAAGCAGCAATCACATGGATGGGAGTGTGAAGCCACGTAGCTGGGAAGGGTAATGTTATGACATGTTCCCAAAAGAGTCACGGGAGATAGGACATACCAGATTTAAACAGCATCTTTGGGACACTTAGCTCTTTTTGTAAATCTGTACCTGTTCTTAAATACAAGCAATTTAGTAGTTCTGTTGAAAAATGTGTGAGAGTAAAGCCTCATATATCTTACATGATGAAGCATATATCTTGCCATACTGGAAATTTAGAAGTTTGGAAATTATGTAGATGTACAGGGTTTGAATGCCTACATGCAAGCAAAATGAACAAATAGAAAAATCCAAAATAAAAACATTTGAATAGCCTTCTAGAAAGAAAAAAACATTTCAGTAAAGTTAAACAAAGTACTCTTCATACTGCTGAGGAAGACCTGTTAGTCTTTCAAAATTAATTTTGTTTGGTATTGTATCAATGACGTGCAGTCTATTGAATATTCCCTGAACCATCACTCTGAAACCATTGTGGTGCACTTTATTCACAAAGACATCTTACATTCTTCATTCATAATGGCTTTTTATCCTGTTTGTAATATGTTTCTGTATTATTTTTTTTTAAGTACAAAGTAAGATATCAAGACACTAAGGACATTCCTGGGAAAGAAAAATCATGCTGTAATATTTATACTGTCTGAGCACAAAGCAATGATAAAGTGAACATATAGTGTACAAATAATTTGTAATATAATAAACATTTTGTATGACTACAATTACAATATAGTTTTTCAATACTGATTTCAGAGAAGAAAGTATACCTGTTTAAAGTTACAACCTCATCAGACTATATTCATGCCATTTTTACTGATAAAAACTTAGTCATTAAGGTTTTTCTACTAAATGCCCCAATTTTCTTTAAAATAATGTTAAATGTTTAGCTGAAAAAACTGTTTTCTGTGTACAAAAATGTTGATGTTCTCACCACTGACCACTATTTGTCTTCAGATTTGTAAATCATCAGTAGAAACATCTGCAAATGAAACGCACGTAAAATTACTTCTTGGTATGTGTGTTATGACCACTTTCAGTAGGTATACTATGTGTGACATTTATTAACATCAGTAGAACAGTAATTTTATGAGGATAAGAGGGTAATCTTTGAGAGTTGTTTTTTGAGAAAAACATATTATCTGGATTTGAGAGAAGCTCTAGCACTCAGTCTAGAAATATGAATAATACTTGTATGTAGTAATATTTTGGGTAGAACTTGATAGAAGTGCATGTAAATCCTATATATAGAAATGGGGAGATTATCATAAGCAATGATCATTTCTTTTTCAGACTAACTTTGAAAAGGTGAGACGTAAGAAATGTAAGATAATGTAAGATAAAAATGTGAAGCAGGTAGAAAAAGCAGCATTGGATTGAGTGGCAGAACTGTCTAGTTTAAGGGATGATACGTACAAAGCTAACTCCAGTTTTCATTATATTTCGAGATGTCTGTTGAAGAATTAATTACATTTTAATGTACTGGGTTTAGTCCTGCATTGCAAATATAAGAGCTAACTGCCAGCTTCCAAAAGTCTGAAGGAGATTTGAAAGCAGCAAGTTTTCTGAGCTAGCAGAAGTCACTTCATTTTGCTGACTTTGTTCATCCTCTACACATCTGAGCAGGTCTGAGCACTGTGTCCAAGGATGCCGTAAATCAGTTATGGTCCTGACCTTGCATTTCTAGTACATAAACAAATCTCAGTGGCTTCCCATACCTCACTGACACGAAATGAGATAGGAAGAGAACAAGTGTGAGGTAATATGAAGGATATTAACAGGTCAGGAGTACCTTAACAGTCTGGAAGCCATGGATCTTCTGTTGCATATTAACACATACCTAGTAGAAAATGGTTGTGTTTGGCAGCTGTTCTCAGCAAGCTACATTCATTTCATTGTCGGTGACCGTATGTATAAATTAAGACTCAGTCCTATCACAAGAGCGTGTATCGATTCATGCTTCCACTGATTTGTTTAAGCCATGTGCATTCTCTGTGCAGCTCCACGAGTGGCATAATTAAGACAAGTGGTTTCCGGTTACTCCAAGTAATCTCTTGTAATAAAACACCAAGTTGTGTGACATCTTATATGTATTTTACTGCATCATTAGGAGGGTGAAAACGAAAGACACGATCATACAGTATGTTAGTATATTAATACCGTATGTTAGTATATTAATACCGTTAGCCTTTTTTTAAAGGCTTTGTGCAAAAGGGCAAGTTTGGTCTGCTAAGCTCAGGACTGCTCCCTAGTCAGAGCGCGTGCAGGGCATCAGTACGCTGTTGTGGCTGACGGAGCACGTCTCTCCTCTCGCCTCTTACTGCCCCTCCAGAAAAGGGTACAAGCACACAGCTGTTTTAAGACAGGCGTAATTTTGAAAATAAGTATACGGGGTAAATAACATCTACCTAGTTCTCTGTGTTCACTCCAGATGCGTTACTGGTCTGCTAAGCAGTTTTTACAAAGCAGTGTGTGTTCAAAGAGAAATTAATTAGCTCAAGCTTGTTTAATGTAATGTTATTTAGACATAGCACTTCAGACTTTTAACAGTGCTATATGGAATCAGTATGTCAAGCGGTAACTTAACACTTTCTGTGCTAGACTTTCTTTTCATGGGTTAATTTTTTGGCCATAACTCCAGGACTGAGTAAGATTTTTTTTTTAATTATTTTTTTTTGCTTATCAAAATACTTCAAAGTTAATTTTTTCCATTTTAAAGGGTAGGCATGCAAAATGAGGATAAGCATACTCTTTTAGAATACTTTTTTTGAACTCTTGCCTTTCTCTTGTAAATAAATAATGCAAAACTTGACTTGTGGAAATGAGATTTATATAGGTCAGTAAATGAATTGCATACTGACTTGCTCTTTAAAAGAAAGTTTCAAGATGGCCAAGTCACAAAGGCAAAGCTCGTTAATACCGCAGAATCTCTACTGAGAATAACTGCATTGCACATCCTTGATTAAAAATGTTTTGCCATCCCCAATGAGTGAAAAGCAATCAGAAAACCGCACATCTTGCGATTCTTGTTATTCAGGAAAAACTTTGCTTGGGCTGTGTACAAGACATGGGAGATGAGACAGGGATTTCGATAGGGTGCTGAGGTGGATAGACTATCCTGTGTAACACGTTTGCCTTTTGGGTGGCCCTGAATACCAACAGGCATAAAAACTACACCGAAGTGGTGTGTCAGAAAGGTGGTTTAGGTCCCAATTTTTAAAACTGTTGAGATGCCCCCAAATCATATAATATTTCATGTTTTTAAAAATCAGCTTCAGACCATATTCCTATTGAAAATCCTAGGAGTATGGTATCATAATCATATATATATATGTATATATATACACACACACACACACACGTATGTCCAAAAATATTTTTTGAAAACTAGTTCTTCGATCCGTCTATTTGTCCCCATCCATTTCATGTTCCTTAAGGTGTACAGAGGCAGTAATGAAGTGTTAGTTCCCAGAGTTCTTCTGTTATGAAGCTCATGAAAGATGAGAAATGTTTTTTAAATAGTTAGGTGGTCAAATGTATAGCAGATGTCTCGAAAATAATGACAAATACCATGAAGAGGTGTTTGATTTTTTTGCATTTGTTAAAAATAATTCTTGTTTTAAGAAGTGCCTGACTTTTCATAAATTCCCATGCTCAATTCATTCCCAAGGAGTAGCTTGAAACTATATTACATTCTGTAAATAATTTTGTAACTTTATAAATACATATTTACATACTAGGCAATAATGGGTCCAAAGGATTGTAAATCATACAGAAAGTTGATTCCACTGAGTACAATATTTAGAGAGGAGGTGAATTTTTCTTCCAAAGTATGTCCCTCTTCATTGCAGCTCAATGCATTTCTATGCTTTGTAAACCAGTGTCTGAACACCGTAACACACACTGGCATCAGCTAAAATATCGTATATCTGGCAAGGAGCATTGACTTTTGCAGCCTCCAGTGGGACTTTGTAAAGAGTGCCTGTGTATATGATTAATTTTTTAAACTATTAAACAAGAAATTTGTGGGTCCTTAACTCTGGCTTTTTGCAAGGAATCAGTGGCTTTTAGGTCCTGCATCACCAGCAAACTTAACCAATAGATACCTTGAGATGTGATGCAGCAGCAGAATACAGCAGCCTATGCCAGGGATTCACCAGGATCTAAAAAGCCAAGTGACTGTAGTAGAATAGGTGGTAAAACTTCTATTTCAGCAGTGGATGGACACGAAGTAATTACGAATTGATTACTATGGCAGGTCAAAGAGTCTTGAAGTTAACTGCTTGGAATCAATTTTATGTATTTAGTTGGCTTTTGATTTCTTCATTTGTTAAAGCAGTGCAAAAATAGCAACATTAACAGCATATTCTATTTCAGAGTTATAAACATGGGAGATCTGAATGTAAGTAAACTTGAGCTTCATTCTTCGTCCTTGCCTTTATTTACTACTTTCAGCACTGCAAGTAGGGAAGTAGGAAAAAAACCCAAAACAACATTTTACCCTCTGCCAAATTAATTTTAATATTTCTTTCTATGACAGAGAGACTGGGAAGGCTTTTTTCATTTCATGTTGGTGTTGGGTTCTTCAAACTCTATTCAAGGTCATATTGGATAGAAAAAATGACAGTGAAGCCAAAAATTTTGGAAAATAAGGTAGAACCCATCTTACTGAGGCTTGAATTTTGGTTTAGGATTTAGCAACCCAGCAGAAACAGCTCAGACCCGACAAAGGGTCTGTTCGGGGCAGTTGTTTGAGTCTCATTAGAAAGGACATGTGTACAGTGCAGATATTGCTATGTTCTTTGACTTTTTATTTTCATTTAATGTCTTTCTTGCCAGTGCTGTGCATTCTGAATTTGACTTTATATTGGTGTACACAAAGAGGTGCACTCTTTAGCTCGCTGATATACTGCTGGTGTGATAGAAGTAGTAACCAACATACGTGATATAATTTTTCATTAGCTATGGCACTGTTCTTTGGCCCTTGTTCTGCTTTGTGATACTTACAGATGTCATATTAGTATTAAGGCAAAACATGAGTACAGGTAATGTCTTCCACCAAAGTTATTGGCAAACCACCTGCTCACTTCAAGGAGAGCAGGACTGATCCAGTGTTCTCTCAGTGAATTAGCCATCACAAGTATCTTAAAATTGTGCAAAGAGAGGAAGGATGCTGTCTGGTTATGGGTAGCTGGAAATTAGGAGATTGGAGGTCAGTTGACCCTTCAGAATTTCGGATTGGTTGTGGGCAAGACGCTTAATCTGACTATGCCTCAGTGTCCCTGTCCGTAAAGCACGGTGAAGAAGACTGCCTCTCCTCACACCCCTGGTGAGAGGCTGAACTAACGGATAATGTTAGAAACACTGAAACCCTGGAGTGCAAGTGGTTACTTTAGTATGAAGCACTATTTAGTATTTCATAGAGCTTGGTAATTGTTCAAGACTATAAATTAGCTGTTCCTCTAGTAGCATTTAAATATACATGAATTTACAAGAAAAAACACCCCACCTCCTGATACTATTTCAGGATGTTCTAGGAAGCCTTTCCACTAACAGCTTCTACACTTTTTTACAGAGATGTTACATCAATAAATTGTCTCACTTCCCATGCAACAGATCTCACTTCCTGATGAAATGAACTTTTCTTACATCTTTGAATTATGGGAAGGACTAGCTCTGCATGATTACAAATGTCCATATCATCTTTGTTGTTCACAGCTTGATTCAACTAAACTGTAATGGCTGTGTCTGTGAAAATTGCTCAAAATTTATAAGTGTTTCAGCTATAAATGGGAAAATTAGTTTTCTGAAGCCACTTAAGAGCTGCAAAACTGAGAGTGATTTGTAAAGCCAAGTCTAGGGATTAAACTGAAAGAGGAAGAAAATAATTAATTAAAATTTTATACTATGCAATCAGAAGGCAAATCTCCAAGAACTTGTTCCTTTTGCAATTACAAATGTAAAACCATACCAATGGTAGAATTTTACATATCACTGAAAAGGAGGCATTTAAAATGTTCTGGGTCATTACCAAATGGCTGTGTTTTTACTCTGGTGATTCTAGAAATGAAGCTTACAAGTACATAGAATAGTTTCTTTCATGTTAGTGGCTATAGCTTAGTTGAAGTTGTACATGTTTTTCTTGGCAATTTTGCACATTAAATAAAATATGTCTTAAAATCGATGTTGCTACTTATTGGTTATTCCTGCCGTGTCCTTTTGATTAGATCAGCTTTATTTGATTTGATAAGATTAAAGCTTATGCTTTAAAGCATAAGCATGTTTTTCCCTTGGTGCTGCCAGGCTCCTGGGTTCTGTAGGGGTCCCGCTGCTCATGCTCTCAAGGCAGAGCCTGGCAAAAGACAGGGAAGGAGTTTTAAGAACTCCACAAGTTAAAACCATGTATTTCAGCAGGGGCGTTCCCTCTGAAGAAAGGTGTTTCCTTACCTTACGGAGGTGAGCAGGACAGTAACCAGCAAGCCCATGGGTTCTGAGGACATCTTGTGATCCTGTCTTTCCTTTGTGAATTTTTGTTCTCACCTTAATATCCTCTATGCCTTCCCCTATTACTCAGTCAGTTACTGTGGTTTTTATTGGTATTTACTCAGGCCTAAGTTTCCTGCTGTCAGTCTGAAGTGACATTAAAAGAAAAAGGAACATGCAGGTATGTGCTTTTGACAGTATTGCTCTTGTGTAATTTGTGATGCAGGAAATTTGGAATAAAAAGTTCATTTTACTACAAGGAACACATCTAACCCCTTCCTCCCTCTCTTTGTAGTTTCAGAGAAAAAAAGAGGCAGGAAAGGATCTTACCAAAATAGAGGATAAATTAACTTCCTAGTGTACATATCACTACTAAAGTTCTGGACAGATGGTATATGTAAGATACAGTTATATATATATATATATATATATATATATATATGTTGTAACTGTGAGTGCTTAAATTGCCTCAAGGGGTTGTTCTGACTTCTCTCAAGATATAGCAAAATCTCAGCCTACTTTGCAAATGTATGTTTTTAGTGTGTAACATTAAACAACTGACTAGTGTTATTAGTCATTATATATTTCCTTAGAAAGGCCAAATGCACCACTTATCGACTGCTTTCTGATTAGCACCTCTTATGGCACCTCTTTGATTCAGTATCTAGATGTCAGTGATCTTAAGAAACACTGCCTCCCAAGCAAACAAAAGAGGACAAGTTTCCTACAGTTAAGTGCTGCTCTTGATTTTCCCTACTTTATGTTGAGATATTAGCTCTGAATTTTCAGGACAGGTGAATCTATCATACAGCATTCACTGCTGAAAACAGAAAAATCATTTTATGAGAGCTTAGTGCTTTTGGATTTCCTCTGTAATCTGTCCCTGAGCTAATTAAGGCAGCTTTATTTGAAGATTAATTTACATTCTAATGATCCATTGTAATCAGGCTGAGTATACATTTGGAGAACTTTAATGTAGCAAACTCTAAAATAAAGCAATCTGAAATTTGATGGACCCAACTGTTTGATATAAAATACTTTAAAGCTTAAATGCATTCTTGTTTTCAAATGGCTTTGTATCTATTTCTTCCCCCCAATAAAGCAGCCAAGGCCGCGTCAGGTTTCAGAACTGAAAGACCTGAGGGCACTCCTTGGGGAGCCCATGAGTATCACTGGAGGTGTAGACAGGGCTCTTTCAGCGAGACAGCTGTCATTGCTCAGCCCTCGGGTTGGCTGAGAAGATGTGACATTGCTTTTTGAGAAGCCTATGTTAAGATTTGGGAAAGGGAGCAACCTGCTGACGTTTTGAGATCTCTGCCCGTGTATCAAAATCATAGCCTAATGTTTCTTTCTTGAATGCAGTGGGGATAGATTTGTTGAGTCGCAGGGCAGGTATATGAAAGAGATCTGAGCTGTGCCAGCACCTAAATATCAAGTTTAGCCTTCCCTAAGCAGTCTAAGAGAACAGAAACAATTAAAAAAAATGACACATGCTCTGTGAATAAAAAAACTGCAGTAAGAATGCTCATTCTATTTTGTTCAATATATGTTTAGTTTTTACAAAGGAAACAATAAATAGATCAGTTTTCAGATGAACCCATAAGCCTACAGAGACAAGAGGAAATTACTGTAAGTAAAAAGGTCAGGTGGAAACGGAGAAGAAAAATAAAGGTAAATAGTGTTCATGGACAAACGAGAATCAACATACGTGCCGTTATGTTTAACTGGTTGTTTGTCCAGGCTATTAATACAAGTTTATTACTCTCTCGCCAAATTCATGCACATGAATGTGTTAGTATTTCCAACTGAAAGTACAATCAGTGATTCTTTCCCGGCAGAAATATTTCATTGGATGTCCCATGTTTCCCCTACAGTCTCTAAGTTACTTTTGTAGGTGCTACTTTACACACAGAAGGCCAAATTGGCTTTCCAGTGAAGATAGCCACCATCCTTCAATGATCTTCTTGGAACGCCGAGATGCTTCAGTGAAAGGGCTTTGACCAAAGCATCCTGATAGCAGAGTGCCGTGGCTGACGCTGGCCAAGGGAAACCATTCTGCCTTGTTCTGGCATGTGAACCAAATGATTGTTTTTTCAGTAGATGTGTGTCCCCAGGCAACTTAAATTGAGATTACATATTAAGTGAAGTTATTCCTTGCATTATTACCTGGTAATTAAACATGAAGTGTTGCTTTAACATAAAGGCCATATGACAAAGTGAACAACAGATGGAAAAAGATTTAAACTGCATGCTGGGAAAAGTAGCTCTGTTTAAGCCAAGAAAACCTGAGTGAATAATGGCTGGTGAGAGCTGGACGCCAAGTGGACGAGTTGGTAAAAGGTATGGGGAAGTAACAGTTAGGAAGCAGGGATCGTATGTAATGGAAATCCTTGTAGGCCCTTGCAATAACCATGGAAAACTTAGAGTGGTTTCGGAGTGAAATTATTCTGGAGATTTGGGAAAATGAAGATAGTTCCTCTGCTACCTCACTTGATCTAAAAGCTCTTACTTCTGCACAAAGCCTTTGAAGGCCCCTGTATATTGGCCCTTTTTGTGCTGTCCGAGTTTGTCTTCTGGTATTTATTTTTGGCACTAATACAGTTCCCATTGTCACAGTAATTAATAATTTCAGTATCTGTTCATGGGTTTAGCCTCAAAACTCTCGGAGACTTTTTGTCCTCATTCTGCAAGGGAGCTGTAAAACACTGAAGCCCAGCTTTCCAAGGTATTTCGGTAATAATTTGGTTCTTTAGGCACCTAGATCTATCTTTTGTATATTTACTGCCTCAGCCTCCAAGAGGTGGTTGGAAAGAGATATAAATCATCGGTGGTTACGTGAGCATTTCCCGACCAGGTGTAAAAATACCAAAGCCCACTTTGGAAGTTACTTGTGGTGTGCTGTCTGGAGTAAAATAGCTTAAAAGATGCCAACTAGTGAAACAGAACTGTTTAGCCAGAAGCACGATGTCATTAATTAGCCTCTAAAGAGCTAAGCAGCAATTAAATGGTGCCAAGGTGGGCTTAAAGAGCGGATTTAAGCCAGCTGAAGAGGGAGGGTGTTTATATTGGAGGGAACGGTGGATTTGGAGCGCGAAGGGGGAAGCTGGCGGCAGCTCCTGTTGACCCGCGTACGCCTGACCTGGCGGGCGGGCGGGCGGGCGGCCGTCAGGGCCCCGGGCGCACCAGGAGGCCGCAGGGGCCCCGACCGGCCTCCTCCGGGCCCTCCACCGCCTCCTCTCTGCCCCAGAGGCCCGGGAGCCCCATTTCAGCTCTGGCCGGGGCCGTGTCGCAGGCGTCCCTGCGAGGGGGCCTCTAGGTTTAGGGCTGCCTCGGTGAGACCCTCCGTGGGTCTGCGTCACGGGTAGTCCCGTCGCCAGCGCTGACCCCGGGCTTCCCGCCCGGGCTCGGGCCCTGGTCCCTCACCTCGCCCTGCCTGAGGCACGCTGGAGCGTTGGACAAAACCTGGCCTTACCGCCCGCCACCCAGCCCTGCTCAGGCTTTGTTTCGTTAAAAAGCATATTGATTAGCAGATGAAACCGTGAATCGCCGTATTGGTGGAGACGCCCGGCTGACAGTGGCAGTTGCGGATGGTAAGATTCTGTTTAAGATCTCCCAGCTGCTCTGATAAAATGTGGTTATTATAGTTTGCTGATTGACAAATGGGAGTTATCAGCTAGATATTTTTTTAATATAGACTCTGTGTAGGGTAGATCAGCATCTGGCTGGAAAGATTAAGATAGTAAATGCGGTAATAAGCAGTGATAGGAGATAAAATTTTGATACCGTATTGTGTTAAAATGCTTCACAGTCGAGCAACTTGACCACAGTTTAAAAAAAAAAAAAAATTAAAATATTACTCTCTCTAAAAAAAAAGCTGCTTGCCAAAATATGATAGCTTCAGGGTTGGTAACTTTATTATTTCATGCTGCCACCTACTGCTCTTGAATTAGAACAGGAAAACGTAATTGGTGTCTTTTTCTCAGTCTGATGAGCTTCTTTACTACTTTGTTAGGTTATTCTCGATGCTATATATGGCATTACTTTTTTAATGGCAGATGTTCTCCAGATCTTCAATCTGTCATCGCTGCCTCTGTCTATTTTTTCTCAGGAAAGGACATGCGTTTCAAACATACAGATGTTGTCACTCCAAAAACTGCCACAGGCTTTAGCCTAAGTGCTATTAGTCCTAAAATAATAGTAAAATGTTAGTTGAAAGTCAATGTCATACAACTGTTCTGTTAAAAACTAACTCAAGCCATAACTTCTGTGATTTCACTGAAGACAATAAAAGAACACACTGTGATTGTTTGTAACAAAGGTTTTTTTTATGCTGAAGTGAAAGTCGTTTTCGAAAGTTTGCTCAGAAGCATAGGACTTCTGACCATATCTATTTACTCTCAGTTGCACTTACTTAACATGCTTAGAAGTAAAACAAAACCACTCCCGTATTTTGTATTGGAATTACTGTGTTTCCCTGCTACATCTATCTTGAACATCATCAATGGACTGCTAGGAATCCAGACATCAGCAGTGTTAATTTCTTAGTGTTTTTGAAGAAAATATTATCCATCCTGTTTGCCTATAGTAATCGGAGAAAAAAATGTTAAAATACTACATAGTAGTGTTATCAGTAACTAGTATTAGACAAATAATACACCAAAAAAGTCAACAAGAAAATATACTGTATTTTTTAATTTGGTAGAAGAATAGCATATAATAAGTAGAAAAATAATATCGAAGATCCATTAAAATACTCTATGGTAATATAGAGACAGAATATCCAGCTGAAATAATCCTCATCCTGTTGGTGGTTATTTCTTCAGCTTCTGCCTTGCTTTCATGCCTTGTATCTTTTCTTCTTTCAGTGCCTTCAGAAGCTTATCTAAACAGGAATGAAACATAATTTGCCATTAATTTTGTCATTAATACTTGACAGTACTTCTAAGAAAATCAAATAACGTGTTAAGCAAACTAGTAATATTCCTTACAATTTCTTGTCTAGCAAATATCTGAAAACTAAAGTTTCTCACATGTATTGAAAATAATAGGTATTAAAATGGAAAAAGGTCTGTATTGCTATAACAAAGGAAAAAAACCTATTAATTTCCTGTTCTGAAAAGTAAATGTATGCAAACCACCTATCACAATTTCTTTAGGCCCTTCCTTTGAATGTGTGTATCTGATGGACATTTTTTCTGTGTTCTTGTAACCTCTGCACTCCTGAAAGTTTCCTGACTGGCAGCCTGTGGCCTTGAAGGAAATGGTGAGCATCATATCCTTAATAATTGTTGGCCTCCCTACTGGAACTCTCAGTAATCACTCTCTGCTGACCTATTTTATTTCCTGTATTTCCTTCATGGCCAGCAGGTTTTAAAATTAAAACGCCAAAGTTATTTCAGGTTGGTTTTTTTTTTTTTGACGCCTCCAACTATCTGCGGTCATCTGTCGCCTTTATTTTACATCAATGCGGATTTACAGCTGCAGATCTCATTAGTAGTGGATACATTTTGCATGTACAAACTCCCTCTGATTTCAGCGGTGTCTCAGTTGTTTTTTTGCTAACACTTAATGACTGTGGGGGTTTTGTTCCTGTGTGCAAAGGTAACCACAGCTGTAGTTCTTGAGCCTCCTTTACTCCGGGCCCTCAGCCGGCTGCCCATGACCAGTGCTGGGGGTAGATGACACCCTTTGCCCCCCGCACCCTACGTGCTCCCCCAGGCACCTGCGGCCCGGAACGATTAGGCGCGGGGCACCAACCCCGGGGAGCCTCACACCTAACCCCGCAGGAGCGCTGCCGTGCCGCCCTGGCTGGCTTATGGCGCTGGGGGTGCGGATACCCAAGGCTGCCCGTGCCCATCGCGTTTCGGGGGGTGGGTTATCTGCGGAAGAACCTGCTGCCTTTGAGGCCGGCCTGTGCTCGGAGGTGGCGGGGGGGCCCCCACGCCGCTGCCCGGCGGAGCCCTGCTCTACCGGCCGGGGCAGGCGGAGGGGGTTGCTCGACGGCCCCGCAGCGAGGGGAGCCGCGGCCGGCGCCGGGCCTGTGCCCTGCCCCGGGGGGGACGCACACTGCTGGGCGTCGAAGCCGTCGCCGACGAGCGCCGACAGCTCCAGCTCCTTGAGGCGGATGCCCAGCTCGCAGATCTCGCCCTCCAGCTGCGGCTGCTCCCCGGGCCGCCGCGCCGCCGCGCCGCCCTCCTCGGCAGCCGCCGCCGGGCAGAAGAAGCGCAGCGGCTCGTAGGCGACGGGCGCCAGCCCCGCGGCCCAGCGGGGCGCCCCGGCGGCAGCCGGCGGGGGCTGCCGCGGCCCCCCCCGTGGCTGCGAAGGGGGTCCCGGGGCCGCCGCCGTCGGGCGCGGGCGGGCCGGGCTCGGAGCGGTCGTGGAAGCGGGGGAAGTAGAGCGGCCGCGGCGGGCGCTGCTCGGTCATGGCGTCGCCCGGCGGCCGCCAACGGCGGTCGTCCTGGAGACGGGCCGGCCTCGAGTCGGCTGCGCCGGGCTCGGGGCCCCTCCATGCCGGGCGTCGCGGGCCCGCTCCCAGCGCCGGCGGCGGGCGGAGGCCGGACCCTCGCCTTCCCCGCCTTCTCCCGCGGGTCTCCCACCTCGCCCCGGGGCTGCAGCCGGGCAGCCGCCTCCCCTGGGCGGGCCCGGGGACGGCGGATGAATTTTGAATCTCCCGGCGTCGAGCAGGCCCAGGCTAGAGCGCGGTCTCCGGCCGGCGTCGGCAGCACCGCTGAGTTCTCCCGTGAGAGGGCAGGTGTTTCACCCGGCAGTTTTACTTCTGGGCGGGGGACGGGCTGTTTCAGGGGTGTGTTAGGCTCGGGAAGTAGCTTTTGTTAGAAGCAGCGAGGAAGGCGTTGTCCTAAAAATCATCTTTTAGCGGTTTATTCTCGGGCTACGGGTGAAATAAGGGAGCCGGGTAGTGAGGATGAAGGATGTTGGCGGGGAGATTAGGGAAAATTTCATCTTGCTCACAGGCAGGTAATGCTCAGCATATCTGATGTTCAGGTTTATAGGGTGGGTTTTTTTGGAGGGGGGGATCTTCCCCCCCCCAACCTGGAAAACCTTCCCTGATTTGAGACCTGTCATTAGTATTGGCTGGCTGGTTGCTATTTCTTTTAGCCTCAGCTGTTTCCATTAAACATGACAACCCCCCTCCAGCCGTAGGCGGCTAGCGGGGGCGTTGCCGATTACTTCCCTGGAGTTCAAAATAGGCTAAAAAGACCCTCTCAGGCTTCCAGCAGGAGGACTTGTGGGATGGATTTAAGCTGATTTGAGGTGTTCTGGACAACCCTAATAAGAGAGGTGCCGTACCAGTGGTGTTGGTAAAGGATTGATGACTGCAGGGGCTGTGGAGGTTAGTTACAATCAGTAAATTCACTTAAAATGAGGTGAAAAGCCCACTGCATTGCTAACGCAGGCTTGAGCAGACTTCAACAATACACGGCCCCTAAGGGATTGCTATGTGCTCTGGAGTAAATTCTATTTTTAAAGCTTTCCCTTGAATAAAATGAGAAGTTTGGCATTACCTTTTTCTAGAAGCGTACCTCTGTGTACTTGGGTGTAGTGCTCTGTGCTGTGAGCCAATACTGATGTGAATGTTTTGTTGAAATTTAGCAGATCTACAGGCATTAGCTGTCACAAGAGTGTCAGTCAGTGCTCTGAAAAGTGGTAGGAGCAGAGAAATAGTGGCAGGAGTCATTCAGTATTTTCATTTCATGTGCACTGTTTAGGGAGTGTGCTCTGACTTAGAGTCAAAAGCGGTTGCGTTATATGCAATATGCTTACATTATTAAAATTCCAGTACCGGTGTAACAACAGTACAGGTTGCATATTTTGTGAATGGAACACACATATTTGAAATAAACACTGATCAGATGTGAAGTCTGATAATAAGATTTTTTTTTTTTACCCCCGGTTCTTTGTAGATTAGGCAAGAACCACCAGTACAGTTGATTCTACGTGACAATGTGAGAAGAAAGTCCAAGCATTAGGTGGACACAGCACCTGCAAGTGTCTCTTTTTTGTGTTTCTGTGATAATTTGGGAACGTACAGTAAAAATCAATAACCCTTCCTTAACTAGGTCTTTGTGGGTCGCTTTTGAAACCAAAACAGTGCACATGAAGAATTTGCAGGGAGCTTTACTTTTGAAACCAGCAGAAGGCCCAGTGCTTCCACTTATCTTTCCTAAAATAAGTTTCTGTTATCTGTGAACATGCAAAACAAACCAGACACATTGCTATTTTGTTTGAATCTGATTCAGTCTGTTTATGCTCTAATTTAGCTTCCTTTTTATTGGTACAATTCACTTTGTCATTGAGGTAATATTGGCATACTTTTTAATTAGTAATACTTTGAGTAACTGGCTTTGGACTTTTTTTTCTCTAAGCCTTTCATATCACAGTAGAGTAACTACTGTCTTGCCGTTGCACTGTCAAGCACGCCCTTGCTTCCCCACCTCTTAACTATTATATATTAGGTAAAATATTATTATTTAGTATTCAGTAGGGAAAGCCAAAATGTAAGTATATCAAGGTATGCGTAAGTATGTATGTAGGTGGAAGAGATGGGGTAATAGAAAAACAGTAAGGTTCTCATGACTTTAAAGCCCAATCTTAAATTTGTATAGTGTGTTCCCTGTATAGGGGGTGATAAGGAAAAGCATCTGCTTTCAAAAGAATTGAGAAAAAAGAATTAAAAAGAATTCTTTCAAAAGAATTGAGAAATAGAAAAAGATTAGATCTTTAGTAAAAGCATTTGTTCTATGAAATAGCACTTATGACTGACATATATATTTTTATTGAAGTGGCATTAACAGTCCTAGCCATTATTTGTTATTTGGTATTGGCATGCTTCATACTCTCCTAGAGTGTCCTGGAGATATACTCTAAATAATGTTTTGGTATATAGGTGATGCACAAGGATTTCTGCCCTATAACTTACAGTTTCAAGGATGCTCGTATGGAAAACAAGGATAGCCTATTGATAAACATTTTGATAGGTTTATGAATGCCATTTTTCAGAGTTAAAGCCAATACGTGTACTTAATTTGAGAGAGGTGAAATGTGGATATTCGTTAACACGTGTGTATTGTGAAGTTTTGGTCATTTATTACAACTAGCAGGGACAGGATGCCAAGAGATGTCAAAGCAGGCCTTGGCCCTGATCCGTTGCAGCAATTCTAAGTTTCTGGAGATTGATCTTAGTGAAAAGAGAAAGATAACTCTTTCGGAACACAGAGAATGGAGATTTTCAGCTGATAGGAGCAAAATGGGAAAAAAAAACGTGCTGAGAAGAAGGTGGTACCTGCATTCACCAAAGCGGAAAATTTTTGAAGGAGAGAGCATAATACAAGCATTGTAATTTCACAGATGCTGGTAACACTTTTTCTAGCATTTTTCTTTCATCATTTGGTATCAGTCAAATATACAGTTTATAAACATTTCTATTTTCCTAAAACATGTGGACTAGTGAATCACAGCAATACATGGTTTTATATGCTAGATGCTAAAATCATGAACCTGAAGGTTCCTTTTTTTAACCCTTACAGCAAAAAAAGTGTGCCATACTAATGCTGAAGTAGTGGGTCATGTTGTCTTTAGGTGCCACCTGGCGGAGTTTTTACAGCATGTTGAAAGTGCTGCTTTTTTTTTTCTGATCTCATTAGTCATGCAGATAAGTATGTGGTGAGCACAAAAAAGGTTGCTGCAAGAACCAGAAGTTAGAGATACAGAGATTAGATAAAGATGATATCCAGGAGAGCAAAGGCTGGAGCAGGGAGAGTTAGTCAGATTATAGTGCAACATCTTTATAGTATGGGTTTCAGAGATTTCCAGTTCTCATAACTCTTAAAATTTTCTCCTTCATTTAATGTATAATTAGTGATATCCTCTTTACTGTGAAGCAAATAATATTCTTGGTAATGATATTTTGAAATTAAGATGATGGCATTCTGGAGTTACAGTCTAACCTTTTTGAGGGGAATGCTGTCAAGATATTTTAGGGTTTATTTTTGTAATAGTACAGTCATCTTGAGGTAATGCATTTCTATTAATATAACCCCAAAGATCGTATTAAATACCAAAAGGGTTTACGTAAATTTTATAGTAGAATAGTCACTATATATATCGTTGTTAGACGTCTTCAGGACTTAAGAGTCAATTATATGAGTTACAGTAGGACTTGTCCCATGGGAGACAGTACTGTTGTTTTGCTTAACCAAAGAGTTTAAAAATATATTATTTTCTACTTAGGCCTCAGGAATAAGGTCCTTTTCACATGTCCGCGCAGGTCCTACCTAAAGCATGAGCTAGTGCATGATAAAGCAGGGTGGCATTTTGGATGCTGCCACCTGCGAGCAGGTGAGACACCTGGGAAGAGGCAGGGAAGGGAGAGGAAAATAGTGCTGTCTACCTGCCAGGAAGGCTAGTTGTGCAAGGTGGAGAAAGGATGACATGCTGTGAGATGTGAGGCAAAACTCTGCTTTTAAGAAAGATAGGTTCATTTGCCATATTTATACAGTGTTACACACTGGTTAGACATGTGCCTTCATCTTTGGCATTCAAAATTTGTTTCCAAAGCTGGGATCCTTTAGCCCTGGGTTATGCAAATGAATACATCATGTAGTCAGAAATTTCGTGTAGCTAAACTGACCATAAATGGTATAAAGATCAGAGTTTTGAGACAAAAAATGCATGTGTGTGCTTTGTAGGCCAGCAATTGCAGTATGGATAATAACTATACAGATTTGATCCAGTAGAGGGAGTAATATACATACACTTGGTAGTGTGTTATACTTTGATAAATTTAGCACATTCATCTCTGTGTATTTAAGTGTTGATATTTGAAGTGCTTATGAAAATGTTAATTTTGGAACAGCAAGTCTTTTACTTATCTAGCCGACAAAGACAGTAGGGACGGTATTCCAGCCACCAGTCCTCTACAGTACTTAAAAACTTTTTGAAAGGCTTTTCTGTTGGGAGAAGTTAAGGATAGTCAATTAAATTTATAAAGTCTGAGGGCAGCTAAAATATTCTCATGTTAGCAGCAGCAGGCAATGCAGTCTGCAGTGTCAGTGACAATATTAACATTTAAAATGGCAGGAATGGTAAACTATGCTGTTAACTGCTTGTGTCACCATCTAAGCTATATAAACTTTATTTTGCATTTTTTATGCACATTCATTTGTACTTACATTCAGTGATGTCTAGGAGAGTGTCTTCCATTTGTTTGATATTTACAGTTTGAAAAGTTACAGCTGCTGGCAACATACGCAGTTTAAATACTGATACTCAGAAGTGTTGAGTGTGCATGTGTGTGAATTCATGTTTTCACACAGATTGCTCTAAGAATCTGTAAAAGCCGCAAAACCTACATCTCTTCCACTTACACTGAATTCTGTATGGCATTAAAAAAAAAATAATCAGCTTTTCATCACTGAGATATCCTGAAAAGTTATGTCAAAAAATTGGAGGTAACATCTAATGTGTTATTTAAATATATACTAATAAATCACATTTTTTGCATGCAGTTGAGAGTTGTGTTAGTCTTCCAGCATGGATATTCTGCTATCTCTTCTTTTTAGTTTACCTTTTTAGTTTAGTTGTCTTTTTTTTTCTGCCCTTTTTAGTTGATTGCATTATGTTGGTGTTCCTGGCTGGTCCAATAATGTATTTTATATCAACTTCCCACTTTCAGTACCCCAATCCCCAGCCTTTATTGCCTGTCATTCAGATCCTCCAGCAAAAATTACCAGCTTTTCTCCTTTCTAGGGGAAAAGCGTCTAAAAATCTATACAAGAACTGCCATGCTGTACTTCAGATGCATGGGTTTCTTAATGATGCACTCTTTCTTAATGATAAGTAGAAGGTCCCGCTATGTTTGTGAACTATTGTACTGCATCTAATT
This sequence comes from Aquila chrysaetos chrysaetos, assembly GCF_900496995.4. Taxonomy (NCBI): domain Eukaryota; kingdom Metazoa; phylum Chordata; class Aves; order Accipitriformes; family Accipitridae; genus Aquila; species Aquila chrysaetos. The sequence continues at coordinate 20,846,498 of NC_044019.1, read as the reverse complement.
TGTCACTTGTTTCTGCTTCTTTATGTTCGGAGTCCCTTCCAGAAGGCCATTCTTCCCTGTATTTGAAAAGATGTTGGTGCTGTTCAACCCAATCCTGATTTAGACATGTGACCACTACCACCACAGTGTTTTAATATAAATTGTAATAATTTGAATAAATGTATTGGGTTTACATGGAAAGGTTTTGGTAGTGGTGGGGCTACAGGGGTAGCTTCTGTGAGCAGATGCCAGAAGCTTCCTCCATGTCCGACACAGCAAGTTCCAGATGGCTCCAAGATGGACCCGCTTCTGGCCAAGGCTGAGCCAAACAGTGGCATTGGTAGAGCCTCCATGATAAGCATATTTAAGAAGGGGTAAAAACTGCTGCACAACAGCAGCTGGGAGAGAGGAGTGAGAATATGTGAAAGAACCCCGCAGACCCCCAGGTCAGTGCAGAAGGAGGGGGAGGAGATGCTCCAGGCGCCGGAGCAGAGGTTCCCCTGCAGCCCCTGGGGAAGACCCCGGTGAGGCAGGCTGTCCCCCTGCAGCCCAGGGAGGTCCACGGGGGAGCAGATCTCCACCTGCAGCCCAGGGAGGACCCCACGCCGGAGCAGGGGGATGCCCGAAGGAGGCTGTGACCCCGTGGGAAGCCCACACTGGAGCAGGCTCCTGGCAGGACCTGCGGCCCCATGGAGAGAGGAGCCCAGGCTGGAGCAGGTTTGCTGGCAGGACTTGTGACCCCATGGGGGACCCACACTGGAGCAGGCTGTGCCTGAAGGACTGCAGCCCGTGGAAGGGACCCACGCTGGAGCAGGGGAAGAGTGTGAGGAGTCCTGCCCCTGAGGAGGAAGGAGCGGCAGAAACAACGTGTGATGAACTGACCCCAACCCCCATTCCCTGTTCCCCTGTGCCACTCGGGGTGGAAGAGGTAGAGAAATCGGGAGTGAAGCTGAGCCTGGGAAGAAGGGAGGGGTGGAGGGGGAAGGTGTTTTAAGATTTGGTTTTCTTTCTCATTATCCTACTCTGATTTGATTGGCAAAAAATTAAACTAATTTCCCCAAGTCAAGTCTGTTTTGCCCGTGACAGTAATTGGTGAGTGATCTCTCCCTCTCCTTATCTCGACCACGAGCCTTTCGTTATATTTTCTCTCCCCTGTCCAGTTGAGGAAGGGGAGTGACAGAGAGGCTTGGTGGGCACCTGGCAGCCAGCCAAGGTCAGGCCACCACAGTAAATTAATCTAGATTATTTGCTATTAATAAAATATAATTATGTTTACTGAGTTCATACTGGTTTCAGTTTCTAATCTGTAGGATTTATTAGTGAAATTGATTTCAGAAGTATGCCACTCCCTGCCCTGATGCGTGTGTCTGGTCTGCTAGATTTGTCACATTACAACAATACAAACCAATATGCAGAGGACTATTTATAAAGTCTCAAAGCACTATGCCAGCAAACTTAAAATTAACAGTGAGCAACTAATTAACAATTATACAACTTGAAAGAAGTGCTAATTAAAAAGTTTTTAAGAGATGTGTTTTCAATTGAAATACAAAATTAGCCAGAGACTTAGTGCCTGAAATGGAAATTTGGACTGATTAACAGAAACGCAAAAAGCACTAGCTGTGTAAGAAATGAATTTTTAATTTTCTCTTCAGGTAAGTCTCTGCCAATCTTTAGGATCAGAAGATGCACTGGTTTGGATAGAAAGTATAAAGCAAACTATTTTTCAGTGTTGGTGTTTCAGTCTTATACATGTTTACAGTATGTTCAATCAGAAGTTGGAGATTTTGGCAGAGACACCATGACTCTGCATCTCTCTGATGATTTCTGTGCTGCTGAGTTCAAAACGCCTGCCTTATTCCAAGAACACAAAATGTGGTAAGAAACAACAAATAGAACTTGTCTGGAAGACTTAGAGTTGGTTGTTTAAGGCGTTCAAGTCTGGTAATGGGGAGCTTTGTATGTTTTGAGGTTTTTCTCTTCTTTACCATTATGTCCTGTTCTTCTGTGGAATGTTAGGAATGGGAATCCAGTGGCTTCAGAAGTGGTTTAGGTGCTACATTTTTACAAGACAAAGTGGTGAAGGGTGCATAAATGGAACAAAAGCAGCATTAAAAACTGATCTACCTGCAGAGTTCTGAAAAGATCTTTTGAAGTTGCCTGTTTTTATGCATTGTATCTTGTGTATGAGTATGAGTAGGGTGATGGAGAAGGAATGAGATTATTTTGATAGAGCAGTGTAATGTCTGCATGTTAATTCAGCAGATAAGTACTTTAATTAGCTGTGTTTTCATCTCAGTTAGTGATGGGGGATTTTTCTTTAAACATGAATTTGTCAAACCTTGCTTCTTGCCACCAAGTATATCTCTAGGATGACCTCATTTTTGAAATGTTATTTTTGATAGTCTATTTCTTTTCTGGAAATCATATTGTTTTAGGAGTATACCTGGCAATTTAAAGGAAGTAAGGAGACCTTCTGTGGAATGGGAAAGCTGAATTCCACTGAGCATTAGACTAGAGATCTGGGTTCCGTGCTACCTCACGCATACAGGAAATGAGCCATCACAGCAGATAAGGTTGCACAAAAAGGACACAGTTTACCACATAAAAAATTAGAGAGTCCAATCCATGCCAGCCTTGAAATAATAGAACTCATGAATAATCCTGAAGGTAGTCTTGCACCTTGCTCCTGACTGTTCATATGCTGTACTCAAACACCTTTTAAAATTCCTATTGCAGAACCATTTAATCTCGGCTCAATAAACACTAATAGGTTTGACAATAATAAAGTTTATTTAATAGTACTGGAATGGGTTGCATATTTTGTTTTTTCCTGTTGTGAAATGAAAGAGGTTGGAAGAGAATCTACATGTCACTCAAATATTTTTCTTTGTGTGTTGGGAGTTGAAACCATCATAAATCTGTGCATTTGTAGATGATGATGTAGTCTATAGATCTCAAAATTTATTTGGGAGATTTTATGCAAAGCCCCTAAAATTCCGATGGATTTTGCTGTGAATATGCATATGCTTATAAGTTAATTCAAATAGACATTAACAGAAAAAGCCTTTGTATGGATCTGTAAGATTTGTTCTTTATTAGTTTACACTATACTTACAGGCTAAGCACTGTGCTAAAAACCTGTTATGTCTTTAAGGGTTAGCATTGTGTAAGATTATATTTTCAGAACTGTGTAAATATTATTGGCATATAAAGTGAGTTTTTATTCATACTTGCCAATAGTTACTGTAAAATATGGGCTCTAGTTATCCTCAGGATTAGAATTGCCGTAGTTTGGAGATGTAGATGGTTTCTAATTATAGCAGCATTGGAATGTGAGTGGTCTCTGACTCACTAATAATTTTCTTCAGAGCTGCAGCCCATCCTATCATTGAATGTGAAATCATATCAGCGAGTATGATCTGCGCTACTTACATTAACTACTTAGAATAATGGAGACTGGCTCATGCCAAACAAAAAGTACGATGATTGCAGTGAAACTGTTTTATAATGTTGCATCGAGTGTCATTAAGAGGCGTTTTCATCATACAGCATAGCTGATTCAGAGCAAAGATGTCATTCAAGTATTTCAGTCCAATATGCCTTTGCTCCCCATTACTAGTGCCATGCATTGATGAACAGAAATTGTGATAAAGGTAGCATTTTCTTTGAAGCTACTTAAAGCTGATTTTTTTAAATGTACAAACAAGATATGTATTTCATAAACAGTAATAGCAACTTGTGTATGTTGACTGATTGTTTAACTTTCCTCTTTTATTTTAAACAGCTTAAATTAGATGAATCTTAAACAGATTTAGAGTTAGGCCATTATTTTTCTCAGGAAAAATCATGACATTATGTTTTAGCCATGTCTTAGGCTTTTGGGATGATCATGGTCTGTTGAATTTCTTTCTTTTCTTCTTTGCAAGATCCATCAGTTTAAGTATTTGGAAGACTTACGGACTATATCAGTAGTATATCATGGTTTAAATGGATTCTGTGCAGTTCCATCTTCAGCTGCTATGACCTCATTCCCTCTACTGGAAGATAACTTTACGGCTAGCTGGTTGCTGCAGCAGTGCTTTTGGCACTTTCTGTGTATTTCTTACTGTAGTTTATCACAAAAAACCAAATGATCCAGCAGAGGGATTAACCCTATGTATAAAGAATATGGAGAAGAAAACAATACAATAAATCAGTAACAAAATAACTTTTTTTTTTTTAAAAGGACTGCCCATCCATCATCATGTCAAACCAATTCTGATTAGTAAACGTAAGTTTGAAAAGATCACCAAGTACTGCTGTCCGTAAGAGCAGATGTAAGATGACCTTAATCATTAGCTCCCTGAGAACCACCTAAATGCTTGATTGAAGCTTCAGTCTCTCAGTAGTGGGCAGATTGTAATCCACGCATTGAAAGTTGATGTGTTTCAGACAATACCTGTGCCTCTAGGCGTCGACAGACTAAAAAATACAGATTATGTAAAGTGATGAGTATTCCTCTCCGAAATACTAATTCTGGTGGGTAGCCTGTTCTCACGTGAAATGGTCACTTCCAATAAACAACTTTTAGATAACCCTGGTTCCTGTAGTTATGATGATGATGTGCATCATAGTGGATGGAAAGAACTGGAGTAAAGCTATGGAAATCAACAGAGTGGAGCCAATTAGGAGTTAAAGCATCTCCTAACCTGGGAGAGAGATGATGGGAAGTAGAACTGGGCTTTTTAGGATAAGAAGACTGAATTAGAAAGGAAGCCTAGAAGGGATCTTGCAGTTATATACATAGAAGTGATTTTTTTATTATGTAGCTGAAATTATTAAAACAATTTGAAAACAGTTTAAAGCTCCTAAAGGGAAATTATAGGGGATTTTTTACCGCCTTGCTTTAACTTTGGTTAAAATATATTTTGCCTGAAGCATTAGTATTCTTTCTAGGGCTTCTTACTGTATAGGCAGGTCTGTTACTGTCCATTTTCCTCCGCCTCTTGGAAAATTGTTTTCCCATCTCTTCAATTGACTCATTTGAACAATAGTTGAATGCCCTAATGCAGTGAAAGACAAGCTTTCAATTAATTCTGGGGCACCGCTGCTGTTTTCTTACTTTAAGGACTAAATTGAAGCAAGAATGCAAAAAGGGCATGTAATTTAAGCACAGGTTTGGGGGTAGAGGGAGGGCAAATACAGTGAAGACTTGCATAAGGTACCCCTCCAGAGTGTTGTTTTTGAAAAAGAACGTATTATGTGCAATCTGGAGTATTCCAAAAGAAACTGGAAAGTCTGGTCACAAGTGTTTTCCTAAGACCGAAGTATAAATGCTGGAGAGGGAACAGCATGGCTGTTGCTTACAGATACCTTCTCCCATCTTGCAGCAGGGTGGTGGAACAATGGCTTCTTCCTGAGCAGGGCTGAAAGAAATTGCTTCATAGCTGGGAAAAGAACGCTGGAAAATTTAAAAAGTAGGTGGAATTAAATACGAGGCAGCTGCACCAGCAATATTGCACTAGCAATGGCTAATTCTGTGCCTCACTGTTTCTTTGAAATGCCCTCTGCAGGACAGTCATAAATGTTTTGACACCTGCAGCACATTTTCCTCCTTGGCTCTTGACAAAGTTCAAAATATGAATACTAAAACACAAGCTAAACCAAACCAAGCTAACAAGGCTGTGGCTAAGTGTCATTTTAAGACATTGGTTAAGGAGGTTTTTTCCTTTATAGCCCACATGACAGTTGTCTAAAAATAATCTTTGGCCCGGTTATAGCGAAATAGCTGCAGCACTGGAAGGCTGGCTGGAGTCTCATCTCACTGGTGCTGTGCTAATGAGCGTACCTCCTCTGGCTGCGGTGCCATTGCTGTGGGTGACGTTAGTTAAGGTATCATCATTCGCTATTACTTGATACATATTAATTAGTTATTGGATGGCATCCCGTCATTGATTTGTTAAAATTACAGGACTCGTATCTATAAAATACCTTGCACTCAGAGCATGTATTCAGACTTTAAACCAGATGTAGATCCTTTTAGTAAATAAATGCCTCTTGTATTAAGCTGCATCCATCCCACTGACAACATTTGTGAAGCAGTGTAATGTAGCAAATCATATCCAACATAAACAGATGAAATGCATCATAAATGAAACAGGATGCATCTGGAAAATGGTGTAATGAAAGTAAATGTATGATTTCAGCAGATTGGGTATTTCTAATTAGCCCTGAATAGTTCATTTTCATGGATAAGTATATATCCGCATAATTAAATGTGTATTGCTTTCATCATAGTTCATGATCGGCGCTCTTTCCTTTTATTGCCAGCAGATGTCTCTCTTGAATATTGCATAGCATGACAATTGATGATCTGAACTCTGATTTAAGGTCCGTGCGTAGGTTGTACAGCTGTTAAGTACCTCATTCTAGCTGGCTCCCAATTAACTGAAATTCTCTTCTGCTCTGTGCAGCTATGTGGCTTTGCACGCAGACATCTAGAAATACATTGAGTTAATGGTATCCAAGAATGAATATGCACAAATGTCATCCAAATGTGCTTCAGTTCCATAAAAAAAAATAATGGAATGATGCACTGCAGGAAAGACAATTTGAGAAATATCTCGTTTGATTTTGCTGGTGAAGAATATTACAAAAAAGTGAGGGCTCAGACAAGGCTTGAATAATCTAGCAGAAAAAAATCTCTTACCTAAAGCTTAGAGAAAACATCGTTGGTATAATCATGAAATTACTCAAGTGCCATTTTGGAGCCTATTCCCCAATTCATATTCTGAGCTGAAATAAGAAAATAGTCTAAGTAGGGGTGACAAATGGGTATTATAACCTTTTATATTTTACCTTTGCTAATACTGAAGTAAGATTTTGAATGAGAAGGTGGAATTTGAGGAGTTTAATCGAGTGAGTCCAGCGTATAGTATGGGAAAGCCTTATAGGGGGCAGCTGCCACTGTAAAGAACACGCTGGTGGAATTTTTGGGGCAGGAAACTGAATGTTGATGAGATGCTGAACAGATGAAAGCAAGGCTTAAGTTGTCTTGTTATCAGTAAAGGGACAGGTCAAAGATGTAATGTGGTTGAAATTCCAGCTGCTGTGTTGGGTGGCAGAAATTTTGACATGCTGAAAAGGAGTGGGTACATACTATAGAAGTCCACAGGGAAAGAGACAGAAGTCACAGTGGAGGTTCACTCTTTACGGAATAGAATTTGGCAAGTAAATGTGGAAATTAATTAATTAGTATATGTTGCAGAAGAAGTGGTCTGAAAATAAGGATTAAACCAGACATGGATTCATTGGGGACTTTCTCCTTATTAGCACAGCCTGGTGCTTCAGCCTGCTTCTTAGATAAAGGTTCATAAGAAGGATAAGAAACTTCAGAAACGGAAGGAGTTATTGAGTAGTGAAAATGGGATAATGGAAGGGTTCCAATTTTAGCATGCTGAGTGTAAACAGAGGTGGTATGTCCAAGCAAGTGCATGCAGCATTAGCATGCTTTTAAAAATACATGTCACTGAAATGCAAATACATTTTACACAAAGCTCACTCAATAATGATCAAGATGGGGTAGGGAGGAGGGGGGGTTGTGAGGGCAGAGATTAATTTGTCTAACAGTTGAGCCCAGTAGTTTTCCCCAGTGAATACTCTTCAGGTGCAACATCAGCGGAGCACTAGATTGGAGGATCTCATCTGCTATCTGACATTAATGTTTAGTGTAGCAGGATTTTTTCTATTAAAATATACACTTCTGGAAAATCAGTTAGATATGAAGTCTGATAGAATCCCTAAAGAAACCCGCTGTGTATTTTTAAAGTGGTTTTTAATACAAACCCTTTAGGAAACTGTGACACATCTCGAAAAGGATAGATACTTCAGAAATGCACCGCTAGAAATAAATTCTTTTATTGTGTTTTGTATTACTTTTCAAGTTCTTTTAGCTTCTTTTATGAAAAGCTATTTCTCTTTCACTGTGAGAGTGTTTCTGTGGGAAATATGTATCTGATATCAACAGATTCCACATAGGGTTGTTTCAGGGATATGTGTAGTTTCTGAGAGCACAACTTCCATTATAAGGAAAATGAAAGTTCTCCTTTTTTAATGAACAACACAATGTAAGAACAAAGAGGCCCTTGATAACTTTGCAACAAAGAAAAGGGAAGAGAGTCTTATTTCCAAACCTGTAAGCAGCAATTTTATGAGTGTAGAATTCGAGATATGCAGAATGAAGAAAAATACCTGGATGGCAAATTACCTTTAAAATGGATGCAAAATGGATGTCCGTTTTCCTAGCTGACTTTGCAAATGTCAGCCGTAGAGTTTTCCTTGCAAATCTAACCTTTAAGAGAGGCTGCTTAGGGCTGCTGTCCTACTGCATCCTGCTGCTCTGCATACTCCAGGAAACAGTGGAACATCTCTCTCTAGATTAACACAAATTAATTTGTTGGAAGCTGTATTTCTGCACAGACCTTACTCCACTTGTGTGTGTTTATATATACACATATATAGTGAGTATTGCACAAAATACTGACTGTGGGTTTTGCTGATAGGAAAGTATAAGTAATGGTGATAAGGAATTTGGTTAAATTGGTGATCATTCATAACATTAACATTGATTTACTGAATTACTGTGCTTTACTGGGACTGGATCAGAAAGTGCTGCAGGGAGAAACTTCTCATTCCTTTCAGCATGTACTGTGGAAATCCAAGTCATTTGACTTTAAGTAATAATCTGTCTCTGGAATTAGGGCAAGAGAATAAGGACACTTCAGTCATAACATCCCTGTTGTGTCAACCTTGCCCCAATCTCATATCGTTCTTCCCTCTCTGAACAGAAGTAATATAGATCAAGAGATGTTCGTTACTGCTGTGGGTTTTAAGACGCAGGAAGTGATGTCTGGGCTTTAAAAGATGGATGGTCAATTAGTTTATGACTGTTAACAGCACTGCAGTTTGCAAAGATGGAGAAAATGTTAATCAAATAACGCTCAGAATCTCTGCTGGTTGCATCTAATTGGCAAAAGGAATTTTTTTGCTTTTATATAGTGCTGCACAACAGGTACTGCACATGAATCTTTCGTTTCACCTTCTGATGCATTCAGTATTGGATGGAGGAAAGGTTTGGTCTGATGCATGCACTTGTTACTCCGTGCACCCTGTTCTGAACCGGCGGTTGGACTAGGTGGCCTCCGGTGGTCTCTTCCCACCTAAATTGTTCTGTGAGTCTATTCTGTGATAAGAAACAACTTTCTGTACCATTTCTAGTGATGGCAACTATGCAAACAAGTTATGCAACACTAGTGGTCCTTTGCTACTTCATTCGTTAACAAATAAAAACTAAAATTAAAAACCAACTTAGATAATCAATCCAAATATTCTATCACATGGACCTTTTGAAGTGAATGAGAATATTTTTATTGGTGGCAATAAGGGTTAGATTAGACTTTTTACACATAAATTTTCACTTACTGTAAACATGGTAAAATTTTCTTAATTTTTATGTAATTGCACTGTTTAAAAAGAAATCCTTTTCTAGAATTACCTTTTTCTAGGGGAAAAAAACCCCGCTGGAAAATAGTATAAAAACTACATTTAATGTGAAATGTCTAATAAAATCAGTTATAAAAGGTACTTACTATAGTTTAAGTTATTAATACTGATTGACATTAGAAATCAGTATGTTTTTCACCATATGAGATTTTGTTTTCATTTTATATTTCATTTATAAAGTTAAAGTCGATATGCATCTGGGTATAGACACTTTCTTTTTTATTATTTTAAGACCACAATGTATTTTTTGGTTTCAGCATTGCAGAAAAATATCAGGTTAAAATAAGCCTCATTTAAAAAGCCTTGTAGTATTATTTATATAAATGGTGTCATTAGAAAGATAGAAATAATTTTTGTAATGTTTTGTCCAATCTATTATGTAGTATCTAAAATTTACCTTTGAATTATCTGATAATATGATTCCTAAATGATACTAGAAGTGTGGTACAAAACAACAAGAGCCAAGAAATTCCAAACTAAGGATGCCATTATTCAGGGTTTCATTCACATTAAGATGAATCAAAGTGAACATTACTTCTTTGACCTTCATCGTTCTGTGTTCTATTGCTAATATATTATTTTAATATGATTTTTGTCAGTATTTATAAACTTCATGTGATACTGTATTCCAGTAACTATCGCCTTAATACTTCTGCGAAATTTGGTAAGTATACACTGTGGTCACAGTTTATCCTGGTTCATAATTATTCATCTGAACTTTCTTTGTCATTTTAGGCTAAAAGACCCAAAGCTCCTTGTTAGAAACATTTTTTTAAGGTGACTGTGAAAATTGATTTCATAACTGAAAAATGATTGAAATAAACACCATTGCTTATGGTGCTTTAATATACAGTTAACGCAATACTTAGAATTTACAGCTATTATGAAGATCAAAGCAAACAGGCTGGGGTTTTTTGTAGTTATCATTAGATATTCTACAGGGAAATATATTTTAAGCTTGTTGCTTCTCATATGAAAGAACATAGCAGTTGTAATGAAGTCTTTCCAGGAAAAAAGAAATCCCTGTAGTTAATGTTGTGTTTTCCTTTCTGGAAATATCCAGTCCACAGCAAGTCACATATATGTTTGAAAATGTTAAAGGAAAGCTGAAGAAGCAGTGGGAGCTGTGTGTTTTGAAGGTATGTGGATGGGAGATGGCCCCGTCTGTTTGCTTGATCTGTTCCTTCAGGCAGAGGCTGGATGAAAAAGCGCTGCCCAGGATAAGAAAGAAGTAATCTTGCTTTTTCAAAACAGCGGTAAGACATGATAGGAATAGCCTTGCAATATGGGAATTTTGATTTGGAGCTTATTGTTCTGCTTTATTGTAAGGTGCTCCTGAAGATCTAGAGAGGAGCGGGGGTTCTGTTTTCTCATACGCCACTGTTGGGCTTTTAGGCTTCTTGGACCAGTTTTGCTGCAGCTACGCTTTGTCACAGCAAAATTTTACTTCTGTTGTCCTTGGGAATACTACACTTAAAGATGACTTTAAGCCTTCAGTTATAACCAACGAAGTTTCTGTCTCTTTGTTGCTTCATATACGTTGCAGTTAGTTTGTAGCACTTGTGCCAACTCCCAGGTTGTTGCTAGATGCAATTTAAGCAGTTACCTTTTTTTGAGTATTATTAATGTGAGGAGCCGTTTGTCTTTTTTTACTGCAGTTAGGATCAAATGAGGCAATTGAATTCAGCAGCACAAAGTATAGAGGAAACCTAATACTGCTCTGTTTTGATGTGACATAAGTGTATTTCATTTGAAAATCAATAGTTAAAATGTGTTAAGTTTTCAAGAGCAGAGCTAAGGCCCATTCCTCTCACAATGCAGTTACCTTGGCTTCTTGCCTGGCTAGACCTGGAATCTATAGTCATTTCACAGTACGTCAAGTTACTAAACCAGAAATTAACCTAATAGGAATTTACAAGAATCAAAAGCAAAGAATGGGATGGCATCAGCTACCGCTTCCCGTCTGAAAAACACTGTGTGTAAATCTGCAGAAAAAGATGAAAAAATCTGGAAGAGACTAAATTCCTGCCCTGTGCTACATATTCTCCCTTTCACTCTACTGCAGCCTTTGCACACCCTGTTGTTTCAGCTGAATGGAAATAACGTACGTCAAAATACAGAATACAGCCATTGTCATCGAAGATCCTCCTTTCCTTCAAGCATGGCTCATTTCTTCCTGCAGAGAACTGAGCTCCAATTGACATCCTGAGGAGAATTACATCCACGGCCCTGTGGACCACAGATGCCTTTTGTGTGCTTTCCTAGGCCGTGACCTCCTGGGTCACGGAGTCTTTGCCGGTCTCGTAGTGGGTCCATCTGTAGCAGTGGGGGCCGAAATGCTGTCCAAGTGTTGGGAATGATCCGCAACCTTTCTCGGTCTGACTTCCTTGCCAAACAGCCTTTCTACGGACCCACTGGGAACGGAGGCCGCTCCATTTGCATTTTGTGAGGATCACCTCGGATTGAAGGAGGATGCATGTCTTTATTTGCCAGCTCATTTTCAGGAGGGTACTGCTAGTCTGTTGTTGTGATGGGAGCGCAGGTTCCCGTTTTCAGCCTGCTTTGCAGTATCATTCACCCCTTGCGCAGGGAGTGTCTGATTCATGGTGGAGAGTCTGGTAAGCATGGAGAGTAACCCCATCTCATCTCCCGCCAGTTTTTGTTTCCGTCCGGCACTGCTATCCTGGTCTCTCCTTGCCAAAGTTTATCTTTCCCTGGTGAGCTTTCGGGTGCCAAGGAAGCTCCTAAAAAACCCCGACTCTAGCTCAGCGCAGTAAGGTTTATGAGCTGTTCTGGAACGCAGGAAGTTACGCACCTACCTAATTTTCCATTCCAACTTTCCATGTATGATGTACGACAGTAATGTCAGAATAGTGCGTCACTAGCTTTTAAAAGTCCTCCGTGTGTTTTGGAACAAGTAACTGCACAGCCCAGTAGACAAACGGGCTCCCAGCTGGGAGGTCTAGTCCCCCTGTCATTGCCCAATTTGCAGCGTAGATGCATCCAAGGTGCTAGAATTGCCTGTCTTCCCAGCTGACAAGACATAGTCAGGAGACTTAATCCAATGATTTATTTAATGCAATTGGATGAAATTTTACAACAAATGCTTGAAAAAAATTTTGGAAGATCTAATCCTGTACACATTAAAGAAGGTATTTTCTTCCAGTTCAGTGAAAGGTTTGCAAGCCAGCTTGGTTAACTTCTGTCTGGACTTGAGACTATAACTGGGGTTTTGCATGCTTAAAGTCTTTTTAGTCAGCATTTCTTGTTCTAATGTTTAACTTATTCTCCACATTTGAGAGCTCGCTATGTTTTTTCCCTGGTCTTTATTCTGGGTTTCCATGAATTATTTCCAGATTATACTCTTGCACTGTAAGAGGTGTCCTCAATTTTGTGTATTAATTTATAAGATACCTCCCACTGAGAGTGTTTCCTGCAGAATCAGAACTATCTTTTAATACAACAGAGACTGAAAACTTCAAATGAAGCTCTGATGAAAGGAGAGCTATAAAATAAAGAAAATTTTTTTTTTAAGAGATGAATTATTTCCCCTGTCTTCTGCTATCAAAATGCTCAGTGCCTGATTTCCAAAATACAGAGAGTTTGCAATCTCTAGTACTTCATAACAACTGCAGGTCCCAGAAGATCAATGATAAACAAACATTTATAGTCAGTGCTGACAGTTGCATTTTTAGAAGGAACTCTTCTGAGTGTAGAGAATGAATCTCTGCTGTTTAATTTAATATTTATCGTCTAACTGCCTGTCTCCCTTTGCTTTCGCGATGCTAAGAACAATGAGGTTTACTGATATTCTTGTCTTTTCCTCTGCTTCTCGATGCTTTTGAAGTAACAAAATACGGGAAGTGGGCACTGGGCTGTGTTAGAGATGTGTTCGTTGTTACTGTCACGTTTATTTTCATCAGCCTAAACTCAAGTGACGTAGGGTGAGGAAGGGCACATACCCTCAGAATTTTTTTGTTCTAAATAGTGGAAATGCTAATAAATTGTGTGAGCCTTTCTTTGTGGAGGTTTACCAAATGGGTGTGTTTTCTTACAGTGTTTACGGTAGCTGCTATAACATACATATTTATTGCATGGAAGTGCTTGCCATTTCAGGGCATAGAACTACTAGTGTACTCTGTATTTGCCTTATGGACTAGTGCCAGTGTCACAGTTTAATTACACTGGGGTGGTAAAAGTCCAACATGTAATGGTGCCCGGTGTTCTTTAAGAGGCAATGTAGTCCTCTGGCTGGAGTCTGCGGATCAAGTCTGCTTCAGGCTTTGCTAATGATATGAGACAAATTTGCCTTATGCATTTCCTTTTCCATTTACTGATTTGTCTGTTCAGATTGGCAATTCTTGTAGTCTGTGTGTTTGTGCAGTGTCTAGTACAACTTGACTTTGATATCAGAGTTGGATGATAGTATTTATTATTGTTAACTATAATATCATGTTCAAGAATATAATGTAAAGAATCAAATACATTTTTAACCTCTGTTTAAAGATCCTGTTTTATTTCCTCTCAGACATGCAAACATTTCAAGGCATTTAATATTATGTGTTATTAAAAATTGCAGGGCACAGAATTACCATCATCCACTTAATGACTTCAGATTTATCTAAAAATAAGTGACTTCTTTGAAAAAAATAGCAAAATAGATATTTGTTGAAACGTAAATTTATTAAAGAGAGGACTGTTGCAATACCGATGATGTAGCTCTAGATGTACAATTGTTAGGACGGGTTCTTTCTGTTTAATAGAGGTATTAAATTATTAACTTTGAAGCAGGTCTCCACTGAATTAAAAGATGATACAAAAATTTTATTCGGAGCCAAAATTAGTTACTTAAACCAATTATGAATATGTTTCCATGACTTTAGCTGTTTGAAGTCATTGCTAGAAAAGTGCTCTTCATTTTAAAGACCCGAGAGATTAATGGTTTTTCTGGGCATGGACTGTACTCACATGTGTTAAGAGCTACATTTGTATATGGAAATTGGAGCCCGTATTGTTTGCATACCCCAAAGGATATACGATAAATTTTGTCCTGTGTACAAACGACCCAGGGGATTAATGGTTGTCTATGAAGACTTTGAATTTTAGAATCTAGCCTCTTCACCGATATTATGGTGAATAATGCTTTAGAAATGCTTAAAATAGAGTCAAGAGCTGAAAATTATTTTCTTTCCACTTGTCTATATGAAATGAATTGTGAGTCATCCTTGCTGTCATAGGATCATAGACACTTAGGCCCCAGTAATCAGTAATTATTGCACCTGTTCTAGCAGATGCCATCTAGAAAACCGAAGGATCATAGGATTTATACTGTTTTATTATATATATATAATCTATATAAATCTATACCTAGATTTCTTGCTCATTTCTGAAACACGCTGATGGAGCTGTACCAAAAAGTGGGATAAAATGCTTCATTCTGCCATTTACTTTACTGGAGGCGAGGTTTGAACCTTGGATTTTGAGAAAGGTATTAAATATTATTTATAAAAAACCCATTATTTTTGTTCAGCTCGTGCCATCAACTCTTCTTTCTACTGCTTCATTTGTAATTCGTCTTTGTGTGTTATAATATTAAGCATAGAATGTAATATAAGATATTTCAAAAGGCAACAGCAGAGAACAATCAAACAATTAACAGACAGTGGCAGAAGCAATGCAGAAAGTGAAATAATCATCCCAGGTATCTTGGAAAAGATCAGAGAATTCTCTCATCCTTTCAGGGTGATATTTATAGACTTTGCCTCTGATTTAGTACACATGATACTGTGGGGTTTTTTCTTCCTTTTTTCAGTTCATCTGAAAACCTTTTTCTCCAGGAGAGAACAAACTTCAAGTAAAACATGACTTTGTACTTGACCCTTTCACTATAGAGGATTAACAGGTTTGGTTGATTCCTAGTATTCTCCCCAGAAAATGAGCCTAGGTCACATATATCTGGGTTTTGAGTGAGCTTTTGAATCTGCTGGACAAGAAGGTCGGTCTATGAAATTTTAAAAATGACAGAATGGCTGAGGCCAGGACAATACCTTCAAAACCTTTTATTGTCCTAGTCACATTCACACTGATGTTTGCAATTAGTTTGTGATAGGGGGAGTATAAAAGTGGCTTGAACAGTGTGCCAAATCCCCAAATGCTTTGCATTGAAAACTGAGTTCATTAGTTTTATTGAATATTGATTCAGAAATTTTCATTCTGATTGCCCAGTTATTAAATTTTTCAATCGATCAAAAAGGAGGAAGAGATGTAGGTGTAGCAAACATTTTCCCCTACTGTATGAATTCTCCTCACCTTTTTCCTCTCTCCTTATTGGAGACAAGGTCTCTGTATGTCTCAAATTTTGTATTACTGTTTTTTTTTTTAAATTTATTTGGACCATAATAGTATGTAGCAGGCCTGGTTTTGGATAGTGCTAAGTACTGTACAAAAATACATGAAAAAAACAGTTCTCTCCCAAAAAACTTTGTTTTAGTGGCTATCACTTGCGTGACAATTATTACTTTATTACACATACTCTGCCATGAGTTTTTTTTTTCTGTTGTGTTGAAGCTCACTGTTCTGCACCAGAATAATTTCCTATATTCCACATAATTTATTCATACCCCAGCACATTATTAATAATTATCATAATCTGCATTACAGTAATGCCAAGAATTATCAGCTGAAGGCCAGAAAGCTGTTGTGCTCAGTGCTGTTAAAACACATCACGAAAGCTGTCCCACGCAACACAAGCTTTTCACGTGAAACCATTATGGTTGAACAGATAACAGGTAGAACTGGGACCCAGTAAATCTTGTTTTCTAATTCTGCTTCTACCACTGATTCACTGGATGGTTGGTGCCAGCGGAGCTACTGCTGAGCCAGTCACGAGTTTGCAGATGTCTGTATGTGTCTCTTTTCCTTGACGTAAACCGGGATTAATTCCCTGCCATGTTTGGATGGACAAGGGCGAATATTGCATTATATGTATAAGATGGCTTTTCTGTGAGTT
Source organism: Aquila chrysaetos chrysaetos (assembly GCF_900496995.4). Classification (NCBI taxonomy): domain Eukaryota; kingdom Metazoa; phylum Chordata; class Aves; order Accipitriformes; family Accipitridae; genus Aquila; species Aquila chrysaetos. The sequence goes on along the minus strand of NC_044019.1, from coordinate 20,829,967 downwards.
TGTTGGAAGGCAGAACGCTACAGAAATTTAGGCTGAGTGGTTCGCGAGAGGTCATTAACTCATCCATCAGGACCCCGAGATTATTTTCTGCAGAGCTGCTGCCCAGCTAGTCAGTCCCCTCTCTGTAGGGATTCACAGGGTTGGTTCATCCCGCATTCAGGGCTTTGCATCTGTCTTTTTTGGACTGCATTAAGTTTTTGACGGTTTTACCTCCACCTTGTTGAGTTCCCTCTGAAGGGTAGCCCTGCCCTCCAACTCCCCCCACTTTGGTGTCATTTGCAAGCTTGTGGAGAGTACAGTCCACCCTATCAACTACGTGTAGGTGTGAAAGCCCTCCTCTCTCAGCATGGGTAAGGCTTTTTTCCAGCAGTAATGTAAACATGTTATCCCAAACACCTAGAAGTTATGAAAATTAATAAAAACCCTACACATATTTGTACAGATTCCATATGTGCATTGTTTTTATTCCAGCACTTTGGAGTCCCCAGGTCTAACTCAAGGCTGGGAGACAACCCAAGCCCTCAGGTTTGGACTGGAGCTGGGCATCTAGTCTGTTTAAAGCTGACCATCCTCTGAAAGAGCTTAAGTGACAAAGGAAAACCTGTTACAGCAAGTAACAAGAGCTTGGGGGGGGGTATGAAATGACCCCACAGGGACCATTTCATGTAAGAAAAACTGCTACCAGCCGTAGCACTGTGGGGTCCCCGATGATTTGCACTGGCTGCAGGCTGGTGCAATTTGTTCCTGTAAGAGGTGAAGGGTGATTTTAGAGAGGGAGAGCAGCTTGCTTCACCTTGCTAAAAGCCTGACTACACCAGTCCAAAGGTGATTTACCCATGATTACAAAGTGAAAAACATCAGAGCTCTCAGTGGTAGCCCTTTGCTCTAACCGTTAACCACGCTAAAATAAAGTAAAAGGTTGATTTAAACCAACAAAAGCAAAGGAAATGCACGATTATATATAGCATGCCTGGTCCTCCCTCCCTCCCTTGTGCTCAAATGTGGATTTCTTGAAAATGTGTTTGGGAAGGAGAAGGGGAAGAGGGGCGTTGCGAGGGTTGCTGTCTGCACACAATTGGGAGAATTAGAAATCAGGTTGCTACCTTAACTCTGCCAGTTTAAGCCAAAGCCACAGGGATATTATTTTTGACACTACACAGTGGATTATAGCTTCAGCTCCCATTACCTCTAATGGGATCTTTGCTTGCAATCTGCCACTGCTACAGCAATGAAAATCTGTCCCTTAATGCTATTTTACTATTGCAGGTTTTTGTGTTTAATTATATTATATAATAATTTGTTGCAGCATCTACACGATTCCTTTAGGGGTACACTTGAAATGCTTATGAATTTTTATAAACACAAGCTGTGTATCACTTTAAGTCTCTCATTGCTTTTGTGAACTATTCTGCTGTAATACAGCATCATTTTTTCTCCCTTGCTGGGTGAGCACCATCTTTTACAGCGTGGCCATTTTGAAAAGCACAAGAATACTAATACTGAGAAGCCCAAACCTCTCATTATTGCATTGATGACTTGTGAGAAAACACTCAGGTGTTACAGCCCGCTCCCACTAGAGTCAAATGCAGAAAAAAACCCCAAGACACTAGTAGGTAGACGGTTTATCTTTAGTGGTTGAAGACATAATTGGTATAAAATTATTGACATGAGAAAATAGATATATTGCCACACACACTTTTTTCATGGGTTTGCGTTCAAACTTTTACGTGAATTGGTTTACATTTTGCTGCTTTTTTTCTCAGACGTACAACTACATTTAACTCATCTGCAAAATGCTGAAGTTGTGAGATATATCTAAAAATTACTGGGTCTGAATTATTCACTGAGCTCTGTCCTTGTGCAGGCTGTCATCAGCTCTATTGCCCTACAAAGCTGATTCCTCAGAAACATAAGAAATGAACATGATGGCTGTTGCTCTGTTGTCCTCCTGCAACTTTAGTTTTTTATCTTCTTTCTCTCCCTACATATACGTATAGATATACATATTTGTACACATAGGTGTAGAGAGAGATTTGTATGTCTGGAGAAAAAAGCAAGATTTATTATGCTCCTTTTAATTTGCTTTGGAGGCATTGCTTACAGGGAACACCGTATGTACTGAACAGAGCGTACTAATTAAGTACCAGAAGGCAAAGCAACCCATTTACTTGAGACTTTGCCACAGATGCATTAATTGTTTACACAGGACTTTCCCCCCTCCCCTTCCTTTTTGAACCATCTACGCCATATATATACTGCCTGCCAGCAAGTTGATCAGCACTACTCTCCCACCTTGTCAAAGACAGGAAACATTCCTACTTCTTCTGGCCAAGAAATTATTTTTCCAGCTACTTGTCTTTTTGGCAGTGACTGTAGCGCTGGGTTGGTGGGTCGCACTAGGTGTCAGTTGTGCTATGGGAACGCTGTGTGTTCGAGTTACTTCATGCTGGGGGGGTCAGCAATAAGTTTTCTCCATGCTACTGTTAAGGAAAAATACTCTAATTTGAGCACTATTTAAAGGAGCTCTCATTCAAATGCGTAATTTTACCCAGGGAAGAGGTTAGTCGTGGGAATCTTTCTCCGGAGCTGTATCCTGCGAGGTGGGACGTGCTGGGGTCCTTTTCTGCTTTGGGCTTCGAGAGTGCTAGAGGGGACTGCATTAAGCTAATACACGTGTGAGATAAGGGATGCTGGAATTTCTCAATAGCTGTATGTGGAATAACAGAGCGACTATTTGCTGAAACTGGGAGCTGTGTGCAAAACTTTCATCCTTTGCCCCCCGCTGGTGACCCCAGCTAACGCCTCCTGAAGAAGGGCGTGTGATATGCGTAACTCTTTTATCCAGCCTTGGGCAAACATACAGAGGTGTATGCATACTAGCGGGGAAATAACACAGTCCAGTGCATACGATCTGGAGTAAACCAGATTAATGCTTTTTTATGGTCTGAATTGCTTGTTTAACTCCCTCAGCTCAACATTTACAATCATGTTTTAAAGAACTATTGAAATAATGGAAAAAAGGTCTCCTAAAAGCAATGCTTCTGACAAGCAGAAAGGAGCAAATTTCTCATGAAAGAATCTATTTTTGGTATGCTTTCTATTCCAGTTTAACAAGACGGAGAGGTTTGGAGAGGATGGCTCCATATGATTTCACTTAGTCCATCCTTATGCCTCTCTGATTGCATTGTTTTAACTAGAAGCATTTCTAATTAACAATGGAGCACTAATTCAGCAGGACACTACCTAAAGTGAACCGGGACTTTGACCGTTTGGGAGTGTTCTCAAAATAAATGAAGGGCCTAACTCTTCTGTGTAGTGCCAAGTAATTAATTTCTTCCAGACACAGAAACAAAATAGTCAACTACCATACTGTGTGAGAAGTGTGGTATGATTTGTTCCTGAATTTTAAAATTTGACATATTTTTTCATATATTTCCCTTCAAAGAAGAAGGTACATGTATTTATATAATTGATGTAAATATGGTCACAGCAGGTTTTGGGGGAAGTCAAGAAAGAACACGCCGCTTTACTTGCTTTACATTTATTGCTTAGAACACCATAAAAACAATTGTATTTTTCTGTGGTTTATTTTATGTATTTGTGTATGACAAAAACCATTGTATGTCCACATTTAAACATCCGTTTAAAAAATTCTGTAAAGTATTATGCTAACAAATAATGACAACTGATTTCAACCACAGGAAAAGAGTCTCCTCTAAAATGCTAATAATTAAAGTGCGTTTACACAGTTTCTATATATTATTTAAAAGTAATATACTGCTGTTGCACAGGCAGATGTCTGCACTACATCAACACCTCTTCATCTTTGCTTTGCTTTGCTTTGAAAGTTATTTTTCCCCTTTTTCAGAAACCTACATTTCTGTGTATTATTTACATATCTAACTTTGAAGATTTGTTTTAAAATAGTTATAAGTGACATTAATAAATCTCTGTCTTCAGGTGGTTGATACTTTTCTTCGTAGCACTCCTTTTCAATAGTTTCTCTTTGGATGTTAACCTTAAATTGCAAATTAAAGATTAAAGATATTTCAGGAACTGGCAAGAATTCTGAATCATAATTTATTGAGTGTGACATGATTTGACTTGATCACAGGCCCTGATATTTTTGGTGTTCTCAAGAATACATAAATTATTGAAAGAAAACAAAATATAAGGAAATGCTAGCCAGTCAAACTCAGAAAGGTAAGCAAATTCATGAATATCACAGCTCAAGTAAAGCACTTTTAATTCCCTTACAGATGACTGAAGAACTGATTTTCTGGTCTTACCTAGTCACTTTGGCTGCAGTAATCACTATGTCTAAGATGAACTTCTGAGGATGTCTATTAAAACGATGATTTGTAATTCAGCTCTGGAATTATTGAAGCTTTAGGGAACTGAAAGGCAAGATTTTTATTAAGTGAATCCACCCATTTCTAATTCCACCATTCTCAAGAATAAAAGTAGTTATATTTAAGCACCAGAGAATAAAAATAGTTAAATTTAAGCACCAGAGGAAAATACCATTAATAATTGAAATAGTTGTTGCTTAGAAGTGAAAAAATAGAAGTAAACACTTTGTCAGCAGAATGCAGTTTCTAGACTGCAGGAGGTGAAATGTAGAACACAGCTCTTGGTGTTCCTCTTCAGCACTAAAAAAACCCACATTTGAAGGTCTGCAAGAAGATGGGTATTTCATGAAATACACGGTATGAGAAGAAGCATTACTGAGAAAAAAAACCCAACATGTAAGGGTAGTATATTTTAATACAACTAAATGTTTCTTCACAATTAAGGAGTTGGATGGCATAGTAGATAACTTAGTAGCTCTTTTCCAACTCAGGTGTCCCTGACACTGTAGTTCTGCCATAACTAATTTGTTAGAACAAAACAACAATTAATGAATTCATTTGAATTTGATTTTTAGTCTTTAAGATGGTTTCTTTTCTGCCTCTTATCTCCAGTTAAGACATTTAAAGGAAGAAAAAGAAACACAATGCTAGCAATGACCAATTTCATTGAAAGGAACGTGAAATAATAATTCATGTAAAATCAGGGTAAAGAAGGACTTCATGATTCAGTCCATTATCTGTGAGCTTAATAGATCTATGCCCTGTGTCGTAAGATATTCTAGATTGATAACAATGCATGGTAATTACTTATTAATCCTGGAGAAATATTTTATGTAAGAGCTTTTCAGAGGAAATTCAGTCATTCAACCAGATTAAAGACTTCTGTACAGAAGACCTATTTTCTATGGTTAATGGTTTTGATTTTCCTGACTGTCCATTTTCAAAAATACTGAACTTGGGGAATCTCAACAACTGAGATGGATTTAATATTGCAAATTTTCCTCGCACAGATTTTCTTCAAATTTTGTAGTCTGCAGTTATTCACCAACCACTTTCTTGGTCTTTAAATTGTGTGCTCTAGATCCCTTGTGAGAATTTGATACATGGAATTAAAATAGAATGGTGTAATTTTCAGTATATAGATGGGAGACATAGATCATGTCTCCTTTGGGATTTCAGTCCCTGGAGCAGTTTCAATTATGCAAATAACTGATGTAGCTGTGATTGACATGAACGGCAATTGCACAAGGCTGACGTGTGTTGGTTGGATTTATTCTATCCTGTTGAAGCGCGCTGATTGACACCTGAGTGATGGGATTTGCTAACCGTCTATGCCGTGTTGGCTTTGTGGCACGGCTAGGAAGGTGTAATGGATGAGAGACACTGAGAACACCCCGCTGGCACGTCAGAGAAAATTCTTTGGGCTCATTCTGTTACTGCTCTGTAGGTTTTTACGTTACATGGGTACCTGAGTTTGTTTCTGCCTGTGGCTGCTCGAGGTGACTGTATGGTGCACAGGACCACGCAGCACGGCCTGCGCCGTCCCCTCTCCTCCCGGTCTCTGACGCCCTGTGCGTAGCATCCTCCTGCAAAACCGCAGAGGTTTCTCAGCCCTGAGCTCAGCTGTTACACGCTCAGCAGCAGCAGGGTGCTTGCCGGGAGGAGGGCGCGTTGGAGGCGTCTCAGGGCAGCCCTGGCTCAGCCGATACTGCGTGGAGCTGGAGCCACGTGGGCTAAATCCGTCAGAAACCAAGCGCCACTAGTGAATGCCAGGGTGCTGCACCCTGGCAACTACCACACACACCTGCGACTCCTGGGTACTCAAGCAAACCCTCCTTCCCTCTCCACCAAACGGCTCTCGTGCCGACCTGAGCCAGTTCTGTCTGGCCACTAGCCACGGCTGATGGGCAGCAGCATCACCAGCCACTGCCGTTGGCTCTGCAGGAGCCGGAGTTGGTCGCAGTGGGTCACCCTGGGGAGATGCTGCGTTCACACGGGGTGCCAGCTCCTTGGCGATAACACGCTGAGCTGTGTATCTGGTGGCTGGAGAAAAGGGGACTAACGATGAGAGAACAAAATGTTTCACAAGAGACTGCTGGGTTCAGGCAGGGTTGTCCTTGGCCCTCTGAAAGGGGTTTTGGAGGCAAACCCCTCCAGTTTGGAATTAGTTGCATTCAAAGAGTCCGGGGGTGACGTTGCCATTTCTAAACTGAGTTGTTTGGTACACCTGATCTCCTGATATTCAGGAGCTCAAGAAGGCAAAGAAATGGTGAAAAGCAGAAAATGGGCTTACAGATGGCAGGAGAGGCTTGGTAGCATTGTTTTTGATTTTGGGTTTCCTTGTTGAGAGATACGTTGCTTTCTAGGTTAGGTGCCGCAGGGCTGCGTAGGAGCTCTACCTGGCGAACTCCAGCCGAGGTGGCAGTGCGGATGGGGGCAAAAGATATTCCATTCTTCAACAACAGGAATGTATTTTGGCTTTTGCTGTGGAGAGAGTGTTGAAAACACGTGACTTGTCTTCTCTGTAAATAGGAACAGTGCACATTTTCTCTGTCGAGTGGGAAAAAATGAAGTGTGAGATAGCTCTGTCTCCCGGAGGTACCAGTCCTACCGTGCTCACTTGGCAGCACACGCACATTGTCCTGCCGCAGCGAGGAACAGCTGGAGCAGGCGTGCCCCCGGGTCCTTGTTGACTGTTTGTCAGAAATTGTTTCACAAGTGTTAAGCAAAACAGATGATTTGAGAGGCGTATACATTTTGTGGTAGAGTAACATTTCTGAAATGCTAGAAATTGTTTAAATTGCTAGTTCTGAGAATAATCAACATTTTTTTCTATCAGTGAAAATGTGGTTTAAACATTTACTGTCTAGAGAAGAAAATGTCATTAATTGTGAATAAAACCGGATATGCAAGATACCCACTTCTGCTTTTTGTGTGCTAATGCCATCTTTGAATAATGGCTCCTATAAAGAATGCTGAAAATCTTTTCCTTAAGAGTGTTTGCTCACATTGTATGCCCAGGCTTCGTGGATGTTTCTCCCCTCTTCCAAGATTTGCTATATATGTACTTGTATTTGGTGGCACAAAATGAGAATTTAGGGCCTATGTATTTTTTCCTTATTTGTTCTAATTCAAAATTTGGACAACATTAAATGAAAAAGATTTTGTTTCTTTAATGGACAGAAATGCAGATTTCAGCCAGAGTCTGAAAGTCACTTTGAGTTTTATGCAGTGAATAACATCACTAATAATAGAGATTTGGCAGGTCAGATTCTCCCCTGATTTACACATCTGTTCAACCCAATTATCATCAGATTTAGTGTGATGGCAGCTATAGACAAGCAGGTAGGTTTTTGGTCCTGTACTTGGAACTTGGTTAACAAATTCTGTTTATGCAGTAGAGAGGTCCTCTGCTTTTTTCCAGTTCCCAGAGCTGTTTGTGACTCTACAGAGCTGAGAATAGTAAAATTTGTGGAAAATGTTATTTTCATTCCTTGGAGTCCGCTAGTCGTATCGTGCTAGGATTGTGGGTGAGGAGTAGTTTGCAGAGAGAAGAATTTTCTTCCTTCTGTTGGTAAGAGGCGGTCTGACTGGGCCTGAGCTCCTGAGGAATTTTAAGTATCTGCCTAAAACTTCTGATTCTCTGATTCTCAAAGATCCTGTGGCCGGCCTTTGCAAATGTATTGTAGGCATTGTGTCTTTGTACCATGGGACTGTATTGTATGGTGTGGCAGCTACATATTGCCTGTAGTGGGAATCCTGTTGGCATCAAACTGGGAGAATCCAGGAGGTACAGAAGTTATTTTCCTTTTTTTTGGTCTTCTTAAGCATGTCTCAAGGCTCTGGATTCATCCCACTGATGTCTTACAATACTCTCTGTCTATGCCTGTTAAGCCTTCAACGAGAATAAAAGGCATCTAGCTGAAACTTTTTGGCATCTAAAGTCAGACAGAATGGATTTGGTGGTATGTTATGATACCTAGACATTTAATATTTGGTATTCTTTATGAACATGTACACAAGCAATTTTTGGCTTATAAAGAGGCAAAGTCATTAGTTTTCAAAAGTAAAGAGGACTGGGAATTTCACTGCTGGCCAGTCTTCCTGGGGGAGACAGGATGCTGTAAAAACTTTGCAAACTGAAATCACCATGATGTAGATAGGGCATGTGAGAATCATCTCACCTAACCTTTGCTGTCCAATATTCTTAAAAAACCGAGCTGTGGAGTTTATGCTCCAAGTGGCTTGTCAATTAAGGCTGCTTTGGGTCCCAGTGTGTATTTTACCTGCTAGATTGACTCAAAAAGTTGTGACCTACTGCACCACGTTAAGTGTGCCTGCGTTCCCTGCTGCTGAGTCCACCCTGGTTCCACCAAGCAGGGAAGTGTTCAGGGCTGCCTGCAGCACGCACCACAGGGCTCCAAGTACAGTTGGAGGACAAATTGCACCAAAAAGAAGCTTTTCACACAGTAATTTGCTAATATAGACCACAACTAGAGTCCTTCCTTATGTCTTTTAAAATTACTTGCCTATCTAGATTGCCAGGATATATGGCTCTAAATAAAATGAATATGCTATTTGAGTAACAGATACGCTGTAGGTTTTCAGATTAGAGCCGTGTTTTGTAAAAGGGTAAGATACGGCATTTGGTTTTATTAACTGCCATTTCTTGAAGTGAAAATATCTAGCACCAGAGCATACCACTAAATTTGCTGAACCTACAGAAAAAAGTTCAAATGTAAAATAAAAAGGTTGAATTGTTCCTTGTGCCACTGATGAAGCTGTAAGAGGTGGCTAAGCAGGATCAAGTGTCTCTCTCTGTGTTCCCATTGTGCCCTGCTGAGGTGCTGGACTTATTTTAACCTCTGTGCAATTTGGAAGGGAATCAGGACTACTCCAGTTCATGCCTGGCTGCAGCACTTCTGCATGTGCCATTCCTGTTCTGTATAAATATATCTTTCTAATATAACAGAGATAAAGTTAAGGTCCATGTGCTGTTTTCTGTACTTCAGAGTAGACTCAATGTGCAAAAAGTGAAGAATGAGAAAGAAATGCTGCAAAACTATGCAGCTTCTTGTACAAAGGTGTCCTACAGAACAATATGGTGTGGAAGAATGTCCCGGTTTTGGCTGGAATAAAGTTAATTTTCTTCTTAGTAGCTGGTATAGTCCTGTCTTTTGGATTTAGGATGAGAACAATGCTGATAACACACTGATGTTTTAGTTGTTGCTAAGCAGTATTTATACTAATTCAAGGACTTTTCAGCTTTTCATACTGCCCGGCCAGCGGAGGCTGGGAGCGCACGAGAAACTGGGAGGGGACACAGCAAGGACAGCTGGCCCAAACGAGCCAAAGGGGTATTCCATACCATGTGATGTCATGCCCATATATAAACTGGGGGGAGTTGGCTGGGGTGCACTGCGGCTTGGGGACTGGCTGGGCATCGGTCAGTGGGTGGTGAGCAATTGTATTGTGCATCACTTGTTTTGTATATTATTATTATTATTATTACTACTACTACTATTATTTTCCCTTCCTTTTCTGTCCTATTAAACTGTCTTTATCTCAACCCATGAGTTTTCTCACTTTTACACTTCCAATTCTCTCCCCCATCCCACCGCGGGACAGGGAGGGAGCGAGCAGCTGCGTGGTGCGTAATTGCCGCCTGGGGTTAAACCACGATGGAGAATCACCAGTGCTTGATCAAACTCATCGGACTCCCTGAGCCCCAGAGCCAGGGGAGAGCAGAGGGGTGGAATAATGCTGTAAGCAGAGCTATCCTCTGCTGGTTTGTTACCCCTGCCCCACAGGGCATGTTAGATCAGCTTCTGGGCTCAGAAGTATCAGCTTAGTGCTGCTGAATTATCAGTCCTTTCTGCTTTCAGCTAAAACAATATGATTTGGGCATTTTTTAAAATTATTTGTTTCTTTCATAGGATAATGAGAAACCAAAATTGTTGGACTCACTGATCTTAAAGGTCTTTTCCAAACTAAACAATTCTATGATTCTATGAAAAGATCCTTATTAATAAGAAAACATTTCACACAGGAGCCTAAAAAAGAAATGCATAAGCTAGAAAGTGAGGCTTGGGAAGGAAAAGTGATGGGTTAGTATTTTTCACCTGGTCAAGTTGGATATTAAATGAAAATCCCCACCCTATGAAAAAAACACCCCAAACCCCAGCAAGTTCAGGAACCTAAAAAGCAGCAGTTGTCCAGGACAACCATCTCCAGCTTTCAAATGGGTGGAACATCTGAAATGTAATAATTTTTGTAGCTTTTCTGTGGAAGATGCTTTCTCAAAAAAAGCCAAAGAAACTTTTATTCTCCATCTTTAGCTTTCTTCTATCAAATCCAGGTTGTGTTACAAGAGCAGCTGACTGGGAACAAAGGAAAAAGATTAAAAAGAGCTACCAGCAAGTAACTTTTTTCAAGGAAAAAAGGGCTTTATTTTTAGATTTTCTTCCCTGCCTGTGAAAGAGACATAGAAAAAGGAAACAATAGCTAAAAGAGAAATGGATGGTAATGTTGACAATAATGTCTGTCTGTAATCACCCTCAAGCCATGTGTGGGATAATCATCTGTCCGTGTGGGAATTTTTTGGTTGTTTTTCTGAGAAGGGACTTATGTTCGTGCTGTGTAGTTTCCATCACCATGTCTATATCAATAAATTAAACAGGGCTAGAGAACAGATTTGAGAACTGGCACATGATCGGCTACAATATTTAAATGCTTGTATGCTCTTTGGCAGGGTTGGGAACCTTGCTACTCCCAGTCAGTGTAGACGGTTGATTTGGGGAGTTGTGTGAACGCTGAGGGACAGCTCCCCATAGCGGGATGGATGAGACCTGTTTGGGGCATAAAAACAACATAGATGCATGAATGCAAACTACGCTCAGCCATATGCCCTCAGGGGCAGAGAGCAGGCCTGTTTTATTTAGTACTATAGACATAACCTTTACATTTGGGTCTGTGTGATGTAAGACGAGTGAGAAAGGTGGGAGATCCTGTTATAGCACAGTCTAACCTAATTCTCCAGGTTATTAGGAAATGGAGTTGCGAGATTGCCAGGAGTTGTCTGTAGCCCAGAAATGGATCTGAGGGACATGATTGTGTCTCGGACTGTCAAGGTGCTTTTCTTGAGCCATCTGTTAACCTGTTTTCCTCCTGCAAGCCAGAACCGGTGGCCACCTCCCCGTCCCCAGCCTTCTGCACAGGCTCCTCAGACCCCTCTGCCCCAGGATTGTATTACAGCTGCCACGATTTGTGCGTACATTTTAATTCTTCAGAGGAAAAACGAGAGGGGAAAGAAGAAATTTACAAATAGATTATGTCACTATCTGAATATTCTTGCTTTTTCTTTAAAAGATAAACCAGGATGAATTCAAATAAAGTTGCAAAATACAGTGAATGCTGCTTTCTAGCTGATCTCTTGGGAGGACCCCACTGCATTAGGATGACCGGCTTTCCTCTTACCTCATTAAGATTCTTCATTTCCCTCATCACACTGGCACATTCTCTAGCGGAGGTCAGGTTCGTTGAGGAGGTCACGATCATTTTCTGCTACAGTGCTATTTTCTTCTCCATCATGGAAACTTCCAGCGTGGCAAAAGCAGGCTGAAAATAGACCCTTTCTGCCCTGCAAAAGTATGTTCGCATTCTTCCGTCCTTGTTCAAAACATCTAATGCTTTATCTCATCTTTCTGTCAGTTCCTGAGTTGTCCCCTCTGCCTCTATAGCTTGCTACTGATAATCAGCCTCTGTCCCAACTGCATTTTTGGGTCTCTCTTCTTACCACCCTCCTCCTCTTCCAGAAGACAAAAAGTCTGTGTCGTCTAGTCCCAGCCATCTCCTGTAGAGATGATTTGAACTCTGAAAATGATCGTCCTTGGAATTGTCTTTTGTAGGAATTCTTTCTCCCAATTTATTGATAAAATTAAGATTTCTACAAACTTTCAGCTGAAATAGCTGCTTTCCTCGATAAATGAGCATTTTAAATGAATAGCAAGGATATACATTATAATGTGCTTAAGATATTGTGACCTGCTGTTCCAAGATTATAAAAGGATTAATTCTGCAGAATCTGTTCCTTCGTTGTTCGTTCTTCTACCCACCATTGCACTTTCAGTGCCATTGTAAAGAAGTTTTAAAATGAATTAAAATAAAATTCATTGGAATACTGACCTGAAGAGGACCTTTTGTTCAAGTGAATATATTACATGGTTTCTTCACAGGTGATTCTTAGTATTTCTGAGTTTACTTAAATGAAAACCTGCAAAAGGCAATAGCAACAAGCATATACCACAACCCTTAGTATGGAATGCTTGAAACATATGTTATTAGTCTGATTCTGTGTTCCTGTAAACCTTGTGAAAGTTGTTCTTGTGAAAGTCGCCATGCTGAGATTTGCGACGGTGAAAAATCTTCCTTTGGTCTCAGTGTAAATGTAATGTAGACTGCAGTACAGCATTCCTTTTCATACTACTTAGCAAAGGGCTCTTTGACCTTCAGGGGTCATCTTTGTAGTTAAGGAGTTAATTGTCACTGACTATGCCTATTGAAGGCTAAGACTGTTAAATTGCGAACATCCTGTGGATGCTTAGTGACTGAGGAAGCCCGAACCCCCCACCTCAAAACTGAGCCTGGTCCTGTATTAAATTAAAGGCAGGCAGGTGTGTGGATACTCATGTGGACCCAGATGTAGAGTAAAATCGTACTAAGGATCCAGCACTTTTTTAGTATACTTTAGGCTGGCTCTGGTCTGAGTGCCCATTCATGGCTGGGGTGTACTTCCCAATTTAGTTTCACTGGCAGGAGTTCAGATCTTCTGCTCTGGAGTGGCTCACCGAAGCAAGCCGGAGCGCTGTGAGCGGAGGCCATCATTGTTTCAAGTGTCTACCCCTCATCCAAATTAAATGCTAATGCAGATCCACCCTCTAATTCCACTTTGTGCCATGCTAATCTTTCTGAGAAGCTTTAGCCTGTGGAAAATCAGTTCTGCAAGACACGAAGATATTTCACAAATCACTATCTCGATTGCAGAAAAGAATAACTGCTGCGGAAATGTGTTGTATTCAGTTCTTCTAGGCTGAAGATAGTGCATCTCCAGACAGGGTATCTTTCGACTTCTGTTGAAAGTGATGACATGTAGGCTTCTGTGTCAGACACAACATTTTTGGACAAGATTCTTACCAGTGATATGGGAAAAAGCGCTTAGCACTGTTTATTGACCCTGTGCAGCCAGGCTGGGTAGACTCTTCCTTTACCGACTGGATCTGGAAGTCTCAGAGTTTGAGCTGAGGATTTACTTTTCCTTCAATTTATACAAACATCACTCAGGAGACAGTATTTTATCCTCATCATGCTAACTTGGATGCAAAGTGACTTCCCACTCGCTCCCCCCTGCCTCCTGAGCTCTGCAAGGCGCCAGCTGTGACAATGCCATTGCCGGCACCCCTGTGTGATCAATTTGGCTCACAGCTGTACTCAGTGTCAGTAGTAATTATAAGGGTTAATGTGATTAGTTTCACTTGTAGTATTGGTAAGTATCTGTTGTTGTTGCCCTTGGCAATAAATTTCCTTGTATAAGTTCTTTGGTATACTGTTTTATGGCACCAATTGCAATCGCAGTAGGTAAGGGAGCAACTACATGAGGAAAGTTGGAAATAAAGGCGGAGGAGAGCGGGTGGGTAAAAGCTCTTTTATATGAAGTAAAATACATAGTGACTGCTCACTGTAAGAGTATAAAGAATCCCCGTAGATAAGATTTTTACCCTCTGATATTTCTTCCGTTCCCATGATTGTGGAAAAATACAGTTTATTTCACTCAAATTAATTACTGACTAGTGGTACCATCTGGGTAATACCAAAACTCGTATGAGAATATATTTTCTGTTGATACTTTCTGTCTCATTCAGGCACTGGTGGCAAAAGCACTTTCTTCTGTGCAGTAATCGGGAATGTATTTGAGTCTGTTTCATTTGTCATTTTAAAAGGAATAAGCAAGAGGTGGTAGGTGAAATGTCTCTTTCCCTCTTGCTTTTGTGGACTGAGCAGGAAAGCGAGATGAATTGAAGTCAAATGTGAGGAATCTTTTCAACCTTCATTTGCTATCTGAGAATGATATGATTTAAGCACAATAAATAATGTGCATGAATGTGCGTTGGTGAGGTAGGGAATCAGCAATTTAAATGAGTTTATTCGTACAGAGCGAGACATACAAAATTAAAAAGACTTGGTTTGTTCTGCTGTTGTAGCTTAATGGGGATGTGCGGAGTCTCTCAGATGTCTGAGGTTTTAGGGATTAGCATTGCTCCTGGAAAGGGGATTTGTTCCATTGAACACGGCTTGTCATATTTCCATTTAGCGCAAAATACTACAGAGCTTATTTTATATGGTATGTTTTTTATCTTTACCTGAGCCGCGTGTGTAGTGTATGTGCACATCTGCCTCTTTTCCTTTCTGCTTTTGGTCTCCTTCCTTTTCCTCCCTCTCTTCAGGTACTTGGCTCTCGCCAGTATGATTTTTCAGCCTTTTGCCAACGCCTTCATCTTTGCACCGAGTATCCACGTTTCTCGCAAGCTGCTGAAATTGATTGAAAGCTGAAAAGATAAGAGAAATGGACAAGAAATATTTTCAAATTGCAATCGAAGATAAGAAGGGAAACGCCATTCCTAAAATAATGGGGGTTTTGGAGCACTAGCAAATGGGAAATATGTGTTTAGCTCTTGATATGGACATTCTGCAGAAAGGACATGTATGAAAAGTGGGGTTTTTGTACTGGCACAAAGAAGTCTTTTAACATAAAGATAAGAAAAGTGAAGTCCAGTCTACAAAATTCAGCCTTTCATCCACCTGAGTGCATGTAATTTCTATCAAAGTGGCATTCTCTCTAGTATGGAAATGAGAAACATGCTAGGTTTACGTATGGATTTTGGATTAAACTGTCACAAGCAGAGAGATTTGTTTTTAAAGCACATGTCTGCATGCAGAAATTGCAGGTAACCATAGTGTGTTAGGCACTTTTAAATTCCCATCCCCAAACAGAGATTTTTATTGGAAAGCTTATAAATAGAAACTCTGTGAGAAGAGCAGAGAGAAGGACTTTATGTCCTCTCGTCCTCTTTTCCAATCTTATTTTTTAAGTTTTGTGATTATGTTCTGTTAAGCTGTCACAGAACAGTGAATTATTACTTGCAATTTAGCATGCACAAGTTCCCCTCGCAGCCGTCCTGGTGCATATAAATTGCTATCAATAGCGTCTTTTAATTTTCAAGCTAAGCGAGCGGCGGATACGAAAGGACCTTGCGTATGCTTCAACTCAAGTGCCAATTACGCCTCTCTCGGGCAGCGTGGAGCAGAGGTGGGGGAATCGTGACCAGATCCCTCCGTCATCCAGCAGCTGGACTCGTCTCCCGTTTTGGCAGCTGGAGGAGCTGCACTGGCAGGGCTGGCCCCCGCAGGCAGGGACACAGTGCCGCAGGTTTCTCTTGGCAGGATGGAGTTCGTTTATCTTTATGCTTCAGCTCGCGTTTCTGGGAGCTGGCGTGCTTTCCCAAGAGTGGGAATGGTAAAGCAATGTTTTCAGTCCCAGTTTGGCTGTAATTTAAGCTTTCTATAAAACGAGGTTTTCCAAGGCCTCATGTGGTCTCCCCAACGCCTCCCTTTTTTTTTTTTTTTTTTTTTTTTTTTTTTCGGGAAAATACCATATATTTTCAAAGAAATAATCTTCTGCCTGCGTGTCTGCAGCCAAAGCATTGTAGTAATGAGAAAATGTAGCAGACCCAGGAGTGTCATGGGCTCCTAAAAACCTTTCAGTCATAATCAAATGAAAGAGAGGAAAATATTACCCTCCCAGGTAAAAATATTACCCTCCCAGGAAAAAGATGCTTTCTGCATTGTATTTGCATAGCTGCATGGCAGTCGTGGCCAGTGGCTTCAGAGTCCTGCTCCGCCAGACACAAACACAGGACGTAGGTATTACTCCTCTGAAAGGTTTGTTAGAAAACTTAGTTAAAACTATATGCTTCATCCTTTCTTTTCCCCGAACTAAAGGTTATTTCTCAATGCACGGAATTTTTAAAAGTTTATTTGCAACCACGTACTCAAAGTTATGCTCCTTTTTAGCAGAATGCTGAGTTATGTAGCTTTAGATGCATTTATCCAGAGCCTTCATTTTTGTATTTTTGTTAGGTGGGTAACTTTTTTTTCCTTAATTTTATTTACTTGGAATTTGTCCGACTGTATGCATGCAAAAAGAAATTTAACTTAAATGCATTTTAATCCTAAAATTGCTTTAATTAAATAGAAATAAGTTTTTAAAAAATTGACACTTATTTTCCACTTAAACTTAGTGAACAAAGGAAACTCACGAAAGCTAGTGAATGAAAAGTTTCTTTAAAGCTATTTTTACTGGTAAGTTCCCACTCAAATTTTGAAAAATAAGAGGCAGGTGCTTTGACAGTTAATTTTAATTTTACGTGTGTAATTATATTAAAATCTGACAAAAACTCCAAAGGAAAGATTTTCTAAAGGGAAACCAGTCACCACCAGCTGGAAAAGAAGAGGTATCTTAATATTTGTTTCATTGTAAAGAGCAAACCCAGTATATATAGACATTAATATAGTATGGAACATTGAAAAGTGTATAATGGTTGTCTTGACATGAGAACAGATATTTGCCTTGTAGTTTTACTTGTAATTAGAAAGCACCTTTAATTCTTTATAAATTGCTTTGTTAATAAGTATTTTAGCCTAACTTGAATACATTTAGGCCTTTACATCGGTTGCCATAATGTCACCTTACATTTTTAGCAGGTTTTCTTTTTAAAAAACTTTTCCTGCAAATATTTATGCTTCTATTGGTTTTTTTTCTTGCTTTTAATGAAAACAGAAAGACAGAAAAAGAAATAGAGTCATTGGATGGCACACAACTAATTTCAATACTAGGTTACTTTTTAGTTTCTTTAAAGTAGTTTGACTGGTGATCGCCAAAAGAATAAAGTTGAATTTCCAATGAACTTTATTAAGAAATTCTATTGGAACAGATAACAAAATGGATATTGAAATGTAGAGCATTACAACTTGATTGAGATTTAAAATAAGGTAGAATAAGCAGAAGTTTCTTCAGCTGTAGATTTGTGCTACTTATGTTTTGTGAAGTTGTTTTACCAAACCACTGGCTGAGCACATATAGTGCAGTATGGTTCCCCTATTTGAAGTCACTGAAAAGCAGATTTCCTCAGAGATTAGTAGAGTTAATAGCACATATGTTAACTTTTAAGTTTATTTATGATATTTGTTTACATAAGCGATACATTTTTAAAATTATAGACTTATAATGCTAATGAAAAAAAAGAATTTTAAAGCACATAAAACATATTTTGATGATCCCATGGTAGCTGTAGGATTTCCTCCAAATTATTACCATACTTTTATTCACCCTACTAATATGAAATGTAGGGGAAAAAATTGGTCTTGCAAACTGAAACTGTACTATTTCACTCTTGTGTGTGCCAGTCATGGCCAAGAATGGTTTTGGTTTCCAGAACGTTACTTTTTTGGCTGTTTGGCCCTCCATTGTGCTTAACTACATACTGGATGAAGTAGCTCAATCTTTGAGGTAGGGCGTTTGGGGTCTTGGTATTGAGTTTCTCTGCTTGGTTCTGCCAGTACACTGGAACATGTAGTCCACCCATCATTTTACATGTGTAAAACTTTTAGTTTTAAGTGTATGGCTTAGTGATTTGGGGTAAAGACAATTCAGCATGCTGTACCCAAGCTTCTCATGTGTAGAAAAGGATACGGTGGTCATGTTAAATAATTGTTGTTCAGCTTAATGGTGTCAAGCTGCTACAGAGCCCTTGAATGGGAAGCGAGTATAAAATGTTAATAGAGTATAGCCTATGGAGTTATTGGATTTTAGTGAGTTGTTGTGCTCGGGGGACTCCTGGCAGAGACGCTTTTGTCATGGTTGCTATAAAATGAACTCCACAGCCCTCCAAAATGGTAGTAGCTAAATATCAAGAGACATTTCAAGGATGCCGGGTGCTATCAATTTGACCATGCAGTGATTAATGCAGCTTGTTGTACTCATTAAATTGAGAGATGCAGCAGGCTGAAGTTTACAGTATTGATCCAGTTTTGGTCCTGGTAAAAAGATATATGGAGGAAATATTAACTGTGATATTATTGCTCATCGTAAAACCATGTGCAAAGTGAACAGAAGATCTCTTAAGCTTTAGTATTACACAAACTATATAAAGTACTCCAAAAACAAAGGTACATTTATGCTTAAAAGTAGGGAAGATGTTTTATAATGAAAACAAATTCTACAGCACAAATAATTACATTGTAAGTCACGGTGGTGATTGTTTCCTTTATAGTGGGTGTAAGCGATTCCAAACTTCCAAAGAAGATATAAACAGTAAAAACGAACTGTTGTTCTGTTGCAAATTGCAGGTGCAATGCGAAATAATGAAGCTCAAAAAGAAGTATTGAATTAAAACCTTTTTCCTTTCCTTTTCATCTGGCTTTCAAAGGTCCACATCAGCTGGCTGCCACCTGACGTGACATTTCTTCTCATCCTCTGCCAACGTCTGGCTTCACTGCGGAGCAGCACTGGTGACTAGAAAAGGTCAGTCCTTTTCTTTCCCCGAGACGGTGTCATTTTTCCCTCGCGCAGTGTCACTGCGCCCGGGTTGACACCACGGCTCGGGAAGCCCAGCCGGGATGCGCGCTCCTGGGAGGTTTGACTCCCTGCTGTGCAGCCGCGCAACATCACAGAAACAGTCAAACTAATGAATCGGGGGGGGATTTCAATATTTCCAGGCGGCTGAGTCCTTTAGAGTTTATACTGTGGTAACTGCACTGTATTTCAATTATTTCTCAGCCATCAGTATGGAAAGCTTAGCATTTCTGCTTAACATTTGATTTCCAACGAAGGAAGCGAAAGAAGTCCCTGCTACAAGGAAATACTTCCAGTGGGGCCTAGAAATATTGCCATGAAAGTTTACTCGCTCAAATACAGAATGTTTTTCTGGCACTTTCCAGCGATTATGAAGCTAATGAAAATGGAAGCTGTTACATCCATCTGTCAAAAATATTACTTGCTTTGGAAAGAGAGCGTCGAGAATTGTGTTTGTCTATCATAACCTTAGGAAGAACATACGGCAGCTTGGCAGCAAGTGGGTGGTTTGATAATGTCACCTGTGTCAGAGCACATAGTGTGGGGCAAGAGGTGTAACAGGAAAAAGGTGAAATCTGGTTTCCTCTAGGTTTCATTTTTGCAGCCATAAGAAGACACAGGAGTGGGCTTATCACATTGATTTAGGCTGCTAACTTCCGTCTTTTCCTAAATGAATGCCGCGATTTGCAGACTGCCTATCAGTGTTCACAAATTCGGAATTGTAAAGTTGGACATTTAAAGTCATATATTCTAGATATTACCAGCGTCGCAGGCAAGTGTTGTGTTATATTGCTACGATTTGCCTTTTGTTGTAAAACTTCTCATTCTCCCATGCCAAGAGAGAATTCACTCTTTGTATTCAGTCTCTTCATGTTTCATGCCTTAACTTTGACTGCTTTGTCGCCATGGCAACTCTGCCGTGCAGCATCCTTCCGTTGCATTATTGCTATTCCTATAACTAAGAAGTACATCAAATAAATTAAACTTGTCAATCACATCTAAAAAAAGGTATTGAAGATGTTTCCTGTCCGTTTCCAATATCATAGCAGACACGGCCAAAGCGCTGGTTCTGGACTGCAGTCCCTGCCTTATTTTCTTGGTCCTCATTACTTATAACAGATGCACTGAACCTGGTGGGAAATATTTGGTGGCTCAAAATAGTAACTTCCTCTGGATATTAAAAATGCTATCACTCTTACCCTCTTTACTAGCAAAAATGTCTCCCCCCCCCCCCCCCAATTTATTCCTAATCATGGAAGTAAATATGTCCATCAGTTTTCAATCTTTAGTGCTTAACTGGCAAGTAAAACCAGTTACCTTCGTTAGGTGTCTGGGCCCTAATTTGAAGATCAGATATAGAACAAGACTTCTCAGTTGCTTGCAAGTTGTGCTCTATCTACTTCCTGCGAACATTAATTTTATTTTGTAAGCTGTCTGTCAAAACCTGTAAACATTATTCTAGCCTGGCAATCTGTAGAAAAGAAAAAGAACAATTATCCTTTCAAGGACCTGTCTAGAAAATATCTGGTCAGTGAATGTGGCTGACATAACGCAGTTAAATATTGAGACATTTTGTATACAGCAGGAAATGCCAAAAATAGCAGATGTGTTATTTCTCTAAGACACTGTTGCAGATAATTACTTGTCGCCATTTTATATATACTTCATTTGCTCAGTGAAGCATTTATTTGACTTTTATCATACTCTATAAAATAGGGAAAATGAAAAAATATTTTGCACACATCATTCTTTAGCTAAAAATAATATAATTGTAGAAAAATGTAATCTACTGCAAATTATATTTACTATTATAAAGCTGATAGCCGGAGGCTTTTGGTGTATTGTTTGTATTTCCCAATCTGAGGCTGTGCTGAACATGATGTAATTTACTAGAAGTCCATGTAACTCATGGGAGGGGATACAAGGAATTCCAATATTCCTATCAACCATAAATTGGTCTGAAACAATATTATTTGCTTCCATTTTCTTCTGAGGAAAAATAACAACCCTTAAAGAGATTTTTCCCTCGCGCAAGTGAAGTCTATAGGCTTCCAAAGTTAGATTAATGTGTTTCTGGTATGATTTCAAAATAAAAAATGAATAAAAGTGATTTTTAGAATTCAATAAAAGTCAAAGCCCATGTTTTTTTTCAGAATAGCACTGGCTTTTGTTTGCAGTGGTTATGAAGCACTGCTGCTTCCTGTGCCTTTGAGTGTTCAGGCGATGAAGCAGTGTGTTTCTGATGCATTAAGTGAATATATAAAAGTGTTACAAATTTATTGGGAGGAAAAAAAAAAAAAAAGAATTCATTTTTTGACTGTGAGGATTCTGCAAGTGTTTATCTTTTTAAATTCACCCACTGGTAGAATTCAGCTATCTCTTGCTTTACAGGTTATAAAACTTTTCCCCAGGTCTGAAAAGCCTGTTGGTAAGTAACATTGGAGATGTTTGCACTGGTAATTATTCTGATTTCTATTTTGTTAACCATTGCAAGAAGGCAGGTGGGTAGAATATATTTTCTGGACATTTAAACATACCGTCTTCTCCACTAGGGACAAATACAACTATCAAAATACATCCTGAGTAATCTGTTTGTATAAGAGAATGACTTTTTAACAGGTAATGAGGATTTTCCTTTTATAGGCTGGGCAGAGTAGTGAAGTCAGCTCTGGCAGTTATTAAAGCAGCAGGAGTGCAGCAGTCTTCACAGATGTTGAATTTCTCCCCTGCAGAGAACTTTTTCTTCATTTTGTCCTGCCACTGGGGTTTGGTTTTGTACGTGGGCTCGGTAAACCTTCCTCTAAGAATAAATCTCCATTAAATGGAAGACACCAGTTAGGGTCTTCCATCGTTCATGATGGATTTGTAAGTGAAGGCAGGGTAAAATCTCAACTAATATTTTAAACTGGTATGAATCCAATATTGCAGCAAAGTTTGTGCCTCTCGTACCGCAAGGTACAACTTCAAGCATAGGTTTTGATGTACTCATTTTGTTTGCTCCTATTCTGAACAAGCCATGTTAACTGTGAAGTGCAAAATGTAGAGCAGACACCAGTATATAACCTTCCCAACCCCAGGGAACTGAAGAATGTCTTTTGTCTTTTGGGCATTGAAATTCTCAAATAAAATGCTGCATTAATATCAGTTTGTGACAATGAATAATATTCCTGCTGATCTCTAGAGCCTCTGCAAACCCTGAAGCAGGGATTATGCATTCTATTCAACGCCACAGAAAGTTTATTCTAAAATAAGCTATTTTCTTTTATCAAAGGAGGTGATAAGAATTAGAATAAGCTGTGATATAGCCTCTACCATAATAAGGAATCATGCTCCTGTAACTCTTCTTTAACCCAAAGTGTTATAAAACTCTTCTTCCCCCTAGACTAAACCAACAATTAACAAATTCTGTAAAACAAGTGACAGGTCTGCAAGCTCTCATGGTGCTCCTAGGAAAAGGAATTTAGGTTTCCCGTAGCTCAGAGCACGTATAAAAATAATTCAAGGCAAGGAATGGAAAAGTATGGGCAGAAGTTTCAAGACAAGTTATATCAGAGCAACTCCAGTCTCCTTATTTGTAACTGGTATATCAGCAACAGCAGAAGTTAGAAGTTTCCTAATTCTGTATTGCTAGCATGGTTAAATATATTGGGTGTAAAAGAAAGAGTACAGTTTCTTCTGTTATCTCTCTTGTTTGTGTCTTTACGGGAAAGGAAATGGTTTTCGGAGGAAATTTGGAGAATACTTAGGAACTGCAGACTGATTGCGATATATCGTTGCATAAGGATGTTGAAGGTCACGCCAGGGGGTCTTTCACAACAGGATCAAGCAGTATTTAAATCCCAGAATAGTCAGGGGTATGTTGTAGAAGATATTTGTTCTACCTTAGGAGTCATTTGAGAAGCTGAGTAAATCTCTGATGTAAAAAGTTATTTTAATACTGGTTTTATTGGTTTTATTGCAGCTTTGTCCTATTTTCGTAAATCTGTGTTTTTGAAAAAATGAATTAATTTAAATTTTACCTAGCAATAAGGCTGAACCATAGATATCTGTCAAACTGTAAAATGCTCCATTCCTATTTGTGTGTGACCCATTAAACTGCAACGCTGACTCATGTATGTGGTACTTCAAATAATTCAAGAATATGCAAAAGCTGTCCCTATAGTATATAGTTTATTAAATTAAACAGTGACAGGTTGCAGGCACATGTATAGGAACATAGTTGTTTAAAGGTACTGTTAAATAGTTCTCTTGGTCTCTGACACAGCTTTGGCTTCACCTTCCCGGACAATTCCTGGGCGTACTTTGAGAGTTAATGTGAGCATCCCCAATAGGCTTGTTAGATGTGGCCAGCTCAGTGCTGGAGATTTACTAATTTCTATATGGACCATTCCAGAGGATTTGGCCCCAGTGATAGAGAACAGCTAGGAGTATTTTTCATTTATTGGTACAAATGTAGCCAAAGAGCAACTGGGGCCGTCGTGGGGACCTTACATTGCCAGGTGTTTTTCTGGAAGAAGCATCTTCCTGTGACCAGTGCTTGTCAGGTAACTCTCTCACACATAACAAGGTCCAGCAGAAAATAGAGTCCAAAAAGGTCCTGAGGGAGCATTAAAAAATGAGTTGATGAAAGATGTGGTTTTACATATTTTAGTAATTACTTTTACCAATGTTCAAATTATGACCCAGGTTGACGTACTCTTTATAGCACAGGGTAATCTGAATCAAGTTCTTTAGCTATATAGTGACTTAAGAAAACCTTATGTTTTTTGCATGGTTTTGTCCATTTTTAGAAACAACTTCAAATAAGGCATCAGTTTGATTTTTTTTTTTTCTTTTTGCATATTTTTTTGTTCTGTTTTAAAAATACATTTTTAGCTATTCTGTGTGCCTGTAAAACCCTATCCATTATGGCAGAAGTTCTCTCTGCAGTCCCCTGTGTTTTGTAGCTGTGGCTGCTGCCCATTGTAAGAAGGAAACCGTTTTTCCCTGGGAGATTCTGTAATTATGTTTTCAGTCTGTTTATGTATTTCTTTTTACATCGCACATTACTAGAACTGTTGAGGAATTATTATTTTCTATGAAACTTATTTTGTCAGAAATGTTTGAATTATTGAAACCAGGCCTTTTCTTGGGAATGTTCCAGTTATTGGGGGGTGGGGAGTGGAATCATCAAAAAAGATATCTCTGGACCAGATTTCACGGTCAAAAAGAAAACAGGCAGAAGAGAAGACGACCCTCCCTAAAGTAACATGCAATCTGACACCTAAAGCATTTTACTTGTGATGTAGGAAAATGGCACGGTAAGGACATGAACCAGGTCACGCACAGTCACACGCAAATACCCTTTTGCTTGTAAAGGAACAATATATCTTTTCCTGTTTGGGGTTTGGTTTTGTTTCTGCTTTTGGGGTTTTTTTGGTGCATGAAAATTTTAGGAGGCCTCAGTTTCATCTGAGTGGTGATAGGAAAGTTTCTGAATTTTCAAGAAGTTTCTTGAAATGGCAGAGAAGTTTTTTTAAAGCTTTAATCATTACACAATCTGTTAAAGGCATTGTAGCTTAATGATCTATCTCTGCAGGAGTTGTAGAGTACTTTTAAAAATCAGATTTAGAATAGAAAATTGTTGCATTCTGTGCAAACTCACGCTTTTCACAGCCAAGAAAGCAGGCTTGCTATTGAAATAACAACTAATCGCCACTTTTGTATTACCTTGAGGTACTTGTAACATGTGTCTGACATCTGTCGTAGTAGCAGTGAGGCTATGCTCTTTCATATTTATTGTACATCATTAGTTCTAATGGGTGCTGTAAAGGTCTTTGTATTTGATTAAAATAGGTGCAGGTGATAAACAGCTGCAATACCAGAGTGGAATCTTTAGGCTGATATCTTTAGCATGCAGTCCATAGCACTAGTGAGTCCTCCTCAGAACGTGACTTCAGTCTTCCTTCTCTTGGTGTGTGTTATCCCAAAATATGGCAATGCTAGTTTGGAAGATGCTGAAGACATGGGACCCAGTGAAAGCAGATAATTACATGACCTTGATAGCTTTCAAAGGAGCTGTAACCATAACTAAAATAACTGTCAGAAACTGAGAAGGGTGAGCAACTGGTGATGCCTTGCATATTCATGCCTTGTCCTCAAATCTCCCCTTCAGGTAAATCCCACTCCATCATATACCAAAACAAGTTCTCTGTTTAAAGTGGCATAGGTGGCCTTTCACGAAAATGCTGAGAACAGGCTGAAACATGATATCAAGGTATCAGAGAAACACGATATAAAGACAAAATTCTTTTTTTTGACGTATTAGAGGAATTATTTTATATTTGCTGAAGCTGACCAACACTATGCACTATGGCAAGCACGTAGCTGTCTGCTAGGGCAAGGTTTTGCTGTAAGGATTTGGGAGGATGGAGTGAGAAGGAGGAAGAACACGATGCTCTAGTGCAGCAGAGATTAACTAGGCTGTAATCCAAAACTGACCTGACAACTGCTGTGTCAAAATAAACAGACTGAAAAAAACATTTGAGGACTAAAGCATGTGACCTTGTCCTTATCTGTAGGAAGGTAAACTAAGAACAGCTTCTTTTAGCAAGGGATTTAATAAATACTGTTTTGGCAATTTTCTAAAAGCTATTCTTACCTAGAGGCAAAGAGTGTCCAAGGTACAACTCTGATTAAATCCTGCATTTAAGAGGCTTAACAGTTTTTTAACAGGCTACAAAGATGTGCCTATGCAAGCAGTATCTTGTCCATTTGATCAGTCTTGATCCAGAGAGCACATATTGGAAGTGTAGCTGAGGTCTGAGATAAAATTGCCAAGGTGCAAAGTCACTTAGGGGTTGCCTTCCCTTAGATTTCACTGAGATATAGGCACCTAGATTATGTCACAGATATTCAAAATTGTTCCAGTTTCACAAATAGTACAGTTTTAAATTAGTTCAGTTAACCCAGTGGAAAAATCCGAGTTTAGTTTAAATGTGATTTATCCCAAGTTAAGTGCGTTCACTAAGAATCTAAATCTAGCTCTACCTTTTTGAGCAAAACTAAAACCAATGTTTCAGAAGCTGATTTACAGTAAAATGTGACTGTAAACTAGAACTGAAAATTTAGATACATTTGATGTTTTAAACTCTTTGCTAAACACAATAATGATGTAAATGATGTAATACTTAGAAGAGATTTTTAGTCTTAAAAATGTTAGAAAATTTGTAATGCAGGGTTGTGCTTGAATAACTAGAGCTTTTCTTAGCTCAGAGCTTCCTTATTCCAAAAGTCTCATTGCCCATTCAGTCTCTGTCTCTCTCTCTCTCAACCTCTCTCTCTAAAAAGAGAATAGCAGAAACCCCCTTTGTCCCCAGGCGAAGTACTGACTGGTTGTTACCGAAGATGTTAAACAGCACCAGCCCCAGAATTGATCCCACAGAGTA
Source organism: Aquila chrysaetos chrysaetos (assembly GCF_900496995.4). Lineage (NCBI taxonomy): Eukaryota > Metazoa > Chordata > Aves > Accipitriformes > Accipitridae > Aquila > Aquila chrysaetos. The sequence continues at coordinate 20,803,502 of NC_044019.1, read as the reverse complement.
CCCCACCGGTGACTGGTTTCCAGCTGGACTTTGTGCCCGTGGTCACAACCCTTTGAACCTGTGGTCTGGCCGGGTACCAGTCCAGCTTAATGTCCATTTATCTGGTACATCACCAGTTTGTCAGTGAGGATCCACTGGTCAGCAACATCCACTGCTCTCCTCTTGCCCACCAAGCTAAACCTTTTGTTACGTATGCAGCTTTGTCTCAGACTGCTTTTAAAAGCTTACTGTCTTCTTGATGCTAATTACAATACAATAATTTTAATGGATTTCAGGATGAGCTGCTGCTCTATTTTGAGCTTAACCCCATTGCCAGTTTTGTAAAATGTTGCCAAATGTTAACTGCTAAGGCTGAATTTTTCTTCAGCAGGTGTTTGTGTATTGAATGAATCAAAATCTTGTGGGAAAAATAGCAGATCATGTATTTATAGACTGCATCAGAATAGGTGGCTGAAAGGAGGGAACAAGTGGCAAATAAAATGTGTGCTGACAATCATAGTTTTTTCATTTTATGTATACTGAAAATCATAGTGTTTTCATTTTGTAGCTCTTGAATTTAGCTCTGCCAGCTTTATGTTCTTAGTTTTGTGTGTATTATGCATAAAGCATACTGAGGAAAGCCAGGGCTTTTGATACAATGCTGAAGGGTCACCCAGCATAAGGGGACTTTCCCACTATAGATATTGCGAAGCAAAGAGTTCCCAATTACTCTCATTCAAAGTTAATTTCTCCTAAATGTGTCATCAGGGAATTACGCCCAAATGCGTACATTTGGCTCTACATGGGGCCCTGTGAAAGATGGCTTTTAAAATTTCATTTCAATTTCTAATGTCTTGAAATGTGTTAGAATCCAAGGCAATAGTTGTGATACCTTGCGGGGAAAGTCTTCCACTCCTATGTTTATTTACTGCTGTTCTAGTGTTTGTTACTGCAGAAATACTAAAATTCATTATTACTCAGTGCCTTAGTCTCATGATTGCGCTGCACTGGTGCTGCAGTGCTCAAGCTTCTTGTTTCAGATGTCAGATGATACAGAATTTTTTGGAAATTCTGTTTAATTCGGGACTCCTGTGTTCTTGTCAAACTCCAGGTTGGATAATAGAATTAAGCTGCTTTTTACAATAACCTTCCCTTGTAGTTTCTGCTGACTATAGCATTTTTTTCTTGCTGTTTTTTTGGCAGCGCTGTGTATTGCTGGAAACTTGCCAAATGTAAATGCAGCTTACAGTTGGTGTTTGTAAGCAGTCTTGGTTCTGCTTGAGAGGAAGACATTAAATGCGTTCTGGATCATTTACTCCTCGTTGGGTAGGCAGATGCAGTGGGACACTGAAACAAGGGCTTAGGGATGTAGAATGGAAAGTAGAAGGCTGCTCATACAGGTAATGACACTTAGTTCAGATGGTACATAAAACATTGAAAGGTACATCTAGCAATATCTGTCAGAGTGATGCAGAAGAACAATTTTCGCCTCTGCTTGTCTGTCACATATGACCCAAAACATACTCGGAGAATACACCACACATTAAAATCTAGCTTTCCTAATATCTCATCAGTGCTGGATAGTTTGACATTCAAAAATTCACATCATAATTGAAAATCAAAATCATCATCTTCTAACGTTTTACTGTACTTTCCAAACTTGATGAGAGTCTCAGCAAGCTCCTGTGTTTGGTGTATCTCTGTGAATGTAACTTCCGAAATAAAATCAGCGGGAATGAATGAGCCTCAGTAGCTTTTAATGAACATGTGACTGGGCAGCAGTGGCAGAATCATGTCCTTGACTGTGCTTTGGGGAGGTTTGGCCTACACCGGTGAGCTGGTGGGATGCAACTGGTAATGCTCAGAGCAGGGCTGAAAACGAGAAACCACGTGGACAGCTCTTATTTCTAGGTTTTCTTGTGTTCAGCTGTAGCTGTGGAAGCCTTCTCATGGGAGGTATCTATGAGACTGGAAAAAGCTCTCATGTATGTACCGTAGTGAGACGTTCCTTACACCTGCCTATGAAAAGTGGGCATAGAAACCTTCTTTGTGAGCTCTGCCCTACAGAGGAGCTGAACAAAAAGTGCAAAGAAATCATAACAAAAGGTTTCCATTTCCTTAGGCAGCCTCTGTTGTAGCTACAAGGATTTTGGTATAGACTCCAGGAGATCTCACTATAAAGCACCAGGTCAAATCCTGCATGTGCTATTTGATAAAATCTTCCTTAGATTAGTGGTTGTGTTTTTGAATAGGACTCAGAATTAGGATGTGATTTACTGACATACCAACGCTGTTACACTGTTGTGCCTTTTGGTGTTAGCGTGGCTGTGTCTCGAGGCTCTGGTTCTGTAGCCTGGCAAGGAGATTTGTCCTTAGAGCTAGAGGATCAGAGTGCTAAATCAGCTTTTTGTACTTTAAAAATCTATCTGAAAATCTTCCCTAGACGTGCTCTATTGTGTGCTTTCTGATTTCTTAGATTTTGCTTTCCCATTGTAACACACCCATAACCTCCTTAGGATTTTTCTGAAGCTGACTATGATTTGACGAGTTCAAGTTCTGAACTTTCTTGAATGAGCAAAGGCATAGACCCTTTTAGACCAGCAAAGAGTTTTTAAATGACCATCTCAAAACCGCAGGGGCTGTCATTCATTCCCCTAAAACTAAGGGAAGGCTTGCAAATACGGGGCAAAAACAGCAACAGGAGAAATAACTTTCCTGCTCTTTAGGGCTTTTAAATTTACGTATATTCAACCTTTTTCCCTTGCTATGAATTTCTGATGTCTGCCTAATTGTGTAAAAGACGCAGAATATTTTCTGCTCTAATGTTTGCAAGTGCATTCTGATGAAGTCAATTAGGCGCTGATTTTCAATAATGCTAATGTTCTCCCTCTCTTTAAATTTTACTATTTGCTATGAACTGCAAACACTGTGCTTAAGGACGCTAAAATCAGACATGTCAATTGAACTTTGCATTCAGAAATTTGGCTTGACAAAATCTGGGGTGAATCTCCTTAAAAGTCCAGATATTTTCTCCATGGGCTTTTTCAAATGACTACAGGAAAAAAATGTGCTCAGTTTTAAAACACTTTTAATGGAGAAATGAGCTATCCACTACATTAACACTGCTTAACTTTATATATTGATTTCTAACCTCAATGCCATTGGTTGACTAATGTATACTAAGGTTACAAAATGTGAAACATTATTCATTTTTAATAACAAAAGCATTACTTCTCAATGGCAAAAAAGACATAAAAGAATCACTTTTCATCCCCAGTATTTAGAAGTTAAGGCCTTTAAAGCAAGATGTATGGTTATCAAAGGTGAAAACTGTTTGACTTTTTTTGCATAAGACATCTAAAATATTCATTCAGTGCCAGAAATGCTATCCAGCGGAAACATCAAAGGGTGCAGGGCTCATTAGAACTCTCCTGACTTTGACGCATGCCTCCAACATGCTGAGGAACTTTCAGAGCAATGTGAAGGGATTTATCATCCTGACTCCCAGAAATGTCAGTGTGAGCTGCACAGTTAAATCACGGCAAACTGCTTTGAAATTCCCCTGCGTATTTAGGAAAGTTTAATTGGGATGGAAATAGAGTTACAGCAAACATTGGGATAACGCTTTCCCTCCATCGCTTTGTGACACTATTGTGTGACAAGCTTCTTTCTTTTTTCTAATATCAAATGTCTCTGATACCAGATATATCAAATGCCTGCTAGTAAGTGTCTCAATGGTGAGAGTAGGTATGCTGGCATACTTAGCAGTCTAGTGGATTAGAATGCAGATTCCTATGTATAGAGATATATTTAAAGAATTACAGTCCATTATTACTCCTGCCATGTTTTGAGAAGTTCTCCTAAGGAAGCAGTGAAAGTAATGTTTAGTTTGGATAAATTAGTCCAAACCATATTGTCTTTCTGAGGTGCATATCTGGTCTTTATTATATTAAGTTTTGAGCACATCATTCTTCTTCATAACACACTTGTCAGGTAGGGGTGAGTGGTGGTGTCTCCATTTTAAAGACAAAACCCAAGGAATAAAAGGTTTAAGGATGACTTTTTAAAAAAGGCACCCAGTTTCTTATTCACCAGTGCCTTAGTAGAGCTTGGTGATTAATTTGCCAAAACCCCTGAGTTTAAGGCTAATGAAACTAGCAGCAGACACAGCTTGCTCTGAATGGGAAAACTGATCTCCTCCTTCACGCTCTCTGTTTGCTCTGCACTTCCACAGCTTCTCTTTGACGCACTGCGTCTGACTTGGAGAGCGGAACGGAAGGACAGACACAGGGTAGGCCTGAGCTTTCAGAGCTGTAGCTGGCAGAAGCAGATACAAAGCAAAGAGGAATGGCATTAACCACTGAGTTGTAGAGGAATGAAGGTTTCATAGATACCTTTTTTTAACTAGCACTGAAGTCCCTTGTGAATGTGGCTTTTTGTTTTCTGATTCCATTTTGAGCTTTTTTTTTCCCCAGAGTTAAACTGTTCCAAACTGAAGCACAAATATTTGTTTTAGATCAAATATTTCATTTGATACAAGTCAAGTTTTTATTTGTTAGCTTTCGTGCCCCATGCCAACGTGTTGTCTTGGGTTAACCTCACATGAGAACTGAGGCACTTAAGGAACTAAACCATGAAAAATTAGTTACTGACCCAGACTTTTCGCAGCAGTGCCTGGTGACAGGTCGAGAGGCAATGGGCACAAACTGAAACACAGGGAATTCTGTTTAAACATAAGAAAAAACCCCCTTTTTTCCTGTGAGGGTAGTCAGACACTGGCACAGGTTGCCCAGAGAGTAAGTGGAGCCTTCCTCCTTGAAGATATTAAAAAACCATGTGGACATGGTCCTTGGCAACCGGCTCTAGGTGGACCTGCTTGAACAGGAGGGTTGGACAAGGTGACCCCCAGAGGTCCCTTCCAATCTCAACCATCCTGTGATTCCACGAATAAAGGTACGTAGACCCTGTGCTGAAGGTGCCACACATTTTAATGACAGAAGAACTGGTGAGAGGTTTGCTCCTAGCAAAGTAGCTCATTATCTTTAGGAGTGCTAAGGTAGTATCCCGTTGTTACTATAGGAACCCAAAGGTTTTACTGGGAATAAATCCGATAAATATACAGTATTAGCAACATAGAGCTGCACATTTTTATATATGTATGAACATCAAAACTAGTCTGCATTACTACTACCTCAAATCCTACTAAATTACGTAATTCTTAATTCAAATAAATAGTCCTCTTTTTCTTTGCAAATCCTATTAAGGAGAGAGGTAGGCCAGAATAATAATTGGCTGAAAATAACAGTTGAGAACTATCCACTACAGGAAATCTTGATCTGTGAAGGGGACTCCCCCTTTTCAACATGGTGGTAGAGTACTCTAATGTGGTAATTCCTGCATTTTGGATGTTCGATGAAACCAAAATTCTTCCTGCTTGCGTCCATCAAAAATTTCTTAGCAATTTTCTCGTACAACTAGAAGTCTGCTCCTAGATTCCTAATTCAAAACACATGAAACTGTAGCTGTGTTAAATCTATGCAACCATGCTGTTAATTTGAGCTCTGTTTGGCTAATATCTGCTATATATATGCAAAAGCATCTTTGCTCTCAAAACTGGTTGTTTACCTGCTGCATTCAGACTTCCTGTGTGGTTTTCTATTTAAAACAGAAAACAACTCTTCTGCAAATACTTGCAAGTGTCGGCAGTTTCCATGGATTTAACTTTTCTCTGTTCCTGGGAAGACGATGGGATTCACTTTCTAGAAGCCAAAGAGAATGTAATCATCTTCCTATATGACAAGGCTGCTGCCAGGTCTCTGTGGATCCTCAAGCTATAGCTACTGGAGATGGTGAAAACTCACCTTTAGCCCAAGAGCGCTGCAAGATTTTCCGGAGTGAGTGACTTATTTCAAGAAATTGATATTAGCCTTGTACCAGCCTTTATGCCACATATTTCCTATAGATAAATTAAATGCATTTGGTAGACTGCAGTAACTACTTGGGATGAACGTCATGAACGTGCCCTGTAAGATCACTAATGTTTCCAGACATGGGGAGGATTCTGAGGAGGCTGACAGCACCGGTCACAGCTCATCAGCTCAAAAACACTTTCTGCAGCTGCATACTTCCAAGACACCTTGGAATAGCCGGGGTGACAGAGAAAAGTTTCCTAGGAAACTGGGGATGCAAGTCCACACAGCTTTTGTGGCTTTTCAACAAGTAGCTAATGGGAGCTGAGGTCTTGATATTGTTATAAGTTTCTGTGGCTTCCAATGCTGTTCCAGGCTGAATGGCTGCCACACACGGAAAATGTGCTTAGAGTTTCATCCCTGGCACGGTAACAGCTCCTGCCTATATCACACTCTGTAGGTCATAAGGGAGCTATTAAATCATGCCTTAAGTGTAACATTTGCAAATTAGTGTATCTCTTGAAAGATTTTGAAATCAGGACAACATGTGGCCAGCTGTTAATTCAGCCTGGAGCCTTCTGAATCCATTCAGAAACAGGTAAATACTGTGTTGCTTTGGTGGACCAATTTATTCTTGTGCACAGACAACAGCCTGCTGCAGCTGTTGCTAGAATAGGAATAAAATATATTCAGAATATCAGGTGGATTTGTCTTTGGTTACCATTTAGTGTTGTCTGTAACATAACATATATGTGATATAAGCAGGTGAAAATCAATTAATATTAAAGGAAAATATTATAGGGTGTTCTTTTTTACACCGAATTTTAATTTGAAATATGCACACTATGTACTTATGTACTGCCTTACTTACTGTCAAAAGAGAGGTTGTTTCTCTAGATTAATTCAAGCACCTATTAAAAAAAAATTGTAATCCACCTCAGCTTTTCTGTGATACTGCTTATAACGATACCAGTTATTGAATACGGCCAGCTGTCAAGATATGAGACTGTTTTCTGTTCTCAGGGAGATTTAGTTTAGTTCCTTAGTATTGTAGCTGTTATCAGGACTCAGAATCAGTCAGTAGATCAAATAAAAGGTCCTTTTATCCGTAAGCAAAAGGAAGTGAAGTAGTTCATACAATTTTGATGAAATTGCCCTGTTTTCTTATTTTTTCAGTTGCTCATGCATGGTGTAAAATAATTAGTCATTTCTGATATTTGCCTGTATCTCATCATGTTGCAGTCACATCAGACTTTGACCAGAGGCAGTGCTGCAGAAAATATTGAATGAAGAGAAGGCAAATGTGAACAGTAGTAGAAAATTATGTTATCAGAGACATATATATGCAGGAAAAATTCTATGTATACAAGTCTTACTGCTGCTTATCATTTTGTGCTTAGTGAAATGTTTTAGCTTGTTGAGGAAAAAGTACATCCAACAATCATACCAGTGACTTGCACATGTTGTGTGGAAGGATTGTGCCCCTTGGAGTGTTTTCTACGTGGCTTTATTGCTCGTAGGGTCGTCCAAGGAGCTCCACACAGATACAAAACAAGGCATTGCAGAAAACGTCAGTACATGATGGGAAAGAAAATAAACAAACATGTAGGTTTGAAAAGCGTATTCTCTGTAGGACTGCTACAATTAGTTTACCATCTTTCTAAAGGGTTTTTAGCTTTTGTGTGATAAACATTGCTTCCATTTTTTAAACGGGCAGTAATATTGTTCTGTGTTTGATATACTGCTATATATTATGAATGTTCCTAATCATCTCTTCAGATGGAGTTTCAACTTGATCTGCTTCAGCTATTAAAATGGGAGATCAAACAGAATTTTGAAGGCCAGGATCACTGTTTTTAAAAATATCCTTGTCCATATGGCATATTCAGATACTATAGTAATAACTGGTGGAGTGATAGATGTTTAAACTGTTAAGCATACTTAACTAAAACAATATCTTCTGTTGAGAAAAACATTCTTCCTCTCAAACTGTCTTACATTGTGCATTCTACAATGGAATATAATAGAAATTGGAAAAAAGCTATTAAGTCAATCCAGGCCATCATTCCACAGAGGCAGTATTGTTTGCGGCATTGAAGTTTTTAGCTCTAATTGGAGCTGGTTTTCAATTTCCCATACAATGGGGTTTCAGCTACATCCCTTGGGAGATTATTTCACAGTACAATAACTCTACTGAGATGTTTTGCTGATATCTGGCCTAAATCTTCCCTCCTAATTTCATCCCATTGTTTGCTGTTATAGCCCTAGGTATCATACTAAACAATTCCCCTTCTTCCTAAGCGGTTAGCTTGTCAAATATTTCTGGACAACTATGTTCACACTTAGTTCAGTTGTTGCTTGGTTAGTGTCTAATCTTAACATTTCTGTATAGATTTATCCTCAGTCCCCTTAAGCTTTCTGTGGTTGATCTTTTTCTTTTCTTTCTTTTTTCTTTTTTTTTTTTTTTTTCTCTTTCCTCCCCACCCCCTACTCCCCTATTTGTGAATAGTGAGCAACAGCATCATCTGGAGTGCGTTACAGAACCTTACAGATTGGTGCTCTCATACCGCTCATGGAGCTACCCATAGGTGCACCAGCTTTATTTTTTCTGCCCTGCCACATTGTCATTTAAGTTGAACTGCAGATACGCTCTTCTTCTAAGTTTCTTTTTCTTAGGCTTACTGCTTTCCAAATCTTTCTTTCCTATTGCAGTTCTGGATTTATTTCTTACTAGGAAATTCAGGAAATACACACAAATGAACAAGTGTTTGTTGAATTTTGTCCCTTTCAACTTTTCTGATGTCTTGCTGTAATACAGCTGAATAAATTAATATTTGTCACTTTATTCTTCAGTACTGCTAAAATATTGTTTAGGTTTCTCACATCAGTTGAGATAGTAAATAAAACAGTCATCTTGTGATGTGTCACTAGATAGATAAAATGAGTACTACATGGTAATGAAAACTGTCTTGAAAATATCAGTGAGGCTGCTAGTTTTTTATCTTTCCAGATAATCCCCCTCTAGAAAACTGTGACTTTTGGAAGGAGAGGAATACAACTGAGTCTGTGAATGGAATTTATAGAAGTCTCACATCCCTTCTGATTTCATATAAAATGACTCTCTAGGATATTTTTTTTTGTGAGTCGTGCGGTATTTCTCCACTTGCTGGAGGCACTTGATGATGTAAGAATCTCCGCTTACATTTTTTAGAAAATTGCCCTTTCAGGCTTAATTGACTGCAGAGAAGATTTGAAGATATCACACAGAAAACATGAAAGTTTCCAAAAGCAGAAACAAAAATACAGATAAGAGGAACTGAAGCCTTTTCCCCCCCTCTTAATATACTGATATTTAAGCAAGTTTCCAATTATTTAGGTTGACCTATAATTTTTAAATTCTTCCATCTGACTTCACAACTACGTGAGTCTTTGTGGTTCTTTTCTAGCTTGGCTCAGAAATAAGTAGTTGGCTCCAGAGCTTTTATGGTGTGATCCTCTTTAGTCACAAAAAAATGACCACATTCTTATACTGGAAGTGAAAGTAATCAAACAGGAGACACCGTTTTGTCCCCAACACAGCTTCCAGTCACTTTGATTTCTCAGTCCCAAAGACTTATTTGCCAGGATTCCTTCCCAGTCCTTAGTTGAAATCCTCAGGCTCCTTCATCGTATCTTCCTGTAATGTTAATTCTCAACAGCAAGCCTCTTCTTAAGTCAGAAATAGAAAGTGTTTAAAATGATCACCACAATGGGATGATAGGAATATTTTAGGAAGGTTTGTGTCTCAGTGTATCCTATCGCTAATCCACTCCATCCACCCTGTCCCATGAAAAGGTTTTACACATTTTCATTTGTTGACTCAGCTCCCTTCCTCTACCTCTGGGATGAATCCTCTCCTGCCATGACAATTTTCTCTGGCATTGAGATTAGGTGAATAGCAAAACAATTTAGTAGGCTAGAAGAATGTCTTTTCACCTTTATATAACACATTTGAATATATACTCTCTTTTTACAAGATCCTTTATCCTGAGTGGTGAACTAAAATAAAATGTTTTGCGTGCATCATAAAGTGAGGTGCTAGATTATAGCATATGATGTTCCTATAATGTACGTGTTCCTTCACACACTATTGTGTATTTTGCAGGCAAACTGTGACTTGTATTTGTATGCAGTGCTAACTAGATGACATATTTGTTGTATTGGGAAAAACCTGTGTTGTACTTCTAGAGAAAAGTTCTTATGAACATCTACAGCAGCTTGTGTTATGTATTGCAATTTTCTCAGCTACTTTATGGATTTTCTGCAGTGACAGTTTTTAAAGGACAATCTGGCATGGTAGAGGTAATTCTCTAAGGCTACGATTATCAGATCACTAAATACCCAGAAGCATAAATTATTCTTGGGTCTGTCACCTTCCACTCCTGAAGCTATGGGGCTGTCAACTAGAGACAGGAAAAAAGACATGTTGTTATAGTCATGATCCATTTCAAAAGACACAGGAAACCACACATCAAAACCTGTTTTAAGTGGTGGCATATGAATTGAGATGTCAGTAATGTTGATTATATAGCTTTGAAAGTAACTTCAGAAGTTTCAAGAAGATTCATTATATCATCTGTGAGCTGTAGCAGGGACCGCAGAAATTTTATTCACCTTACATTTGATCATAGCTGCTCAAAACCACCAACAGCTGCAGCTTCAAAATGAAAAGAATGTGAGCGCATGATGTTGCGCAGGCAGAGAGCAGGTACCTGAATTCTGAACACAGACCTTGCTGGTTACTGGCTGGATAGAAGTGAAAACTACTGAGAGATTTTGACATCAAAAGCTCTTCATGGTACTTCATTGTCTTGGATTAGTTATCATGACGTAAAATTCTGTATGCATCAAGATAGAGATGACTTTTGTTCATGGTAGCCTGTCAAAATCAGCTCTGTACCCCATCAGCTAGGATTTCTTTTTGCTAGTTAAAATCGTACAGAAATGAACGTTGCAGGATTTTATTATGTAAAACATAGCTGTTTGCTGTAAAGATATGGCTAAAAAGGTTACTTACTGTGGCTTTGGTAATACTTGGTGATTGAGTAGAATTAATGTATTGTGGAGCTACGAATTGCAGTAGTCAACTACTTTGTTTCAACTTAAGACAGGTTTGGGTAGCTTTATTCTTGAATAGTTGACTTCTCCATCTATGGACAGTAGCATATACTACAAATCTGTCGATTTCTATAGGTAACATTTCTTCTGTGTCAAGGTGCTCTGTTAACAGATGTGCTCAGCTTTCCCCAATTGCATTATTTGTTTTTATTCACGGTAAGAAGGATAACAGTATGAAATAGTTATCTTTAATATTTGTATCAATAAATCAGGCTTTCAGAGAGGTTTTTGAAACACAGATAGGAGGACAAAGCAATAATAACAATTATAAGAATACCTGTGGGGAAAAAACCAGATGACTAAGAAACAGTAAACTCATAAAGCTACCAGAAGAAAAGCCATTGTGGATACCAAAGTTTATTAAAGGGGGGTGGTGGTGGTGGTGGTGGTGGTGGTGGTGGAATGGAATGGCTAAGGAAAACACACAAAAGCATAAATCTAAATCTTAGAAAATGAACACTTTATAAAAGATTAATTGTTGCATGAAACAGTATTTGATAATATAGTGAATTGAGATGAAATTTGAAATTGCTCTTATTTGAGGAGTCTGTTAATAATACATATGCCAAATCAAGGATCCCAATATCATGAAGTACTCTAGATTTGGGTTGCTATTGCTGTCAAGGTATAACTGGTGACAGTAAAGCATACATATTCGCAAATACGCTTCTACTATTATAAAAAAAGTTGGAAATAGTCCAACCTTATACATATTTTTCTGTTTTATAACATCACCATAGGATTTGAGAACCTGATCAGACCTGCAAAAGGTGCTGTTCACATGCAGTATGACTGCCTGCCTGGTGCATCCTGGCATTGGTATTTTTTGCTACCCATGCCTTAAACAGGCCAATCTGTTTTAGTGTTTGGAGGGAGTACTGCTGGTAGTTCCATCAAAACTACATGTAAACACCTTTTTTTTCCATTGTCGTAAAGTTACTCGTGCATTATTGAGATCACCAGAAGTACTTCTGTGTGGTTGGATAAAGTGTATGAGAAGCTGTGAAGACTGTAATTTGTATTGGCACCTGCAGAAGATTGTGTAGGAGTAGTGACAAAACAGATCTTCTGATTAAAACATAGATAGTTACATGATTGTGATAATGACAGTTACTTATACAGATGGGTAAAGCAGGAAAACAAAACCACAAAATAAAGAAATTAAGCTGTAAATACTGAGGGTGCTATGTATGAAATCCTAATGAATATTCATATAGTAACTAAAGCAACTGCTGGCATAGAGTGCTAATCCTTTTGCAAATAACAATTAGCAGTGAGGTTGTAAAATGGATGTTAATTTGCACACAGTATCAAGAGTTAAGAAATCTCCTGGATAAACAAAGGCTTCCTTAATCTGCAGAAAAATTCTGCACTGTGAATCAGATTGCAAAATAAAGATCTGGATTACATCACAATTTCTAAACAGGTTGCAGAGGCCCAGTCATTCCAGTGCAAAGATGAACAGTCCTCCTAAATATTATCTATACAGAAATCAGCAGTAGAAATACACTGCTACAGGATTCAACTCTTTCACTGAATTCAACTGTAATGGACGTAGCATATAGAAAGGGAAATTCAGTTTTCTTTCTTTCTTTCTTTCTCTAGAGGTGTTTGACGAATGTGGTATTTTTGTACTAATTCTGGTGTATAAATTACAATTATTAATGTATAGTGCATAGTTTGTACTGTTGCCATTGAAGGCTGAGTATAGTTTAATCAAGGAAAGTTTAACAACAACTAGTACATGTATGTGATGTGCTGTATTGCTTTGTGTATTGAGATTTGAAAGCATTGTTTCTATGATGCATGCCCAAAGTATTTTGAATCAAATAATTTATGGCTTTCATAACATAAGAATGCAGAGACTATGCATGTATGGCTACTATCTATATGACTTTATACTGGCTGAGGATGTGGACCAGATTTACAGAGCTACATAGATATGTTAACAGTTGAATTGGTATTTAATATGTTCTTGTACAGGCATTTAAGTAAAAATTATCTGCCTGACTTCAACTAAAATTCAATAGATATTTCAGATTTAATTTTGATTATATAATTTTGATAATAATTTTGATTAACTCATTCCTTTTAAAACACTTACTATCTATCCAGATATGCCCCTAAATACTTTTAAGAAGTCATACTCATGACAGTGACTATTATTTATTTATGGAGCTGATGTGGAAAATGAAGGTAAAGCACAACGTAATGTATTACATTATGAAGATACACTTTTAAGCTGACAGTTGTGGATGAAACATGTCCTTTGGAGCAAGACTAAATGTGAAGAAGATAAAATGGACCCCAAAGGACACTTAGTGTCCTATGTCAAACTGTTGCCAAAAGAGGGAGATAAAGAAAAGAGTGTAAGAAAGACAGCAACTGTAAAGTACTGTGTTTTGTTTTGAATAATTACCATCTAATTAGCAGTTTAGTGGGCTCATCTGAATCATCATGCTTAATAGCCACTGAGGGATGAGATCTCTTTTCCATAAATTTATCTAAACCTTTTTTGAGCCCCCTTCAATAATATCACTGTAGTAATATGGCTGTCTCCCACTGATTTCCATATGCATACAGTCTGTTAGCAATACAGTAGGCCCAGCAGTGTCTGGTACTGGTATTTCAAGTATTTGAATGTATTTGTTTTGTTTTGTTTTGTTTTTTCCTTTGTTTTCCACTGGCTTTTTTTTGTGCATAAATGAGTCAAGCCAGTTGATAGCTTTAAAACACTGAGGAATCAGTATATTCATGGTATTTTAGTGATTCGCTAGAGTGTGGGTGTGCCACAAGGAAAGAAAAAAAATCATGTTGTCCTTGGAGAAACATCTATACAAACACTTATTCATTCTATCATCTTCCCTTAATTTTTTTCCCCCAGAATGCATTTAAGGCATTTCTCTCGCCCCTGTGAATTTAGTCTAATTATCTGCTAATGGTTAAACTGATGGTTCAATATGTGTGTTCTGACATGCTGCAGACTATTTTTTAGCAGCATGGAATCAGCATAATAACAAATTTTGACAACAAAATATAAACATTCTGAGAAAGTATTTGTCCATGAAAATGAAGTTTTGAGGCAACTGAAACTTATCACTTTGAAACTGGCTAAGTTTTGCAATAGCATATTGCCAAAAAAAAGAGGGAAAGATAAAACTGAAACAGTTCTGAGTGATTTTTTTTTTTTTTTCCTACAAACACTTGCAGAATGTATCACTAGGTACTTAGGTACCATGTGCAAAAATGGAGAATGAAGATATAATATCCTCATATCTTACATCAGGAAAGTTGCCTGATATTAAAAGAGCCAGTTTTGTACCTGCTATCCACACAATTAGGGCCTCAGAGTAGCATTTATCCTCCCAGTTTGAGCTGTGATTTTTGGAACTGTTGTCAGACTATGAATCAATTTTAACTATATCTTCTGGCATTAAATCAGCATAAAACATGCACATTATGTGTTATTTTAGTTTGATCCATTAGTAGTCATACTACCTTACTTCCTGGATGAAAGAATTTTTGACAACTGATAGCAAATTATCTTGTCTTCACCAATGAATTTTAAAAAAAATAAAAAGCCAGTGAATATTTTAAACAGAAACACATATGCAAAAATAGCTAGAAATGTTCATGTTCAGTCAAAAACTGTCCCTATTTCAAGTGGTTCCTGATTAATTGGAATGCAAGGCTCTAATTAGCTGACTACTACAGATGGGGTGCTTACAGCAATATCCTTTTTAAAATCAGAAATTAAGATTTCAGATGTGTGTTTGACAAATTTTATTGTAAAATTTATTATTGTGTTTTTCTTAAATTTAAAGGTTGAGCAAAAAAGGATATCTAAACCCAGATGTTTCTTTAAAAGATAAATTGATTCGTTGCACTATAGTTAAGCTAAATGCAATATTCATTCTCTGCAGATACTGAATAAAATTTGTGATTTCATTTTCCGGTCTGTGCAGAAAGTTGGGCACTTTGGAAATTCTTTAAAGCAGTCCTCTGACTGAAGGAGGATTCAAAGTAAGCCTTAAGTCTTAATTGCAACACCACATATAAAGGAACAGAACCTCAAGGAACAGTGTTTGCCAACTTTATTTCTAGGTATTGTTAACATAACTCCTCCTGCAGTAGTGGCTTGTATTAAATTGAATTGATTTTATTTCATCTGAATCAAGGACAATAGCAAGCACTATTCAGTCATTTCCATGTAAAAAATAAAAAGCTGAAAAGTTTTGGAATACCAGTAAAAAATTATTTCTTTAAATTATGAAAGTGACATTTTAATCCTTCTGTTTGCCCAGAGCTTAATCCAAATTCCTTAAAAAAATCCCTAAAATTTTACAGGGCGTGTCACAAACATGGTTCGACGTTAAAGTGAATTTTAACCAGGTAATGGGTGTGGAGCTACCCTAGTGGAAATTATACGCTTTACATCTCAATTTGGGGAAACACTGCTGTGCTTTAATGCTACCCGTGTAAATCAAAGTTGGGGGGAAATGTTTTGACTGACATCTTGAAATAGAAGTCACACTTATACTGTCTTTATGACATGAATTTATGACAATTTGTGTTATAGGCTTCAACTCAGCTATGATACAAAAATTGTCCTTTCATCTTATCCAGATGAAGAGTAAAATTGCCTAGATGTATTTAAATGAAAAAGAATGAAATTGCTTCAAGAAAATTATTTCAAGATAGGAGTAAGATCTTTGAGTTAAATTTGCTCTGTGCTGTCAGTAGGGTTGAAGTACTGTAGAGACATGAAGTAAGAAATTCAGTATTTCAAGAACTAATATAAGGAAAACTAAGCAGATATGGAAATCGACTTTCAATCAGAAATTTTATTTGCTGAGACGTATCACCTTATGCAGACACAGAGGAAAAGACTGCTCTTGTTAAAATAAGATGTTTATAAAGTACTTATTGGACACAACATAATATATCTGACAACTTTCAGGAAGAATATAAATGTGAAATATAATGTTCAGATAAGCATACATTCATGGATAGGATGCTGCCCCTTTTCACTGCAATGCCAAGAACGTGTTTAATTCAGGTTTGTGATAAGCACAGCTAAAGCACTATTAAATTATTAGTTAAAATGGGATGGAAATTAATTGACAAAGTGGAAGTGGAAAAAGCAGATGTAAAAAATAATCAGTATGTCGTTACTTCCCAGGGTAATTTCAGGATGTCTAGAAATAGCCAAGCATGATATTGTTTATCATGCCCATTCATGAAAATACATAAAATATTGCTATGCTTTTCTCAGCTGGCTCTTTTGTGCCACTTACAAGCATTGAAGTAACTACATAGAACAAATGAAAGCAAGAACAAACAGCAATTCTTCCCTTTATACAAAATATATATTTATATACTGTGTGACATACTGTTGGACAACATCAGTTAAAAATACAAAGAAAGAGTGCAGCTCAAATTGAGCCTTGGAGGAGGAAGAAACGGCTGATAGTGCTCTACTTCTGTGTGCAAAGAATAGAGAAATTTTCTCGGGTAACGTTGTGGATGCCGCTCAGGCTGCGGCACTAAAGAGCTAAACCTGCTAATGAGAGGAAACGAGAGAGTCTGCGAAAGGGATGGGACAAAGAGCTTTAGCAGTAGGAGCTAGACTGCTGTTCTGTCTGACAGTTCGGATGACTCCTGGGTATATGTTTTATGTGTGTCTTAGTTATAAATAGCACAAGAACTTTACTGGGACGCAGCATGGCTATGCCATGATGAGGAGCTTGATTTGCAGAAGCCCCGAAGCGTAGCAAGTGCAGGAGTGCTGAAGGAACTGTTGTTCTGTAGATGGATGTTGTTCGGTTGTATTGGTTGCAGCATAAGCATTTCAGACTTAGAAGATGACATCTATTTTTTCAGCATGTTTTTTATTTTAGAGGGAAAAATGTATAAAGTTCCGGTTCACATCTTGTATGTTTTGCCCACTTGGAGGTCCTCTTACATCACTGTGATAGGAGCTTGTGGCAAGGTATCTCTTGCCAGACCTAGTCCATACAATATTTCAGTTCTGCAACTTCATGTGGGAACATAATTGTTCTTTTTAAAGACTTGTATAAAGTGAAAATCCTGTCCACCTTGCCAAGACAAATTCTGGAACAGGATCTCTGGCTATTTTGTCTTACCTCACTTTTGATGTTTACTGTGTCTGATATCTATGTCCGAGCTACTCGCCTCAACCTCCCTTTGAAGATAAGGAAAAGAAAAAACATTCTTAAGGTACAGCTAGTTCAAGTGTTAATTTTTTTCTGCTGTCTATGAATGGAACTTAAGATGACTAGCTGAGAAGGAGGCGCTCTTTTTTTAGGTGTAGAATTATTTTTTTTTAAACTGTAGATGTACACAGTTGGCTATATGAATCTCAAAGTGCAAGATAAGAGATCTATTTTTTTTTTTACTTTTTTAATTTTGGAGAGGAAATTTTAACCTTCAGTAATGTTAACACATATTAATCCAACTCTGATACTCTTAATATCTGATGAATTATTCATTCACTCAGTGGGTAAGTTGTTTCAGAGAATTCTATCACTACTGAATAAGGTAACTGAGTATTTCCTGTTGTTTTTTCATACCTACACTTTTGCACAAATTAGTCAGAAGAATAGACCATTCAGTACTGATAGTATCTTTGTTAATATCTTGATGTAAGTGATACATTAACTTAGGCACTAGAAATACCTTGTGTTTTGTAATTGGTCTGTTAAAACAAAAAAACCGAACAAAAACTATGAAGCTCTTTAGTTTAATAGGTCCTTATCCACAATATTGCCCACACTTAAGAAATTTAAGCATTGGTCTGTGAAGATCTATGCTCAATAACATGCCAAGTGACATAAAGCTGGTTCTTCTCCTGCCACAGAGAGAAAACAAACTGTTTGATATGTAGCTCTCATCTAATATGGTGCAATGCACAACTCTGAGCCACATAGTTTGGTAATGATTTATGATTTAAAGGATATATACTGAAGGTAGCTTAGAAAGGACTTCTGCTGAGCCAACATCTGCTTTTCAAAAATAAATGTGGACACAGTTTCTTGTTAGTGTATGTCAAAGTGCTAGTAGTGTAGTAGGGCTATTCTGTTTATACGGATTGCAATCCAAACCTGATGTGAACTGAATTTACGTTTTTAAAATATAAACATGAACTGAAACGTAATTTAATGACAATGGAGAATGTGATTAATTGTATTCATTTCTAAGGAGCGAGTCACTCAGAGCAGAGGCCTTGAACAACTTAATAGTAACCTTCAACAACAGCAGTAAGAAAATGTAGCTGCAGGAACTCTCCATGGCATGTTAACCACACGGTGAGCTACAGATGCAATTTGTAAAAATGTTGGAGCACAAACGAGGACAGTGGAATGCAGATGTGGAGAGGGTTTCCAAATCCAGAAGGTTTCATAGCAATGTATGTTAAAGATCCAAGACATTTTTTCTAAGCAAATACATGAAAAGTGTTCTATTTTTTTTTCTTTTTAGGCTTTTTTATAGAAAAGTTGGAATTTTGAAACTTCCCATAGTTATAATTTAGCATGTCTGTCATTTGGTGTTTTCAAAGCACTTTCTCAGAATGACATATATCATTAGGACTTAGGTCTACTAATTCTTAATTACACATGTGAATGAAAATTTGGTTACTTTATAAAGTGTTCTGAAGAGTCCTGTGGATATAGAAGTATCTGTATAAATATAGAATGTAGAATATTCTTTGAAAAGAAACTGCAGTTCTAGTTATGTCTTGCATTTCCCAAAGGATCTTGGGCTGTAATTTAATGGTTCCAGACTTTTGTCTTTTTTGACTGTAGGAATCTCTCTTATGGAGACCTTCACATGCTTGCCTCTATATATCATGAAATATTCAGCATAAGAGAGACATCCATTTAGGACCTTTTTTCTTCCCAAGTTTTGTCCTCTGTGTTTCTTACTCTGGAAAGTCAAGGCTGGCAGGACTTCTCACAACCTCTGTAGCAACAGGTTAAGTGTTTTCTTTTAGCTCCTGGGTGGAATCATGGTTGAATCATGGATCAGTTACCTTGAACAGCTACTTGTTTGTTATTGATTCTAGAAATAAGATTTCCCAGCCACTCTCTTCCATCATACTAATGATCTAGTCTCATATCATATGCCTATTAGTTATTTTGTGTTTGGGACTGCCATAGCTAGGCCAGTTCTCTTTAGCATTAATCAATCCATTTGTTCATTGTACACGGCCACCAAAATTGCAGTGCTGTAAACTGGATTGAAAAGGGGTTTCTTAGACTGGGTCAAAAGTGAAACAAAGACTTCTGGATAGATGTAACATGATGATAATGTTCCACAAAGTAAAGGAAGTAATAAATGTGTTACTATTATTTATAAGTTTTCAAAAAGAGCTTGGAGCTTTCTAAAAGAGACATGCAGTTCAGCACAGCTGATTGGGCGTGGCAGTGCTCATTGATGTAAGGCAGAAAATTCCTTCACTATGCAAATTACTGTGTGGTATTTTATTGCTTGAATCATTGAGTTAGCCAGGCGTAGAATTATGGTGTTGCCTTTTCCTAAAAACTGTTGTACTGGAATTAGTACCTGTTACTTCTGTCTCCCTGTAGTTTAGCTCTGAACGTCTGTGCACCCTTTGAAGTCTTCTCTATTTCAGTGGAATTTTACATGCCAAAGGTATAAATTTGAAATTGGGTTACAAGATTGCCAGAGCTGCCAGAAGAAGAGATTTTTCTCAACTCTTTTTGTTCTCGCCCGTGTATACTGAATTAGTATTGCAGCAAACATATGTAAATATGTATGAGGCAATACCCGCCTCTGAAAAAATCTGGCAAGTGAGGGCTAATGGTTTTAGCGAGTTCAGGGGGAGTTCCAGTTGGGAATTCATATGCTGATTGCTTTCCACAGGAACCGTAGTCCACAGAGCAAAATATTTTGCAAAACATCTGTGTTCCTGGCTAAGGCAGGTCCCTCTGGAGGGAGAGGGAAATTGCGTCTGCCTGGGCATCTCTCAGAGGAAACAAAGCCCTGGGAAGCGGAGGGCACTTGGCGGAGCTGGCTGTTACTCAGACAGTGCTTGTGCTCACTGGGTGCAAGGAGCCAGTAACAGGGATACAGTGGGCAGGTGACAATTATGAATAAACCCTTCTCATTTCTGCTCTGCGTTCCCCAGCCTCTCTGAGCTTTCTCTGATTTAAATTATTTCTCTACGTTTTTTTCTAACCAAACCTGGCTCTTCTGCATTTGAGACTTTCTTGGGTGTCTTGCTATGTGGAAAAGCTCTAGGTAGATCTCTGCAAAGCGGGATGAATCGGGGTCCTGTGAGAACATGTTTTAAAGCTAATTGGTGATTCTTGGACTCATAGCTCTGAGCTATAGTGAAGTTGGGTCTCTTTCTCTGAAGTGATCACAGCGTAAACTGAGACGCTGAGAACTTCAAGCAGACCTAAGCCAGTGGAACTTCTGGATGCTTTTAACATATTAAGGGTGGGAACTGATAGAGATGACTCAGAGGAGACTTCAGTTACATTTTAAATGAATGAAAGGCATCTGCAAAAGAAGAAGTGAATATTTCTTATCACAATCATAATGACAAAAGAAAAGAAGCAATGATCTTTAAACCATTATGAAAGCAATTTAGAAAGTTTACAAGTCTATTTCCCCGTAAGTGCAACAGTTTAATGTCTATGTTTATTTTTTAAATTGGCTTATTAATAAAGAACTGGAAACTGTTGCAACTGTGCAATATCCCCTGAAATGTGATTAAGATTAATTCCACGATTTAAAGTGCAGAGTTTTACTTTTATCTTGGCAACAGGAAAGTGTTGGAGTTTTATGCTATTTCATCTTTTGGATATCTCTGTTAAACTTATAGGTCTGTTTAGTTTTGAATGAGTTGCATACATAAATTTGTTTTTTTAAAGATAGATTCTTAAACAATTTGGATTATTATGTTTACACTCTTTGTGATCAATTTTGTATTTCTTTGAGTCTCAACAATCCTCGATAATTCTGTTTCCCCAAGGAGATTTTCTTTTACAACTCTGTGTGGATGGGGAGAGTGATGAATTGGTATTCCTTGTCTCTTTTCCATAAATAGCTATATTTCATATTTAAATTGCACATGCAGTAATAACATTATGAAAGATCAGCATATTTCAATACTGGTTTTAAAAGACTGTATATCCATACCTGAAGCAATATATATAAGTTATATTTAGTAATACAGCAGAATTCCATATCTATGACTTTGACAGGGACAACTCTGGTGGTATCCATTCTAAATTATTAGCTATGAACCAGCTCAATACTTTTGCTTTGTGGTTTACTTATGGTTTTGTGCTTAAATCTATTTTATGAAGCTGCTTAGAAGAAAACAGAGACATTTCTACTTGGAAACCTTGAACTAGAGTCGAAGAGCATGCAAGAGCAAACAGAATTTTGTATTTCTTCTTCTTCTATCATCACTTATTAGAATAAAGTGATTCTTCACCATTGTTGCATGACCTTATTTTTTTGTGAAGACTCTGTTTCTCCTGAGTAGAATGAAACATCTCTGCTGAGGAGAAGGAACCTCAGATTGCAATTAAACTAATAGCAATCTTCCAACTGAAACATTTAATAACTTTTTTTTTTAAATGCTACATTTAATGTTCCAGAACAGGAAGTCATATGACATAACCAAGTTCAACAAACATTACAGAAAGCATACTGTTTATTATTAGCATCACATCACCATATGACAGTGACAGGTGGTGATCTACAAATGCCATCACAGTCATCAGAAGCAATGTGGGGAAATGAAAGGCTTCAAAAAGTGCAATTTTATAGCAGTATAAACCAATTCAGACCTGTTACTTTTAGATAATTGTAAGATAAATTCTGAAGTTAATATTTATGGTGTCTAAAAACATGGGGTTTGGGTTATTGGCTATGTAGGATGCTGCATCCTGTATTTATATCGATTTGCAAGAGCACTGGTGCTACAAGCAGACCTAGCAGTCACATATTCTAGAGTTTCCTAAAATAACCCTGTGTCCTACCTTTTCAAGAGATGAGAGGGAAAAAAATTATATAAGAGGGTCTCAATTAGAAAATGTAAAATTATATTTTAAATAGAATTGTTTCAGAATTTCCTATTAGTTTCACTATTTTTGGTGAGCTGTAGATAACTATTTTAATTAACTTAATTTTCAATATAAAAATACCTATTGCCTTTATTTTTTGATCTATGAAAATATACATTCATATTGTTTACTTCTAAAATATAATGTTGTGAATGTGGTGATAATAAACATGAAGAAAAATTTTAAACTCCTGTGTATCATGCGTATACAAAATGAGTAGTTAGAATTTGCCAGTTATGAACTACTGAGAAGGAAAGAGTTCTAGATTTGTCTGTCAGTCAATTTGTGTTAGGAACACGCTTTTCCTTCTGGGATGTCTCAAATAGGAAAATGGCTAATATCAAATTTTGCCCAGTTCCCTTCATACTTTTTTTCTTTTTTTTTTTTTTTTGTGTTGTGTTGTTTTGTTTTGTTTAATTTGGGGCATGCTAGAGGTACTTTAAACTAAAGAACATATAATAAAGATAGGATTAAGGCAGTGCTTTTATCCACCAATGGTCGATGTGAATATGTTGGGAAAAGAAGAAGCAAGAACAGAAGGTGCTGTTTCGGTCATTGTGGCGTACCCTTCTGTGTGACATTTAGTGCTCAGCTCCATCACTTAGCTAGAGGTTGCATTAAATCCTGAACTGGAAAAAAGAGAGCTTGAAGTACTATGTAAAGGTCACACAATTTGTGATTGTGAATAACTGGATAGCTCTTGATTACTCCTGAAGATACTGGCATATCTTGGAAATTGATGATCTTATAAAAAGTTATATTTTAGAAATTCAGGGATCAAAATATATCTATGTAAGCAATCAGATATCACAGAGAGCTATCTGAAAACAAAACAATGTCTGAGAACTAATTGTCCTTTCTAGTTAACAAATAATTACAGATGTGAAATATTTCTGCAGCTTGTGGTGTTCATTCATGAATGATTCATGAAACCCTATAAGCTGAAATATGCTGAGATTTTAGGCTTGGTGAATGCTTGAATGCTGTAAACAGACTAATTTATTTGCATTTGTCTTTTTTTTTTTTTTTTTTTTTACATGCAATAGCATCTTACTATAAGAAACTGTTGAATGTGTTAGATATAATTTATATCCATTATGTGGGTTTGGGGTGTTTTGCTTTTTTTGAAACAAGTAACAAATCTATACTCTCCTTGGTTTATAAATACAGCTTGCCTGTTGTGAATTAATGTTATGTAGATTAATGCATAATTGAAATGAAAGAATAAAGGTAATGCAGATTGAAGTGCACTGTATGTGTGTATTTACTTGTCTAAGTCTTTCGTAGGAAGATTAGACAGAAATACAAAAAAGTTGCATACTATTGTAATGAGTTCTCTTTTTCATTAAAAAGGGTTGATCAGTTATCATATATGAATACCCTGAACTGATTTGCCATATAGTTTTGTGAAACTTCTGGACAAATTCTGGGCATCATTCTAAGAGTAACTCTACTGTTTAAAAGCATTCTTGGTGAGAGTGTTACTTCTTAGAGGATGTAAAGTTGTAAACATTTAGTTCTTAGAGTCCCTAAAGCAGATATTTTAAGTGTTTGCTACTCTGAACCAACTTGAGGGACATAAGAATTTTTTCTTCCTATGCCTTTTTTTTTGCCTGTTTTGAAATCTTACTGTATCTATCTTTAGGCATATATCTTTGTTTTCCTTCATTACCTTTAGAGGTGATTTACTGGCTGGCTTTTAAGGTTTTTTAACTCTAGTAACATTTTCCATTCATTGATGCTGTTGAGAAGTAGATTATGACAACCAGTCTGATTTTCTCTTAAAACATGTCTCCACAAAGGTGCATGAGTCTGTCCTCAGTCTAGAGTTTTGTTGTAGCACATGAACTTTGTTCACTTTGTCTCATCAGTGACTGCGTAGTCTGATAATGCTGCTGACACTAGGTAAGCAAACTTTCATTCTGTTCAAGGCAGTCATAAATTCACTCTTTAAAAATGTCCTTGTCTGATGCATAGACAAGTCATAAGTTCTGAAGTAAAAGCTTTATAGAAAGAGCACTAAGCATAGCATGAGAGATCTCTTTTTAGGAGAACAAAGCTTGCAAGGACAGTATTGTCATTAGTTTTGAGGTCAGATAGAAGTATTGTTTACTCGTTTTATGCATGACAGTATTTCTTAGAACAGGAACACTTTTACTTGTACCATGTAATTTTGGCAGTATCAACAAGCAAAGAACGGTTTCTCAATCACTTCAAGAAGATGTATTCCACTTCATGATTATGATATTACTTGCAATGAGTGGTAGTTTTGTTGGGCCACTAGTACATGCAGTGAGCCATATATGTGACATTTCTGTGACTTGAGCGCAGAAGTGTGTGCATGCTCCACAACTTTCACCTCCACCTGCTAGGGCTCACCTACTGGAGTATCTCTATTAGCCTCCCTAGAAAAGAAAATATCTCTCATTTTGCTTTTGAAAATCTCTTGTGATCCTGTGTGTGTTTTGCCATCACAGTATAATAATTTTCTTCTATTTACAGCTGTGCCTGGCAACGCTTATACTATATGTGCTATAACCACATTTCAATGTATTTCTTTGCCTTTGGCTTAATTCCAATATTTACCTTGCTCAGGTAATCCATAAACCCCTCTCCACTTCAGTTATAAAGGCAGTTGTATGCTGGTATGGCAGAAAGGCAGTGCTACTTAAATACCTTTTTTTTTTTTTTTAAATCTTAATGAAAAAATATGCTCTATAGTTTGAGTCATTTTATGACAGTAGTTTATCATAAAGATCCATTAGTGTATTTCCTTTAATATTATTACATGTGTACAAACTGTGGCTTTTATTCTCCATAGAAACAATGTCTGGGTAGTGTGTGTAGAATAATATCTTCATCAAACAACAAGTGCTGGGTGTGTAGTGCAGTCCATAATATACAACCAAAGTGTGCATATTGTCTTGCATTATAGTACTGTTGGCTAATTTGAGTTGGGACCTCTAGGGGCAAGGATGGCAGATGCTTTATCACTGCTGAGCTGAACATCTTGGTTTTCAAGAAGCAACAGTTTTACAGTATTTTTCACACGCTGATCTTTGTAATTTAAGGAAAAGGACAAAAATATATATTTTCTTAAATCTCTACATGTGCAGTTCCAAATGCATGTTTAGTAACAAGAGAGAAGTGTGGTTGAGGTCATTTAGCAGTGTCCTGGAGTTTGTTTACTTAAGCCATATAAGCACTGCTGACCTGAGTATCACTGGGCTGTGGCTGGATCGAGATGGCTCTTATTACTGTTCCCATTAAAATACAGAAGTAGCAATTATAATGAATAATTTAAGTACTTTTGCACCCTATTAGACTATGACATGTAGCTGTAATTTCAATAATAAAGTATTTAATATTGGTACTTGCAGATCAACTAATATTTTCTCGCAATGCATATTTATTATTGTATTTGGTTGGTAAGATTCTTTGAAGCTTCCTCTGATGTAAAGGGGAGTGAACTTGGAACCAGCCTCGGTGTTTCTGATCACCTTCAGGATTGTGACGTGTTAGCAGATTTACAATCAACATATAAAAACTAATGAACCACTTTAAGCCATGTCATAAAACTGGAATTCTTTTGTACTTAATTAGATGGCCTGAAAAAGAGGAAATTGGACCAAAAAACTATAAAATTAACTTCATCAAAACAAATTGGAAACAGATGAGCAACCCACAGTAACTCTACAATAATAATGCTGCAATCCTTACAACACTATGTCTTGGTTCATTTGGATTGCTTATTCAAGACCCTGTTTAAGTCTTTCCCCACTTTGTTCATTTATATATTATAGATGGAGCTGCTGATGATGCTTATGGTCAAGATAGCGTCATGCTCATAGCCTTGTCTGGCTGTAATTTTTTGGGCAGATATTTTTTTTCCCCTTTCCCAAGATGTTTTCTTAGGGATAACATAGAAATTTCTGGATAAAATGACTCAAATATTTTTGAGATTAAGACTGAGCAAACCCATTCTTTTGTACATATTTTAAAAAATCATTTGTAACAAGTCATGTAGAAATTTGGTACATTCATAATTTGGAGCAGGGATTGAAATTTGGCAGGGAATCAAGAATGTGACATTTTCTGAAAATAACCCGAGTTTAACCAACTTGTAAGGCTTCAAAAAATTGCAGTTTGCACATGTGCACTAAAGGTGTGTTAGTTTGGCAGCTTAAATCTTTTAAGTCTTTTCATCTGTACTGGGCATGTTCAAGGCCGGAGTTGCAGAACAAGAGCAGGAGTTTCCCTCAATCAGTCCCAGATGGTGGGAACTGAAGACGAGGAGATGTCTGCTGTCCACGTTCCTGCTACCGGTGCCTTAGCATCACAAGGGTGCCATGACGCTGTCTAACTTGAAGCAGATGACTCCGGAACATAGAGTTTGGCAATTTCTAGCTTGAAGTAGATGCCTGTCAAAGCTTACAAAATAAACCTAACTAAAAAAATTTGAAAATCCATTCTATAGTATATTTTTGATAGCTCACAAAATGCTATTAACAAGGAAATTACAAATTTGTGTTATTAGTACTTCCTAATTGTGTTCTTTGAGGTTTAGAGAGCTGATTTGCAAAGTTCTAAGCATTCCTAGTAGCAACAGAAGCAATGGAAACTGTGTTGAATGTTCAATATAGTGTTTTATATAATAAGAGTTACTCTGAAAAATCCAATAGGAGGCATTTAAATTGGATCCACAAATTAAAAGGCACTTCTCATCATAACTTCTGCAGTTGTCAGCTCCCCATTTGCAAAATGGCTCTACTATCGCCTTACCTCCTAGTAGCTGTGAAACTACATTAGTGTTTGTGAAAAGTATCTTGTAAAATCCCATGAGGAAATGAATAATTTTATCATCGAAGTTTGAATAGTATTTAGTAAGTAGATTATGGAGCTGTTTAGTAGTAAAAAAAAATACTGAAAATACTTAATGGTCTCTTGCTTAATGAGAACAATCCATCTGTAAATGGAATTAGCCAATGATTCAGTGGGAAAATGTGGTCACAACAATATTACAGTACATAAACACAAACAGGTTTTATGCTGGGGCTAACTAGCTTTTACATGATTGACGTTTGCCACTTCAGCATTCTTCTAGCATTGTTTTTGGGTGTACATGGATTTTGTATGAGGGCTTGTTCTTGCATATTTATGGAGATATGCTTGCATATTTGTAAATTTGAGTACTCACTTGAGGAGACTTATGTATATAAATAGTTTGAAAGGCATTGTCCACTAGCAATTTGTTAAAAAGTAATCTACTCTAATTTCATCTCTTAGGAGCTCTGCAAGGAATATTTTTAGAGACTAGTATTATTTGTAGTTCAAGAAATTTAATGATTAAGCCTCTTAACATTCTGAACTTGTGTTTTCACTCAGTTTTTTTAGACAGTGCTAATAATTCCTGGCTTCAGTTCTTGATCTTACTGTCACCAGGACCCTTAGACACATTCCAAAGAACAAAAATGTTTTTTGGAAGCCTTCTTATTTTCTGCCTTAGCAAATGTAATGGACAGATGATGACACCCTGTAAATATGTTTCGAGCTCTCTTGGTGGCCCAAAGCAGATCTGTCCTCCTGCCAATGTCCTCTGCATACAGATACCTCTGTTGGTAAAGAACTAATTTAAGCAGCTTATTATCCTCTTAGCTGCTTTTATGGAGGCCATACAAATGTATTATTTTCAGAGAAGGGGATATGGCAAAATTATTGCAGGACTCTTGGGACCCCCATCTGCTAGAATGCCCCTGATGCCTCCTCCATAAAAATATCACTACTGTTCAAGTCAGGCACCTCTCTGTGTTTATTACCTTACCAGAATCTGGGAAATTTCTTTTGCTTCTAGTAGAAAAATCACAATAGGAAAGATAATAGGACAAGTCATAAATAGAAAAGCAATTATGAGATAAATTTTAGATTAGAATCATTAATGAAACACAAATGTTATTTTCCAAGAGTTTTGATTTCTTCCCTCAGAGGAACTCAGTTTTAATTTTCTCCTATTTTCTTCTAGACTTTGTTTTTCTTAGACAATAAACTGAGTATCTAGGGGAGTTTCCCTTTTTTCTTCTTTTCCATTTTAACTTTTCTGAATATCAACGGTTCAGAAATGTTAGTGATTAAATGTGAAAGATTGATGCTTTTAGATTCCTCCTTCTCTTTGGTTTAGAAGGTTTTGAAAAATAAGTGTGAAAAATGAAAAAGGAAATTAATTAGGGTGAAAAACAGTGAATGATCTCCAGCAGATATCACATTTGGTGGCTAAAGAATAAGAAAGCAGGGCCAAATAATTTGAAATGCTCCTTTTAAAGACTATTTGTGGACTTTGAACAAATGGAAGTATTTACACTGAAACAAAGCAAATAGTGAACAAAGAATAAAAAATAATGAGATGTACTTGAAAACTTTTCCCTGTGTATTTTTAGTGATATCCAGTTGAGGTTTTTTTTGAAGGACTAAAAAAATATTAAACCATACCAGATAAAAACTGTGCATTCTTTTCAGCATTTCTAGAACCAAAAAGTACAACCTCTGCATTAGTATAGATCTATTAGAATTTCTGTAAACCCAAATATTTTGGGGTAGGTGCTAAGTGATGCAAATAAAAATGTTCTGGCCAGTATATTTATAACCTACTAATTTTTCCTTTGCAGGCGTATTTCAAGGAAAGCATGGTCATGACGACATTCATCCTTCTTATGCTGCTAGAATTAAACCTGTCCATAAAATAGATGGGAGAGCACACTGAACCATTTCAAAGGATGGCAAAGTTCCCATGATAAATTAATACCCAGGTCAAACTGCCTGCCTTTAAGGACTCTACACTCCGTGACTCCTGTTCACTATCCATTATATATATATGATGTCTTGAAATGCCCCAATATAGATATAAACACATTCAGCTGAAATTTATTCTCTTTAATATTTGTCTACATCTAGATATTTGTACTGTTACATCCTTCTTTCATATGAAAGTTTTATATTGTAGTTGTGACGAAATGCCCACTATCATCACACTTATATCAATCCCTTCAAGCTACAATATTTTATTTCTTACCATCTCTGTCACATGGAGCAGTTTCTCATAATTGCAACCTAAATGTTTAATGTGACAGAAGTAGGGATGAATGGGAAAAGATCTAAGTGCGGAGTGTGAAAAGGTAACAATGGTTCTTGCTATGGTCTTTGAATTGTGTAGTCTTGATCATACAGATAAAGTTTTGGGAACACAATGAGTTAAGTTTTGTCCTCAGTTTCCATCTTCCCTGCACGATATTGGGGGGTTTTTGTTTGTTTGGTTTGTTTGTTTGTTTTTTAAGAATAAGAAAGCTATCCATGTAGAATTCAGAAAAGAGGACAACTTGTAAAAGACTCAACCCTACTAAGCTGTTTAAAGTGATGCAGCTTTTGTTTAACTATTATTAAGAAATCCCTTTCTTGCAGGTCAATAATTACTTCCAAGTTGCTTGTTTATATTTTCATACAACTATCTCCTTTCTAAATTCAGTAATTTTCTCCGTAATAAGGTATGATTATAAGCAAATTGAAACACTTGCTTTTGTTTTTTGTTTGTAATGCCACTTACTTGTCATAACCCTATGATTTATTGTAAATCATGCATTCATAATAGAAATGGCTTTATTACAGTGAGGGTAAACCAGTTTATAATCAACAGTTTCATTTTTTCAATTTAAAAATGCAGGTTTTAGAGACTCCATTTAAGAAGATGGATACTGCAATGCAGTTCAATTATGGATTTTGCCTTTACTGGTGAGTGAAAACCACATTCCTTATGTGCGTAAGACAGCCTGCTTATAAATTCTCATGCTGGTAACTAAGATACAGTGCTATAATGTGTACATTGCTCTGAAATCATTAATCTATTATGATTGCATAGATGTCCATGTAAACACGCACATGAGAACAATTTGGAAGACTTTTTTGTTTATCTAGTTTCTCATCTGTTATTTTGTATTTCTTTTGCCTTTATTCTGTCAGTATCTTGTGACTGTGTTATTCCTCTGATTTTGGTGAAAAACCTTCTGTTGTTATCACTATGGCTCAGGAATACCATATGACCATAATTTTCTGGCTCTTTGCCACAGACCATAACACATATTTGTTCAATATACTAGAAGAACTGAAGTGCTGGTTTGGGAATGAATAGAAATACTTTGTAAATAATTGTGGTGTTCTGTTTAGTTTTGTTTTACTATTATCTTACCTTTCCTCAACTTGTGCCACTTCTGGATTTCCTTAGCTTATAAATTAGGGTATCTTGCAATTAAACAATTTATTTTTTAAGAAAAATATTTCAGGTCACTTAAGCTATTTCACAGTGGAATCATAGTAAGTTGTATAAACAGAGTAACTAGATTTTGAGATCTATCTGTGTTATTAAAAAACCAAAAGTTAAAACGTACGTGTATGTGAAAATGATTTCTAATATTTTGGAAAATACAGAATAGTTTTATAGATGCATCTGAAACATCATGAAGATCACTTTAAATTTAATAAAATTATTTTTAAAAATTACTTTCTCCTCTCTTGTAATAATAATCTTGGAGAGCATGTGCTGGTAAGACTGGGACCTGTAATGATGACACAAACCAAGACTACTCATATGGGTGTACACAGTGAAGAAACTTCCATCGACAGCAATTGAATACATTAATAGTGGTGACTACTTTGAAATGTTCACTTTTTCCTACTTGTGTTTGATAGCCAAGGTATTAAGGTTTCTGAGCATGTAGCATCTTGTACAGAAATTACATCAGTTAAATCAGGGAATGTCTGCTGATACTATGCAGTTCTTTCTACTTTTTTTTTTCCTGTGTAATCCAATACAGCAATGTACTTTATACCTTTAAGTTACTTTGAATCCAAATAGAAGTTGAAGGTGCTCAATAATCTCCTAACTTTTGAATGTGTCACTTTGTGTTCTTAACCCAGCACGCTGAAGGTGGTGTCTATATCTAACTTCCAATCAAAAACAAATCTGCTCCACCTTCACTGAGATAAGCCTACGTTTTGACTTTGTGTGAGCTCTGCAGTGATTTCTGAATGATATACAAAATAAAAAATCCTTTTTCCAGAGAAAAGGCAGTCAGTACCTCAGATATTTGCTCAGCTTTTTAGATTTACTTAAATTTGAAATAGCCAGGAAGAATAGCAACTGAGAAACCCTAACTATTAAAAAGAGACTTCAGAAAATATTGAAATAAATGTGCATTTAAAGGCTCTGACTTAGCTCTTGGGGATATGCCCACTCATGGTATAGATATATACATCTCCTCTCCTGCCCTACAACATCAATAAAGAATTGCATAGCAGTTCTGGGAAATTACCTGTA
This sequence comes from Aquila chrysaetos chrysaetos, assembly GCF_900496995.4. NCBI lineage: Eukaryota > Metazoa > Chordata > Aves > Accipitriformes > Accipitridae > Aquila > Aquila chrysaetos. Next base: position 20,771,973 of record NC_044019.1, on the reverse strand, counting down.
TTCATTCAAGTTTCTCCAGGTTTTGCAGTCATGCCAGATTAAATTTATGTACAAACATGTTCTTATACCAAACAGATGTGGTATGTGTCTCTTCCAGACACAATTTGAGATTCACTGTAGTAATAAACTGGCTTGATGAGCATGTGTGAGCAATCCCTTTTTTAGTCATACAAGACTATCGGAACTACAATGACAAATACCTCAAAAAGAGGTTTGTTCCAGTGAGTTCATTGCCCAAGGTACTTAGTCAGCCTCCATTTTTTCACCCATACCACTATTTTAAGTGCACAAGCAGCCAATAAAGCCTATGGGAGATCCCCTCTTACACTGGAAGGAATCATATCCAAGGGATGACTGGTACCATCACTGAACTGCTCCACATAAACCGATTTTAGCCAGCCTACGCCTCATCTGCTGTGCAAGTAGGTCGATATGAGGGTGGTTTACCTGCATGGGATGTTCCTTCCTTATAGTGGAGAGCTTAATGGAAAATCAGATCACCATCAGTTATGTTTGGAGGTGACTCAAGAACATTTTCTCTGTGCTTGAGAAAACTAGGATCTTTTGGTCCAGAGCCAGTCTGTTCCTGGGACCTCTTTCAGGTGTGTTCCTGATTCCATGCATTTTCTGCTGGTCCCACTGGGTGCTACAGAAGGTAACAAAGGAAGCATCCGAATTAATTTTATTTGCCCAGGCGTGAGTAAAATAGTTCTAACTCAATCATCTCAGTTAGCTCTTTACTAGGACACGCAACTTCCTGTTCCTCTTGAGATTTTGGTAGCCTCTCCCCACCCCATTTCTGTGATTTCTCACATCATATGTTGTTGTTGTACCCATTGCTTCAAAGAATTTGTGTCTATCCATGGGAAAACAACACTCAAAACTGCATATGCTGAAATACTTCAGATTTTTTCTTCATTCATGGACAAATTCATTTTAAAATGCCTCTTAAATTTGAGGAATGCAGGTGCCATTTGCAGCCCTATTGGTGTTTGTCCTCCACCTGTAGAAGATGTTTCAGTATTGTCTTGTCCTGTGGTAAAAGTTTTTCAGGGCTTCAGTCTTTCCTGCTTGTTCCACCCTCCCAGTACAATCTCAGTTAAACAGTGGCCACCTGCCTGTGTCATCTTTCTGAGCCTGCAGCCTCATGTTCTCTATTTCACCTACAGAAATTACTTTTTTTGGTGACCCTTACTTTAAAGGGTTAGACACTCACTGCTGAGTGCCTTAAACTTTTAAACTGAGTTTCTCTGAGAAAAGGCTCTACTTCAGACACATCCTCTACCCAGTTTACTTTTTGTTTGTCTGAGAGTAGAGCTCCCAGCTTCTTCCCCTAACCATTCCATATCCCAGCAGAGGCAATGCAAAAAGGCTCTTGGTTTTTTATTTAAACAGGATTTTCCCATTTGAAATCCCCTTGACTCTTTATTGTCACAGGAAGAAGTGTTTTGGGGAAATTCTACATGACTGTATAATGCAGTTATGGCTGAGTACACTTGTGCCTAGTCACTGAGGAAGCATACCATACCTCCAGGTACAAAGATGTTTAACTGGGGGCAGAACGATGTAGAGGCTCAAGTGTTTCCTGTGGAGCATTTTTGAGGACCATTTCTATTGCAAAAACTTGCCAGGCAGCTATGCCAGGTTCTGTTTGTGCAGTCGCCAGGGACTTTGCTATAGCAGAGTTGTGTAAATGGAAAGCAATTTTGCACAGCCTGTACCAAGAGTTTGTGCTTTGGCAACAGTCGGTTATTACAAGTTTAAAAAGGGAAAAAAAAAGTTACTAGAAACAAACATCAAAATTGGAGTTCCTTACAGGTGATTTGAAACCTCTGCCAGTTCCCAAGATACCTTAGGAAAAAAAAAAGTTTTTCTTCATATTTCAGAGAGAATTACTCAGGACATTTAGATCCTTTTTAGGGAGTTATCAAAAGCTGAAATTTAATATTTAGAAATTCATTAGTTTCAGTTGCAAGTTAAGTCTGCCGGACCTCTTGTCACTGACAGTAGCAGTAGAGACAACATCAGGTGCTGAGTGTGGCTCAGTTGTTGGCCAGCTACAAAGGAGCTTGTATGCTGAAACAGTACATACCATCACATAACGGCCTGCAAAGCCCCTTTTAGATCAAAACGGGAGGATTTTGGTATTTTTTTAAATGGTCACTGCTTTCTCCTAACTGCTTCTTTACTGGTTACTGCTTGCTAAAGGAACGTCAGATCTGGGTATATAAAAGATGTTATCAGGCTGGAATGACTTAGTTCTCAGAAAGTCCCTTTGGTCTTGATATTTTCATTACAGTGGATAGTGTTACCAATTACAATTTTTTTGGCAATAAAAAATCAGCTTTTGAATTGAACTGAACTTCCATCTGATTTTTTTTTTTAAGAAAAATTTCTAACTTTGCCATTGCAGAAAATAGTTTGGAAATTAGAACTGTAAAAAAGATAGGAAATATTTTCAAAAATTTTTCCACAGTTTCAGAGGTTTTTCTTTTTGTATTCCGTGGTTGATAATTGCTGGAGGTGGCAAAACTTTAAGTCAAAGATATGAGTACAAAATTGTCACTTCTCAATGGTGTGTTAGTTGGCATCCATGGTTTAGCACATGTCTAGCTGATGGATTGTACCTTCCTCCTGTGCAGTATTATCACAATTCCATTAGCAGAAGACCTGGATATACCCAGTTCTTCCTTTTATTTCCAGGAGCATTGACATAAAGTGATCAGAGAAAGAAAATGACAGGATATAAAGACTTAGGGGCAGAGGTGTTAAAAGGTGTTTATGGGAGTTAGTGCACAGTTCACACAGTTATATTAGCAAAAATAATTCATTAGCAAATTCTATTAGTGTCTTTTGAAGTTCTTAGCCAGGGAGATCAAGTGGTTTGACCTAAGGTGACAGCAGAATTTCAACAACTGAATCTGAATCATCTTTACTGTCATCTAGCAGTTATCATGGATGAGACAGTATTTATTGTTCAAACAGATTTAAGAGAAATGTAGAAATTGCAGTTTTAAAATGTAATTCCAAAATTACTACTTGAAGTGATTCCTCCAGTACTTCCTCTTGCATTATCTTTATGCTTAATGATAGTTTGTTATTTTTGCCATTAGAACATTAAACAGGACACTTCCCATCAATGTTATTTATACCCATTTTATTTTGAGGTACTGTCCTCCTACTGCAGTTTTATTTTGGCAATAAATACTAAATACTAAATACTAAAATACTAAAAACCAGTTGTATTTTATTCCAAAACATTTTTAAATGAATGTAATGCGAATCCCAAATCCACGTTTCAAAGTAATTTCTTCAAATATAATACTTTCCTAGCAACGTGTCAATTAACTTGCAGTTGTCCTCATAGTTTAATATCCTGCAATATTCTATACTAAAACTGACACTGAGGTTATTTTATTTAGTTTATGTTAAAACGGTGTAAATATTGCTCTTGAGATAATATATCAGGAATACAATGGCTGACTGGGAATCACACTGATCCCCAATTGATCCTCAGATGCCATTCAATTTTTTGTTTGGAATTATAGCTGGGAAAAGAGAGACTACAATTATATGACCAAGACATCATCAAAATAATGCAGTAAATCAGCAGAATATAGTGGCAGGTCTTAGAATAGAATAGAATCAAGAACAGAATCATAGAATGGTTTGGGTTGGAAGGGACCTTAAAGAGCATCTAGTTCCACCCCCCTGCCATGGGCAGGCACAACTTCCACTAGACCAGCTTGCTCAAAGCCCCATCCAACCTGGCCTTCCAGGGATGGGGCATCCACAACCTCTCTGGGCAACCTGTTCCAGTGCCTCACCACCCTCACAGTCAAGAATTTCTTCCTTACATCTACTCCAAATCTACCCTCTTTCAGTTTAAAGCCATTACCCCTTGTCCTATCACTACATGCCCTTGTAAAAAGTCCCTCTCTGGCTTTCTTGTAAGCCCCCTTGAGGTACTGGAAGGCTGCTGTAAGGTCTCCCCGGAGCCTTCTCTTCTCCAGGCTGAACAACCCCAACTCTCTCAGCCTGTCTTCATAGGAGAGGTGCTCCAGCCCTCTGATCGTCTTCGTGGTCCTCCTCTGGACTCTCTCCAACAGGTCCATGTCCTTCTTATGTTGAGGGCCCCAGAGCTGAACACAGTGCTCCAGGTGGGGGTCTCATGAGAGCGGAGTAGAGGGGCAGAATCACCTCCCTTGACCTGCTGGTCATGCTTCTTTTGATGCAGCCCAGGATACAGTTGGCTTTCTGGGCTGCAAGCACACATTGCCAGGTATATTTATCCTATTTAAAAAAAACCCCAAACCACAACATCTCTAGTTGTATCTAATGTCTTTCTCTCATAGGAATATTCCTTTTTCATTAAACCAATGCAAACAAAGCCTTCATTTAAGTGAATGCTTCAGGTTGGTTTTTAGAGAGTTAAAAATTTTATCATATCGATATGTTTCCATTACAAACTACTGCATTTTGACAACAACATCCAAGGAGCAAGAGGTGATGAAATCACCTAACAAATTGCTATTCTGTGTTCAATATCCATTAGTTCACTACATAATTTCAAATGTTCATTAGTCTCATGAAGCAGAGACCTTATCTCAGCAGGTTTTATAATTGAAGCTGTCTGTTGGGAGTGAAGGAGAGGGAGATTGCAGAACATTGTTTTAGATGGAGAATCTTGGAACATATCTTAAAGGACTAAGGGCATACTGAGAAGTTCTTTGGTCCTTTTAATTTTCTCTGTATCCCTTTCAAATATAGGGTAACCTCTGTCTGCAATTCACTGTGATCTTAAATATACTCTCTTAAAAAAGTGATCCACAAAGGGAAGAAGAAACGTCTTTTTCTCTTTTTGTTTCTTTTTGATTTATTAATTTTCAGTAGTATTTTCTGTTTCTTCCTGGTATACAAAAGGGCTGAAAACTGAAGGTTTTACTCTGTAGAAGATAACGTGTTTAATGTTAGCAATACAGGTACTGCCTATTCAGCCTTTTTTGGAAGCCTTGGTGTCAGAAGAAATTATCAGTGAAGCCTTGTCACTGAAATCCAGTTGAGTCAAGAAGGTTTTTAGTCATAATTTCAAATAATTATTGTTTGGTTTTGGCTCGTAATTTACTCAAATGAGAAGCAGAAGCCTTTGTCAAAGGTTCCACATCTCTATTCTTCCACAAATGACTTGAGACACAAATCTGAATACTTCAGTAACTTGTATTGTAGAAGAAGGACTGCACAAATGACCATCTTCAGAAATATCTACGTTTTTTAAAAGTACCCTATAAAAAAAAATTTAAATAATTCCCAACACTGTTGCCTTCCATGTGTATCAGAATACACAAGACATTAAAAATGTGTTTCTTCCATTTTCCTACTAGCAAGTACGAAAACAATATCCCCCAAGTCTTGCCATTCATCACAAATTCTGATCAAGTAGAAAGGAATTTTTGGGTCAAATGGCTGTTCTTGATAACACTAGTATAGTCTGTTGTGTGCCAAAATGTCAACTTAACTTCAGGCAATACCTTTAGCTTTAAAGGTAGAGGCCCAAATTCTATGTTGTGCTGGATTACAGACACTGTTCTGTAAAGTAAGAAACGTGAGCATGGTATATAAGCTGGCTCAGGTACATAACACCAAGTTTCAGACTAGTGGAGACTGAGAGCTAAGTGTTTTATCACAAATAAGAGAGCAAGATATGAATAGGAACTCTATCAGGAGTCTATTAAAGCCGTCCTCATTGCTGCAAGCCAAGCCTGCTTGCTGCAGTTATAGATGTATGTTCGTTTGATATAATTGAACAATACAGAATGAAAATATATTTATCAGACTACACTGAAATATGAAAGGGAAAAAAAAGGTCTGGATATATGCATTTTCTCCATATCCACACAAAAGCCCCCAAAAGCCTCCAGTAGTATTTCTAGGTTCTATACTGGTCCCAGGTGATGCTTTTCTTTTAGTCTTGCAGTGACAGCAAACCTTTAACCAAAACACATCTTTTACTGAAGCCTTCCTCATAAAAGGCTGAAAGACCTAACACAGAAAGAAGATGGGCTGTCAGGAAAATTGATGGTGGGAAGGAATCTCTGCTTTTCTCTTTCACCAAGTGCAGACAAATTGCCTGGTCAGTTACTTAAACACTTTCCACTGTTCTAGTTCTCAAAAGTGGTCTGTGCAAAGTAAATCAAATTAATTACATATAGCACTTTCCACAATGAAATGGTAAGCCCACTCAAACAGAAATCAACGTACGGTGGTGTTGTAGTTGCAGTGTTGTGAGAAGGCGTTTTAAAGTTTAGTTGCGTACAGTTGCCAGAAATGGGTTTCTTCTTCCCCTTCACAGGCACAATGAAACTAGTTATTCAGGTTTTGGCTTAATGAAAATGGCATATATTTAGTTGATGGTAAAGCAGTTTTAAGGACAGCAGTAGAAATGATACTGTGTTATGGCACAAGAAAACTGCTGTTTTTTTGGAGGGGGGAGGGAGGTGAGTGAAAGAATATGGTGTGAATTTTTTTAGTGTATTTTGTTGTACAGTCTGGATTCTGTGCTGTGGTTTTTGCTTACATAATATTGTTCATTACATATTTAGATTTAGTGCCACTTTTGTGTGACTGACAGTGTCCCCTTGTCGCTCTCTTCTCAATAGGACTCGAACCCCAGCTTGCCCCATGCTCTTGTTAATATTAATGACCGTATCCCCGCTGTGCGGGTAAAATCAGAATAGCCAAAGTTAATAGGCAGAATGCGTACAAACTGGTCTGAAAAGGCTCCAAATAAAGCTGCCTGCCTCCATTTGTATGTATGTGCATGTGAGTACTCCCTGTTTATTAAAAGCTGCTACTGTTGGAAAGAAAGAAAAATTGAGTTACCTGGGGGGAATAATACTAAGATAAATTTTCTTATCTCAGTCATGAGTTCCTGCTTGTTTCAAAGTAAGGTCTCACTTTCCTGATGTAGTCTTACTTCAGAGTTATCTGTAACTGTTGCCCGTGAAACCTTGAGTTCAGGTAAAAGATCAAGGAGGTTGATGGAGAGCATGAATCCGTAAATCCTTGCTCTGTGACTGTGCTGCTTTTCAATGCTCCTCATTTTCCTGTGTGTTTATTTGGCTTCATTATTATTCTCAGTCCTTATTTCCTATCTCATAGCCTCTTGCTAAATTTTCCTCCTTCTGATTCGTTGATTGATTTTTTTGAAAATACCTCTCAATAGTCAGAATGTGGGTTTTGCTGATTGTTTCCCTTGGAACAGACTGCAGAGAAAGCTGAATCTACTGCGACTAGGGGATCCGATTCTCACCTTTTCCTCCCTTCTTAAAAGCTTAGAGTAATGTCGACAGACCTTGGTAGAATCAATGTGCATCATGAGGACTGGAGAACAAGTCCTGTAGAGTTTTAGATTCTTGTAGTGGATCTCAGCTTCAGCACTTAGCAAGCTTGAATTGAATGAAATCCCTGTTGGTCACACTCTGTGCCACAAATTGTGTAAAAGCCAGGCTGCAGCAGTCACTGCAAGATGGAAAGATTATCCTGAATCCTGTTTCTCTTCCTGTTCCTACTGTCCTACTTAGGACACAGGGAAATTGATTTTCCAGCTTAGACTCCAAGGAGAGAAACTTCTCTGAACTGATGTCTCCCAAGATAGAACAAAGTCAGTTGATTAACTGGAATAATCCACTAATAAAAGTAGAGCAGACCTAGATCGGATAGCGACAGGGTGGCTTAAAGACATGAGGTTTCTCTTTTCAGGCTCAAACTTCTGAAGCAGGAATAAGAAGCAGAGTGTGTGTGTAGGCAGATGAGGTACAGATGGGGCTGTCTGGATGTGATTCAAGCCAGGTGTTTTGTCTCCTGCCTTCTCTGCCTTCCTCTCCCTGTTGGGTTTATCCAGTCTGCCCTGCCAACCTCAATATGCTGTTTATTTCTAGCAAATATCTCCTGTGTTTTCCTACAAATACCATTTTTTTGCTAGTCCAGGCCTTCAGAGGTTTTTCTAGACCACAGGTAGAAGTTTGACATAGCTGGAATAACATTTCTTCTTCTTTACATTAGGAGTAGCTTACTATATATACTTCCTAATATGGATAGACAAACCGTTAAATTTGGTTCTTTTCAAGAATGGTAACTCTGAGACATTTGCGAGTTGTTGTGTTATTTTGAGTGTGTTTGAGCAGTTTACAGGTACTTGGGTAAGTAGTTTCTTCAGTCAGTGAGGAGAGGTTTCTCCAAAGACTAACTGTGATGCTTGGAGTTCATCTCTGTAGTGTCTCTTTCCCCTTTGACTAAAACATAGGCCTAGGGCTAGCGGCCATGCATTAAAGAGAGCCTTTTTGAATACAGCTCATCTTTTATATTTTACTGGATGTGTAATTGTTAAAAATTCATATTATCAGTATGTTTTCATTTCCTCACCAGAGTAGCCAACTTTCTCACCTTTGTGTTTCTATTGGTACAAAAACTTGATATAATTTCCTCTGCATTTTCTCAGTATTGTTTATTGACTACTTACCCCTCACCCTAAGCCAAAATCCATCTGAAACATACCTAGGGAGAAGCTTAGCTCTGTAGTGCTGCTTAGTAGAACTTTGCGTTGTCTCAATGTAAGCATATATTCTTTGGGCATGATATGACCTTAAGAAAGAAAATATTGCTTCCCTACAATAAGCTAACTTAAATTTTTCTAGTCTCAGTGGACTGACACCAACACAAAATTATCTGTTATTGGATTATATTCAGTTAAAGATTTGAATGTTGAATATGAAATTCTTCTACTTTTTCATAGAATATGTAATACTACATAAGATAAAATATTTTGTGTTAGAAAGAGATCCAAAAAATTGAAAGAGAGCAGGATTTCCTGCCAAAACAATATTATCATTTTTGTTTGCTTGTCCTTTTGTATGGGGGAAAAGGGGAGGAAACAGAAAGCAAATATTGTTCCTCCCCCACTATATATAAGCTTATCTAAAGATTAAGTCATTTTGTCTAGTTGGAAAAATGCAAGCAGAACACAGTTACACGATATACTTACTTACATTTTTTTCCATAAATAATGAAGGATTGTTCCTCTAGATGTTAATTTTGGAAGATTTCTACATGTTTTCTTGTTCTTGGTAGACCAGTTTCTAAATACATATTAGAATCTCAAAGTTTCGATTTTTAAGACTAAAAATTACTTCAGTCTTCTCCTCGTTGATATTACAGAAGACTGAAGATATCAGTGTTTTTCTAATCCCAGCTTTCTAGATTCTTATTCTTAGCTGCAGCCTGTTACTAGTGTAATACCTTGTATGCACTGTGCAAGAGAAAACCTAGTAATCCAGAATTCTTGTAGCTGCTGGCAGCTTTTTCTGTTTAGATATGCTCAGGATCTGGTTTGCTTTATCTAAGCACAACACTTTAATTGTAGATAAAATAAAGAAATTAATGGAGGATTTTGTGGGAAAGAAGCTTTCTGTTTAACCTAAATTCTTAAATACAGTTGTCTTTTTCAACTCTGTCTCTGTGAAGAACACTTCCTAGTTAGTTACTGTAAAAAAAAATTTTCTTTTATTATGTGTTATGTTCCATTTCAATAAAGTTTGTTTTATAGTTCAGTATTCCTGAAAAGGAACACTACTGTCTGAAATGTAGCTTCTCAAATGTAGCTGAACTGATGACTCAATCCAAGTAACAAACCTTGGCCCAGCCACTGATCATTGACAGGTTTAACTTGGCAAGCGCAGTGACTTCTGTAGTTATTCACAGTTCCTTAGCTTTCTTGCTTCTGTCCTGCATTTTCATAATTTATGGAAAACAAGTGACGTATAAACAGATGGTGTCATATATCTCACAGGTCTATCTCTTGTCTCTATGCTGTGGTTACACACCTAATACAAAAGGCGCTGACACATCCCTCGTTCTGTCCAGGATGAAATGGGCTGCCCTCTGTAGCAACATGACTTTTACAAGAAAGGGATACATCTTCCTCCACTGTTGTATTTTTGGGGGAAGTATTCTCTGAAGAGCATGAATATATGCAAGTCTTAGACTGTCTTTAATACAACTTGTAACTCCTTCGATCTTTCTGTTTACTTGTGGGAAATGAGCACAAGTGCTCTGAGGTGCACTTCTTGCTGCTAGACTTACAGCCACTAGAAGTGATTTTCACATTACTCTGTGGTTGATTTGTATGTAGACATTTATATTATGTAGCAGTGATTTTAGGGGGTGACTCTTTGTGTAGAATCAAGGACAGAAATGAGTGCATTGTATGTAAGCACAGCCCAGCAACTTTAAAATTAGAGCTGTGCCTACTGAGCTTAACAGCATTTAGACAATGGCTGATCTGTAAGACCAGGAAGAGAGATTGTTCTTTGTGTTCTCTTGTGTGGCAGAATGGGGAACATCTTTTAACTGGTCAGAACATCTCATAGTGAATGTCATAGCAAATTCAGCTGTGCATAGCAGTTATGCAAGTAGAATGGTGTGGCAGTAACCTGCAGAAAATCAGAGTAAATCAGGAAAACCTTTTTCTGCCTAGCTATTCTGCTAAATTTACCTATGCAGGATGCCAGAGAAATGAAGTAACCTTCTTCTTTAGTGCAAAAGAAGACAGAAGTGGTTTCAAGCCAATAACATTAATGATCTAAAAATATTCATCACATAGAAATGTCCATAGAGCTTCTTTTTGTGAGTGTTCACAATTATCCAACCCTGCACAAAACAAGAGGTGCTCATTATGTATTATTTTAGCAAGCTATGTTTACAGAATAATTTATCACAATGGTAATTGTCTATTTTAAGATTAACTCATTGCCATATGCGGTTTCACAATTAAAAATTAAACACAACAGATAGAAGGCAACTACTTGTCTCTGAAACACTATTGTTAGTGATGTCCTCATCTGTAGATAATTAAATAATGGATCAGGTATGACTTGTTCTGAACACTGGCAATAATTATTTATGTCTGGTCTCCCAAGTTGTTATTAAAAGGTTGCAGTAGCAATGAATGCCATCTGAGGAAGACTAGAAGAATTTTTAACAAGGTAGTTAGAGACTTTTTTTTTCCCTGATTTAACTGTTCTTCAGCTGAAGTGATTCCTATTTCTTTCTCCACTGATGAGAAAAAAAACATTTTTTTTTCATTAAATTTATAGCATGCAGCATGTGTGGACTGTAATTCCCCACCACAGTGGTGTGTAGCCCTTTGTGCCAATTGTTGTCCCCTGAACACTAACGGTTTGCTCTAACCTTTTATTTTAGCAACATATTTCAAGCATCTGTAATATTTTGAGAGAGGTGAAAGAAACAAAACTGTTCGTTCTTTTAGCAGTATCTAACAGTTTAATATCTTCTTTTAGCCCAGATTTCCATTTCTAGCTCTACAGTATTACCTCCTCTGACAGGTAATATTAGTGCTCTGTCTTTAGCCTTCTCCAGAGCAGGGCCACGAGGCCCAGTCAATTCCCTGTTGCGAGTAACTCGTGCGTTCAAGTGAGACAAGGGGAGTCAAAAGAATCTCAGTAGACATAATAAAGGGGGATGAAGGATGATGTTTAGCGCTTACATTGTTGAAATTAGCTGACATAGAGACAGTCCTTGATAAGAAGAGCTGGTCCTAAGAACCAGCCAATAAGGTAAAGACAGTTCCTGATAAGAAGCAGGAGCAGGCTCCAAGAGCCAGCTAAGACTGGCACGTCACAAGATGGTGAACTCCTGCTTTTCAGGAGGATATTTGCCACGCGGTACAACTGACTATATTATGAACAATTGCTAAATCAGGAGCTTGAGGCCCTAGTTCCAGTAGGTAATGTAGAAGTTACAGTACGTAACGTCACACCGGGCATTGGCAGCAAGGGCCGCAGGGCGGCGGCCGTGAGGGGAGGCCGGGCTGCCCGGTGCCGGCCAGGGCCGGTTCCAGCCGGTTCCAGCCGGTTCCAGCCGGCTCCGGCGGCCCTGCCGCGGGGCACAGCCCGGCGCCTCAGCCACGGGCGGCGGCACCTCAGGGAAAAACGTCTTTAAGGAAGGGTCCTGAGGGGCGAGGGAAAAAGCGTGAGAAACGTCCCTGCGACACCGAGGTCAGAGGACGTGGCGGGGAGGAGGCGCTCCGGGCGCCTGAGCGAGGATGCCCCTGCGCCCGGGGAGGAGACCGCGCTGCAGCAGAAAGTGTTCCCTGCAGAAAACAGTGGCCCATGGGGACTGCGTGCTGCAGCGGGTTCTCCTGGCAGGAGCTGTGGCCTGTGGAGGAGCTGCGCTGGAGCAGGTTTATCCTGAAGGACCACAGCCTGAGAGAGGGCCCGCTCCGGAGCAGGGGAACCTTTTGTACTGACCGCAACCCCTGTTCCCCATCCGCCTGCGCCGTTCGGGGGGAGGAGGTGGAGTTGGGAATGAAGGAGTGAAGCTGAGCCTGGGAAAATGGGGTGGGTGGAGGAGAGGGGTCTCATGTTAATTTTGTCTTTGTTTATTTGTTTAATTGACAATATGTTAAATTTCCCCCAAGTCAAGTATGTTTTGCCCATGACAGTAATTGGTAAGTGATCTCCCCATCCTTATCTCGACCCACAAGCTTTCTCGTCTTATTTTCTCCCCCTGTCCGGTTGAGGAGAGAGAGTGAGGGGGCAGCTGGGTGGGCGTCTGGCAGCCAGCCAGTGCCAACCCACCACAGATGTGCAGGTTGAAAATTGTTTTATATAAGTCTAGTCATCCTTCACTTTAACCTGAGATTACTATTTTTTGACCGTTTTAAGATTTAACAATATTTCAGTTAAAGCCATCTCAGTGCAAATGCCTAAACTTTAATACTTACCTTGTTAATTGTACTCAATCCTGGGTGCTGGGTGCCTGAAGTTAACTGATATACACAAAATCTGGCTGACTGGTGCATGAGGAAGGATGGTCTAGGGGTTTTAGAGTCACAGACAGACATTTTCAGGAAATAAAACACAGGCAAGTATAACCATAGCACTAGTTAGTTAAGCAGAGCTTAAAAATTACACAGCAGAGAGAGGAAATAATGGGTAAGAATCAAGAAACAAACATATGGTTGGAAAGTGAGAAACTTGAACTATGAGGAGCCAATGTGAAAAGCTTCCAAATATCCCTGAATCTTGCCATTGCTGTCATATTTGATGTGTGAGTTTCCAGAACTTCAATGAGAGAATAAATGCTGCAGACAATTGGAAAGCACTTGTGCCCTGGTTCTTCAATTTTGCACTTTTTTGGACATGACAGACCATATCCATATGAGTCAGTGAGATAAAGATGTTCCAGCACATGTCGTATAGAGGAGCTAGAGAAATAACACCGACACATCGTTCCAACGAAATTGTCATAAATGATTACTTAGGGGGTGAGAAGAAACAAGTTCACACTATTTATTGGAAAAATAACAGTATAAAGAAAAAGCACTGAAGGATCATTAGGTTGTGTCATACTGTGAAGGGTAACTAGCAACTGAGTTGTCTTCACATGCTCAGCATTTGGCAGATAATCGTTCCATAGTTCTGTGGTTCTTAAGACAGCAGGAAAGTCATTGTATCTTGATTCCTTTTCTCTTTTATTTGTATGGATCTCTGCTAAGGAAACCCCTTTAAATCATACTCATTCAGGAAGCACTTAAGTCCAGTGGTCACACTGATATTGTATAGTCGGCTGTATAGAGATGGATTTAAACCTCTAATGTAGTCTTTTCCTGAACTCAGAACACAGTCTCAAACCACTCTCAAAATGTGGAGTTAGAATATCTGGCAGCAATGTGGTTTTCTGATCCAAATCTTGGATCTGAGTCTATAACCTGAATTTTCTGGGATTATTTTAAAATCTTAGTCTATTTCCACCACAACTTGATTTTTTTTTCCCCTGCTCAATCCAGATGGCATTAAAATAATTTTGTGCTTTATTATATAAACATAATAATTGCATGGCATACAATTTATAAAAATTGTCTTATATGTATAGTTTTGTATCTATATCAGAAAGGTTTCTAAAAATAAACATGAATTGTTTATCCCTATTTTTACAGGTGGCATCAAACATTTATAGAATGAATGCTGCTCATCATTGCTTGCTGAGTCTGTGACAGAGCTGGAGAGAGGAAGAACTGAGATCTGATTCCTAACCCTAGGCCTGTTCCTAGACCTGCTCATCTCTAAGTCCAAATCTTCTCTATTTCATATGGTTTATTTTGCTTACAGCAGAGTGGAATTCTTGTTTAAAATATTTTCTCATTATGGATGTTGAGAAGGTGCACATATATGCAGGAGAATAGCATTTGAATATAAAAATAATTTTTGCAAATTGGGGTAGTAATTTCAAAATTAGTATTAATTTTGAGAATAGCATGTGCAAGATGCTGCGAATGAGATACTACAGCACAAACAAGGGTGAGAAAATAAATTGATTAGTAACAATTCCTCAGGAATGGATTTTGGTATTACAGCAGTTTGTAAATTGAATGTGACTCTAAAGTTTTAAATTATTGCAAGAAGGACAGGAGCCATGCTGTGTTGTATTTGAAAATGGCTATAGCTTAGATGATGTGTAAAATAATGTCTCTGCTTTGCACAGCATTAGTAAGGCCACAGTTATGTCTAGCTTAGTGTATTTGAAGCAAAATATGAACCATCTGAAGACAGCTAAAGAGCAAGCAACAAAAGGTTAGAAATCCAGACAAGACATCTTAGACCGTAATGACCTGGGATTATTTAGCAGAAGGACATAATTTGTTCTCCACATCTATGATTAACAGAACAGGAATTATTAAGCTTAAATTGCAGTGAGACAGGTGCAGGTAAATATTAACAGCTTTCTAATGGTAAGACAGCAAAGTAGATTTTTGAATCTTAATTCTCAGAGGTTTTAAAGTCAGGTTAGATAAATATCAGTTAGGACGGACTTGGATATGACCCATATTTGCCTTGAAATGGGGCTGACGTCATAAATGACTTCTCAAGATCTGTTTCAGATGTATTTTCTATGACTGTAGAATTCACTGGGAGCTCCACTGAAATGTAGCAGCTAAGTCAGTAACCCTTGAACCGAAAAAGATCCACCATGTTCTGTTATTTTCACTACCTTTGTCATCATATATATGAAACTCCCCAGTCATCATTTCTCTACTTCCAGTTTACTGGATGACAGAGAAATAGTTAACCTTTATAGCCAATAATACTTCACAGTGACGTGAAACTGCAATGATATTGTGTCTTCTATTGCTAATATGACTAGACAGCTTGCTTTTTTCCTCAAACAAAAGCAAACGGATTTGAAAGATGGCAAACAAGTATCAGATAATTCTGTCTCTTATCATTAAACAAAGATTCAAAGATAAATATCAAAACAAAAATTCTATTTCACATCCAACTTCTTGCTCTTGAGACCATACTTAATATAGAGTTAACTTAAACTAATTGAAAATAATAAAGTATTTGCATAATTGTCTTCTGGAGATTGTTGTTGTTCAGTCTGTTTAAATCTCCTGGAACACATGAACACAATGCTTTGTGAACTTGCTATTCCCAATTTTACCAATTTCATCTACACTAAATCTCATTAATACTACCAGTAAGTACTAGAAATATTGTCTGATGTACTTTCAGATTAATTATGCTTGTGGCAATCTTTGCTTTATAAGAGGAGGTAATTCATTCAAACAATAGCAATTCTTTCTGAATTCACTTCAAATGTCATTATGATAGAATGCAATTTTGGGAATAATGCAAATGTAAGTTTCAGTAGCTGGAAGCTATTTTTTTTTTAATGAGGTATGCTCTAACATGTACTGCAGTTTCTATCACTGGCGTGGTAAAGAAATACGGAGACAATGAATATAATTAAATTTAGTATTGGTGTAATTCATCTGAAGCTAAAGCTAAATTTAGGTAGGTGCTGTATTTTATTTATGCAGATGACTCAAAAATAGATGATTTCTGCCAAATCATGCTTTATTGAGGTTCAATATCTAGTTTTACTTTTGTTATAGGTATGAACTCTATGCTTATTCTAAATAGGGAGAGCTTGATGTATTTCAGGAAGGAGAAGGCACAGTTCAATGACACATGTGATCAAAGGAAAAACCTATCTGTCTGCCAGGAGGCTGAAAAAAGAGGAAATGGTAGCCCTATTAATAGCTGTAATTTTCAGAAACATCTTGCCTGTATGCTGGAATTTTTCTTGTTATGCCCTACTATGGAAGACAAGCACCCCCTTCTTTTCCACATGTAGTGCAATCTTGTTTTTCCTGCTGGCTGGGGGATTTATGTGACCATATAAACAGAAGCAAGTTAGCTTCATTGTGAATGTTTATTTCACTGGTTTTCAATTGGTAAATCATACCTAGAGATGGTGTGAGTTTTGGTAGTCTAACCAGGACTCGTTTGGGGTGGACAAAACTATGTCATGGGTATATTATCTTGAGTTCTCTGGTGTTGCTGGGTCTCTGCTGGGAGGTAGAGGTGTCAGTGGCCTGTAAGGAGACCAGTGGAGATAAATAATATCATGGGGGGGGGGGGGTGGTGGTGGTGGTGGTGGTGGTAGTAGTAAGGTCAGGGATTCAGGGATTCAACCTGAGAATGAGGAGTTGAAGGAAGTAATGAGTTAGGTAGTGCAGAGTTTGTAGTGCAGTCCTGTCACTCAAGTGATGGGGGGAAGAAGAAGACAGCTTAAGAAAAAAAAAACAAACAAGAAAGAACATTTATCAATAGCAAATGTCTATAAGACGGGTAGTTTTCTCTGGCCCCTACAGAGCTATGTTCTACAATTTAATAGATGCTTTGTTCTTACAGACTCTCTGTTCCACACAGCTTCAGCTTTACAGATCAAGCAAGGAAATCAGGAAGGCAAACATACTTTTTCTCGGAATGGTCAGTCCAATGGGAAATATCAAGCCAGGAAGCTATTAAAATCAAGATATTCCATATTAAGATTCCCATAAACATCTTGAATGTATAGAATAAAAGCTGCAGAAAAATAGTAGCTATGTAAAAATATTCCTTATCTGAACTTTTCTAAGTGTTTTAAAACAAGCAGGACAGGCAAAGAAATACTATTGGACAAATCTAGGCCAAATATTTAACCTGTATGAATCTCTGATCACTCTTCCTCTCTATTGTCCTGGGATTATGTTTTCAGTATGTCCCTTTGGAAAAGTCTTTAATGCCTGTTGCAAGTTACTCTGATTAAAGTGCTCTGATCTCCTTATACACCTGAAAAACCAATGGGGAGGAGAAGGGTACAGAAGGTGATGTATAGCCAGAGGTCATATCACAATCATAAAAGACTGACTTTTTAAGGCTTTTTTTTTTTTTTTTTACTACATTGTGCTGTGTGATAACTGAGAAATTATCACTAACTGCCTGTCTTATATTTTAGAATTGTCTTGACTTTTGAGTGTTTAAACTTGTGCCTTCATCTATTCCCATTAGTTTATGATTTGTATTTTATTTTGAGATTTTTATTGATATTGTATATCAATATTCTAACAACCTAGGCTCAGATTATTAAATAGATTAATCTGTTGAAAATCTGAGTTTTTTCTTCTGTATATGAATTTTACTGTCATTCAGATAGAACCGTGTTGAGACTGTGGGACTTGTGAAAGTATAAATGTCTGTATGTAGGCACAGTCCAAGAACTTTGTTTTCTGCCAGTTAGCTTTGTGAAAGAAAAGCCATCTTGCATTCAGGGAGGAAAAGGCTTCTGAGCTCTAGAGAAACTGGAGAGTTTTCCAGTTGTATATCTTGGTTTCATAGGGACTACGAACAAGACGCAGAATATGTGTTTTAAGCATCTAGCCAAATAGCGGATTTGTGCTTATTTCTCTTTTGAAACTTGCCCAAAACCCCTGGAAAAGGATAACTATGTGAATAATGATGACTGTATCATGTATTTGAAATATATGCTATATATTTAAATTGCTTGTTAACAGAGACCACAGAACCGTTTACATCTGGAATGCTTTTTAATCTTAGCACTATGTTTATCAGAGACCCTGATCTCCAGTCCTGTGTGAATACTGCTCTTAATTTCTCATCTGCGTAGGTGAGCTGGAGTGTAATCCTTCAGGAACAGTTCCCTTGATTTCTTGGTTCAGGGCCCTCATGTATGATGTCTTTTGTCTGACTCAAGTTCCTCTGAAGTTGTTTGAGAGAGAAGGCAAGATAAAGCCCACCTAATTGTGACTACCCTGTTCTGTCCCCAGCAGTTCTGGTTCAAGAGCCCCCTTGGCTACTAGTGCCGCTGCCTAGAAGTTGCCTCTTGTACCCTCTCTGCTTTGGCAGGCATCTGCCAAAATCTCTTCGTCTGGATGCTGCACTCTCTTTGGGAGTAGGGTATGCCTACTCCCATCTGGTAAAAGACTTCCTTGCTACTAACGGGAAGGAATCTGTCAGAACTGGTAGTGTTACTTCTCATCCCATCAGACTCTCTAATTTAACAGTGTACTGTGTCAGATCTGCAGTGGACGTTAAGAGGATTCTCTAACTTGTGTTCTTGGTATTTCTCTGACTGCTCAGGCAACTTCAGTAACATCTGGCTTTCATCTTCACCAAAAACTATGAGATTGTTAACCAAGTTTTCTTACTGAAACTATAACTTGTTTACCAACATTTTTAAATATCTTTTCTGCATCTGGACCAAGTATGATTAGAGTTAATAAATTATTTCATAATTTACTTCTCTATAACCTAATTTAATCTAACTGCTTTCTTGAAAATAAATCTTATACAAGATCATCCTAAAAGTGAAAGATGGTATTCTTTTACTGATGTGAGTCTTTGAATTCCTGGATTTCATAAAAATACCTATAAGCTGACATAACAAATTGAACAAATGAAACTTAGGTTGACAATTTGAACTGCTCACTGCTGTATTTAGCAGAGCTTACAAGCTTGTAATGCCATCCAGAAAGGTCAGACACTTTTTACAAATTTTATAGTTATAAAACTAGCTACAAATTTTAATAGTCAAGACATTTTATAAAACTAAAGGTATGCTAAAATAGAGATGATCTAAATATAGCAATTTTCTATATATAATATGCATAGCAGGAACTTGGCATGAATATTGTACGCTCAGAAACCCACTTAGCCTTGACTAACCTATTTTCACCTGCACATGGCTGCCAGAATTGCTATTTGCAACAGATAACCAGTTTGAGCCTCTTAATATACATTGTGTATGTAGTCTTTTTAACTACTTTTTACCAAACACTTGCATCGTCTTTAGTCCAGGTTCAGAATTAAGGGGAAAGGATCCATGTGACTTAAACAGTTCACGAACGTAGCTGCATTACCATGCTGGCTTTTGGGAGCAGCAAATATAAATTGTTAGGCATATATTTCATTGAGTCGTCACAGAAATTATCAAACAGGACTACTCCTACTATGAAATAAGTAATGTGAAAATAACAAGCTTGCCCCAGAAGCAGCCTTCTCTGAGCGCAGCTGGTGATGGGATGAAGGAGAAAGGTGCTATTTATGATTAGCTATTATAAAGTAGCTGTTGTCCTGCTGTAACACCATCAGGTTCCTTGCTTTGGTAGAATAAAGTGAAACACTACAATCTGGGGAAGGTTCTTTAGTGTAGGTTTGGATCTTTTCTGAATTTAGACCAGAAAAAAAGTTTTACTTCATAACAGGCTGTAAAGCTTATAGGGGGCCATCATTTTGAACATTTATTCAGAACACCTTTTTAATCCAGTGCAGTTATCAACTCAAGTCTGACTATAAGAAGTATGAAATGATTGATGCTGCAAGAAAATATGAGGACTTTCCTTCCAGAAGATGTGTTGTTACACATGTTGGTATGTGTTCTGACACTGAGTGATGAGTTGAAAGCAGTTGGGCATAAAGAAGCAAGGCAGAGTAAAGAGGAAACCTCTGCATTTGAATAATGTGGTACTGTAACAGCTAAGACTAAGGAGGCCTGACTTTCTGACTGAAAAAAAAAAAAGTAATGAAAAGACTAAGCACAAGTTTAAATATTATCAAACTTTCTATTAAAACCACAGATTGCTTTGTTTGTTTCCTTTAGCTCTCAAGTTTTAAGGGATCTTTCTTAGGTTTGGATCCAAGGTGACTGTTAAAAATGAATAGCAAATAGAAAGCACGTTTTAAATCTTATTTTCTGTGGCACACTGTATCTTCCTCACTGTGTCTCTAATATCAAGCGCTGCGTCTGTGAAATCTGGCACCATTTGGAAGCCAACTTCTACTGGGGCTAAAGACAAATTTCTTCCATAATGGAAATGAAACTTGATCTTTTCATAGAGTATTTCATTTTCACATTAAACTTGTAGTTTTTCCTGTTCATTCTTCATTAGCTATCAATTTCAGCCTGCGCTCAGAAATTGCATGAGCTAAAGGAACCATATGTTTGAGATTATATTTTAGGAAAACTTTTCTGATTTGTCAAAATTCCTTTGAACTAGGTTTCTAGCATTTTCCTCTAAATATTTGAAATGAGGTATTTGTGAGCCAAAGAACTGAAGGATTTCAGTATACTGTGGAATATGTGAAATGTCTTTTAAATAATTTATGATAAAGCAACATAATTAGAGGTTTATTAAGCTTTAATTTGATGCTTTAAAATTAAATAACAGGAATGGTGCAGTAAAATGCTTTTAATTCCACCTGTAGTGAAGGGCATATCAGCTAGCCTATGTACCCTTACCTTACAAATGGATCAGCTCAAGTACTGACAGCACTTTTCTATAAGCTTGTAGGTCTGCTTAGCTTGGTATGATGGTAGGGTTTTTTCCAGTTGTCTGTAATTTCAGCTAGCTTGAAAATCTCTGTAGGGCATTACTTTGTACAGTACACAAATAAAAACAGGATTTTTGGGAGGAGAGTATCCATACCTGTAAGAAGGAAAGTTTCGGCAGTAAGTTGGAACTATTTGAAGCATTTATGGGGGGAATGTGTGCTTTAAATAAGGAAGAGGTACATAGGATTTTTTTATTTAGTCTATTATCCTGAACAGGTATCTTCACCCCTCTAAGAAATGCTGCTTTTCCAAGAAGCAAAAAAATCTACCCAACATGTACAGTTTGGTGTACAGAATTGACGTGGTCAGGAAAAATGGGATGCAAATTACAGATGCAGTCAGACCTGTAGGAACTCCCTGTGTATATCTTGGATGTAGTGTGGGAACTATCCCTATCACCTAAGAGGTTTCCCACAGAAACAGAACAATATTTTAAATTGCAGTGTGCTTCATAACCAGGACGGTGATTTAAATATAAAGATATATATTAAAAAAATGTATATGTATTGTCAGAAATGTCTCCACCAGTTTGAAATGTCTTAGGTTATGACAGCAATCCAGGCAGCAGGTCTTCAGCTTCATGAAAGAGCCACAAACTTTCATTAGAAAGTACTTAAGGTGTTGCCTGTTGTCTTGCTCTCCTCCATGTTTTGTCAAATGCTTGTTTCTTTTATTTACAGCTGGGTAGACCATGTTATTCCTCAAAAATGTATGCTGTTCCCAGAGGCAACTAGGAAAGTTGGGAAATCAATAGTTAGCAAAATATTTTGAGAGAGAGCTTGAAAGCTGCTGAAAGGATTTAGAAACATAATTCATTTGCATGGGACTTATTAATAACTGTAATTTTGAGGATATGTTTTTGAGGACAGTAATTTCCTGCAGTCATATAGTTACAATCAGACAAAATAAAAAATGTTATTCCAAATCCATGCAAAACCAGCTTTACCGAGTAAGAATTGACATTTTTTCCCAGAAGAAAAAAAATGTTATAAATTATAATAGTCCTCTCAATTTTTTAATTGGATGGTTGGCATACTTTCAAAGGCCAGATTTGCCATAATAATTTGTCTGGCTTACCTATACTTAGATTATCTATAGTGTGGCCTGTTTCTTCATGTGTTTCTGTACAGGCTTCAAGATCTCTCTGGTCCAGTGATTCTTTTATGGGTTGTTTTGCTTAGACAGCTGTAGGCTGAATTCAGGTTATAAGGGAGGACACAAAATTGTGCAAATGTATGTTTTTGAAATATCTAGGAATAAACTCATTATCTAGCAAAGCAAATAAGCATGTTTTTCACACTTACTGTTTCAGGAAAGGATATGGTTATAGAGAAATGAATTACAAATTTATTTCCTGTAACAGAACAGGAAAAAGAAAAAGGTTCATAAAAATGTAGCCAGCAGTAAAAGATAATTTCAAGATTCAAAAAGATGATTTCGAAAACAATCTACAACCATTCCTACCAGTGGGTTTTGTGAAAGTTAAGAACAAATGGTTCAAACGCAGGTAGCTCAGGCAGTTGGAACAATCCTCTAGATTTTTAAGTGCATATATAATCTTCACTAAATTCCCAAAGCCTTTGAGATTTTCCCATTAGTGGAAAAAAGCCACTGTTCCAAATTACAGTTTCTAAGAAAATGGTTTGCTGCCAGGACTTCACACAGGAAAATAACTAGTCCTGGAACTGAAACAGATCTTTTTTTAAACAAGCCTAAAAATCTGAACAAACTGTGCTCATTCACTTTGTGGAGATCCACCCTTGTGACCTAAGCAGGCTCTGCTAGCCATATGCTGATAGATATTATGCAAGTGCTGTATGTGCTCTCATTTGATGCCTGGAATGCCTTCAGCTGTGTTTAAGATTTATCTGAAGCTCAAAATAGAGAGCAAATTTGTCTTCTGCTGGCAGAAGTGCTGCACTTGCTTTTGAAACAACATTAATCCTGAGCAGAGACTACCCAACTGAGAACATTTATGAAACTGTATTTCAAAGACATGAATTTAGTTGTGAGAGAGGTTGAAGACTGAGACCTACTGAATCTTTGGTATGCAAAACCTTGAGATGAGAGCAGGTGGAATGACATGCAAGAGTTTGAATGTTAAAAGAGAAAGACCTAAACCGTGATAGAGTCAAGAAATCTAGACAGAATTGAAAGAAGATTAGCTGTCAAACTGAAAATGAAGTAAGTACGGTTGTTTCATTTACTGTGTATGCTTTCCACATATTAAGCACTCAGGATTCTGCATTTCAAAGTTAGAATATGAATTGTGTTGAACTACTGTCCTACAGCTTTTCTAAACACCATAGATGTTATACACAATAAGCAGAAGGGACAAGAGGTGCTCAGTCCGAGAGGGTGTAAGACATACCTCGTGCTCAGTATTGCAAGTGGGATCCTCACCAAAGGTCAGATGAGGTGCTTTTGGGAGGCAAAACTTAACTTGAGCTCTGAGCTGTATAATGAATTTATAAATGGTATCCAGATTAAGCAGCTTAAAATTAGCTTGCACATCTCATTATACTTTTGTAACTCATCTTGTATGCAGTATAGATATATTTGTAGTAGCTGTCTGAGGGCATTCATTAAAAAATGCAGATTTTTTTTCAGTATGCAAAGTATTCTTTTTGTTTACAGTTCTCCAGCTCTTGTATTTGCAGCTCTCAAAGTTAGCTTTATACCTTTAGGCCATGAGACATTTTTTCACCACCTTGATTACAGAATCAGTCATTTTAAATTATCATTTGACTGGAAAGACAAGAATAAAAACACAAATTAAGCTTTTCTTAACAGATGATTCAAGGATGAAACACACTTCAACACAACATCTAAGACAAAATCAAATTGGATTTGAAGAACGTTGGCACTTTTTTCCAAAAGTTTTGGGGGCACAGGGTACAATTGAAATTTGAAAAGAGGCCTAATATTCAGAGACAGGGAGATGTTCAGAACATTATGAGAATAACCTCCCTGTATACAATGTGAAAGTTGTTAGCAATATTGAAATTTCTTAGTCTAACTCAGTAGAATCAAATTTTACACAGACTTCTTTTCCTGATTTTCCCCAAAACATTTTATATTATTTGTCTGTTTAGACAAATTCACGTTTGTCTGTTTAGACAAAATCACCTATCTTCCTAGGTGACATTCCCTTCTAATCTTGCCCACAATGAAAATTATACATCCATTAGCTATGGTATGATTTTGGAGTCCTATAACTGCGTACTGTTGTTCTTCATACAGATACTGTTAAGAATGTCACTTATGGTTTAGCTTTGGTTATCTAGCACATGAAAAGTCTCAGCTAAACTGGAGAAAACTACTTTTGTTGCAGGAAGTTATACTAATGTAAGTGATAGAGCTTCCCATTCAGAAACAAGCTTGTATAGAAAAGGCTTGATGGTTTGATGAAGATTGCAAAGCATATAAACTACTAAAAATCAACAAATTATTAACAACATTCTGCACTTTGTGTGCAAACTGAAAGACATTCCCTTTAAAACTGTTGTGGCAGCTTCAAATTTCACTGGAGTAGTTATAGAAAAATCCAGATAGTAATTTCTCTTAATACTATCTGGCTATGCATGAAAACTATCTCCTATAATTTAAATATATTTGAATTTGAGAATATTGGTACTTATTGTAAATGCAGCTTTCAGTTCTGCTTTTGTACTTTGAAAAAGATTTTGGTTATTTTCAGTTAGTCTGCTTTGAAATTACGGTTAACAAGAAAGATGGAGCAAAGCTCAACTAAGGAAGAGAAGGTAATTTTGTGTCTTTGTATACTTGGGGTATGTCAAAGAAAGTGGAGCAGATACAGCTTACTTGGAAGCAAAAAGAATAAGTTTATTAGGAAAGTTTGTTCCCTCCAACTCTGATTGTGTAACCCTGATGCGATTCAGCACACAGCTGGCCTTGACATACACATCATAGAACCTTCCACAGTCCAATGTTGATTAAAAAGTGAAATGTTTTGTGATTTTATTTTAATTTTTTTTAAATAAATTGCAGTAGGCAGCTAATGGCAGCTATGAACTCCCCACATAGTCACGAGATAGCTCTCCACAGTGAAACAGAGTATATCTGAAATACATTGCTCTTCATGCTTTCCATTGGCATACGGACTCCTACATGTTTGTTTAAAAATAACATATATTAGAATAGCTTCACAGAAATTGAGACTAGCACCATTAGTCAGTAACCTCAGAAAAGGGAGGGTAAAATTATGCAAAGCTGACACTTTCTTACAGTGTACTGTAAACATTGGAAATAGTCATCTGCTGCTGAAGTCCTACAGTGTTAGAGAAAAACAATTTGAAAGATATCAGAATAAAGTCATGAGTTGTAAAAAAACCTAATCTGAAATGAAAAAGAACCCTGTTCTGATCTCTGTTTACCACAGTGATGTTGCAGAACAGCACCAATGAATCATGAATTGTAACCTGCCAGTGTTATCGCTATCACTGAAGTCGTCAGACTTGCTAGGAACTGGAAATCTCCAAAGTCAGGTAGGAGATAACAAGTAAACATGTCGTCTCCACTGCTGCTCGAATTATGGGGAAAAAGGAAAATTTGCAAACAAAACATTGATTAATACTGAACACTAGTCTTACTTTTCTAGTCTCTGATGATTAAACTGGAGATGACACCATAAGCACTTACTGAGGAAAAAATACTGCTTATTCAGTTTTTCTTTTCCAGGTAAAATATTATATCTGACAATGCAGTCAGTAAGGGGAATCACTCAGTCAGAATAGATGCAAAATATGAAGTCTCTCTATTAATTGTTTTTGTCTCTCTGTTTAGTAATTATACATTGCGCTTTCAAACCTAAAGTTTTAAAAATGTTGACTGTTGAGAAAATTTCACACCATGAGAATGGGTTAGTTACTGGGGAAAATAAATAAATGAAGATAGCTTAAGAAATGCTATCAACTGAACACAATTTCCAACTTTCACAGTTTTGGTTTAACTTGGTATAGCTTGGGGGACCTATGTCTCAGTTTTACTAATTTTGTGGCGATAATATCTGTTCTCCATCAAATTACTGCATTTTCTTCCTTATTATCTCTTTGCAATTCAGCATTTGAGTTAGTTTTCTCTTCTGTCCTTGTTCAAGCTACCAGGAAGTCCTTCACAAAACTACATTAGGCAATTGATAAAGTCACGTATTAGATTGTGTTACTCATTAAATTGCACGCAGTACAGATTTCCTTTTGACCATGAACTCAAAGTGATCATGAGTAGCTGCTTTGCTTATGTTAATGGAGTATCTAACTTGATTTTACAGTGGTGGAAATGATCCATTGCTCTGTTGTGGGGGTGGAACTCTTTTGCCAGATACAACTTTTCTATTCTTACTAAGGAGACAACAATTGCTTTTTAACAGTGCAAATGAAGAGCATCAGCGTAATGACAGTTCTCTCAATATTTGACAAATTACGTTTGATTTTTTTACAATTATAATGAAAGTATTAGTAGAACTTACGAACATTAAGCGACAGTTCTTTCTATATTTCCATCCAAAAAAACCACTTATGTATTTTATAGAATTTTTTCTCCTGGATCCTAAATTTCCTAAAGATAATAATTTAAAAGAAACATGTAAAATTGTATGCATAAAATTCTTTTTGCCTCTTTCATTGTGTGAGTTCTGTGAAAGATGGATAAATAATCTTGGCAGTTGTTTTTGAAACTTGAATTTTGTGAATGACTGTGGCTCAGTATCAGTCATCATATATACAAAAGTTCAGTTTTAGAAAAGACTTCATTGTAAGGTGTTTTTCCTTTAAAGTAACACTGGAGGCATATAATGTGTTTTAAATTGTTTGCTATATGTTCACAAGATCTCTGGACTGAGGACTGATGACCAGTACACTTTGGTGTATCATATTTCACATACCTAAGCGACAAATCCTTTCCAATAGCTAAGCTCTCCTCTGTGTAATTAAAAAATGAATAACTGAGGAATATTAAAGAACAAAACTCCAAAACCACACTCTGAAGCCAAAGCTGACTATGTATTTAAGGAAATAGTGGTGCATCATCCACTGATACAATTGTACCAGTATATTTATTTAAAAATAAAACTGTGCTAGTCCTTTTCTTGGGGATTAATTGTGGTTTTGGATTTCTTACATTAGCTGCTTATATTTGCACAGTAGTATTTGCAGCAGCATAAAACATTTTCATATAATAAAACCTTTTCTCCTTTAAGGGACTGCAATGTTTCTCTTAGCCATTTTATTTTGGGAGGGTTCACCATAAGTAAATGTTTGTCTTTTCTAATGGTTAATGCTAGTTATTATTCTGGCTCTTCTTATTTTGAGATTTTGTGGTGGGTTGACCCTGGCTGGATGCCAGGTGCCCACCAAAGCTGCTCTATCACTCCCCGCCTCAGCTGGACAGGGGAGAGAAAAGATCACAAAAGGCTCGTGGGTTGAGATAAGGACAGGGAGAGATCATTTACCAGCTACTGTCACGGGCAAAACAGACTCGACGTGGGGAAAATTAGTTTAATTTATTACCAATCAAATCAGAGTAGGGTAATGAGAAATAAACCCAAAATCTCTGAACACCTTCCCTCCACCCCTCCCTTCTTCCCGGGCACAGCTTCACTCCCGGATTCTCTACCTAACCCCCCAGCGGCACAGGGGGACGGGGAATGGGGTTTACGGTCAGTTCATCACACGTTATTTCTGCCGCTTCATCCTCCTCAGGGGCAGGACTCCTCACACTCTTCCCCTGCTCCAGCGTGGGGTCCCTCCCACAGGAGACAGTCTTCCATGAATTTCTCCAATGTGTGTCCTTCCCATGGGCTGCAGTTCTTCACAAACTGCTCCAGCGTGGGTCCCTTCCATGGGCTGCAGTCCTTCAGGCACAGCCTGCTCCAGTGTGGGTCCCCCATGGGGTCACAAGTCCTCCCAGAAAACCTGCTCCAGCCTGGGCTCCTCTCTCCATGGGGCAACAGGTCCTGCCAGGAGCCTGCTCCAGCGTGGGCTTCCCACGGGGTCGCAGCCTCCGTCGGGCATCCCCCTGCTCCGGCGTGGGGTCCTCCCCGGGCTGCAGGTGGAGATCTGCTCCACCGTGGACCTCCCTGGGCTGCAGGGGGACAGCCTGCCTCACCGGGGTCTTCCCCAGGGGCTGCAGGGGAACCTCTGCTCCGGCGCCTGGAGCACCTCCTCCCCTCCTTCTGCACTGACCTGGGGGTCTGCAGGGTTGTTTCTCTCACATGTTCTCATTCCTCACTTCTCCAGCTTCACTTGCTGTTGCACAGGGGCTTTTTTCCCCCTTCTTAAATCCGTTCTCCCAGAGGCACTACCACCACTGCTGATGGGCTCGGCCTTGGGCAGCAGCGGGTCCGTCTTGGAGCCGGCTGGCATTGGCTCTGTCGGACATGGGGGAAGCTTCTAGCAGCTTCTCACAGAAGCCACCCCTGTAGCCCCCCTGCTACCAAAACCTTGTCACGTAAACTCAATACAGATTTCCAGAATAGAATTCCCAACTTTTAGGAGCTCTTGCTCAAAAAGCTTTCAGTCTTTGCTACAAAACAAATAAGAAGATTTCTAAGAGGTCACAAGTTCTGGGTTAGCTTCACTTTTTTGGTACTTGGCTGTTCTTTGGAATAAATGCTCAAAGTCTTTCTTAAGTTTTTCAGTTCTCTGCCCTTAGTGAAACTTCATGATGAACTTGAGGGTTTGTCACATTTTTAACCCAATAACAAGCGGCCCTTTCCCCTGTGCTGTTAAATTGTATTGGCTCCAGTGAGTTCACCTCATTATAGTATTTGCATATTCTCTAGTAAGGATAATTTTCCTCTGCACGTCCTTTCTCTTCCTTATTTATCATCTGCAGTCTGTGACTTTTTGAATCACTAATCAGAGTTAACACAGGTTTGGTGATGTGTAGACTTTTACACCCCTGTTAAAGCTGCAACAGCATTCAGTGGCTGCAGTGTGTTATCTGAGCGAGTGGTGCCAATTTCTCTTTTGTTTGTACTTGCAAACAATTGGAAATCAATTGCATTTCTGGAACCTTTTGGTGGATAACAGTGGTTGTCTTGTCTGTAATGGTTGCTCCACATGCTTCTTTTGTTTGACTCCGCCTTGGAACTATATGGGCCATTCTGTTTCAGACATTTGGTGGGGTTTTTGAGGCATTTTAGATCCTATCTTCCAGTGTCTGAGGAGCCTTTTTAAGAAGTGTAATATTACTTTTACGCATCACCTTTTTTTCATCATACTTAACAGAGTACCCCCAAAAGCTAACCTAAAACATCTTTTCTTCTGCTCTTTGATAGAGAACTCATTTGCACTAAGACTGTAAAACTGACTGTTTAATCTGAGATTAGTCACAAAATTCTCTTGAATTTCAACTTTGTTTTATGTTTTATTGGAAAACATCTTTCTCATGTCTTATGTTTTTATCAAGGCCAGCAGTTCTCAGATTTCTTTGGTGCAATATTAGTTAATTCATGCAGTGGAAAATAGCTAAGAAAATGCTTCAGCATAACAGCCGCTTCTGAAACAGCTGTTGTCAGAAACCAGGTACCAACAGAAAGGCAACCTCTGTCTACAGCTATACAGAGAAGCCATCCTGAAATCTGCTGCAGTTTTTTTCCATATACATGCTACATTTTATCTCTGGTGGTACCTGTGACTTGTGCATTCTTCACCTCAGAATTTTCTTACTCTTTTTTTTTAATAAAAAAATAAACTAACGGCATGATAGAGACATACTCTATTTAAAGTGCTTACATAAATTTGACTTTGTTCTGTCTCTGGTTCCATCGGGCTGTTCATAACAGAAATTTTCACAGCTTTATTCATTCTGCATGAAAATCAGTTAAAAGGGGTAAAAAGGGGTGTAAGCGTGTGTGTGTGTGTGAGTGAATGTAAGTTTGTGGTGGAGGGTGGGGAGGAAAAAGACTTATAAATGAAAAAGATATTTGTAGTTTCAATGCTTGTTTTAGATAAGTAGGGTTAACAAACCTTCATATGATCTAGCTTTCCTAAATAGCTTTTCATACTATTGAAATGTCCTGGATGCTGATGGATTGATCAGAATGTGCTGTTTCACAAAGTGCACAGTAAAGGGTCCATAGTGTGTATTAAACTGCAAAACCTGACAAATTGTTTCTAGTATGTCTGCTGCTAAGACACAAGACTTTTGCTGCTTGCTTTAAATGGAAAAACAAACAAGTGGACAGGTTCTCTATTGTACACGGTCAGCATTTAGGGAAGGATGTAGCTTTAGAATTGTACTGATGGCTATGATTGCGTCCTAGAGAGGAAGATGGAGTGTGTTTAGCTCGCTGTTTAACAGGAACATGAAACCTTGTCTGGGTGAAAAATGTTGATGGTTTTATCGATAGGGCTCAGTAAACTGTAAAGTATATGCTGCCATCCATTATATATGCTATAAATTCATGCGTTACCTTAATTAGTTTAAAGCTGTTGTACACTCACTTGTATTTCATTTTCCCAAGCTTGTTTCAGCTAGTTTTAGTTTTTCAATTACTTCCCTCAGATATTTGCAGAAGTTGAGAGAATTTTAAAATTATTCATTATTTTCGTTTTGATGAGTAGGTGAAATATTAATTTTAGTATTAAAGAACAGA
Source organism: Aquila chrysaetos chrysaetos (assembly GCF_900496995.4). Taxonomy (NCBI): domain Eukaryota; kingdom Metazoa; phylum Chordata; class Aves; order Accipitriformes; family Accipitridae; genus Aquila; species Aquila chrysaetos. The sequence continues at coordinate 20,741,600 of NC_044019.1, read as the reverse complement.
ACCAAAATTGCTAAAGGAATATTATACAAAGATACTCTTTCAAAGCAATTTATCTTAGGTACAGAGTTTGTGTTGAGCGAGCATGGTCAATGAAACAAAAAGATGCCAGCAAAATCCCAGGCAGTGAATTCAATTGCATTGTAATTGTTGTCTTTGCAACACGACACTGTAGAGATCAGAAGTATCAATGGGTTCAAGAAGGGATTAAGTAAATTAATTAGGGATGGGATTCCTAAACTGTGTCCTGAGGTCTGGGAAATAGATTTTGTTTCCATTTCTGTGAGTCTGTGAGTGTTCTGCAGCCAGAGGAACTACACACAACCTCTTGGACATTGCTGAAAATGTGGTAAAATTGGTTTGGACCTGCAAAAATTTAGATAACTGAAGCTGTCAGCAACTGCAGTCTCATTTTACTGAAATGGTTTTGTGTCTGACACACCTGACCTTTATTTGTCAGAATTTTGCCTTGGGTACAAAAGTTTTCCAAGCTCTCATCAAAAGCTCAATGTGATTTTATTTGACTTTAGAAAAACACAGCACGTTACCTTGCCTAACTTACACCATCATGGCTTTTGAATTAAAAGGGACTTATTATTTTGGCAAAAAAGACTTATGATTTTAATTAGAAAGATAATTAAATAGACAACAGTTATAATGAGGAAAAACTAAGCCATCTATTTTAAAGTATTATGGATTACTGTAATAATAAAAGGAAAGAGTAGATAAATAGGTAAAATGAAAACTTCAATCACTGTTTTTTTTTAGGTTTTTCATAACTTCAAACAGCTTATATATAGCAATTCAGATTTACGGTAGAAAAGGCTTATCACAGTTTGTAAAAGAGAGAAATAATAGAATACAATGGGCATGTAAAGATTTTGGTTTAATCAGCATTGTAATTGTTATCATTATTGTAATACTATTTTATTAAACCTCGTTTCAGGGTTAGGTTTACCATGCTTCCTCACTGAAGAAAATTCCTTCAGCTGCTGGATTTGGCTGAATAGGTCTAGTGCTTTTTCTAGAATCATTTACCTCAAATTGTCTCTGGAAAGTGCTCTAACCCGTTTGGCAGGAGATATCTCTTTCTTACTGCAGCTGTTCAATTTTGTATAAATAATTAAATATTCATTTGAAAAGGTATTGGCACTCAGGTGTTGCTCCTGCCAGCTGAGTGCCTAACCCCAAAGCTATAGACTCATTTTCAATGCTCTCTATTTGTTCCAATGAATATTTCAGTGTTTCATGTAAAATTGAACAGCTTGAAGAGGACTGACTTTGAGAGATCTGTTGCAGCATGGTAAAAACATTCTTCCCGTCATGTAAAAGAGGCGGAATGAAGTTGTTCATGGAGACATTAGATACAAGGTGTATTTGAACAAGAGTCATGTCACACGCCATACAAGAGCCATAATTGCTGTAAACTCAGGTGTACGGGAAAGGACCATTGGTTTCACTCCGCTTTTTACTGTTTTCTTGGCAAAGTCCCCTTATGATTACTTTTTTCAAAATAGCAAAATGAAATACATATTGTTTTGTTGAAAACAAAAACATTTTAGTGCTTGTGCAAAAAGGAAGATTTCTTGTTTTATTTAGAGACTATAATTCTTACATTATGGATTGATGTGCTGTTGCCTTCTAACCTGCTATTGAAAACTGTCCCCAGCCAAGCATCAAGAGCAGCAAGAGATGGGAATTTATCCGTTCATCGCTCCAGTGTATGAATTCAGAACTACAGGGGGGCTATTCAAGTGCCAAATAATATCTTCCATGTGTGAAATTAAAAAGGAAAAATAAGTACAAGAAAATACTGTTGAAAGTTCCAAGTGTAATCACAAAAACATAGAATAAAAGTCAGGTGTTTTTCAGTAACTTTTTATTTCCCCATTGCTAGTGTTCTGCCAAAGCTGTCCATAGTGTTTTGTTCCTGTCCTGTGGTACAATAGAAAAATAGAGGCAAGAGGGTTAACAGTTAAAAAAATAAATCACATTAGCTGAGTATCAAAAAATAACATTTGTGAAAATTGGGTGGGAGGTGTTATTCAAATTCTGAATTTAAAAACCAAATCAAATCTTTATGTCATCTGTAGTTTAACATTAGCTATTTGTGTGTGTATGCCTAAATATAGATAGATATGTATACAGATATAAACAACTCCCTGGGTATTTCTTCTTGTTCATGTCTCGCATTTTGGAAAATCAATACTTTTCAGTTTTCTAAGCCTTTTATCTACTTTTACTTTTAAGTTAGTTAAGTGCATTCTTCTAAGAATAAAGGCAAATTTAAAAAAAAATACTATTCATAAGAACCAAAAATACTAAGATTATGCTTGAAAGTGTATTTGGGATGAGGACATCATTTCAACAAGATCATTTGCTTCATGACTGTATGTTCCCTTTCTTGGAGTACACTAACACTTTTTTTTTCTCCTTGTGAACAATTCCTTAAAGAAGAAATGTCAGAAGATAAGTACTCTGGTTTTTTTAGTTTAAAATGTCTCCTGATGCCGTCTTTTACGGACTTCTGAGGTCAGTGAGACAGAGTCTCTGATACCTCAGAACCTTGCAAAGTGTGAATAAAACAGCATGGCTACTTTCAAAGAGTCTGTTTTGATCTGATACCATTTTTCAAAGATTTAAATTATAAAAGATATAACGTAATGGAAAATCAGACTCAATATTTGAAACTATTTACATCTGTGCTTGTTTGCCTTTTCTCAGGCATTTTTGGCTGATGGCATCAAATCTATTGAATGCTTAACCTTGATGATAGGTATTTTTTTCAGAAATAGTAGGGTCGATGCAGCCCCAGTATAGGTGGGAGTGGTACACTAAACTGGGCAGCCCTAATGAGGAGTTACAGTTGTCATCTCTCCTAGTAAATATATATTGGTGAGCTGGATATTCTATACCCAAATAGTGGGTTTTTTCCGTTAAAGTAGAAGACTGGCAGCAACAGTTTCTGGGATCTGCTCTATACTTTGCCATGTATCCTTGGTGGGCTTCAGTTTACAAATTTGTTAATAATTTATACTTATAATACTGTAAAAGATTTGACGAAGATTAACCTCAACACTTTGAAATTAGCAGATGCAAAGATGTGTATTAGAGTGCTGCATTAATATTGCAAGATAGAATTATCTTGACTTAAAAATAATCAACATGTATCAGTGTTTCCAGATCCTATCTGCAGTTCAGTATAAAAGCTTCCTGATTGCGGTCTTGCAGGTAAGTGAAACCTCCCTGTTTTTTTCTACTGTGAACTAACAAATGCTTGTCTTTCTCACTTCTGTCCAGCTAAATTTATCTCACCACTTTCCCATCTTCCCTGGAGAAATCTGAGGAAGAAAAATATATTATTTCTCTGAAATGTTCCTCCCAAACCTGGTTAACTGGAGGTGAGAAAGTCTGAACATCTGAAGCGTTGAGCCTGGTGAAGTTACCATATAGTGGTTCACTTTTACTGAGATATACTCTGTTTAAAACGGACTTCCCAGCTCTTTATGTTCACAAGCCTCCGCATACAAAACTCAGAGATGGATTTTTTCCATTCCTTTGGACTCCTTGTAGTCCTTTCTGCCTGGGCAAATGGGTATAAAAACCTAATGATGTCACTACACACCGTGCATGGGATGGGTAACACTTTTTAAAGCAATTGCTTAAAACATGGTTTGGTGTAATTTGTCTCTTGAATGTAATAAAGTGCAGAGGCACAATGACAAATTTCTAAGATGCATTTCAGTAAGATTTAGTTAATTGCCTGAGGATGACTTCTTAAAAGCAATTAGGGCACAGTTTTCTTTAAATATTGCACTGACGTCCATATGCAAGCTTAAGGTCCATAAATGTATTGTAATTATTTTTTCACTAATCAAGGAAAAGTAATATTGAAAAGATTCCAATTTAGAAATATGCATAAATAATTCAGATCTAAGCCAATCAGACTAATTTCCTTGGGGTATTTTTGTGGTTTGTTGCTGTGTTGTTTAATTGAACATAGTCATAGGAGAGTAAACTCCAGACTTCTTTACCTCCCATATAGCAAATCTTTGATGTCCCTTTTAAAAAGTTTTACTAAAAAAATATAGTGTCTAAAAATACTAAAAAATGAGGAGGCGTAATGGGAGCACTGAAAAGTATATTTGCTTTTTTTTAAAATTCTAATGTTTGTGAATATTAAGGGAGCAAAATTGTCTTTTTACTCTGTATGATGCTGGAATGTTGTTTGTTAGCGTTGGTATCTGTTTAGTACTATCCAATCATGTGGTTTTAGGTACATTAGTTATCAAGGACTTTACAAACTGTAGGTAAGTTAACTCTTTAAGCCAGAAATGCTTTGATCTAGTTGGAAAACCAGTTTGAGAGGAAGAGGGAGGCATGGGAACCCTGTTCAGCATAGCTGGCTGCAGCAGCTCCTACTTCAAAGTCTAGAAAACCATAAGGCAAAATGTTTTTTGTTTAACAGATTTTTCTGCCCATTAACAGCCAATTTAGTTGAATCTGATATGTGCTACTGGAAGTGCTAGCTACCAGAAACAGACAGCATATGTATTTCAGGGAACAGAAAGAATCTTTTCTTTTAAAGTCTGTTTTCATCTCCTGTGAATGTTTCTCCCACAGACTTAGGTTTGGAACTAAGTGAGCACAACTTTCCCTCAATGCGCTCTTACATGATTTCTTTTTAAGTATGACAACTACACCTAGATCAACTAGAATTACTATTTCATATCCCCTAGAAACTTGTCCTAATTCAGCTCTGTTTCACTGGTGCAAGTTCCTGTTCATCTCATTCTCAAGTAATTGGAAGTAGAATTTGGTCCTTCTGTCTGCTAGCAGATGGGATATATGCAGCAGTGACACCTACAGAATAAATGTCTGCTATCTAAAACTGATTAGGTTTACTACACTTTTTTAGGCATTTTTAATAATCAATAAATCTAATAGTTTACTGTGGTAAATGTCAACATTTGAATGGTTGAATGCTACAAATTCTTCAAAAGGCCTGTGCGTAAAATAAACTGCCTACAGGTGAGGAACAGGATGTGTAATATCAAATTATCAGTTGCTCTCCATATTTCTGGAAGGTTTTGCCAATGAAACTGCTTTAAAACTGCTCTGTGATACAGTATGCCTCAAGATGCCTACATTATTCCTCGATTTAACCACATCTACAGCAAGTCCATCACTTTTCACGATAGATGCTGTATGGATTTATGCCAGCATTGACCTCTTAAGGGGGATACACACTGAAGTAAACATCCATCTACTTATCACTTAGTAAAATTATGAAATGCCCACATTGCATTCTTGCCATGTGTATTCTGAAGAGGACAGCCAAGTTTGGTAGACCTAGACTGACTAACTTTTTTTTCCCTGCTATATTTTTATACTATGTCAAAGAATGTAAATTTTAACTAGATTCATTACCAAGAGTTCAACATTCAAGAGCAGACTTAAAATAGAAAAACACTGTGTGTGCAAAAGAAAAATGAAGGGATGAATTAAAAACATAAGTACTGTACATTAAGGTGTGAAATGAAATAATTGCTTTTCTTTTGCTTTATGTGCAAGAAATGTAAAGAACAATCACATTGGGCTTGTTAATTAGTGTATTGTATCTTTCTGTGTGGATGTCTCTTTGTAGACAGAAAGATGTTACGACTCCTCATCAGTTGTATCAGGCTCTGAATCATACAGCACAGTCATTATTAGTTTTGCAAATTATAGGAGTAAATAAAGACTTTTCTAGATGCAGCAAAGTAGGGACGCAAAATGACTGTGGCCTGGATATCCACCTCACCTTTCTACAGAGAGAACGAAAAGGAGGAAATTCTCTCATAATAAAAAATTGCCACTTTGCCTCCTCTCTCATTGACCAAGGCACTCCATCTAGCTCTGCTCTTTGTCTTTTCTAGGATAGGCACAGTGTGATTATACTTTTTTTCTCACTGGTTCTTATTTTTGAGCTGGCAAAATTCAATTTGGCTTACGTTATTGAGAACCCTTGAACTGGCTCTGAAAAATACCATTACTTGATTCCTGTGAAGTTATTTCTCAACTGGGGTAAAAACATTATAAAGTTTTTCTTCAAAATATTTATGTATATTAATTTTAAGAATATTATTGTTATTAATTTGAGGCTTAATACTTATTTGAATGTATTTTTCCTTCTTTTTCAAGATATTTAAATAATGTCATGATGTATCTAGATGCAAAAAATAATATGTTGTTCTGGTTTTTATTTTGAATTTCACATTTTAATACATTAGGTTATACACTGTTAAGCCTTCGTTCTCTATGTATGTGTTGTGTAAGTCAATATAGGAAGTAATCTGATTAACATGTTTATCTAGAAATTCTTGTTAGGATCAGTTACATATTAAGTTTGAAACAAAAAAATCTGACTCAGAAAACTTTGTAGTTATTTAAATAACTAATAATTATTTAATGCCACTTCTTTTTCCCTCAAAGTTCAGCTTTGCAAAAGTTATTTATGGGAATCATTAAATCAGCAGTGTACTATTTGCCACATCTCTACCATAAAAATAAACTCCTTAAAAGCTCCAAAGATTTCAAAAAGAGCACATAATGCCTGTGGAGAAACGTCAGTCTGAACATACAGCCTGATCTTATCTTCAGGTGATATTTCCAGTCTTCTAAAAAAGAATGTACATATCCATTGTACAGTAAGTTCTGTCCTAGTTTCTATGGTTTGAAAATGAATCAACACACAGTTCAGGGTGTCAAATGAGTATAAATTAAATTGAGCTGTTCAAAGGTTTTCACTGAGAGAAAAATTTAGATTCAAATTAAAGTGTATCAACTAACTGTCCTCTTCATTTTTCCTGGACAGTACTTCAGATATCTTCAAGCTCTTTGCTTGATAGCATGCTGCAGTGTACTCAATTGAAATGAAAAGTGTTTGTAATTAGTATGGTTACTTTCTTATGCAAAATATTCCCAAGTACTGGAGAAGCTTTAATATTAATATTTTTTTGCTTTGTTCTTCACAGGTTTTAATCTGATAACACATTAATGGAAACAAGATTTAAGGGTTTGTTGGAGAATCAGATATGTCCTCTTTATGAACTGTACAATAAACCTGTGCATACACTGCATTTCTGTTAAGGCATTCCATAAACAAAGACATTTTTGGTGTACACAAAATAATTTTTAATTTTAATTTCCAAGAACTTCTTTTTGATAAAAGCATTAAGATTGTACACTTTTTATGAGTAGCAATTGACAGTGACATTCTGGCCTGTAAGAGAGGACAGAAACCAGTCACAATCCTGTCGTGCATTGAGATCGTGCTTTTATTCTGAAATAGCTTAAATTCTCATACAGAATTATGAGTGTTAGTATTAGAATGAATTTATTTCCTCACATCCATTAAGGAGCTAAGGCACTTGCAAGGCCTTAGCAGAATAGCTAGGGCTCAAGGTACTGATTGTTCAAGCCTTTAGTTGTTCCTTCTTTCATCTTCATGTAATGAGACTCAACATTATTCCTACAGTTTTAGCAGACTTTTGGGGACTTAAACAGTATTTGTTCTGTTAGCTTTCTCTGATGTAGTTGGGAAAAGGATATGTGTATTGAGCAGAGTAATAAATACATTCTGTGAAAAGAATGAAGCAGAAGAGCAAAGAATATAATAGATAAATAGAACAGCGCATGGAATTGTCAGTGGTTAATTCCCCTCATGTGGAGACTGCGCTACACAATACTGAAGGTAAAAATCAATTAAATGCTTTAGTCTGATAAAATTCCCATTAGCAGAATTTCAAAACTCTGAATCAACAGGGATACCAGCACTTGAAGATAGGGAAAGATGAAGAGAGAGGAAAGTCCTTTGGAAAGATGTAGTTCCTTGGAGTATCCTGGTTATCAGTCTGTACCCATGCATTACTATTTCTTCCTCTTCCTATTGATCCCTATAAAATCACGGAGGACTCTTATGGGAATTTCTGATTAATACAAATTTCTATTGCACTTCTCCATTCTCTGGTTTAGGTAGTTGCCTTCAACAAGAAAGAACTCTGATCAGAAACGTGGTTTTGTTTTTAGTTCAGCAATTGTACATGAAGAAATAAAAGCTGATTGACAAAACCCATGTTCTTTATATTGTCCCACAAGTGACTGGTAACAGGCAAAGAATGACTTCTAAGGGCTTTGACACATGAAAAAAGTATTGGTTTTACCTCTCTGAATCTCTCTAGTGCTTGGCATTTCTGCCAGAAATTGGTTTTCTGCTTTTGCCCCTGTAGGATCATGCCCTTCCCGGAACGCTACTCATCAGAAATGGATTTGCAGCTATATTTCAAAACTGTGCTGTCACCCTAAGTAACCATTACAGGGAGTTATCAATTCCACGTTACTCCTGCTGATAGGAATGAGAGGAGAGAAAAAGGGGGTAGAATTAGTGGGCAGAACTATTGAGTAACTGCACCTTCCTCCATATATTCAAGAAAAAATTAATTAATCTGAAAAACAGCCATTGGTGCCAGTGGCTTTTGTATGGAAAACTGAGCACCGGGGATGTGTAAAATAAAACCAAATACATGACACAAGCCTCAGGAGATAGTCTTAAGTCCAGAACAAAGCTTGAATCAGCTATTAACACTTTATGTAACTATTCTCCTAACTTCCATGCTTCCAATATGGGAAAGAAAAGCCTTCTTATGATCAAAGCCAATGAAATAATGTGTATTTGATATGCAAATATGCCTGTTTCCTGTTACTATGACTTTCTATTTTTTAAAAAATGTGCATATGCAAGCAATATAGCTCATAGTTTAAACAGAAGTAAAAATTGCCCTTCTTCCTGTAATATTCATTACTACAAAGGCAGATTAATAAAATTATAATTTAAATAATAATAATATTTTAAGTAATCTCTCTTTTAACAGGAAAAACTTTGGATGAAAACAATATTTTTCTTCCCTCTCTCATCCTCAGTTAAGTACCATAACAGATGTCAGAATATATTGCATTATATAAGTTTTCCTTTATTTCAAACTGATTCTCAGGATACATATTTTAAGAAGAAATCCCCCTTGATTAATCTGGGAGAGAGATGATTTTTTAAAATCTTTACCAGCACCTGACCTTAAAAGGAAGGCAGCTGAATCAAGGTTGTGCCATCTTTGGTGGGAAGCTGTTGTGGTTTGCCAGATAGCAAAGCCGTCGATAATTTTGGGTGGCTGGGCTTTTTTGGAGGGTGAGGTGTAGGGGTGTTTTAGTTTTTTTTCTTGTTCTCCCCCCTAGTTTGGTATTACCTGTTTTTTTCTTTCTTTCTGTCTTAAAAAATATCTCTGAACTCTTGGTTATTCCCTTGCTGTAGATGGGTTTGCTATCAGCAGTCCTTTGGTAGGGAGCTGTACAAGTGGGTGGAACACCTTGGGCCAAAATAAGTACATATTATAACATTACTATAAAGATATTCTGGCAGGATTAAAGACTTCAGTGGAATTGCTGTGAGTTTCCACCAATATAAGTGAGATCAAAATCTTGATCTAAAACTGCTGAGAGGTTCTTTTCCTTAATGTGATGAAAGCTGTCAAGTGCAAAGGAGATTCTGTCAGTTCACAGTGTGACTTCAATGCTGGGTATACAGTATCAAAACTTGTTTTCCTCAGTTATCAAAATGTTTTCTCATTTTTTGATCTTCAGACAGTAAAATAAATCTTGTTTTCTTCAATAACAAGAAGGAAAAAAAAATCTGTCACAAATACTGGTAATGCTTTTATAGTTTGTTCTTCTGTGTTTGTGCCAAATAAGAGCTTTAAAAACATGAGAGAAGAAATTAGCAAATGTGTGGCTCAAAACTCTCAGGAATTCGGAACTTCCAGAGTTAACAGCATTAAAAAACACCAGTTTATTACTGTCTAGAGCCTTTTTTGTTTCCTAAATAAAGAAATGAAGAGGTCATTAGGAGAGTTTATTTCAAGTAGTAACAATTTTCTGTGATCCTTTTTTCCTGTCACCTTATGTAGTATTTAATGGGGTTTGGTTTCTATGTTTTATGTATTCCAGGCTCCTTAACATTTCAAACAATAGAAATGAGATGAAAAGAAGAAAAGTTATAGTCACATGACAGGTTTTAGCTATTAAATCTGTTGGTGAACGAAAATAAAGCTCCCTAAAATACCAAATTTCAAAAGATAAATGAAAAATTAATTAGAAAATATTTTTTATGAGTTAGATTTTATTTACTTAAAAATGATAGTCCTTCAATCACTAGTTGCAAGCAAAACATTAACTGTTTTGTACAAGTAGTTCAGTGATGTCTCACAACAAAGAGAAATTATTTTTATGTGAAATACATTAATTTAATTTTTGTTCCATGACACAGCTTTACAAAGTATATATGTGGTGGGTTGACCCTGGCCAGACGCCAGGTGCCCACCAAAGCCGTTCTATCACTCCCCCTCCTCAGCTGGACAGGGGAGAGAAAATATAACAAGAGGCTTGTGGGTTGAGATAAGGACAGGAGAGCTCACTCACCAATTACCATCATGGGCAAAACAGACTCAGCTTGGGGAAAATTAACTCAATTTATTACAAATCAACCAGAGTAGGGTAATGAGAAATAAAACCAAAATCTCCAAACACCTTCCCTCCACCCCTCCCTTCTTCCCAGGCACAGCTTCACTCCCGGATTCTCTACCAACCCCCCCAGCGGCACAGGGGGACGGGGAATGGGGTTTACGGTCAGTTCTTCACACGTTATTTCTGCTGCTTCATCCTCCTCAGGGGCAGGACTCCTCACACTCTTCCCCTGCTCCAGCGTGGGGTCCCTCCCACAGGAGACAGTCTTCCATGAATTTCTCCAAGGTGGGTCCTTCCCACGGGCTGCAGTTCTTCACAAACTGCTCCAGCGTGGGTCCCTTCCACAGCATGCAGTCCTTCAGGCACAGACTGCTCCAGCGTGGGCTTCCCACGGGGTCACAGCCTCCTTCGGGCATCCCCCTGCTCCGGCGTGGGGTCCTCCCCGGGCTGCAGGTGGAGATCTGCTCCACCGTGGACCTCCCTGGGCTGCAGGGGGACAGCCTGCCTCACCGGGGTCTTCCCCAGGGGCTGCAGGGGAACCTCTGCTCCGGCGCCTGGAGCACCTCCTCCCCTCCTTCTGCACTGACCTGGGGGTCTGCAGGGTTCTTTCTCTCAGACATTCTCACTCCTCTCTCCGGCTGCCGTTTCTGTCTGTCCCAGCAACTTTTTCCCTTCTTAAAAATGTTATCACAGAGGCGTTACCACCATCGCTGATTGGCTCGGCCTTGGCCGGCGGCGGGTCCGTCTTAGAGCCGGCTGGTATTGGTGCTCTCAAACACAGGGGAAGCTTCCAGCAGCCTCTTACAGAAGCCACCCCTGTAACCCCCGCCCCTGCTACCAAAACCTTGCCACACAAAGCCAATACAATATATTTTTCAAAAGTGGTGCTAATGGGCAAGTTTGTTAGCCAAAGACCTATTGACTGGATTAATTTTTAGCTCTCAAAATACACTTTTGCGTAGGTTCCTGAAGCCTACCTTAGTGATAACGTAGCATGACGTAGGTCGTTGTGCCACTGTCCTGTCTGTTCTGTCCATACTGGTGATATATATCAAGAGTTTCAGAGGTGTCCTCCCTGCTGTTATTCACGTAGGAAGTAAATTTTCCCATGCTTGACTGTTGTTTTGTAGCACGATAATACAGTTTTGTAACAGCCAGCAATCTTTCCTGTATATTCCTCAATTTTTACAGCTTTGTATTTATGCACTTTTCACATCTGATTTGTCTACAAGGTAAAAGCTTAGAAGGCCTTTTTAACTTGTCATTTCAGCTGATCATTAGCTCATTTTAAAGAGCTGTTTTCTGGTAAAGGTTTAGTATTTGCTTTCCTTTTAACAAATTTTCATTTTGTATTTTTCCCTACTTTTTAAAATATTCTTGTGCCTCTTCCACAGCTTGTTGAAGCAGTTCAGATGGTTTTTGTTTGCTTCTCCAAATAAATAGCCTTTGCCTGGCATTTTTCTAGTAAATACTTACATAAAAGTTTAGCACAGTCTCTTATCAATAGGCTGAAAGTGAAGGTAGGTTTCAGTTTACAAAGAGATAATCTCTTTATTGTCATTCAAGGGACAAAATGAATCATTGTTTTCTTTTAACTATATTAGTTGTAAGTTTTCCTCTTCCTATTTTAATGTGAGAGAAACAACATTTTCTGGGAAATAAAAGCCCTGTTAGTCAAAGAGAACTGATTGTAGATAAGCTTCTAGTTTACAGATTTCTAACTACTACGAAGTAGCTGGTAATTAATATTACTAACTTGCTATTGTTAACTAACAAATTATTCTAACTGACAGATGTCTTTCCAATCCTTGAACTTTAACACCAAAATTTAGAATGAGCTGCCATGCCCTGTGTTGGTTATATAAACAGATTTTCTTTTTTGCTTCATAATTCACTGATACAGTAGTGTGTGCTGATTCTTCTTATAAGGTCTGGACAACAGTTTTGACTATATTTTGAGTAATTTTTGGGGTATTTCCAAAGTTTAGAAACAGCACGGCTGCAAAAAATTCCTGGTGGCAATATCAATTAGTTAGGGTAAAGAAGAGAATATTATGAATTTTCTTCTGCCTGCTGAGCATTTCCTATGTCACCTCTCCAGTTTGCAGGTGCCACTGCATAAAATAAGATGTAGAATTAGAGACTCCAGGAAACAAGTGTTTCAGGGTAAGGCAGCAGCAAGAGCAGAAGTGTACTCGTCCAGAACAGAGATTTTGGGTGTTATTTAGTTGGTGAGGTAGGGGAGCAGCTACTGCTGGCTCTGAGGGCCTGCTCGCCTAGTGCACGGAGATACCCTGAGGGGTGGAAGGAGGTGGAAGGACTTTCTCTAACCACTTGGGACTGCTCTCTGCCTCACCCCCAGCCTCCTGCCCTCTGTGCATCGCAGGCCATCAAACTGCAACGTGTTCCTTTGCTGGCACGCCACCACCGTTAACCCTTTTCGGAAAGCCTCCCTGCCTGCTCTCCCTGCGTTTTATTTGCTTTGTAGCAAGTGCCAGAATGGTTTAATGACTTCAGGTGGGCTAGGTGAGTCAGGGTCTCACCGGGTGTAGCAAGCATTCAACTACCCTGGGCTGATAGCAAAGCAGCTCTTTTCTTTCTGACCGTGGATGTACCTTCGCTACAAATGCAAAGAAATAGGGGTGTGCTGAGGGAACTTAAAAATGAAGGTTAGTCCTAAAGCTGTGTTTTGAAAGTTTGCGTTAAAACTATGTGCGCTACTGATGTCATAAATCCTCATTTGGAGTACATGTGCTAAATAAGTATTTGTCTCAGTGTGTGTGTCTAGAGCTGGTTTTGTTGCCTCTTACTGTTCATCATGTATTTCATATTTGTATTTTTTCTATGGTCAATGTTTAAAAGATTTATCATGCATTCCTTATTATTATTTAAACTCTGTATTGGAGGGGAACGACAGCAGAGTACGAAGAGAACTTGTTCTTTGTCATAGGGGTTACATGTTGAGGTACACCAAATAAATTTCTAATCTCTCTAACTTTGAGTGCCTCCATTTAAACAGGGTGACTCTTCATACAGGTGTTGCACATTTGACTTATTTCTTTAGAGATTATATATTTTGAGGATATTTTTGAGATATGTGATGCAAATTGAAGAGTAGAGCTGTGATCTCACATGGTGTGATTTGCCTTGATTATTTTGAGTATGTTATTCTAGAACTGTATGAGAAAACGTTATCTCTTTTTGTTTAAAATGAATCCTCGCTATTTACATGGAATCAGGAAAAAAGACATGATTACATGGTAAAAGAAAAGGTAACTTTATCTTTGGGAGTTTATTTTTCTTTCCTTCTCTTTTGCAAGTTTTATTTAATGGAAGGTCAGGCTTTTGTATCATTCTTTTAAAACACACATTATATCCATTTTTGTTGTTTACTGTGTTCTGCTTTTCCCATTTTGGTTTGTGTCACTAGCTTGCTCTCCTTCTCAGAACAACGTATTTTTTTTAAAGCAGCTTTAGAAATTCTCCTATCTAAGTTTGGAAAGAATGTTTACTTTTCAGAAGACCACTGCTTTTTAGTTAGGAAGTTGGTAATGTATTAGAAGAGATATTTAAAAAAGAAAATAGACTTCTTCCTTTGTATTTGCAAGCTTTTTGTGAACAAAAGTAGGTAAGAAGGAACAGTGAGAAAACACGATTTCATAAGCTTTTGTGACTTTGGGGGGAGGGGGCAGTGCTTGCTGCTTCTCTAGTATCACACCTGCTTTCCTGCAGCTGATCAATGCAATAGAGACATTTTTATATACAAAACACTGGTGTTATCTAGATAAAATTAGCTAATAATTACTTTGTTTTATTCTGTTGCCAATGAAAAATGGCAATATCCCTTCTTAGCCTCATGTTTGAATTCCAAAGAAGCCTTGTTTCTTAATTTGGTGATTGTGAACAGTATTACTTCATGTAGGCTGATAAAAGACTTTGTCCTGGTAGAATGCTAGCACTGACACAGTATTTTTGCAGTACAGGTGGTGCAGCTTATTCCTGATAGAGTTCTTAAAATGAGACAGGTCAGTGCTGGGAAGTAACAGAGCATCTGGATTTCATTTTGGGTCCAGGCAAAGAACAGGTGGAATACGTTTTTCTTGAATTAAATATAGGTAATATTTGGGTAATGTGCCTCGCTATAAATCATGGACTGTAAAATAAGGGCACTTCTCTGTCACCTGCAGATGTTCTGTGCATTTAATACCTGTATTTTAAGTATGAGGAAGGGAAGCATTGTACGTATTGGCAAACCCGAGCGGAGGATTTATTTTATGCTGTTCGTATCATGTGGGTGAGTGGCAGGTACTCTCTTTCATACTTTTAAGTAGAGCAGGTTTACATTGCTTTAACATGCAGAAATGCAATTGCAAATGTGGAATCACAGTTGTTTTGCTCCTGCTTTCTTAGAAGAAAGAGTTGAGACACGAATGTTTGTTGTGCGGTAAAATAAAAGATGTGTCAAAAGCAACCCATGGTTACGTGGAGAGAGGCACGGTGGATTTTGCTGTTGGTTGGTTGGTTTTGGGTTGTTTTTTATTGGTCAGGAAACTGAAGCTGCTTGGTGCTGGCTTATTTCTCCCTGTCTGTATTTTTTTTTAGTTCTAGGTCTTTTAAGAGGTTTCTACCGAATCTCTTGCAGCTGAAATTTATAGCAAGGTATGTTCTGGCTATCTGCTTTATGCCTCCTACTGAATTTCACTGAGTTACCTTTCAGCTACCTGCTGGAAGTGGTGGGATTTTTTTTTGTTGGTTTTATTTTGTTCTTCGTTTTATTATAGTAAGCAGGTATCCAAACAATTAGCTTTCTTAGACCTTTTTCTTAAATCTTCAGAGTTTTTGTATAAATCTAGACTGCCTTATGAAATTTCTGTGTGAGGGCTTATCTATATACATATATATAAGAAGTATTGTGATTTAAGTGTATTTATATCACTCTCTCTCTTTCTCATGTGAAGACATTGTACCAATTTAATTTTCTTACATTTTAAGCTAAAAATGTTTCTTATTATACATAGAGAACTACAGTAATAACTCTCAGGTTATCAGTTAAAATAGACAAACAGTAACTCTGCTATTCAGATCATACGTTCAGATAAGATGTTGAGGGAATTTAGCCCAGACCTCATTGTACACTGAATAGCCCACCTGCCCTTGATTTTCTTCTGTCTATCTGAGGAACAGCACTTTTGAAAGAGTATAGTTCATGCATACGACAATACAATATGTAGGAGGCCTTCTAGGGCAACACTACTACAATGTGAATGGAATCATCATCTAGTCTTATGTGCAGCTGCTTTGCTCCACACCAAAATCTGAACTGGCAGGAAAAAAAATAATAGAAGACTTAAAATCTTACAGTTTCCTCGTGGGGGGCTTAGGAGCTTATCATCCTCTAATGGGCAAGGCATTAGCAATGGACATCTTGCCACAGGATCATTACTATGGAAGTTGGGTTTCCCCACTGTCACATTGTTGGAAGCATGAGCTTGAAATGAATGGGTACTGTGAATTGACAGATACGTGACACTTTGAAAAGACATGCTGAGTTATTTCATAGAGAAAATAGGAATCAGGCAATGATGTTGTGCCAAAGCTTCTATCCAGCTCTGCTCTACGAGAGCTGTGAGCAGATAAACAGTGTTGTTTAATGGCTAGGTCCTTGAACTAAGCACCACAAATTGTCAATTTTATATCTGCATTTCTGTGTAGCCAATACCTTTATCTGTTTCTTAACAAATCACTATATATATTGTGCTATATTCTGGCATTGAACAAGATGTTGTGTGGCCTGATGCTAAGTGCGTATTCTAGAACAGTTTACACCTTATTACTTTTCTGTAGAAATACTTACATTCTGGAAGAGTGCTAAACAAGAATAGTACTTTTTTACTTCATTCTCACCCCAAAATGACTTAAACTCCCTGTGTAACTGAACTCTCAAATGAAATACAATGAATGGTTTAGGAGAGCATCCAGGAAAGTGCCAGCAACTCAACCATTATTCATGTCGTGGACTACTAAATGAGTAGTCTGAATCGAATTCTGCCTGTTCTAATCTGCTTTGTGAATACTGAGTTCCTGCCATTGTGTGGTAAATGAAAACCACCACCACAAACTACCTACCATTTCCTTTCATGCAGGTGACCTTCTCAGTTTGGGGGCTTTATTTTATTTTTTTTTAATTTTTTTTTTAAGGAAGAATAAGTGTTCCAGTTGCACTTCCCGAGAAAATCAAGCTATTTAGTAGTTACTAAGTACAGATCAGCTTCTGTCACTCAACGTTAATTCTCATGCTGATGTCCTCTGTGGATAAGGTTGGTTTTGCTGCACTAGAAAGCTGAATCTGTGTATTACCAACAGCTGAATAAATGAGGCATAGAAGTGAATGTTGAATATGTTCAAATCAAACTAATGCATAAAATCACAAATGAAACATGGTATCTCAAAATTTGTCATTTTCCCTTTGTAATAAACATGGTTTAACTCTGTCTCTTGATTTCTCATGCCAGTGTTTGAAAGGCTGCATTTTTGCTTCGAAAATTGCTATACGCTGCTTTTGTAATCTTCATATATTATAAATGGGTCATTAAATTCGGTAAGAGAAAACAGAAAAGGCAGTCAGGCCCTGGATGGCAGTGTATAGATGTATCCATGAAGGAAAGATAACCAGCCATTGCTGTAAAATCAGATGATTTTTTTCCTTTCCGCCCCTATTCCAGCAATCTCCACTGAATTTAAAGGGACATGGACAGGGTCCTTCAGATTCTGCTCATTAACCTCTACAATGGAAGGTTTTAAACCAGAATATGTAACATAGGTAATGCTGAGAAATAATTTTTGTAAAAGCCTCAACAGGATGACTTTTTTCACTGTTACATTTAGCAAATATTATGAAATAAAAACTCTCCTCATGGCCACAAACTTACAGATTGGGGTACAGCTATCCTTGTATACCTTACTAAATATTTTCATATCCTCTGTCTTTCATGACAAGAATGTCTTTGCTTTCTTGCAACTCATGGAAACAAAGGCATTGGGGGAGAATAGGATTATCCCCTGTTTATCATTAACTTGTAATTTGATATCCCTTTTTGATTAAAGTGTTCCATTCCTCTCTGAGGCAGTTGAAACTGTAAATAATTTACAAATAATTTAAATAATTTACAAATAATTTAGATTGATTTGTCTAATTCATTAGCATGAGTAAAGCCTATATGACTGTTAAAGTAACATTTTTAGTTGAAAGGGTAGAAGATGGTTTACACTCTGTTTCATATAGAAATAATGCTTAATGGACTGTGCTGGGTGGGTTATGCTGAATCTTTATTTCAATCTTATGTGAAGACCAGAGGAAACAGCCATGCATGCCTATTGAGGGATTCATGGGGGGGATTACTACTAGTGGCAATTAGCCAATAACAGAACATGCTGTGTGCAATGACTATGGAGGGAGATGCAAGAGGAGGGAGAAATAAGGTACTCCTTCAGTTTTTATTTTGGTGTGGAAACCTGTATGTATGGATCTTGTGTGGCTGTTGTAGAACAGTAAAATATATAGTGAAACAATCCAGCAGTATTGGAAGAGACAGCTTATTTTCCCTTGAGGCCTAGAAGTAGCGTTTGCCATAAAATGTAATGTTGATAATGATAAAAAAGAAAACAAAAATCTTAGGGCATCCATTCCTCAAAGGTCTGGGAAAACAGACTTATTTTCAGTGTATGGAGGAGACTGGAAAAAAATCTGGATTTCATTGGAGCATGTGTGAATGCAATGCTGACAGCTATCTCATGTACTAGAGAGTTTCCAGTTCAGATGTTTCCACTCATCTAATTCAGTAGTATGTTTTGGAAAGAGCAAAGATTAGTCTGATCCTAGGCTAGAGAGGAAAAATTCCCTCCGTCCTTGCCAGGCAGCTCTGCTCTTGAAGTGCTGCTGTCCTGTATTGCCTCAATGAAACTTCCCTTAACGATTAGGCAGACACTTTCGAATGGCATCAATGCAAAGGCTTCTGCAGACTGTGTAACCACAACTGAAAGTTGAAAGTGTGAATCACGCCGACTTGTGTAGGTGAGGGTTAGTCAGCCATGACTTTCAAACTCTCTACTTTAGTTACGCTTGAAAATAAAGCAGTAATTATTATTTTTTTTAATTATTTCTAAAAAAAAAAAAAAATCCCCAAACTACATATTTTGTTTCATTATTTTTCCTAAGCTACATGTCAGACTCTGTCTATAGCTGATGCTCTGCAGTGCACTTGGTTTTATGTACAGTGTATTTATTTCAGTTCCCATTCTGTATGCTCATTGACTCATTATTTCTATTAGAATAGTGTTATCCTCCAGGGGAAAATATTTTACTGATGATTTGTGCCAAAGTAAGTAATTCATACTTTTTGTTTATTTTTTAAAACAACAAACAAAAAAAGGGCAAAGACATCTTTTTCTGGCTCTTATTACTTAAAGTATCACACATTTATGGTAAACACTACGGGTCCTGCAAGTGTTTTCAAAACATATAGAAAATGCGTGAAATTACATGTACGTACACCCATGGCTAACTCCTCAATAGTGACTTACACTTTGTTAAATTTTTGAAGACCATTTTGTATGTGCGATGCTTTCCTTTCAGGGAAGAAGAGTTGCTAAGTAGTAGGGAATTTGTTTCTGTGTTTGTTTTAATTTGATTCTGAGACTTCTATATGTTGAGCCGCTGCAGAAAGGGAGACATCAGGCTTTAAAGAATGTTTCAAGCCTATGCAATCAATAAGTTTGTTTCTTCACTCTCTATACGATGTTCCTTTTTAAGTACTGTGACCGTTTATTTGCTTCGTGGCAGTATATTGAAGAACATTTATATTAAGTGTAGCTTCTTCATAACATATTTCTTACCTGTTTATATGTCCAACAGAAATGTATTTGCATATATAAATATATATTTTTACTATAAACCCACAGAAACCTGAGCAAGAAAAATCCCAAGGCAGAAATCTGTCGAAAAATAACTGTAAAAAGTGTTTTTGTTCTTTGTTATTGCTTATTCAGGTAGTACATCTTATAGGTCATATTCATCTCCTAATAAGTTCAACAGTGAAGTGCACAAGAGTTCATACTGCATTATCCTTTAGGCAAAAATTCATGATTTGACTCTTTTCCTCAATATGGTGAATCCAGAGAAGAAGGTACAAATTGATAATTGAAGGCAGACCAGTTAAAATAAATAAATAAGCCACAAATACAGCTGAAGTACTGCTTCAAAGCTGGTTTATTTGTTTCTGAAACTAATGAAGAAGTTCATAGAATCATGGAATGGTTTGGGTTGGAAGGGACCTTCAAAGATCATCTAGTCCAACCTCCCTACCATGGGCAGGGACATCTTTCACTAGATCACATTGCTCAAAGCCCTGTCCAGCCTGACTTTCAACAATCCCAGTGATGTGGCATTCGCAACATCTCTGGGCAGCCTGTTCCGGTATCTTACCCCCTTGACAGTGAAAAATTTGTACTGTTAAAAAGTGCTCAAAAAAGTTGTGCCATTATGAAAGGGCAGCATATAATGAACAGTTATTTTTTTGCAAATTATGTAGTGAGGTGTTTCTTAATTTCTGAAAATATTTTTGTATTATCAAAGCAGCAATGATGTATTATTATAAATATATTGTTTAAAATATATGCGTGCTCTAGAAACAAAAATGCATAATAAGCACAGCTGGCCCACAACTTGTTGATGAGCCCTTAGGTCATGAAAAAGAATTACAATGGTTTAAGTAATTCTGAAATATTAAGTGCTTCTGGCAGTTAATTGCCAAGGTTAAAAATGTCTTTTGTGAGGATGGTATATTGATTCCTCACCCCCCCACCCCGAGAACTTAAATCTTCTTGCTGTTCTTCCAAAACCCTGCAGAAACAGAGACAAAGCAGCTTCTCCCTATTTTGGATGAGCTGACTAAGAAAGTCAAACCAGAGGCAGAGAGTTTTATTTGCTGACCACTTGGGTCTCTCTCTGGGAGGGAGAAAGGAAACGAATGCAGAGGAGTTAGCATGTCTTCGCTGCTCTGCAACAGAGAGAAATAAGAGAGAAAGGCATTGGCACTGAGAAATTTATGGAGATATATTTTCAATCATTACCAAAAAATTCACCTAGAGGGAGTAGACTATTGCCAGGTAGAAGCCAAATGAGTATTAAATTGATAATTTATTTATGGAAATTTCAATTAACTTTTTTCATAAATTATGAAATTTATCAGAAACAATTTCTTTTTCCAGACAGAATCCACACACAATAACAATTGTTATGGGTTTTATAGATCTCCCTCTGCCAAAAGATTATTTGTCCAGCATAGGATGGCAGAGCCAGCTAGAATAATTTACCATATCATATTATGCAGTAACTAAACTAATTCAAAATGGAAAAGCTGATGTGCTCTTGCCAGCTGTTTGTGCTCACCTTGCCTAATGAAGGCTTTTAATATCATAGACTCATAGAATCATTTAGGTTGGAAAGGACCTTTTAGATCATCAACTCCAACTGTAAATGTTACACTGCCAAGTCCCACTAAACCGTGTCCCTAAGTGCCACATCAACAGGTCTTTTAAATACCTCCAGGGATGGTGACTCAACTACTTTCCTGGGCAGCCTGTTCCAGTGCTTGGTAACCCCTTCCATGAAGAATTTTTTCTTAATATCCAATCTAAGGTTGCTGTCATCCCAGCCTTTGCAGATACCACCTATCTGTCCCAAAGGTGGAGGATGAACTTTAAAGTTGAGAATTTTTTTCTACAGAACAGGTAGTCAATACTTTCCTACTTTCTGGTAAAATGTTGTTCCAGTTCAAGAACTTACGTTGTACTCCATGTTAATAGTGTGATACAGAATACAGGAAGTCCTTGAAACTGTCTCGTCCAAGCCAAAGTTACTTAAAACAAAATAAACTAAAACCAGTCTATTGCTGACCTGAAGTGTTATTAGGCATTTAAATCTTGACTCCAGAAGGAAAAAAAAAATGCAGAGGAGTAATAGTTAAAAAACTCCACAAGCGTGTGAGCACTTGCTTTAGGTACGTGAACAGTTGACACATGATTAATATTTTATTGAACCGGGCCCTTGTTTCAAGGGCACAGATGAATTGTCTTTGTGATCAGATATTGCACGGTTGCTGTATAGCACCGTGTCACATTTGGTAGTAGTCCAGGTGGTGTTAAAGTTTAATTTCTTGTTGAGTGCATTGTTCTGGTTGTCTTTTAAGCCAACGGGGTAATGACTTTCTGAAACAAAATCTGTCTCTAGGAGTCTGCAGTCTTCAAAATGGGTTGAATTTACAGTTCGATATCTGAGTTTCTGACTTTTCTCTGAGCTCCGCTGATTTTGGCGTTGCCTCCAGGTATGTTGTCATTAGTACGGTGTGCACCTATGAGCTTCAAAGTATGCCGTTTGAAAATATGCACGGTTCTTGAATTTCACACCAATTATGGCTCTGCTTATTTTTGTCATTTTGTAAGCTAATATGCTTTGGTGACTCTGTTTACAACATATCACCCTTTCAAAGACATGGAATAACTTCAGTTTTAGGACATATGATTGTCATCTGTTACATCTCCTTGTTTCTAAAGCATTGCTTTTTTTAGTTAAAGGATATTCAGGCATGTGTTGTGTAGACATGAACATAATTATTTCATCATCAGAGAACATATGTTTGCTAGAACATATAGTATCGCTTCGTGTTACTCATTGTTAGACACATGCCAGAGATTTTCCTTTTTTTTTGCGCCAGCTTATGTCAGATATTTTAAAATACATATTTGTTTTAATATCTCCACATGCTCAATGTTTTATTCCTGAAGTTAACACTAAATTAATTGAGTAACCAGTAGTAGCTGATTTCTGTGCTCTTCTTTTGTATGAACAGTGCAATTGTGGCATCCTGACATATTCGATAGAAAATACTGACTATATCCTCAATGGATGAAGAGGCTGGAGAGACGTGAAATGACATGTGATAGTTGTCCAGAAATTTATGACAGAATATAAAGTAGATTTCCTTATATCTTTTGTAGTTTGTTTAGGTGTATGTTTTTTGGGTTTTTTTAAGCTAGTGATGTACTTTGATTACATTATGTGAAGTAACTTAAAAGAATGTCCTTTGAAATAAGAAGTTGAGATGACAAAAAACAAAGGAAGGAACTCTTTCTTTAAACATGGAGAGCTTTCTGGCCTACTCTTAATGAGAATTTATTGTCTTAATCAGATTGATTAGTATCTATGTTATGTAAGAGGTCAGACTACATATTCATAATGACACCTTCCTAGCCTCAAAAATTAAGAGTACTACATGTAGCCATGTTTCTGTTCCTGTTATTCGGGTTTCTGTTGGGTGATATGGTAATAAGATTATATCAATTTTGAGAGGTTCTTCAATTAAAGGGGAAATTTTCCTTTTGACCACTATGAAAATTCAGCATAGGGTGGGAAGGGGAAAGTAAGTTGAGAAGTGAATACCGGCACTTAATGAAGACATACTTGAAAGACTGTAGAAATTTTGAAGTACTAGTTCTGTCATGTGTCTGTGTACTAAGTGTATGAGAGTATTTAGACTGAAGACGTATGAATGTATGTAAACCTCCAAAACATCCGAAGACTAAGAACCAGAGAACTGTTTCCGTGGTTCTGTCAGACAGATCAAACCAAATCTAACTGACCTGTGTAGACTAAGTGATCAAAGGGAATTCATGAGACAGTGTTTCTCACAAAGTCTTATTTAAAATAAGTTTTATTAAACATGTAACATGAACCCTATTCCTGATCTGAATTATAATAAAGAAGAGTCTTGTTAATGCTATTTATATTCAAATATTTGCAAATAATATTTTATGTTAGTTAACATGCCGGTGGGGTTACTGGTACTGCAACGCAGCACAGTTGCTTTCTGCACTGATATCAGTTATGTTGAGGCACTTCCACAAAGAAAATGCACAAACAAAGAAACTAATAGCTTTACCAGTGCCCGAAATTGCATGTGCTGTGCTAAGCAAACATTGTAAATTGTAAACTAATTTAATCTTCAGAAAAAGGAGGCTTTTATTAAAAAAGGCAAAACATTTATAACAGTTGAGAACACCATGAATTCATCAATGCCAAAGTTATATGCACAGGTAGTGTACTGAAAAAAATACTTGCTATTCCAATCAAGTGAACAAGGCATTCTGATTGGAACAAGGCATCAATATTTGTTAGTGTCACTTTCCAGGGAATGTTATTAAATGCCACCTCGTTCAAAAAGAGAGATGTGTTAAGAAATTAAGAAACAAGCTATAGAAGTACGTGGTTCTGACTCGTATAACACTCTCATAAGGTAAACAGCATCTCGTAATACTTCATAAAATATAATCACCAATCCTGATGTGGAAGAAAAGAAATTATATATATATATGTTAGTTGGATATTCAAGAAGTTATGTTAGGCAGGTATGCACTGGAGTGGGGTTGGGGGGAAGTGTGTTCAGCAGTTTTAGTGTTTTAAGATCTGAAACCAAGGAGTTCTGATTAAATTATCTTTCAGGTTAATAACATCTAGTAAGAGATCATGTATTTCACTATTTTGGAGAACTTTACAGCAGGCATAAAATACAATATATTTATGCAAACTGTTCATGGAAATTATGATTTTCCTTAAGAAATGTCCCTTAAAATACAGCAAAGATGAGTTGCATGTCTTACAATTATGTTTTGTTATTCCTAATTGCCTGAAACTTTCTCTGAGACCCAATGAAACTGCTGTTTCTTGGGATTTGTGTGATGGTCTAATTGCCAAGCAGCATAAAGTTTTCTGTAAGCTGTCCCAATTATGGAAAGGACAAAGGAGTACTGAAGTTGAGGGGAAGAAAATGAAATAATCGCATCTTTATGAAGGTGTAATAGCAATTTTCTAACTTTACCAAAACCATAAATCTTAGCTAGTGTGCTCAAGAGGCATCAAGCTCTGAAAATTTGTTGTTCTTATTTTAAAGCTAATGGACAGTGCTTTGTAGTAATTCAACCATCCATTCCAATCGCAATGCTTTTTTTTAATTTTATTTTATACGGAAGAATACAGTGGAATCCAAAGTGTAAAGTACTACCTCTAGTAAAAGTGAAAGAAGAACTAGCTATTTTTATAAAAGCCAAAATAGAGTTAAAAATAGATTTTTACTGCTTTAGGAAGTATCCTTCGATTTGGGAGACCTATTAGAGTTTGGGAAACCCACACATGGTCTGTTTATGGCAATGTATAACTTGCATTATTTGCAAGCCAGTAGTCATTTGCTGGGATAACCCAGCAGAGCACAAGGAAATTGGAAGCTAGAAATAATGAGGATTATGAAGAATCGGTCTGAGAAGGTAGCTCACTGAGTAATCCAGGAGAAAACTCAGACTGTAATGCTGTGTTCACCACGGGGAGATTTTAATTGGCTTTGTTTGACAGATATAAAAATGTATTAGAGGTTTCTTTATTTATTTTAAAATTATTTCAAAACTAGTTTCATATACTTTTTTTTTTTTTGCATTTGAGTTTTACAGAATAAAAATAACATGGACAGTGGAAATCGTAACTGGAGTTCAGTCTGCAATAAGAAAAGCTGTATTTTGAAAGCTTAATGTCAAACATCAACAGGGTTAGATCAGTTTCTGGGCTAGGTCATTTTCATTTGCCAAGCAACTTTGAGTTTTTGGTTTTGTTTTTTTTTTTAAATTAAATAGCTGATAATTTGGGACATGGAAAGATGGAAATAAAGCCCCAACTAGCTGTGCATGTATTACTATCCTGAAACTGTTGTCATACCTTCAATGGGACAGGTGCCGCATGTTTATATAGCCACACAAATTATACTATAATGATGCTAAATTATAAATGTGTAGCCTATGTTCTTTGAATTATTATTTGTCCTTCAAACGTTCTGTGAAAGTTAGGCAGGTAAGCATCAGGTAAATCTGTATGTACAGTGCAAATATCATAAATACATCAAAGAGATAATCAGATTTACAGTTCTAGTCAAATCTTGCAGCAGAGTTAATTCAACCATTGAAGATAGATTTGAAAGTAGTTTTTAAATTAATTGTTTGGTTTTGATAAGCTGGTAAGTATAAGCACAATGGATATGTCTCTGGCATTATTGATAGATGGATGATTACAGTAGTACAGTCCAATACCCTGTTGGTATTGTAACTCTACCAATCACCATAGACGATAGTATTTTTAAGGAACTTTGAGCAGTGGCACATTCCAAATGTGAATCAAGAATGGCTAAGTGACATTTATCCTGATGTTCCTAAATATTTGGCTATTAAGCAACGTATTTGCAAGAGTGTCATGGCCAGTGAAAAGAATAATTTTATTTAGAAGAGCAGCTGTCAATACAGATTGAATCTGCTTCGTGTATAGTCTTTTCTGGTAACAAAGGTTTCTTTGAATAAACTAACCTTATTATAATTAGATTAAAATAAATAAATGAAGCTGTTTAGAAAGCTTGAATCTTCCTCCTGGCATCTTGAATGCCATTCTTTTTATTTTGGGGAAGAGCTGCTGCTTTCTTTTTAATACAGAAGGGTACATCTTACGTTCTTCTATATGACCAGACACAGTATGAAAAGGTAGAAGTGAGAAAACATTCTATTCACACTTAAAAAGACAAACCAAAACAGAGTATGCTAAGGGCTGATGCTCTGCTTTAATCCTCTCTCAGGGGGAAAAAGTAAAGAGAAGTGGGGGACAATGCAGTCTTGAAAAAGCACATCTTCAGGTAGACTTGCAGCTAAAGATTTGCCCGAAGAATTGAAAGACAAAAATTTTTAAAGGACAGATTTCAAGGCACTTGTAATGCTAACCGTAATAAATGCTTATTTAGTATGTTCATAAGGTATTACCAAGATGGTTGCTAACTTTTTTGTAATTATTGGAAAGTTAATATTCTGGAATTAAATTACTATCTCCTTGGAAGACAAAGTAAATAATATTAATGTTTTGTTTTGAAGACATTCACAGTATGGTGTATTAAATGAACAATAGACAGAAGAGTACTGAAATAGTGAAAGGGATACTAATCCAAAGTAGTCTTGATTAATTTTTATTTATATATTCTATAAATGCCAGACTTCGTTTAAAAAAGGTTGAGCATTTGTCTGCATGGTGAACTTGAAAATCAGGAAGCTGAAGTGTAAATTTATATCAATCTAACCGCTTCACATTTGCATGACTGCAGCCCTGACACTATTTCTTTGCTCTGAACTTGAAAAAATACTTTACTATGCCTACTAAGGTTGCAGTGCCATAAGGACCTGTGTTGGAAGGTCAGAGGAAATTTTGGGCCAAGTGCTATACACTATGGTGCCAGGGTCATTCCAAAGCAGGAGAAATTTGGACAATTTTCCATTTTTTGACCTAAGAGGTATACATCATGCATTGGTGTCCCAAGTCTTTGGGAGTGTGGGTGTTGCACTGTGTGCTATTTAGTAAATGGATTGCATTGCTTTGAATTTAGTGTACTCTATGAGGATATACAAAGAGGTTAATGTGAGGAAGTCAGTGTTCTGTAAATTAATATCCTACCTCATTGCACAATAATTTTCCTGCATAAATGACCTCTGAATTATAGTGGGCTCAATGTATTTAATACATTTTTTGGCCATGGGATTAATAACAGCATTTAACTCACATTATAACCACAGGCCCTATCTATCTCAAATATTTTTGCCACATATCACACATAGTTGAAAAAAATCTATTATACCCATTTCTGAGCAATATACTGATCTTCGGATTTTCCTATGGGTGTATGTACCTTGCACCTGAAAAAACAGACATCTTGATATTTTTTTTCCCATTTTGTCTGACTGCCTTTCCTCAGTGTGTTAATGGTGATGTCCGGATTTCTGTGTAATTCCTAATACCACTGTGTACGCTTAAGATTCATCTCTTGGTTTCAGGCTGAAGGAGTCCCAGTTCTTTTTGTCTGTAAAAATCCATATGAAGCAACAGCAGTGCTTCAAGCAGTATCTTTTTCAAGGCCCTAAAAACTGTAGTTGCCAATACATCTTTACAGTGCTTCAGCAAGAGAAACATCACAATTTTGCTTTTTCATTGATGCTAGATGGTTACCAAAGTTCAGTCAGTCTTCTGTTGGGTAAAAATTAAATAGACATGTTGGTAACAAGTCATGAACACAATGTGTTCATCATCATGAACGGGGTCAATGAGATTTTGATTTGACAAAGCACTCTAATATAACATAGCATCCTTGTTGAAGAAAACATTTAAATACATAATTGTTTAATTTGCATTAAGACATCAGCATTGCTGAAGCACACTGACTTAATGTGCTTTCCTGAAAGAGGTGAATTTATTAATATTTGCAGAAGAGCAAAATACTGGAAAAAGAAAATGAGTAAAATTTAATTATTTCATACACATTTACTTATCTTTATAAATTAATGAATTTGGGCTCTCTAAGTTATCCATTGCACGTATATTTACAAGCATGACTGTATGAGCCAAGTGATTCTTGAACTGCAGCAGAAAAAACCTAGTAAGAATGTTTATTGTCTTAAGAAATAACTTGACAGGTACCCATCTAAACTATTCCAGACAAGCAAAATCTTGCATACTGCACCCTAAATTATGATAATGTTGGTTCTCGCAGCCTTTGGGTGTGGGAGTTTTTAATACTATAAAACGAACAAAAGAATAGCTGATTTTACTGTAATAGAACTAAAGATTTTATAACCTTGAATAAATAGTCAGTAGAAAAGTTTGTGCTTTTATCTAGAGACTGTGTATCTCTCCATTTCCTTCTCCCACCACATAGTAACTGTGTATTAAAAAAAAAAAAAAAAAAACAGAGAGAAAGAGAATAAGCTGAAGAATATACTTCTGATCCTCGTGTTCTGTCATAGCTAATGTTAATACTCTGTTTCTACTACTGAAAAACTAATGCCATCCATTTACAAGGCACCATTTTAGATGCAGGACATCAAGTGATAATTTCAGATATTCACAGTAACATTCACATTTGGTCAGTCTAGTATCTTGTAGTAACATATATATATAGCCAAGTAGTGAATTGGATCCACTTGTGTCAGTCTCTGTAGAAATGCATGCCAAGGGGATAATCCGTTTTCCAACGACCTGGGGATTTCAGTACTCAGTCGTACCCAAAGGAGTATGTATATGGGACAGGAAAAATATTTAACATATTTCCTGTACCTGTTTCCCAAAGATTACCTGAGCGTTCCTGTCTAAGAGCTTCCTTGCTATTCCACAAATGTAGGAAAAGGGTGATTTCTCTCATGTTTTTCTTCTCATATACCATATCCCCTTTATGAGATTAATGTGTGTTTAATATCAATCCCTTCTAGACAGAATAAATAAAAACTGATACACAATAAATGTTTACCATTGTGTTCCTAGTGCATGTTCAGGTGTACTACCATGAGGAGGAGAGCGTATCAGCTGATTTTCACAACAGATTAAATCTCCCCCTTTAAGTAACAAATGCCTTTTCAAGTTAAACAAAAGTTAAACTCCACTAGAAACAAGAAATCTGGAAGCAGAGCCATTCAAAGATTTGAAATACAGATTCCCTTATGTTTTATGACAGCCTTATTCAAAATAAGGTGGTCTGTACATCATTAAAACAATGATGTTACTTATCTTGCAGCTATTTTGAACCTTACAGTTTGTGATTTAGCAGGATCAGTCTGAAAAAATATCTGTGATGTAGGTAAGCAGAGGTCATTTGCTGAGTGAAAAGTTTTTTTGTTTTTTTTTAACAAGGGAAGAAAAATTCTACCCTTGCTGTGGAACGCATGGATTGTTGGAAGGCAACTCTTTGAATCAGCATTCAAAATGTTCTAACTTTTACTTGATTTGTGAGGTACAACATGAGTAATTTGGGGAATTTTCAAACAAATTGCCTTTTTTTTTATGTTGCACAGTTGTTTTTTTTCTCATGTAATGTGCTCTGTAATAAGCTTGCTTTGCTAGTTCTTGTTTGCATAGCATTATCATCAAGTAATAAATCCTTCTTTGCTATATAAGAAATGATAGAAATCTTTTCTTCTAATAGTTCTCCCAGGAAGAGAAATCTACCTGAATTGATCAGGCCTAAGCAGTGGCCTGTGTGAGAAAAGAAATAAATGAGTTTTCCCTTATTAAAAAGCTATATCATATTAATAATATTTTATTTTAATTAGGACAAATACACTCATGCTTAATATTTCTTTTGTATTTGATAGTCTTGACAGTCCTGGATAGCATGTATCTTTCTCTGACTTCCTATCAAATATCACAGTATTACAGAGTAACTGTGTTGAAAATAATGTAGGTTAGCTTGTGACTAGCATCACAAAAGATACTCTCTACAGCATTGTCAATAAATTATCTCACCCATCTCAGTACACGTTCTACTTTGCATCTTTCATACAACTTGTTTCTAAAAACAGCATCCAAAGCTCGCTCTTATTTACAAGACCATCTGGATTGTAGATATGTAAAAGAACTCTTAAATTTGTAAGCATGAATTAATTAAAGGAGAAGTTCTGCTTTATTGGGTACATAATGTTTCTTGTTTTTCCTTAAATCATGCTTTACAGCAACCATAGATAATACTGTTAATTTCATAGGTAATTTAAAAAAAAAACAAAACCAAACCTCTAAATTATGGTAAATAGGCAACAAAACCTAAATATTAATGAGGGAGAAAATATTTCAGAATGCTGATCCCTTGTGTGCTTCCATGGCTCATCCCATGCTATTGCTGTCTCATTTCCACATTAGAAGTAATTTAGTGCTTTATAGATGCAAAATTCTTATCATTGATGGGAAATCTAAAAATGTTGATAGACTGGGAGAAGCAGAAGGAGTAGGAAACATGAAACCGGAATAAATAAGGGACATGTATATGCTGGTTGATCTGAGTAGGAGGGTACTAGAGAATGGGACTGGTAGTGAGCAGGTAACTCTAAGGTACTGAATGTCCTGGAGAGATCAGTTTTACTAGTGCTTGGATAAGGAGAGTGCAACTGGAATGAAAAGAATGCACGCTGGAGACTAAGAAAACAAGATTAGGAAAAAGAACCAAAGAAGAGAGAGAAGTAGAAGTGTATTAAGGACGTGTTGGCTGCGAAGATAGTGAAATGATTGTGCTGGTGTGAAAAACTACATGTTAAAGAAAATTTGTCTGAGAGCTGGAAAGAACCTAAGATTCCTGTATCTCACCTTTCCACTCGTCAGGAAATACCTGTGACACTCTCCAGCTAGAATATGGCATTCTTGGTAGGGTTATTCCATGAGAAGGATGACAACCTACTGCTTGTATTGCATGAGATAAAAGTACATCTTTAATGTAACTAGCGGAGTGCTGTCTGGAGCAGCCTTGTTGATGATCTACGTGCATATAGATATGACATGATATAATTAAACTCCTGTTATTCATAGTCTTTAAAACACAGAAAATTATGCACAGGCTTCTCCTTCCCTGTTGTTTGTTCAATGTCAAATTAGCTGCCTTGTCCATATACATGCGCATTATGATACTGTCTGTAATTAAAGAAGCATGTACTGTGGTTTCCACCAAATTGTCTACTGTGGTGCTTTGCAGATAAATCAGGGCTGGGAACATGCCTTGGATTTAAATCAAGAATGGTGAAGAAAACTGTCATCTGTGGGACAATAAAGTTAATGAAGAGGTTGGAAGTATAGCAAATGAAGCAAGGATTTGCAAAATTAAATGTGGCCTTGTGGTAAAATGTGGTGAGTTGGATTTTGGCCACTTATTGAAAAGGCTAGCTTGTGACAGGATGCCAAGCTTAGCCTTTTATGTTAAACGTAGATACTGAGACTTTTAAAGCCAGGCTGCACAACAAACTGGATTCCAAGTGAAAAATCTAAATTTCTTCCGGTTTCTTCTTTATCGTCTTTATCACTATGTGGTACCAAACCCACAGTTTTCACAGCCACTAATTCTGTGGTCTTCCTTTTCTGCATACTTACTTTGTAATCCTCCAGATCCGTTCTGGACTTGTAGCTGTAGTTGCAATAAAAAAATAGCTGTACTTCAAACATAGTTCTGTCTTAATAAAATTAAGTCTGATTGTAATGTGATTAGGTATTTCAAATTATTTATAGCTTTATTTTAATCTTTCTGTGCATCCGTCATACAGGAAAATAAAAATAAATTAAAATGTATAACACACTAAGGCTAAAGCAAGGATATCAGTTAAAAACCCTTCAGGAAATCAATTATTCTTTCTTCAGTGCCATTTTGTGTAGTGTAAGGTCAAAAATGTGTGAGGTCACAAATGAGGCTAAAACCAAAAAATACCAAACCCAGAATCATGATTCATCTCATAGGGTCATAGGTTAATTCAGGTTGGAAGGGTCCACTGCTTTACTGGTAAAATGCTGAAGTGTTTCCTTATAGCCAGTCTGAATCTCTTTTGTTTCAACTTGTGCCTGTTATCTGTTGTCAACCTACCATGTATTACTGTGAAGAGGCTGGGCTAATGTTTTGTTGTTGAGGTTTTTTCTCTGTTACTGTCTGCTGAGCTTCATTTAAGTGGTAGAAGATTAGACCTAATTTCTAGGCACAGAACTATGAAGCAAATTTTGCCAGGGCTTTGACACTCTAAGAGGCATGGGAAGAACCTGGAGCAGAATCTTGGAATATTTTAATTGTACTCATAGTAGTTTACTTACTTTGTGCAAAGACGAATAACTGCATTTTACATTAATATATTCTAAAGGGATGAGAAAGAATCCCAGCTCTTGAGTAGAGGGACAGGTGTGAATCTTAAATCTTAAATAAGAGCAACAGATGTCCTTTTCTTATGATCTTGTGACCTGCCTCCCCATGCATTCCCATGTGTGCAGCCCTAGTTCTTGTATAGTTAATTTTAGTGCTTAGACAGTAGCTTGCCCAGCTGCATTGTGCAGAAGAGCAAGGGTTTTGTTTTTTTTTTCTATTTGCAGGTGAATCATTGTAGTTGTTTGAACAACCTGATTTTTTTGTTGTTGTTGTTGAAAAATATTTTCTGCTAAGGTCTTTTTTGCCCAGAATGTTATTGACTAAATTTCTGAAATAGCCAAAGTTGATGAAATGCAGCAATTGTTGGAATGCTGCACGAAACAGTGAAGACTAATAGCTGTTTCTCTTGAAAAAAGTTAATGGGGATGTCAGTTCATTGTATAGGTTCAATAGCTTTGAAATCTTACACTGTGAGTGTTCGTAATGAGAAGTCATTTTTAGTAAAACAATAAAGTTGTTTGCTCATTTGAGGGGGGAGACTTGGCCCTCTTGCCTCAGTCTAGAATTTTACCTTTTCAGTCAGATCAATTTGTTACAACATAGATTTTCAATAATGCAGGAGTGCTTTTGCAGAATTCGTGTTGTCTGCAATTTTTTCTCATTGTGCCTTGCATGATGTGTGTGGGGTTTTTGTTTGTTTGGTTGGTTGGTTTTTTTTATATCTGGGGGAACGAGATTTTTTTCCCTTTTGTTCTGCTTGCTTTGCTTCCCTACTGTTTCCTGCGGTTGCTTGAGGTTTTTTGAGGACAGAGGATCTCATTCAGAGCCCTCTGAGGTCAGGAAGAGAGCCCTTTCAGTTCAAGATGTATTGCATCTGGCCCCAAAAATTTTACTTTTAAGTTGACATGTTAAAAAAAAAAAAAAAATCTGGAATGTTAAGAGTCAGTTACAGGCTTGAAGACTTTATAATGCAAACTGCCAAGAAAAAAGAGAAGGGAAGAAAGTATTATACTGTCTACAATTTGTAGATTGAGGCCTTGGAGAAAAGTAATCTCTTTAAAATAAAATAAACTATATCCATCCTAGTTTTGGAAGCTTTGGCTGAATTTGAGCTTAGATTTGCCTAACCAAGTGACATAAGCCTGTTGTTTCCCTGTTGGTCTTACGTTGTGTCTCACTCACACGGGCAGCATCTGTGCGTCACTTCAACAGCAGAGAAGCTGGATTTATATGCCCTACCATCCTTGACAATTGGTTCATGTACCACGTACGGCATCCCTTCCCCCTGCATTCCGCTGTGCAATGTTACAGCATGGTCTCGTGCGCCTGGGGAATCCACCTCTCTGACCCCCTCAATGTCCGCCTTCGCTCAGTGTGTGCGCGCTTGCCGAGTCAGGGTCAGGAATGAGGAAAACTACATGAGGAGGTTCTAGTTTTTTCTCTATCTGTGCTGATTTTGAATAAGTACGCTTTTTTTTTTTTTTAAGCTTCATTGTATCCTTAGCATCTCCAGGGTACTGGACTGCCACGTAGCTTTTCTTCATTTTATTCTGTCATGTATTGTCCAGGTAGATAATCTTCTTGGTGTGAACTGGGGGAGTACGACTTGGACACAAACCCAGGAGTAAGCTAATGTTAATCCAGGCACAACTGTGGGGAATCGGTTGTTGGTCTTTTGCTGCAGGTCTGCCTTTCAAGCTAGTCCTACAAATGATTACATGTACCTGCTGAAGCAGGAAAAAGAAGTTGTGCTTGGGTCTGCATCGCATAGTAGCCTCTAGTTGTCTTTGGTTACTTTATGTCTCCGAGAAGCTCTCTCCCAGGTCTTACATTAAGATCGTTTAAGTCTTCTAGGTGAAACATGGGTCTTCCAATATAAGGCTAGCATATTAAACAAATAATGCCAAATAATTTTTAGGATGCTCTTGAAACAAAGACAAAAGATGAACAGGATAACTCAATGTTCAAACGATCAATACTCAGTTATGTCCTGAACTTTATCAGAAAACAAATTATTTATTTTCTGTTTGGTGACTTTACTCCTTTTTTTCCCTTAAATTTTAAACTATTGTAGTTGGAATGGCTGAAATTTCCTTTCAGTTTCTTCCTTTGCTCTAATAACCATCCAAAACCTGACTGGAGAAGTGGAAATGATCTCTTTGGCCAAGCCTCTGCCCACCTCTAAAGACAGGAAGAGGCACAGTAGGTGATGACATGGGAAAGGAAGCATACTATGCTTAACTTTTCTCTGGCAGAAAGTAGCTGAAGGATCTTATGGAAGTGGAATAAATTAGAGGTTTCTCTATGACTTCTAATTAATGCTGGAATTGAGCAGTAGAGGATCAAGTGGCCAAAATTTGATTTCTGCTCTGTCTAACCAGAGTTTGGACACAAATAATAACATAGGTCTAGGCTTGATTCTCACAAACACCAACAACCCGCAAAGGCGTGTTCTGGAAGAAATTTGTTTTTCTTTGTTTTCAAAATTTCAACTGCTTTCCAATTAAGTGATATGATATTTCATGTATTTTTATTCTCTCTTCTTGTTATATAAGTTAAAAACTAATCTTCAGCTCAGAATGTGTGTTAATACAATGGATTGGAAAAGCTTGTCTTATAAATCTCTCTGGTGGAACAAATAATTTATTGCTGCTAGGGTTTTCTGTATAGTTGTCTATTTAAAACCAAAAACTGATGTGGAACCAAGTGAGCTGGTACTAAAGGAACAGAAGCGTACAGGATTTGCTTTTTCCATCTTTAAATTGATGGTAGACTATGTTGATACTGAAAATAATAAGGGGCCCTATTAAAACACAAATACTTAAAAAGTTGGTATAATAATAAATAGGGAGGAATGGTACTCTTGCGATTAGCTTTAGGGGACAGGAATTGGACCTGAATGGAAAATGTGTCGGAGTAAGAAATGGAAAAGGAAAACTAGCTTGTTTTCACTCAGCTTTGTTGGCTCCACGTTGAGAAGAATAAACTAGCTGTGTTGTAAATATGCACAGGATGCAAAATAGTTCATGTGCAAAGCTGTGTTTTTCAGAGCAAAACTCTGCAAATAGCCTTTTGCATTCTGAAGGAGGTAGGATGGACTTCTGGTTCTGAAGGTAGATTGCACTAGGAGAGCGTTATAAAATGATTGCAGAAGACCTGGAATTTACCCTTCATTTGGGTAATCTGAAGATACTAGATGCCTGAAGTGATAGTTCTCATGCCTATCCCTGAATGTTCTTGACATAATAACATCAAAGGAGTGGAAGTCACGATATCTGCAGTAACTTCTGATGGATTCATTTACCCCTTCAGCACTATTTTAGGGGTAAGGACCCATGCTGTAGCCCCCAGTCTGAACTTAGGCATTCTTAAAATTGTTAGCCAGTGCTAAGATTATCAGACGTTCTACATAACAAAATTCCCATATTATGCAGTCAAATCCAAGGCCCCACATGAAAAGGAAATTCAGTGTGACTTTTCCTATATCTTCTTGTAACTGTCTTCTCTCCCAGCTCAGGGTGCTGGAAAACGGCTGCTAAAACACAGAGAGATAAATGGTATTTGTTCAGAGGCTCCACTGCACCGCTGCCGTGTGGTTGAGCTGCGTGTGCTTGAACGATGCTCTCCCTCCATTTGTCATGTTGGGATGTCCTCTGCAAGTGGTGTTTGTCTTTCTGGACTTATAGGGGCTCCTAATAAGCGGTGTATGTATGGTCACAGTTTTTACTTTCTTCTGGTATGACTGAACCAATGCAAAGAAGCTTTTCCCTTCTCTCTGCTCTTTATTGATGAAGGACAAGATGTAATTGTTTTCTTATATGGCTTGCAGTGAGCTAAATAGTGACACAAAGTACAAATTTATTCTGGAAAGCAGACTATGAGTGTTCTGCATTATATAGATATAATAATTGGTGGCTGCAAGTTCTCTCATGGACTTTTGGGTTTGGGTTTTGCTTTTTTTTTTTTTTTCCTTTTCTGTCTTCTATTTCTTTCTTTGACCTCTTTGTCAGTATTCTCCACCCCTTCTCTCTTTGTCTCTGCTATCTGGGAAGAGGCTTGTTGAACATTGCATAA
Organism: Aquila chrysaetos chrysaetos; assembly: GCF_900496995.4. Taxonomy (NCBI): domain Eukaryota; kingdom Metazoa; phylum Chordata; class Aves; order Accipitriformes; family Accipitridae; genus Aquila; species Aquila chrysaetos. The sequence goes on along the minus strand of NC_044019.1, from coordinate 20,705,202 downwards.
AACCAAAACTATTGATTTAAGAACAATTGTCAGTGACATCTATAGCAGCATAGATTTAAACACTGTGTTTGCATAAATTTTTTTCATGAAAAATTATTTTTATTTAAAATAGTAGGAAAATTTATCATCTATTCCTGTGAAACTCGAACTATCTTTGAGAAGGTGACAAGGGAATAGGATGCTGGAATTGGAAGATTTCTCAGTGTCTTGTAGAAAAGTTGCACCTAACATGTCTCATTTCACTATTTTTGTGAAGTTCTTCCATAATTAACTCTGTCCATCTGCTTCTTTTATTGCACTGCAGCTTGTGGCAGAAATTACTGAATTCAAATATAGCAAAATCATTAACTCCCAATATTTTGAACGTGCAATTGCCCTTTCCTGTAACATCTCTGTCAGACTGGTGCTATGTTATATTTTGGGAGAAAGAAGACAAATTCCTGGATGGACCTGGCTCACTCCAGTAGACTATATTCAGTCTCTTAAACTGAATATGACCCTCTACTCTTTTTGTGTGGTGGGGTTATGTCATGTATGTGCAGGGTCAGCTTTTAGATTTCCCTTCAAAGAATGTTTCTTGACTGGAACTGCTGGCAAACATACAAGCTCTTTAGCAGCCATTTAAAAGCAGAAAGGACTCTAAAGCTGATAAAATGTAGCCTGTTTCTTTCCAATTCTTCCTCCTCTATGTTTCATAAGAATGAGTCTCACACCACCTAACTGGATAGTTATGTCAGACAGCATGAGTTAGAGGTCACCTCTTATTGTAAGTCATCCATTGAAGGCTTACAAAGGGATGCTGGCAGCATCTTTTTCTTTCTTCTTTATTGCTGAAAATGTCTGAAATGGATCACCACAAAGCTGCCTAGTACATTAAGGGAGGGACAGTTGCAAACAGCAACCAATCACCAAGTGCTGATTCTGGAGTTCCATAGCTTTTCTTAAGATATGTTTGTGATCCCTGTTCAAACTTTACTGTTGAAAGGAGGTGGGGGAATAAATTGCTGTAAATGTCTGTAATTTACTACTGCAGTTTGTGGAAATTTAAAAAAAAATTTTTTTTGTTTTGTATTTTTTTTAGCAGAGTACTTCCCTAATAGCTCGGTTATCTGCAATCCCCAGTACCAAGTGGGGTACTTAGTTCTAGGATGTGGGTTCAAAATGTTGAATAAAATAACTTTATTCAGATGCTTCTGTTTGAAGTATGCTTTTCTTAAACATTCATTTACAACAGACATACCTTAGTCTACGTGTACATTTCTTCCATCAGGATGTGAAGTGAGCAGTAGTTTTGCTTTGGGGCATTTTTCCTGCTAGGAGATGCAATTCCAAAGCAGAGTGCTCGGCTTCTTTTGAGCGCTGACAAAGCACAGATTGTTATTCTAGTAAAGTAATGGTTTCCTTGAGTTTTATACATAATCTGAGACTGGCTTTTATGTTGTGTCACCACAGTCCCGAGAACCTTAAAATGTGAGGACTGCTTAGCATCTGAAGGACTCTTATCCTATGGCTGGTGCTCGGATATGTTAGCTTGGGAAATCCTGAGCAGAGGCCGGTGAAACATAAGGGCACTTCTTTCCTTATTTGTTCTGGTTTGTAGGCAAGCCAGGAGCAGTACTATAATGGTTCTTCATCTATTTTTGTATATGAGGCATTCGTTGGAGCAAAATGCTATTAGAAAGCTCAATTGCTTTGGCTGAAGTTAACTTCTACATCTTTGTGCAAAACAACCTATTGAGGAAGAACATCTCCCTGCTTCTTTTTTGATAGTAAGTGCCGAAAGCCCATGTCTGGTTTTAGGAAAATCAGGAAGTTTTGTCTTGCAGCCTTAACAAACAAATATTTGTCTTTTTAGGAAACAGTTTTCCTTTGTGTTCAAGGGGAAAGAAACTAATGGTGTGTACAAAGAGTGGAGTTCTTGTTTGGAAAGAGTCTAAAGCCCTTTAACTCCGGTGTTTCAGTTCAGAAAAGTTTACTTCAGCGTTTCCATGGAAGTGATAGTATTCATCTAAGACTTTCACACAAACAATATCAGTCTTACTGAAACTGTAGATGGTGATACTCTCCGAAACTCTTCCTCTTGCTGGGCACAACCCTGCCAGATGCTCAGCAACACTTGAAAGAATCTGGTCTGCTACTGACCTTAGTCAGAGTTGGAGATGCGCAGTATGTTACAGGGCAGGACGTGCAGTCACCGAAGTTGCGAATTCAGCCCAAGTGACTATACTAAAATGCATACCAATGAAGCTTCAACAAAGGGGGGTGTGCATGTGAATTGCTCTTCTGAAAGGAGTGTTAGCTGTGTTTTTCTTAGGAAACTTGTCTGTCTGCTTTGATAATTATTGCCACTATGGAAACAAAACTTTAGGATGCCTTTTCTATAAAGAATCACTGATGTTGAAAAATATGTGGCTTTTAACTGAGAATAAAGCTTCTGTATGCAGGTAAAGATTCATAAAATACTCTATGATTGTCAGCCATGGCAGTTTTACAGATCATCTAAACTGAGAAGAATGTTTAACTGCATGCAGATTTCTGATTGAGTTGTTAGGGAAAAAATGCTTTTTTTTTTTTTTTTTTTTTTTTTTTAAGACCAGTCTGCAGGCATAGCCTGCCTGCCACTTTGACGCAGGAACTGAAAACTAGGAAGCCTGAATTCAGATCCCACTCTTATGGTGATTCCAGCTGTGGCCGTGGCAAGTCACTTCAATTCATGTTTGTAAAATACCTCTGTTTACTTAACTCACAGTAATATCATGTGGCATGGGTTGTTTGGTTTGTTTTTTTTTCAAATTAGAAAAAGATTAAACTCCTCTCTCTGTTTTGAAAAAAACCCATCTTCCTTGAAACTCCTAAACATTTTGAGCCTGAAGAGAGTGCTGTAATTGCTAATTACTGTTGTATGTTAGTAGTGCTAATGAACATGCTTCTTAAGCCTATTACTGCTACTCAGAAGAGCTCCAGGCCAGTAATAATATAGCTAAGAATATAAGTAGACTACTTATGTGTTTATACAGCAAAGGTACTTTTGAAATATAACTGCAACATACTATCATTTCACATTATATGCAGCAGCATAGGAAACAATCAAAACAGCAAAATGTCAACAGAACAGCTTACAAGCTTTAAGGTATTCATGCATTTCAAGCATGAAGAGTTTTCAACAGCAGTATTCTCTCACACAAAGATTTATTCGCTCTGAAGATTTTTTCATGGCTCATAGAGAGTGATGGATGAACTTAATTTTTAGTTTAATCTCTTTCTTTTCAGTTCAGTAATTTCTTTGATACTAGCAAAAAATTAGTGAGAATATGGAACCGCTCACCAGTCATTAGCGATTGTGTATGTTACAGACTGCACATGGACCGCAACAGGTTACCTGTGACTTTTTGGTGAGTGGGAAGAAAGTCTTCCTTTCAAGAATTTTTTAAGCAGCATTTTAATATTTATTGCATATAATGTTGGACTATAATTTTCCATTTTTCCAAGTAAACCTGTTTCAAGGATAACTTTAAACTTTTCCCAGCTATTATAATCAGTTTACTGCACCAGTACATTGTGCTAATATACAAAAGATTTCTTCTCTGACTTGCTGAGAGTTTGTGTGTGGAAGGACAGCAGAACTGGGCCCCGCTGTGGTCTTGAGTGATACCTGATTCCCTATTCCATAGGCTGAATGCTGTGAAGGGAATTATAAATGCTCCATGTTATTGCCTGTGATTAAAATATGCTGAGAAAATAATTGCATGTTTCTACATGTACAGAATTTTTTTAAAAAGTAGCAAAAAATGAAACATATCAGAAAGACAATTTAATTATGTGCATAAACTTTTTTGTTGGGTTTTTGTGTTCTAAAAACTGTGTATTATTCCATCTTTGCTTGGCACATCGCTCTTTCATTATGTTAACATACTGAAGTTTTTGGAACAGCAGAAAACTTTGCCTTCTCACTCAAGTCATGTTTTTATATAGCCCAGTGGACAATATTGCGTAGGCTTAGGGCCTTGCTAGACATTCTATTCAGCATTTTCCAACCTGCATCTACGGCTGCCTTTATATTGGCTCAAGAACTAAAACCAACCACCGTGCTCCTTTCTTTAATACATTTGAAAAATGTTTTTGACATCAAGACTTGCAATCAATGGAGTTCAGTGTATTTAGAACTTCTGAGTTCTTCTTTTTGAAGGAATCGGCTATTTTAATTAGTTTTCTTATCACAGTAGAGAAAAACAATGTAGAAAAAGAAAGAACAGATACACGTTGCCCAGAGAGGCTGTGGATGCCCCATCCCTGGCAGTGTTCAAGGCCAGGTTGGATGGGGCTTTGAGCAACCTGGTCTGGTGGAAGGTGTCCCTGCCCATGGCAGGGGGGTTGGAACAAGATGGTCTTTGAGGTCTCTTCCAACCCAAACCATTCTATGACTCTATGTGTATGAGATTATTTTTATTCTTTTGAAGAGCCACATTGAAAAATTGCCCCTCAAAAAGGCAAATTGAATAAAGCAAAGCAGGAAGTTATGTTTGGGCAAAGATAGTGAAATGGCAGACTTGGTTCTGACTGTAGAACAGCTACACTGCTTCCTTCAGACCATGCTTAAGGAGACTGTGGTAAAGTCATCCACTGGACCTTGCCAAAAACTGAGTAGATCTTCCCTACAGTCTACAAACTCACATGTGTGATTATAGTTGACACCACTCTCCAGCTTATGTCCCTAAACTCTTATCCTTAGGACAGCTTTCTGGCAAGGGAGAAAAATGTATAATATTTGGGGGAAAAAAAACATGTAGGCACTGGGATTTTCTCATTCAGTCTAGGAGATGAGTTATCCTATGATTTCCCTCAGCAGGAGTATCCATTTGTTGGACAAGATTGCTGCTATATAAAAGTTGGAGGGAATATGAAAACATTTTACAAAGACGATGATGATGACGTTGTAGTTACTGGGTTATGCTTGCACATCGTAAAGGAGCCCACAGGAACAGTTCTTCATTTCCTCTAGGTTTGTGTTACTTAGGGAAAGATACAGGAAACATAATGTTTAAGTCCAAGAAGACCACTGAGCTAGAGCTATACAAATAAAATCCATAGAAACATTATAAATAACATGCATTTGTAACAGCAGAAATACACAGGGCTTTTAAAGTCTTACAAAAGAGATATGATACAGCTGCTGCAACACCTGTGGTTCTGTTTATTTTTTCCTAAATATGGCTAAAGTATCAATTTTAAAATATATCTTAAGAGAGTACTTTTCTTTCTTACCTTCCTGTTTTGTTGTTGTGGGTTTTTTTTTTCCCCTCTCCAACTCAGTTCTTTGCAGTGAGAATCTGCTGTGTGTGGTAAAATCACAGTCCAGGGCCCCATGTGAAAAGCAAATCGAATGTGACTTTTCCTATATCTTCTTGTAACTGTCTTCTCTCCCAGCTCAGGGTGCTGGAAAACGGCTGCTAAAACACAGAGAGATAAATGGTATTTGTTCAGAGGCTCCACTGCACCGCTGCCATGTGGTTGAGCTGCGCGTGCTTGAACGATGCTCTCCCTCCATTTGTCATGTTGGGATGTCCTCTGCAAGTGGTGTTTGTCTTTCTGGACTTATAGGGGCTCCTAATAAGCAGTGTGTGCAGGTTCTCTTAAATCCTGAAGGCACTCCCTTAAGCAGCCAGTTTGAGTCGTCACTTGTGTCCCAATCTTTCTTTTCTGTCCCTGTGCCAAGCCCGCTTAGCTCAGCACGGCTGTGTATGATTCAAAGAACTAAGTGAAACTACTAGCTGATTTGAAATTGGTAAGGTGGAAAAGCACATGGCAAAGCTGCATTGTAGCACAGTCCCTATGCTGATAGATACCTGGTTTCGGAGAAAAGTCTGAATTTGAGATTTGCAGACTGGAGCCCAGACACCAACTGCTTGAGCAGGCTTTTTTCTTCTTCTTTTTGTGCCCAGAAGACAGTGCTCCCTGAAAAGGTGCAAGTAATGAGTGAATGATAGGATTACAAACTGTTGATAATCCCCAAATCAGGAATTTTTATACTAATTTCACAGGTGCCCAAACTAGGGCGAGGAGGAAATGTGTAATATGTGAAGTATGCTAAATTAATAACCAGTTCAAATATTGAAAAAGTCTGTGCTCTTACATAGTTATAACAGATGCCAAATATTCTACATATTGCTGGATGATTTCTGGTCTTACTGGAAGTAATGACAGTGTGTTACATGCAGGGGTACTTCAGTTAAATTAGACTGATATCAACAGGTGTTTTTTCTGTGTATTTTGGAACACAACTAGAATTTTTAGTACAGCTTTAAAGGCTTAAGAGGAGGCTCCTAATAAAGATAAACTCTTCATAATAAGCCACGTTTTGGGGTCCATGTCTGAATTAAAGTTAAGTCTTATTTATTATTTTCCAAGGTAAAGCTACATTTATGCTTTGAGTTTATGTAGAAATCTAGAAAAAAAAAAAAAAAGGTATGTTTCCTCATCCTCTGTGTACGGGGCACACAAGAATACAAAGAGCACTTATCAAGAATTGCTGTGCCAAACTATCATAATATTTAACACAGATAACCAGAAAGGCCATTAGGTTTAATATAGAAAAATAAAAATAGTCTCAAGTACTTTACAGGTAAAATAAAATTTTATTTTTATTTTCTCCCTCTCTCCTTTTGCTGTCCTATTTCTGAGTTGTCTCACTTGTTCTAAACAGCACAGGCAGAGAGAGGCAGTTTGGACAAATGTGTAGACTCTAATCTGTCATCAGTGAAAATGTTGAATGACATTTGTCTCACTGTGTTATATAATTTGTTTTGCTGAATTCAGAGGACTAAACTGTGATGCTCCTGAGTGTCAGAACACCCCCTGAGTCTAGCGGGAATCCCGATTTGCCTCAGAGTGTCCTTAAGAGGTCCCTCAAATTGTTTATCATTCGGGAATCAGCTGGTTTGCTTGTTTGGAATTCTTATTTAGCTGAGTCACATTAAAAGCTTCAAATGATGTCTGTTCCTAGACATGACGATGCACACCTGCAGGTACTGAAAATAGAAGTTACTCTAATTTTCTAATTATTCTTACTCTTCAATTATTGAATTATTCTTCTAACTATTAAACTATTTATTGAATTCTTCCAACTGCTGAATTCTAATTATTGAATTATTCAAACTGTAACTATTTTAGTTGTTCTAATAAAATCAAATACATGAAATGAGATGTCTGTCCTAGGTATAATATAATGTTATTTTTACTAATGTCTTGGATTATAGCTCAAAATGAACACAATACATTGGAAAAATGGCTTGAAATTGAGATTAAATTCTGAAAAGACTTCTGCAAAATGCTGCACTTACTTAGGAAGCCAAATAGATACTGATAATAGGCTAGACACCAATTTAGACATTACACTAGATCACAGAGTCGATTACCCTAGATTACTTACCAACGTATGAGTTGAGGATATGCTATAATTGCAAAGAAATGTAGGTAGCATTCTGGTATGTAGTCACAGAAGTTGCAGGATGAAAGTAATTTTTCCTCTTGTGCTGTATACCCGTGGGACCTTACCTGCATGACGGCATTCGCTTCTGAACACCTTACTATAAGAAAGGTGTAAACATGTAAAAAGATTTTATATTGTAATAGGAATTATGAGAACTTTAGGCAACCTGATCTTTGAAGAAAGATTGAAAGAAACTAATACATATTTGATATGAAAAATGATGACACGTTTGTGCTGCTTGTGCAAAGCTCTCTGAGCTTTGAAGGAGCTGGAAAGAAGTTGAAGGATTGTGCTAGGTATCTTTGCATGGGTGAGGTGATAGCAGGAGATGGGCTGTATAATCGTTCCTCTTTTACTCTCTTTAGGTTGAATTTCTAGTTGTGTATTGCCTAGAACCAACTTCCTGTGCCTCTTTCTTAACACATACAGCAATATATAGAAAGTGAATTGTCTTCTGTCTGAGCCTCATCAAAGTGCATCGCCTTGTTGCTGCACCCAGACCTTTTCTATCTGGCAGTACTCTCTCAGGGAAGATGGTTGTACACATCCTCTTCTACTGTCTTTGCTTTTTTAAATTGCCCTGGCATACCTGTCCTCTGTTTGCCCTGTCACTTTATCTTTCTATGAACGTTTGTGTGTAGGTTAGGCATATCAATGAAAAAAGACTCTTCATAACCTGTAATGGAAGTGATCACCTGAGAAAATTTAACTGACTTTCAGATCTGAACATCCTTTAAACACTGAATCTTTAAATCATTTTCCCATCTTCTCATAGGATTTATTAGAAAATCAGGAGACAATCTAATGCTCATTGACACCAGCCTTTTAAGATGTTATTTTTATCCACAAGAACATTTCATTTTTTTAATCTTATGATCCGATATACTCTAAAAAGGGATAACACTTCTTTGACTGTAGTATTCAAGGACAACAAGGAATGGTTCAGGTTGCATTTCCCAGAGCAGATAAACCGTTGAAGCAGAAATGTTCCATTATTTGCAAAAATTTTACTTTCACTTAAGAGATATGCTGCTGATTTTGTCAGATGTGTGGATCAAAGAGAGCCAGCATAAGCTTTTTGAATTTGTGTGGATCTGAGAGCTTTATTATCACCAGGGGTTCACTCAGCATGCACACTGCGGGGGAAGTATTTCTCACAGAGCCTACTGCTAGAGTATTACAGCTTGGCCCAACACTGTGAGCTAGCAATGTGGGGATTTTTTCTTTTTTTTTTTTTTTTTTTTTCCCCCCTCACTTTCTCTGCCACCGCCTCCCCGCCCCCCCTTTCCCGTTTCCTCTTATTCTAGGTTGAACTTCTAGTTAGGTAATGAGCTGGAATTACCTTTTGATCCTTCCCTCTCAGAACACATGACAATAGGCTGGGGAGCGCAAATTCATTTCTCATCATGGTGAATGCTGTAATTAGCAAAAAGTCTCTGGAATTTGAAAAGGTGAGAAAAGGTCTCATTCAGCAAACAGATTATTGTTCATGAGAAAAGGAAACAAAACAGAGAATTAAAACTAAAATCAGTGGTATCTTAGGAAGCAGGACATTTTGTAAGGCCTTAGCATTTGATAATTACACTGACGTTATGATTTTTCCATTATAAGGGGTCACTAAGAAGGCTGATGTAAGAGAACTAATAGAGGGTAAAGAAGTAGAAACCCTTTAGCAATTGCTTTATATGGATTTATGTAACAAATCTCATTTCAGATTAAGTAATTGTTTCTCAGCTCATAGTTTTCAACTACACCAGTAGATAAGGATTTTTCTTCAGCTTCATTAAAACCATATGTCTGCCAAATTACCAATTACAATGCTATTTAGCTGACGATATCTTGCATTTAGAGTGACATTCCTTTTATGAGGTCTTGTGTATGAAATATGTATTTTGTAATATAACAGGCTACCACTAGTGATTGCCCCTTTTCATCTGTCTCGGTTCATCCTTTGTACTTGCCACCAAAGTAGATAGCCTGAGGAAATAAAAGCAAACTATATTTACATATATAGCCTAGGTTAACTCTAAGCTGAATATAAAATGCCAATTGCTCTTGTGTGAGGTGGCATATAGAAACAGCTGCATAGGTTGGTAATATTGATGGTGCTGCACTTGCTGCTGTCTTTCACCTCTGACACTCTCCCTGCAGATCCCGCACTGGAAATGATTATGGGACTTCTTCCTAATGCAATGAAAGGAAAAATCCTTCAATAAATCTATGTTGTTAATGAAAGCACATAACAATTAGATAATTTTAAATGAAGTGCACTAGTTAGTGCTCACAAAAATCCCTTGCATTGGCAGAACTTTCTACCTGGTAACTATTACCTGATGGGTGAATCCTAACATTTGGGTATGTTACCCCAAGCGTTCTTCCTTTCATCTGCAGCTTGCATGTTTGAAAGACCTGCTAGCTAATCTGAAAAATGAACACCTAATTTAGTATCACTGCAAGAACAGTCTTGGTTCTGTGGTATGAAGATAATAAATTACAATGTATTTTAATAGGACATTATTTGGTATCTCGGTATAAGTTGAAAAAAAAAGTCATTATTCAAGATAGTATGTAAGTGGTAAATGCTTTTTGTAAATTGCAGCAACTTTTAGATGCACCCACACTTTGAATCTTTTTTTTTTTTTTCCCAAGTTTATTTTTCTAGCTGGTATTAGTGTGTTTTGGTGGGTATGTATGTGCACGAAAATACTGACAACTGCAGTGAAGAAGAGAAGATATTTCTGTTTACAGGCACTTAAATTTATTCATTTTCTCTCTCCGTCTTTTTATTGTGCTGGTTTTGGATCTACATGTGATCAGAACAGCACTGTCTTATAAAAATATATGACACACAAGGTGTGTCTGGTAAATAGGGGCTAACTAAAGGCACTATTATGATATATATCTTAAGAATTTATTTTTCGCTAAGCAGTCTTTGTTTCCCCACCCCCACTAATAGGTTTATGCAAGTTAGTTTAGCTAACTTGAGTAGAAAGCTAGGCATAGGCAGACTTTGAGTAAATGCAGAGTAAAATGGCAAGCTAGAAATTCATTATATAGTTTTGGGTTATTAGATTCAAGCTCAGTGGCTTTTATAGATTTATGGGTGTCACTGTAGACTTACAGGCTGGAAAGATGATAACAAGGTCCAGCAATCTGATGTTCTGTTGAAGCTTCAATATCTTAAAGGGATTAGCTGTGAGATCTGATTTGAACTAACGGAATAAGTTAGATACAGAATTTCTGCTTATCATTCTGGGTTATTTTATGGAGTGAAGTGCTACTTGTACAAAAGATATCTGATCAGGATAAAGTACATTGCATACCTCATGTATCCAGTGTTGAAATACATATATATATTTTATTTTTTGATATATACTATTTGTACAGAATCCAACACAGAACAGGACCCAGGATGACTGCCCTGATAATAGTAATCATAAAGCCTGTTATGTTATTGCTGTCTTTTTCTTTGAGATGATCCTTAGTTTTGAGATATGTTTGTATAGGAAAAATATGTTTTTATTTTTGGAGGGTGCAGCACAGTCCAGTAACATTGCTTCCATGTCTCCCCAAAGTGCTAAATATCTTTCCTGATTTTATTAAAAACTATAAAGAAGGTTGTATAATAACACTAAATCCCATGACAGCAGATGCTATCATTTATTAGTTAATGATTTCTTATTGATTTCCTAGGATGACAGGTTTTTTAAAAGGCTGTTCCTAATCTCATTTCTGTCTGTCATTCTTTGTGACTTGTGTTGACAGTTCCTTTTAAAGAATAAAACAGATTCTTTTTGAAATCTGTTCTTTTATACTAAATTCCTCTGCCAGAGGCCTGTCACTCTCCCACTGAGGTAGTTGTTGACATTTACCAAAGCACAACAATGTTTAATTTAATATTTTTGTGCTTTAATGTCATATTCCCAAGACAACGGTTTGTCATTTCTCTCTCTTGATATAGCTAATGACAGCTAACTTCAGAAACTCCTTTCATTCTTTAGCATTTGGGCTTAATTAGTGTTATGTTATTTTAGTGCCTGATTTCTAGACCTTTATTTGTGAAGTATTATACTGTGAGCACGCCTAGTGAAATTAATAAGACTAGGTACACTGTAAGAGAAGATACTTGACATACGAGGGAAAGCTGCAGAGCTAGACATCTAGGTTACAAGAATAAGGCGACAGTATAGGATCATTGTGTATTTATTAGTGCTATGACAGCAAGCATGTGTATGTGTATACACGCACATATATATGCTTGTATAGACATATATTTATATGTTTTTATATGCATGTGTGTGTATGCAAACACACATTTTGAGACTTGAAGCAAGTTTGTGCGCTTGCTTTTTTAGTTGTAGCTCCAGAAGTTATGAAAAATAGGGTAGTACAAGTCTCAATAAATAAAATGATTTTGTAAGGTTTCCCCCATCCTGAACTTATCTTTAATGAGAAATTGATTGAACTGAGAGGCCGGCAGCATTAGCTTCTAAGAGCTGTAGCTGTGTATCAGTCTTCCCTTGAGAAAGCAAGGATGCAAGATACATGGCCTTGCAGTGTTGTTATGGAAAGACATTTCAGAACGAGGTTGGTCTGTGTTACAGCATCCATTTGGCCAGCCACATTTTTGGCAAGTGCCATCCCGTGTTTGTTAAAACCCTGCAGCTGTTCTTCTCTGAGAAAACTAGGTGTGGGATGAGGTCCGACCAGTGTCAGGGAGTGATGATAATGAGGGGCAGACATGGAAGTGGCAGGATTTGATCACTGAAGTCTGTAACCTCTCTACTGCAAAGGGATCAGGATTATACCGAACTTTCAGCCCTTCCAGTGAGTGAACCCCGCTCCGGAGTGGTGGAGTTTGGAAGTGTAGAAGGATGTTCTTGAGCAGGGAGCTTAGTTCAGGACAGATTGCAAAATGTTTGCAAGGTTTTGTTTACAAACTTCAAATGGAAAGGGAATGGAGGCTGGATGGGGAAAGAATGAAAACTGGAAAAATCTATTAAAGGTCCTTTCTAACTTGCAGGGAAGTAGGTGGAGACACCCAGAGACACTTTTATTACTTCTTTCTGGCTTGCTTTCTCCTTTGTTCATCCTGGAGGGAATGTAAAGAAAACCTTAGGAATTAATATATACATCAGCTGAATAATTTAGAATCAGCTGGTAGCAAAAAGACAGGATTTGAACAACTAACAGAAATGCAAAGAGTTGTACTGACAAAAGTGTAAGTTTAAAAATAACAGTTCGCATGCATCTACTAGATGAAACAAGGAAGGAGCTAGCATTAAGATCCTCAAAACTCAAATGCCTGGAAAAGAGAGTGAAGACAACTACAGCAAATGAAGAAACGAAACCTTGTAGGAAGGAAAGACTAAAAGTGGGGAAAAGGGAGGGACAGTTACGGAAGAAAACCTAATGAATACAGCTGATTTGGAGACACAGTCACTATGATGGTAGCTTCCAAACAGGAATGCATAACATTATCAAGAAGCAAAATAAAAGAAAGGAAAAACCAGGCATGGTGGTATGCACGAAAGATGTAATGGGACTGTCTCCAAGTGTTTTGTCTCTGCCTTCCACACCCCCCCCCCCCCCCCAAGATTAATGATATTAGTAATAAAGTAATTAAAGTACTAATACCTTACTTTTTGGAAGTCATAAAGATTTCAAGAAACTGATGGAAATTTAAACTACTTCTACTGAAAGAAGGCAATAAGTACTGAAAATCCTGAGAGCTCCCAGTTGGCAGGGAATGTTGTTTCTTTGTGGTGATGCTTCAAGGATCCTGACTGTAACAGCTTCTAATGTAAGCAGGATAGACACATGTGTTCTAATGACATATTCCCAAGACAACAGTTAGTAGTTTCTCACTCCTGATATACCTAAGCCTTAGAATAACTCAATAGTGTGCCCAGTTCCCCATTTCTATACCTAGAATAGTTGTTGGACCTAGAGTCTTACGATATTAGAGACTTTTGTAAAGTGAGTGAATTAATGCCCCTGGTGAGCAATTTGGAGATTTATATCTCTGTACCTTAAACTGCATAAACATACCATGATTACATGGTACCCTTATCTCCTGAAATCCATTTGTGTGTTGCAAATATTCCTTCATTGTCCTTTTTCTGGTGAATATACCTCTTCTAGTATATGTATGTGTGGTGTAGATACACCATATATATTCATTTAATGAATTGGGGTTAGTTAGATCAGTACTAAAAAACCAAAAAGGGATGGGGGGAGCAAAATGATCAGACTACCACCATTTAGATAGCATTGAGCAGTTAAAACTGGAGCCAATAGTAAAGAAAACAGCAGTAAATTAGGACCAGGTAAAAAGTGTTTTGTTAGCATAAACCTGTGGGGTTATTTTGTAAGAAATGGCTGTGTCTGATCATCTTAAAAAGGAAAAAAAAAAAAAATTAACTATTTAGTAATGTGTAGCTGGACACTTTAATTAGATTTTACAATTAAAAATGTAATGTGTCAAGATCCTCCACCCATAAGAAACTTTTTAAGCTTTTTACTTTGGATTAAAGGAATTAACTTTGTTACCTTGAGAGATCAAATTATTCGGGGTGCTTCTGGGAGGGAAAGATGATTTAAGATTTTTAGAGACAGCGCAGTAGGGAACCACATTCTGACTCAATGAGCCACCACAAGTTAATCAGTACTTTTCACTCTGTATTGTTTTCTCTTGCTTTTGCAAATCTCATGCTGTTCTTGAAATGCTAGGGAATTGAAAGAACCAGTTGGCTGTTAGTACTTGGAAAAAAAGATGGTATTTCACTGTGAGAGAAATGTATATATCCTTCTTTTAAAACATTTTTATATTCTTATTTTAATTTTTTTATTTTTTTTTTTAATTTAGCTGTTGGGATCCCCAGGAAAGAAAAATGCTCCTTGTGGAAACAAATGTCTTCCTGTCCCACGCAGAGAAAATTATTAAGAAGAAATTTACTCATAAAGTAATAAAATAAATAAAAAAAAGAATTGCCATGAGCAAAAAGTGCTATTAATTTTGACTAGCTTCTGGCACAAAGCTGAAATAAAACATTCTTAATGCTTAAGAATGGCTTAAGACCTGAGATTTTGCTCCTACTTTCAAAGACTCAGAAAATACAGTAAGAACGGTTATAGCTCTGGATATGCATTCTGGATACATCCAGCTGTTTGGAGGTGCTTACTATTAGGAGTTTTGGCTCATTCCTTTCTTCATTCCTCCTAGCTTTCCACACTAGTCTTCCCCCCTCCCAGGTTCATGCTGACGCAAAAAAGAGAGACCGTTCTCATAATACTTTTACGCATCCTTAGAATAAAAAAAAGGAGGGTGGGGAAATTCAGCGAAGCCTGTTTCCTGTGGCATCTAGTCATTTTGTAAATTTGGTAAGAGCTGTGAAGTATCCAAACCCATATCCAAACTCTAATCTGTAATCAAGTAAATCATTATCTGAAGAATGTAAGTGTTTTATTTAAGTTGGGAGGAGAGGGAGAAGAACTAATTTCAGATATATCCATGGATATACAATGAAAATGGTTAATGATGTGTGGGGGTATTTTTTTGTATTTCGGGAGGAGCATGTGCAATGGCAGAACAGCAAGACTGAAACTATGGTATTGTTTATTGTTTTCAGGAGACTGAGACTGGCTGAACAAGTATAAAATATCTTTCAGACAGTTCAACATGTTTATGTACAGTCTTTAGCTGTTGGTAAAATGGTTGACTTTTTTTTTTTTTTTTTTTTTTTTTCCCCACCCGACTAACTGCATAGCATTGACTTTGGGATGCGCTAAAGAGATTGAACAAAGTGAATCATTATGTTAATCCCCACAGGGTAAGAGTACAAGCAGCTCAATTCCTGAAACTTAACTGAGGCAAGGGTAAATAAATCAAAACAATCAAACAAATGTTTGATTCCACACCATTTGCCTAGGGAACTATCTACTGGTGGTAGAAGGTCTTATGGTTTATATAAAGGAAATCAGGTGTGCCTGAGTCTTGACTAATCAAAGAATATAAGAATAAAAATTGCTACCTGAAATTCAGGAGGTTGTGATGGCCGAGGCATATGTTCAGTATCAAGCAAAATTTTGAGGCGCTTGACATAGAATCGTATAGTTTGTCATTAAGATGATGAGGTGTGGTAAGCTTCCATTAAAATTTGCACCTTAATATATGATATAGTTTCTTCAGTCATTTCTTAGGCCAGTAACTGTTGTTACAGTAACTGTAATCAATGTAACTGTTTCAGCAGACTGTAAGCTTAAGTTCCTAAGAAATAAAGAGGGACTTGTCAAAAGCAAACACGCTGCCTGCCCCCCGCCCCCCCCCAAAAAACCCAACCCTGTGAGATTTCTGACATCATAATTTTATTTTTGTTTGATTTGGTACCATCACTTTGATTTGGAAATTCATCTGGTAATGCATTCATAGGACTTTTTCTGTTTCTTCTGTAATTGTTGCCAATTGTTGTTCAATTTTTTTTTATTTTTATTTTTTTTTAACATTTCTGTTTGTGAAAAGGATGTTAATGCACAATACATGGAAGAATTAGTAAACCTGGGGCCTGAACTCTGATCTCAATGCAGGAGGATCATGGCATGAATGGTCTCTTAAAGATTTCTAGAACTAAGGTTCCAGACTGGATTCTTCTTTAGATTTCTTGGTGGTGGTGTGTGTGAGTGTTGGTTTTGTGGTTTTGTTTTGCTTTCTCAGTGCAGAGGGAGAGTTTTGCTGTAAATATGCAACCTGGAACAACTGCTGATCGGAGTGATGTGACTGATTTCCCCACCTGCTTTGCTGCAGATGCACTCCCAGTGATCTGAATGCAGCTGCATAACCAATTAGAGGAGACCTCAGTGCCACAACCCAGCGACAGCTTGGGGCCAGCACTTGAATTCACATTTTTAATGACACATCTGTCACTACCTCCTCAGAGCTGCTTTCATACTACTAATGTGGTAGGAAGGATGCTAAGATTTGTGATCACTGTTGCTGAATAGAATGAAAATATGCAATTTTGTGAGAAGGTAGAAACTATATATATGTGTGTGCATATATATTTTTTATAAAACTGTGCTAGGCTCTGGTCTTTTTTCTCCTTTGAAAATGTGCGCTACTTTCACCGATGTCACTCTTCCTTCTACAGTTTTCCTGAGATGACAATTTGAACCTCCAAAGGCTTGCTTTTCACTTAGTACCATACTGACTGTTGACAGGAATTTAATCAGGAAAAGAACTTTTCTGAAATATAAGGATTTTAATCTGCTACTACCTCCTCTGAAATGCAGAAGATGATTATTCATTTATGTAGTATATGTCAAGGTATACAGACCACAGAGATGTGTTGTCTCCCTAAAGAGCTTGAAGTCCAAAGAATTTGTTATGCTGATGAAAACCAGGGACACATATAGTTTTAGCTGCTATTCAGCAAATAAAATTTACAGGGTATCATTTAAAGAAAGACTGCAGGACTTAAAATGTGGGCATCTCAGCTGCATTCAGGATATGCTGTAGGCTGGGGGTTTTTTTCTGTCATTAGAAAGCCCAAAATGTCAGAAATCTTTTGTCTGGCTACACATCTGCTTGTTACCATCAAAGTGTGTGCTAATCTTCCTGTTGGTAAAAATAAACATACTTTTTGTAGTCTCCTTCTGCAAGACAGGTTATTACAGGACTTCAGCCAGTGAAGGAGAAGTGCAAATGCTGCTACTTCTCTTCATGTTTTGTGTTTGCAAAAGAAAAGGACAGCTTCAATCACTTAAAAAAAAAAAACAAAAACCCATTATTTTGTTCACATTATCTTTCCTAGAAAATGTAGTTAACTGTTTACTAGAAACAAAGAAGTGTATCTAGTTATATGCCCACTTATTGAGCAGTCAAAACATTTTTTCCTTAGGAAATCAGGCTCAATATATGTTTATTCCGTTCTTTGCAACTAAAATGCACAGTGTGTCAGTATTTTAAGTACAGTCACAGTGTTGCTATTGCCAGTTGCTGGTCCAAGTTGAATATCATAGACTCCATGCTGTATCTGTGCTATAGGTGCCAGAACACCTCTGAGTGGAGGGATTTGCACATTTTGTGTTTCTCCTATGAATCTAAAGATGTTTGAAGTTCCAGGCTCAACTTCACTCTTTTGTTCCCAATTCTTCTGCTTCCACCTTCCCCAATACCAAGCAGCACACATGGGATAGGGAATGGAGGTTGCGGTCCATTCACAGACTTTGTCTCTGCTTCTCCTTTCTCACACTTTTCCTTTCTTCCAATGTGAGTCCTTCCCACAGGCTGCAGTTCTTCAAGAACTGCTCCACCGTGGGTCCTTTTTCACTGGGCACAAGTCCTTCAGGAACTGCTCCAGCGTGGGTCCCTCACAGAGTCACAAGTCCTGCCGGAAAAACTGCTCCAGCCTGGGCTCTTCTCTACCAGCTGCAGGTCCTGCCAAGAGCCTGCTCCTGTGTGGCTCTCCATGGGCTGCAGCTTCCTTGGGGATGCATTCCCCTGCTCCGGCGTGGGGTCCTCCCCGGGCTGCAGGTGGAGATCTGCTCCACCGTGGACCTCCCTGGGCTGCAGGGGGACAGCCTGCCTCACCGCGGTCTTCCCCAGGGGCTGCAGGGGAACCTCTGCTCCGGCGCCTGGAGCACTGCCCCACTCCCCTCTTTCTTCATTGACCTGGGGGTCTGCAGCGTTGTTTCTCTCACTTTTCACATTCATCTCTCTTCTAACTCCTGGCAACATTTTTTACCCTTTCTTAAATATGTTATCACAGAGGCACTACCAATGTCACTGATGGGCTCAGCTTTGGTCAGCTGTCCATTTTGGAGCCAGCTGGAACGGGCTCTGCCCAAGATGGGAGCAGCTCCTGGTGTCTTCTCACAGAAACCACCTCTGGAGCACCCACTACCAAAGTCTTGTCACATAAACCCAATACACCAAGTTTATTTGAAAATAGTACAGTTAGTTATATTTCTGTAGACAGAATTTGTCCCTTCCCATCAGCATCAAACTGTTATGCTTTGTCATTACTATGACAATACAGGATGGATTTAGGTCTCTGCAGAGTTGTAAGAAGACAGGCTGTTGCCAGAAACAGTTTATTCCTTTGAGTAGGACAAAATTTCAAATCGAGCATAAAAAGCAAGGGAATAACAAATAGCTAACAAAGTGCATAGACAGATTTTAAGGAAGCAGCTTTCCTTGTCTTTTTTGGACTGCGGTGAAGAGCTTTCTATTGAAAAGAAATTTCTTGTGGAATGAAAGACCCCCAAAACTAATGCTGTGGTTGTGTGTTGCCGCCTTCTTCATTTGTTTTCTTGGATTCCAGAGGTGGATTGTTTCTTATTGGCAAGACGTATTCTTGCCGTTGAATTGCTGATAAGGAAGAATGAGATTGCTTATGCATTAGAGTGGCCAAGACTTTTTTTGCACTGTTTTGTTGAGGCTTTGCAGATGGGAATGGCATATAACTACTTAGACACAGTTGCCATCTTGAGTGAGGGACACACTGCTTCCGTCCTGCTGCAATTCTTCGTGAAGAAGAGGTCCATGTTCTGCTGAAAAAATAATCTATCCATTCTCTTGAGCCTGCAAAAAAATAGTGAAATGAACCAGTTTTACTCCAATAGTTCTGCATCCTTTGAATAACATTCATTTTCAAATTGTCATTCATACTAGAAGAATATGTATTGAATCAAATTTTTCTCACAAGAAAGCTTAGATTTTCATTTCTGTAGTTTAAATAAATGATGCTACAGCTTTTAGGCCTGTACATGTCTGCAAGGTATAACGTCAGGAGAATTGCAAATGCCAGAGATGATTTTGATGCTCTTTCTCCATGAGCTTTTAAATCACAGTACTGCTTAAATACAGTCCTTGAAGTTTTAGTTTGATTGAACCCAAACTGATTTCTAAGACAACTTGATTTGCAGTCTACTTGAGAACAAGGTATAAAAAGATCACATTTAGGCAGAGGATGTTTTAGTTCAATTATATGGGACAAGGATTTTATTGATAGTTTGGTAGCAGCAGTACACATAATGGCACAATCTTTGGGAACGGAACCATTGTAAGTAACTGATCTGCAAAATCACGCTTTTTTATAAGCTAAAATGTGATTTCATTTAAGCATGGGGAGGTAGGATTGAGTTGGTTTGATTTTAATAGGAGCCTTCTCTAGAAGGCTTCTTCTTGCTTGCGATGGCTTGCTAGACCTTTATAGAGACAGATCTGGCAGGAATCAACTTTGCACCGTAATAATCAACCATTATTAAATGTGATTCAGGAAAACACTGTGAATGATCTTGAAGAAATCATATCTAAGTAACAAGAATAACACAACCCCTTGAGAACTTCATAGCAAAGTACGTTCACTAGTTGTCATCAGCTGTTGAAAAAGTCTGAGAATAAACAGAGTGGTAAGAGTTAGAATAAGAAAGATGAAGGAACAGATAGTCCTTTTTTTCTACAAGTTGGTGGCAGATGTGTCAATGTTTCTCAGTTTCTATACTCTGAATAGCTGCTATTCATGAAAAACTTAAATTGATTCCATGCCTCTTTCCAAAATTAAAAAAAAAAAATGGTGAAATTGTTCACACAAATCGTTGAGCTGAATGAAGAAATAAAGTGCATCTATGTATCTGGTTTCATCAGTGACATACTCAGGAATGAGCTGATACGTTATTTCTGTAATGGAAGATGGTAGGGTTTTCATACATTGTTTTTACATAATCTGGTATGCATATGTATGCACTTATATAAAGTATGTAATATGTAGAAATATTATGGTATTTAACCCAGCAAATAAGTATGAGAAAAAAATTGCCCAGTATAACACTTTTAATGGCCAAGTGGAGGTTACATGAGCAGAAATAGGAACTGGGAAGGAGTGGAAGATGCTGCAAACATGCTCATAGGGACATTCGCGTAACTTCGGTAAATCCTATGTCATTTTATATTAACTGCGGATTTTTAAGCACTTTTATAATCCTGAACTTTTTTTTCTCCTTTCCATTCAAGTGCATATTATTTCAATTTCTGTAAATTTTCTTTCCGTAGAGTTCTTTCCTTTACAGTTTTTCACTTGTTTTTCTGTTTGTCCTCTTTGTAGTATGTCCTAGTTTCACCCTCCCTCTGTATTTTGCTGATCTGAGACACACAGTGCCTGAATAAAACTGTGCTGCTAGCCCACAACTCCACGTGCTAACTGCCAAGCTCAGAGAAACATACTTCTTCAAGGTTTTGAGTCCAGCTTGCTCAAAGCAGAAACCTTTATCTACAGCTGTTTATCCACATCAAAGAAGAGGGGTGGAGAATCAAGCCAGGGCAATAGTAACTGGCATATTTATTCTAATTTTTAAAATGTGACTCCAGTTTCTCCTTGATTTATTCTGACCTTGCTGAAGAAATTATGAAACTGCAAAAGACCATAACTTTCTAACTCAGGAGCAAGTCCTACTCAATATTATTTCAGAGCAGAAGTTTGCTTTGAAGGTACTACTTCTGATCTGACAAATGTTAGTGGTCTAAACAAGGTGGGTGAAAGATGTGAAACAGCCAGAGTGCTGGTATGTCTATGGACACTGAAAGCCAGGATACAAGCACCACTTCACTAGGTTATCAGTTCTCCACTTGGTCTTTCTGCACGTGTGAATTTTAATGCTGATTCCTGGCTCAGGGCTAATCAGAGTAACAAGCGTTAAAATCCCATAGATGAGAATGCAAATGGCAAGAGATGGCAGCAGCTTTGGCTGATCCTGTTACAAACCTGGTCACCTTGCTTGCAAGAGCTGTTACTCTGAGGGACTCAAGTTTGAGGTCTTTGCTATTCTGGACAGATTGAGGGAATCCAGGGCTTTCCGTGGTGACACTTCTGCTAAACCAGTTTGTTGCGGCATTTGCCATCAATTTGAAAAGATGAATATCTTCTATGTATTGGATGGCTCTTTCTGATGCAAGTCCTCTGCTGTGGGTACAGCACAACCTACCCTGCCCTGTTACTTCTCTCAGGTATTGGCCCCAGGGAAGAGCTGCCACCATCCCTTTTTCTTCTTTGTATTTCCAGGAGTAGTGGGTCATGATTGTCTGATGCCAAGGGCTCTGTACCCCAGGCAGTCCGCTGCTTTGTGGGGTTATCATGGATGCTTTCTGTGTCTTTGGTCTTCCTTCCTTTCTCTTTTCACTGGGATAGAGGAGAAGTAGGTTGGTAAAAAATTCACTATATCACATTTGTGTTGACCTTTTATTAAACTCAAAGTTCTGTGTAGTTTTTGGCAGAAAGTTATGTGGACCTTGACAATTTTTTAGCCAAGTTTTCACTGAATTCTTTGGGATCCCTTCAAACCTGAAACTCGGAGGTTTAAACTACAGCGATCATAACTTTGAGAAGCATTGAATCTCTGCACAGTCACTGCATTTTATGCAGCTCCAAGTTTCAGCAGTTGGATTCAGTTTTGTATATCACCAAAGAAAGGGTTGGCCAAATTTGCAACAAATGTAAGCCAGTGTAGTTCTGTAGACAAGAAACTTACACTGTTTTATTCTAACTTAATAACAGGACCCAGTGTTGTTTATGGGGTATCAATGGACATAAAACACTTTACGAAAACATTGTTCAAGATATTAGAATATTAGAGTTTAGTTCAGACATGGGTATAAACAGATGCTCTCCACTGAAGTCTTTTGCAAGATGTTCTACAGAAAACGGTGTATGAGAATGGAGAAAAAAGTAAATCATAAAAAAAAAATACTGTAAGAATGAAGTCTGTTGCCTGCAACAGAATTTATCTGAGTGCACACAGCTCAATGCTCAAGCAGTATTTAAACTCCAATTTGAAGTCTCACAAGGAAACTAAGAATGCCTCTTGCTGAATCTCTGCCTTGCCGTTAATTTCTTCCACCAGATATGAGAAGTGTTGTAGGTTATTAATCATCTTAATCGCATTAATCATATTAATAAATATACAAACTTGGACAATTTAGAAAGGAATAATTCAAAATTGGTTTAAAAAAAATCTAATAAACCCTCATGTATAAAAGGAGGATAAACTGACAACTGGATTTTTTTTAAAAATAGATTTTTATGCTTTGTGATCTGGTCTTGAAGTATGAATTGGAATTCTGTTAGCAGCAGTGTAGTAGGTGCATGAAGGTTTTCCTTGAAGGAAAATCTATATTGGAGATTTTAATTAGTAGATGCTTGAAATAAGGTAAGTTGCTTATTTGTAAAACAGGGCATGGTCGTGCTATTAGAAGTGCAGGCTACAGTATCCATGTGGACTGTATCCATCCCTTGTATCCATGTGGACTGGTGATTTGAGAAATGAATGTTTGCCTTCTATCTATGCAGTGGGTGGGAGAAGATAGAACATACACCACTGCTCTGTTTGTGCGATGTTGGCTGTATTTGCCTTTTTCTTTCCATTTAAATGACTGTTGTTATTTTCTGCTTGAATAAAATAATACATCTTTCCAGCTTAATTTTATATATAACAAAAGGATTTGGAGTAAGTCTGATATGAACCAGAAATATTGGAGGTGGTCAGGACATCTTCCTCCTTAAAAATCTTGTTAGAAAATGAATGTTATGTTTACATGCAGGCATCTGGAAAGAAGGATTTGGCCTATTTTCTGCCACACATGCCCAATCCACCAATCCAATAGAGACATTTTTATTAGTAATATTTTCATTCAATATATTTTTCTGAAGACATAGTGAATATTTTTCTGAATTGATGAATAAACATACATGTTGATTGGCCTTAAATTTTATGATAGGAGAGAAAAATGTTCACATTTTTCAGTTCCTAAATCTTCAATAGCAATTTAGCTCCTGTTTAATAATTCTTCATTCTTTAAAAAATAAAATAAAATTCTTAAAAACAGACCTTAAAAGCAACTCTTTGTTAAAAGTGGACATTAATCCTTTACTTTACCTATTTAAGGTGTAGTCTTTGTGCTTTGTAGAGTCTGAGCACTTCTTAGAGTGCCATGTGGTTTCTTCAGTAAATATGAATGAAAGTGTACAATTTCATGTGGATTTTCTTTCTGCATGCTTTGCTTTAAGTCTCAGTTTAAATTCAAGCGATAAAGTATAAAAGGTCAAGGTAGAAGACTAATTCTGGTAATGAATTTAATTCAAAGTAGAGTCTTTGCTTGTTGATATATTTTTATGCTAGGTTTTGATTTGTATGGTGGTGTAGTGTAATTTAACTAGATTTGTAAATGGGCAAAAATTAGATATATTATAGATATGAAAACTTGGCAAGGAACTTCTCTTTTATGGGTGGCTTATATAATTTGGTTTCACAGAGGGCAGTAGTTCAGATCTCACAGATCTCTGGGGACAAAGAATAAAACTACCTTAACATCATCTTCATTAGCAGATCAGACGTGTAGATCCAGTGACCTACTAGCTACTAGAGAATTGTATACAGAAGGCAACTCGTTGGCACTCTGAAGTCATCTGTTTGCTTTTTTCGAAGTTGCTTTGCATCCCTGAAAATGGACCATATGAGAATTGATGTTTTTGTGCCAAATCAGAATTCTTCTAATCTTGCGAGGGGTGTATAAACTTGCTTTAAGCTGATTTACACTGGCAATATGCTCAAAACAGATGGAGTACATCACTGCCTTCATATAAAGTCTCTTAATGAACATTGCCAAGCAAAGAAACCCCTGACACAAAATGCTGCAGATACTGTAGTTACACAAAACAGAACACTAAGTGGATCACATCTGTATAGTGAGGCAGACTTTCATCTCCACTATTCTCTTTCCAACTGTTGCAAAAACTGGACATAAGGTTCATTTTTCCCATGTGTTTTATTGCAGAGACTGTGCTTCTGCAAGGGTATTGTCATTAGTTTACCTAACTATAGAGGGATCTAAGAAAGACTGTCACTTATGGATTGTTCTAGATTAAGCAGATTGGCCTGTCTGCAGTTAGGAAGCATGAGGTAAGATCAGTTGCGGAGTTGTCACTTTCTGATTTTTTTTTTTTTTTTTTTTTTTCCCTCCTTAATATTGTTACTGCAGTGCATACATATAACCTATCAGGTAATCTAAATAGACATGCATTCCATTATATATACAGGCAACTAATCATTTGAGATGCTTACATTTTATGTTTAACTTCAGAAATAAACTGCTTTATTTCCTATGATAAGACAACAAGGACATATTGGTTAATATGACTTTTTAAAGCAGTTTTTTTTTATCAAGATGCAGGTAAAAAAAATTATTAAAAATGCTAGATTAAAACTACGACATGATTAGTTACCCTGACATTAGCATAGCATTAGGTGTCCTCTAAAAAGAGAAGAGTCAATTTACTTCTAAACAGCTTTAGCAGATGTATTACATTGGAATAACATTCTCATTTTCATGGTATTTCATCTTAAGCTATTAATGTGCAGTCTTTGAGCTTCCAAAGCAATATTACAAATCAAAATATCATTTGTGATGTTGAACATTAGCTACAAATTATTAGATTTAAAATGTGGGAGGGGAAGAAATTGGAAGACAATCCTGTTTTTTAGATGGTTTTTCTAAGCTATTCTTGCACAGGCTGTTCCATTGCATCACTCTATTCCTAGCTATTCTTGTTTCACCCTCACCATAGTTAGATGATTATATGCATATATTAGTAAGCTTGTCTATTGCAAGGAAACATGCTTTTAGAGTCTCAGAGCCCCATCCAACCTGGCCTTGAACGCTTCCAGGGATGGGGCATCCACAACCTCTCTGGGCAACCTGTTCCAGTGCCTCACCACCCTCACAGGGAAGAGCTTCTTCCATACATCTAATCTAAATCTACCCTTTCAGTTTAAAGCCATTACCCCTTGTCCCATCACTACCTGTCCTTGTAAGAAGTCCCTCTCCAGCTTTCCTGTAGGCCCTCTTTATGTACTGGAAGACTGCAATAAGGTCTCCCTGGAGCCTTCTCTCCCCCAGGCTGAACAACCCCAACTCTCTCAGCCTGTCTTCATAGGAGAGGTGCTCCAGCCCTCTTACTATCTTCGTGGCCCTCCTCTGGTCTTGCTCCAACAGGTCCATGTCCTTCTTATATTGGGGGCCCCAGAGCTGAATGCAGTACTCCAGGTGGGGTCTCACAAGAGTGGAGTAGAGGGGGAGAATCACCTCCCTTGACCTGCTGGTCACGCTTCTTTTGATGCAGCCCAGGATACATTTGGCTTTCTGGGCTGCAAGCACACACTGCTGAGTCATGTTGAGATTCTTGTCAACCAACACCCCCAAGTCTTTCTCCTCAGGGCTGCTCTCAATCCATTCTTTGCCCAGCCTGTATTTGTGCCAGGATTGCCCCGACCCGTGTGCAGGACCTTGCACGTGGCCTTGTTGAACTTCATGAGGTTCACACAGACCCACGTCTCCAGCCTGTCAAGGTCCCTCTGGATGGCATCTCTTCCCTCCAGCGTGTCAACTGCACCACACAGCTTGGTGTCATCCGCAAACTCGCTGAGGGTGCGCTCGATGCCACTGTCCATGGCACCAACAAAGATGTTAAACAGTGCTGGTCCCAACAGCAACCCCTGAGGGGGTGTCTTTAGAGACAAGAATGTCATGCAGGACAGTGTCAAATGCTTTGCACAAGTCCAGGTAGATGATGTCAGTTGCTCTTCCCTTATTTGCCAATGCTGTAACCCCACCGTAGAAGGCCACCAAATTGGGCAGGCACAATTTGCGCTTAGTGAAGCCATGTTGGCTGTCACCAATCACCTCCTTATTTTGCTTGTGCCTTAGCATAGTTTCCATATAGTTCCATAGGATAATAGTATGCATAAATTATATTCTTCTCATGCAGTTCTTGATCAGGAAAGTATCACACAGCAATGGCAATTTCAAGCTCCAGAGTCATGCTCAAAGCTTGAAATATTTCTCTTGTAGGTAACATGGTCCTCAGGAGTTTATTCCCTAGCTATAAAATGCAAACTCAAGAAATAAAGCACATTGTTAGTTCTTTGGCTTACATATTAAAGCTTGAGGTTATGCTGTTCCTGGGCAAAAATCATGTTACATTCTTCACAGACTCTGGCAAAATAACAGGAGCTTTTGTATTTGATTTGGTGTTTTAATGGATAATTAATCCAGATCAGATGTTTTAAAGCAAGGAATGCTTATTTCAGCTATGTACTTGATCTGTTGACAAGTCACTATTCTAACTAGGCTTGCTTGGAAAAAAAATCAGCCTGCTGGGTTGACATGTACAAAAATCCAAACTTTCTGCCTACGAAATTGCATTTTAGCTTTCAGTTTTTAAATGTTAGCTCTAAAGTGTTGTTACACAGATGAATATAATAGCTAAATTTATCACGAAGCAAACTTTACAAACGCTAAAAAACTTGAAACTTACCACTAGTATGAAAATGCCAGGAAAATGACAACGCGTTTTTGCAGGAAAATGTTCTCTCATTTTATATTTTTCTGATTTGCAAAAGAATACATTTATATAAAGTGGACTGGGTCTGAAAAGCTGTGAAACTGAGAGGTTTTTTTTGATCAATAACTCATATAAATAGATGTTAGAAATGTAATTTTTTAAATTGTGATCATAATGGCAGTGATGATGTTTTGATTAAAGAGCTTGGGATCTATTCCACTGGAGATATGCAAAATTAACACTAGCTGTGTAGGCCACTTTACATGACAAGTTATTAGGAGGGGGTAAAACAGTGAGAAAAGGGAAAGCAATTAATTTGCAGTCAACCTCTTCTCTCTGCTAATATGCATCTGTGAAAGAAAAGAAAACAAAGGAGGAGGACAGACATTCAGAGACAGATACTGCGTGTGAAAGTGCCCTGGGAAACAGACTCTCTTCATTGTAAGTAGAGTTCCTACTATAAGAGAACTTTCCTCCTTGGCTGGGATCCCCTACATGAAAACGTGACAAGAAGTAGATAGATGTATACAAATGCTGTTTGACATCACTGAATTGCAACTCATTCTCTGTAAGATATCAAGGAGGAAAAAAAAAACCCAAACCCACAGTGTTTAACCATTTTAAAAGTAGGACATTATGACCTATTCAAACAATAAAACATGAGCAAAGTGGCTAAATTGCCTAGTTTGTCCATATGAAATAGATGTCTGCTTGAATTCAGAATCACTAATAGCCAATGCTGTAAGGGTGTTTCTTGAAATAAATAAAAGTTGCAAAATCATATAATAGCACTTTTGAACTAAAAGTTTTTGAGATTCTGATGTTACTGTTATTCCCTTATGCATCTAGCAGTTTTTAATTTAGTTATCAAACTATCTTTCTTAGTATTGTCAAAGTGATTAGAACACGAGCACTACTTAAAGTTCAAAAGCAGCAGGATGCTTTCTGAGAAGTTTTGACTTTTTTGTTCCATGTTTGGAACTCTGTATCTTAAGAGTTCACTTGCCTCTAGTATCTTCTAAAACCATGAAGTTTTTCACAGCCTAGAAGGACTTCTGAACATAAACTGGTACTTGGAAAATTGTGAAATTAAAATAAATTCCTTTAAAACACAAAACAAAAACAACCCCTCCAAGAAGTCATGAAAGCACTTTTTTTTTTTTTTTCTGTTAACCACCTGCAAGAGCTGAAGAATTCAGTATTTACAACTACAGATGCTTGTTTAAACAGACAAAGCAGTAACAATTCTCATCTATAAGTGTTTTGAAAATTTAACTTTCAAGTAGTTAAAAAAAAAAAAAAAAAACACCCAAAACCCCCCAAGGACTTGGTAAATACTGATTTTAGTTCCTCAAACATTCCTGTAACAGCTGATTGCAGACATATTTCCCCCCTAGATTTTTTTCAGAGATTGCAAGTATCATGATCACAGAGTTTGTTTCATTTATTCAGATGTATTCATTCTACATTTAACAACTAGTATTTCAGAATATTTATTCTAGGATTACTCTAGAAGACAGATCATTCTGGTTTCTCCTCCTTTCAGTCAGTAATATTTTGTTGAAATAGTTCTCTGCAAAAAACAGTGCAAGAATGATGAGATTTTGGGTTAGCTAGTCCTGCCTCCAGGAAAACATATTGTATTAGAAAATATATTAACCATCAGTTAATGTTCTTGTGTCAAGTAAAGTCAATTATGAATTTGAAATATCATGTGCAGTGTGTTACACTAAAACATGCAAAACCATCTCAAAGGCTTTTAAACCTGACTTGTTTCCCTCTTACAATAGATGCTAAATCACATTTAGCAACAGGTTCGTTAGCATGCTGTCTGATGGGATACATTTTCCCTGCAGAAACATGCTAATGGATGTTCCTTAAATATACGCCCTACACAAAGAACACCCTTGTGGAGAGAGGTGCAATCTGAAAGTCATCCCCCACTGCCTCTCAGGAAAGCTTTTAGAGCATCCTGTCTTTTATGCCTATACACCATATTTCCTATTTTTTACCACCCTTTGTAATATATTTAATAATGAATACACAGAAATAATGTCATGGGGTTTTCAATGCTTATTAGGAAGAAGAGGGCTAAGTCTTTGCGGGTAATAAGGCAACTAGCTGCAGGCACGTAAACTAGCTCTTTTCATCTATGCAAATATGCTCAGCTATTGTTTCCAAACCCTTGTAAAAGTTTCTACAAATATATTGAACTGCAAGTCTAAATCTCAGTTTGCTGTCAATATTTCTCACAACTTCAGTGCCAATGCTGTCTCAATGCCAGTACAGAAATTGAGAGAAAACTACAGTGATGGCTGGGGTGGTCCTGGTTATGAGCTCTTCCACAAATGCCTGGTAATGAACAGAGACAGAAGTAGTCACATTTTTGCAGAGGAACAGAAGGAAGAAGGTAGCCAGGAACTGTGAAAAAGAAAGGAAAAGGAACTCGGCCATGGCAGCTGTGAGGACTGCAGTACTGTCAATATTTAGCCTCTAAGATGGCAGTCTGAATCCTAGCCCTCCCATCACAGAACAGCTGAACAGCTGTTTTGGAGACAGCCCTAGCGAATTAAGACGTTAGTCCCCACCAACCTCCCAGCAGTTAAACTACCTCAAGAGATTACACTGAAGACAGCCAGGTTATTTTAAATTCCCACTTAAGCTATGCCATGCTCATCTGTTTCATTTTTGAATCAGAACATATTAGAAACATTCAAACAATCTGTTAACAGTAATTTGGCTGCTCAGAGAGAAGCATCCAGCTCAGTAGCAGAATTGAAAAATTGTTCCCACTATACTCCAAAGAAATTTCTCTAAGCCTTCAGAGATGGATCCACAAGAACTAACATGCTGAGTGGAAATTTTCCTAACATCAGTACGCTGAGCAAGGAGGCGTGTAGCTTACGAAGAAGGAAAATACACAGGAAAAGAGGATTTCTGAAATCCTGACTCTCTTCAGACACTTAGTGATGGTAGAAGCTTCTGTTACTCTGGGATTGCATCCTAGAAATCCCTCCTAAGTCTGGTCACCTTAGACCTTCTTTTCATCAAGCGAGAGCAGGGTCACTCTTTTACTAAAAACATTGCCAAAGAAAGAACTGTTGACTCTCTGTTTTAAATGCAGTAGCTGGAAGAGTAGAGAGCTATTCAAGGTGTGAAAGGTATGCATCTGGTTGTCTCTGTTGTCCAAGTGGAATAGCATCATAGGATAGAAAGGACCTCGGGAGGTCTCACAAAATAAGGTCAGCTAGGAGATCAGATCAGGCTGCTCAGGACTTTATTCAGTCAGAACTTGAAAAGCTCCAGGGATGGAGACCGTACAACCTCCCTGCACAACCCATTTCACTGCTTTACTATACTCATCGTGAAAAAGTGATACCCCTATGATCAACTCCTGTACTCAAAGAGAAGGGAGGGACAGCAGAAAGGATATGTTGTTACCACTGTGGTAAGTACTTTTAAAAGAAAGCAATAACTACCACTGTATGCTATATAAATACTAGTTTAAAAGCTCATGATAAGACTAATAAATAAAGTTATTCTGGATAGATGAACAAAAAAATGCTGGTTTTTTCAGAGCCTGAACAAGGCAGAAGCAAGAATCAAGAACAAGGCTGTTCAGCTCCATTAGTTTAAGAGACCACTTACAGAGACAGATCTTCACATGCCTAAGAAGGCGTATGTAAAAAATTCTGCTGCCTTTAGATAGCTGCCTTTGGATCACGCTGAGCAGTATTTTCAATATCTACCTCTTCTGCCTGCCTTCTCTGTCAGTCATGCTGGGTTGTACCCAGACTACTTCCTACAGATACCTCACTTAATAGCCATGATTGCTGTGGAGTTTTTGCAGAGTAGGCACTCTATAGTATAGGGCTAATTTCAGCCTTCTCAAAAGGCTTCTGGGTTTTTTGCGTTATTCTATGATTATTGTCATTAGCATAAACCAGCCTTTAAATGTCTTTTGTTGATAGTTCAAAATCTATGCTCCAAGATGGAGTAAATTTTCCAGACTTAGTGAGAAGAACCAGTTTCACAAATTTATAGATTCTTTATGACAAGGGTACAAAAATGATAATTTTGCCTTATGCTACACCTGATGTAAATGTGTGGTAGAAGCATTATTTAGGTACTTAAAATATGGAGTTCAAGAGAAAGCATACCATATCACAGGAGTTTTTCTTGCATTGAGTTTCTTACAATTTCTCGAAATAGAATAAACTTTCTCCTTTTATCTTTATGCTTCTCTCACAGAGCTTCTTTGATATAGAGGACACTGATGAGGATGGTAAACGATAATATTTTATTTGCTCATGGTACAGAGTGAGAAAAAGCTTTCAAGATTTGTAAGTACTATTCACATTTTACAAGTAAGGATTTTAAATCTTTAGAGAGGTTACATGATTTCCCAAAGTCTCATAGTGAGATAATGGTTGAAACAAGAACAGAACTACATTACTTCATCCAGTACCCTCAGTTCTAACCTTTACTCTGATTTAACTCTTAGTCATCTAATATTAGACATTAAAAGTTAACAGGCTCAGAGAGTAATGACCAAGTTCCTGGAACAGAATCCAATGAAGATGACTTAACACAGAGAAACCATTTCTGCATGAGGAAGGCTCTGAGACACAAGTGGTTGGGAGGCAAGGAGAGGACTTAGATGAAGTATCATCAGTATTTACATTCTCCCCTAGCCTCCCCCTTTTGGATGTTGCTGGATAAAATACACTAGGCGAGATGGATCTTTGGCCCGACCAGTACAACCATTTATAATTTACCTTCAGCATGTATGCATAAGAAGTATAGAGAATTTGCTAACAGAGATCACTAAATCACTAACAAAGGAGATAGTGGTGCAGAAATAACACAATGGGAACATTTGGCTATTGGGAAATTGCAAGAGGCCAACTGTTTAAAGTGTTTTGCCTCAGATTCCTAGACTTTGGAAGTTACTATAACAACACACCAGCACCACCTAAAAATGTTTTCTCTCCTTTCTTTCTTATATATGCACAAGACTGAAGTGTTTTAGAAAATCTGATCTAATTGCAGAACCTCTGAGCAAAGAACAATATTGACCAAAGCTGGCACAAGTTGGCAATCTCACAGAGACATGGCTGTATTGCGCTGCTTGGTCACTTAATTTTCATTAAAGGGTTTTAGCCTTGCCTTCTCTTTCCCAGGATCCTCAACAGCAGTGGAGATTTCTACCTAGACACAGATGAATTGACCAATAGACAGGCTTTGGACAGTATAGAAATAGTATCTTCACTCAGTAGCACAGGGAAAGCTCGGAGCTAAGAATGGACCAGAATAATAACTCCATATGGACAGGATTTGCATATTAACAAGAGCGTAAGTAGTTGTAGCCGTCTAGCCTTCAGAGCAGCCAGTTTCAGTCTCTGAGGAATAGAATGTTACTCTACAAATCTGATTACATGTGGGTTGTATCAATATGCCATAGATGGCAATGTTTTGCTGTCTAGGGAAATCAAGATGCTATTGAATGTTTAATCTGATTATTTTATGGTGTTTTAAATAGAACACCACTCTTCCAATATTCCAATAAATAGCCTAGTTGATCTACTGGAAATGGGAGAAGGAAAGACATGACAGGCTACCTACGTTAATAAACTGTTCATGGCAGCTGCAATGAATTGCCAGAATACAAATAGTATTTTCCCTCTTCCTACCCCTTTTCTAGTACCCAGTCACAGCTATACATTTGTTTAAGCTCTGTAGCTTGACTATAATGACAAGCATGTAACTCATAAAGATGGAAGCGTAGCAAAAATACTAGGCACAATGCTGACCTTTTCATGTGATAGTTAATTCTC
Organism: Aquila chrysaetos chrysaetos; assembly: GCF_900496995.4. Classification (NCBI taxonomy): domain Eukaryota; kingdom Metazoa; phylum Chordata; class Aves; order Accipitriformes; family Accipitridae; genus Aquila; species Aquila chrysaetos. The sequence continues at coordinate 20,672,488 of NC_044019.1, read as the reverse complement.
ATACCTGTAACAGTCTTACTTTTTGTCATGTAATATCTTAATCCATTGACCATAAAGAACTTCCACATACTGTGTACAGATAAATTAAATGATGTTTTAAAGAGAGTTTTGCTACAATATTTTTTTATAACAAAAACCTCTAATTGCACATTAGTACACTTTAGCACTGAGGCTAATCTGTTAAAAAAACAGAGAAGGGAAGGAATAGGCTATAAAACAGTGTACAGTACTAACACCCATTGTAAAGTTCTTGTGTTTATTTAAGGAAAAACATACTGCACTTGTCTCCTGCCCAGATACTGATCTACCCTCAGAATTGAAAAACGTATTTTTAAGACATCTTATTTGATGTCTTACTGGTTGTGTTATATATTCGGAGCAGGTAGTCTAAAGCAAAGAACAAAGGCTGCGTAATTTGAACTTTAACTCATACTTCACAGGTCGATGCCTCACTCAGCCTGCAAGAAAAAGCAATTATTGCACTTGAGCTAACATCAGGAACAATATTATAAAAGGGGGTCAGTGACACACCATTTCATTGGAGAAAAGATGTGCAGTAAAAAAATAAACCAAAAATAATTAATTTTCTTAAAAGCACTATAATTTCACCTCCCTGACTGAAGAGCTGTTCAAAAGCAAAAAAGAGCACACTGACATGACATTAGCTGCTTGAAATCTTACCCTGAAGTAATTTTGGAATACAGTTATAACAAATGATTAAGCTTTTTTATTATTATTATTTTAATTTAAATACCTCATTTTCCCCTTTATGTTGTTCATTAAATGCTTTCTTAACAAAGACTTTAAACAATGCTAGCTTCAAAACAAATAGTAACGGTGATCTGTTTCTAAGCAATGTTAATTTAAAGTAATCCTATACAGTTTTGGTAGCTTCTGTTTTTAACAGTGGCTGCTTTGATTCTTTGAAACAATTGCTGTTCCTTTTGGAACAGGTAAATTGCTTCAGTGAGTGACAAGTTAGTCCTCTTGCTGTGAGACTGGAAGCTGTTCCTTCAATCAAAAGTAAGCTGGTTGGAAATAACTGATTTTATGCCTCACAGAGTTTGGTCTTGCCTGAATACAAGAGGACATTATCTTACTGCCTGCCACAGCTAAGGGGAAAGGCCCTATGTGACTGACGTACAAAGTGCTTAGCCAGAACCGGTGCCTGCTGCTTAATGAGGGGAACAGGGAAAGGGACGGAAATCTCCTTTCAGCAACCCGTGCATGCTGTGGAGGCAACGACTCCAATAGACAGCACAAAGTTTGGTTCTTGGTATAAGTAAGCGTCCCCCAGCTGCTCCCATGTGACGTTCTTTTTCTCGAAGTTCTTGAATTGATGCATGTACTACAAACACTTATGGATTAGGCAAATATTTAACATAATGTAAGATGGGAAAAAATGTTCTCACTCGCAACTCCCCAGCTTGTTCTTATGTTGCATTTTCACCTGTTAATAAAAGTGAGGATCAAAACGCTCAATTGAGCCCTTTGAAAAATCAACTTGTAACCCAAGGCATTTGCTTATGGTTACCCAGGTCTGCCCCACTTTCCCATAAATCACTGTTTTATTTATCAGAACAGACTAATTAGCTTCTAACTTGTGCTGTATTCAGCTTTGAGTGAAGCAAAGAAGCTGGAAAACTGCTAGAGACACATTCCAGCAAATGGAAAAGCAGCTGGGGCAGTTCTCATACAAATTCATCCACTGTGGGAAAAGAAAAGTTTAAGCCAGTAAATGCAGTACCAGACAGTGCTTGACCTTTGAAACTGTGTGTCAGCCTTGGTGGGAAAACAAATATACCACTTGTCATTAACGGGCATCTCTTCTACATGTGAACAACAGGCTATTGTATTATAGAAAAAAGCAATGTCCTTAACATCTTACACTAATCCTCCTTAGTGGGGGGAACACCAAAAAAAAAAAAAAACCCAAAACCAAAAAAACACCAAAGATCAATGCTGTACTTGTTTTATTTTTTAAAAAATAACTTCACTGTAACAATTTAAGTTTTAGCTTCTAGATTCCTAGAATTCCCTTCATCCTGCATGGATGAACAAGGAGCTCCTGGGCAAACTCAAACACAAAAAAGAAGCCTACAGAGAGTGGAAGCAAGGGCATGTAGCCTGGGAGGAATACAGAAAAATTGTCCGAGCAGCCAGGGATCAGGTTAGGAAAGCTAAAGCCCTGATAGAATTAGATCTGGCTAGGGATGTCAAGGGCAACAAGAAAAGCTTCTATAGGTACCTCGGTAATAAAAGGAAGACTAGGGAAAATGTAGGCCCTCTCCGGAAGGAAACAGGAGACCTGGTTACCCAGGACGTGGAGAAGCCTGAGGTACTCAATGACTTTTTTGCCTCAGTCTTCACTGGCTCCAGCCACACCTCCCAACTTGCACAATGCAAAGGCAGGGAGTGGGAGAATGAAGAACCACCCATTCTAGGAGATGAGGTTTGAGACCATCTAAGAAACCTGAAGGTGCACAAGTCCATGGGACCTGATGAGAAGCACCCATGGCTGTTGAGGGAAGTTGTGGATGAAGTGGCTAAGCCACTAGCCATCATATTTGAGAAGTTGTGGCAGTCTGATGAAGTTCCCACTGACTAGAAAAGGGGAGACAACCCCCATTTTTAAGATGGGAAAAAAGGAAGACCCAGGGAACTACAGACCAGTCTCACCTCTGCGCCCAGCAAGATCAGGGAGCAGATCCTCCTGGAAGCTGTGCTAAGGCACAAGCAAAATAGGGAGCTGATTGGTGACAGCCAACATGGCTTCACTAAGGGCAAATTGTGCCTGACCAATTTGGTGGCCTCCTACGGTGGGGTTACAGCATTGGTGGATAAGGGAAGAGCAACTGACGTTGTCTACCTGGACTTGTGCAAAGCATTTGACACTGTCCTGCATGACATCCTTGTCTCTAAATTGGAGAGAGGATGGTCACACTCAAAAGAGTTGCAGTCAACGGCTCGATGTCCAAGTGGAGATGGGTGATGAGTGGTGTTCCTCAGGGTCGGTATTGGGACCGGCATTGTTTAACATCTTTGTTGGTGCCATGGACAGTGGCATTGAGTGCACTCTCAGTGAGCTTGCTGATGACACCAAACTGTGTGGTGCAGTTGACATGCTGGAGGGAAGGGATGCCATTCAGAGGGACCTTGACTGGCTGGAGTGGTGGGCCCATACGAACCTCATGAAGTTCAACAAGGCCAAGTGCAAGGTCCTGCACACGGGTCAGGGCAATCTCAGGCATAAATACAGGCTGGGCAAAGAATGGATTGAGAGCAGCCCTGAGGAGAAAGACTTGGGGGCGTAGGTTGACAAGAAGCTCAACGTGACTCAGCAATGTGTGCTTGCAGTAATAATACAATATAATAAGAATAATAATTATAATGAAAAGGAATATAATAAAATTAAAAAAAACCAAAACAAAAAGCCAAGACAAAAACAAGTGATGCACAATGGAAATGCTCACCACTGCAGCTGATGCCTGAGCAGCAATCCGCACCTCCTGGCCAAGTCCCCCCAGTTTACATACTGAGCATGAAGTCCTATGGTATGGAATATCCCTTTGGCTAGGTCAGGTCAGCTGTCCTGGCTGTGCTCCCTCCCAGCTTCTTGTACGCCTGTTTGCTGGCAGAGCATGGGAAACTGAAAAATCCTTAACTTAGGAGAAGCACTACTTCCAACAATTAAAACACCAGTGTGTTATCAACATTTTTCTCACACTAAATCCGAAACACACTGTGCCAGCTACTAGGAAAAAAATTAACTCTATCCCAGCTGAAACCAGGAGACGTATCTATCATTCTGCATTGTTTAAAAAAAACCCAAACATATGCCCCCCAACGCTGCAATTATAATGGATGAAAATGTATGTATTGCTAGTCAGTCACCCAGTAAATGAGAAGCAAGCCTTTCAGTTATTCCATCAGACAGTAGCTTAACATATACTTTAGTAGTAGGAGGTAAAGGTTACATGGGCAGTTGAATTTCAATTTACATTTTTAATAAAGTGCTGTGCTTATAAAGGCTGCTGGATTCCCCCCCCCCCCCCCCCCCAAAGCAATTGCCTTTTTGTCTGAATTATGTGAAGAACAAAGGAAAAATACTTGTCTCTTCTGGGGAGCATCCAGGTCTTCAAAGACTTGTACATGTGTCTATTGGGTTTGCATGGCAACGTTTTGGTAGTGGGGGAGCTACAGGGGTGGCTTCTGTGAGAAGCTGCTAGAAGCTTCCCCCATGGCCGACAGAGCCAACGCCAGTCGGCTCCAAGACGGACCCGCCGCTGGCCAAGGCTGAGCCCATCAGCAGCGGTGGTAGTGCCTCTGGGAGAACGGATTTAAGAAGGGTGAAAAAAAAGCTGTGTGAGAGCAATTGCAGTCAGAGAAGAGAGGAGTGAGAATATGTGAGAGAAAGAACCCTGCAGACCCCCAGGTCAGTGCAGAAGGAGGGGAGGAGGTGCTCCAGGCGCCGGAGCAGAGGTTCCCCTGCAGCCCCTGGGGAAGACCCCGGTGAGGCAGGCTGTCCCCCTGCAGCCCAGGGAGGTCCACGGTGGAGCAGATCTCCACCTGCAGCCCGGGGAGGACCCCACGCCGGAGCAGGGGGATGCCCGAAGGAGGCTGTGACCCCGTGGGAAGCCCACGCTGGAGCAGGTTTTCTGGCAGGACCTGTTGCCCCATGGAGAGAGGAGCCCAGGCTGGAGCAGGTTTTCTGGGAGGACTTGTGACCCCATGGGGGACCCACGCTGGAGCAGGCTGTGCCTGATGGACTGCAGCCCATGGAAGGGACCCACGCTGGAGCAGTTCATGAAGAACTGAAGCCTGTGGGAAGGACTCACGATGGAGAAGTTTGTGAAGGACTGTGTCCCATGGGAGGGACCCCATGCTGGAGCAGGGGAAGGGTGTGAGGAGTCCTGCCCCGAGGAAGAAGGAGCGGCAGAGATGACGTGTGATGGACTGACCCCAACCCCCATTCCCCGTCCCCCCTGCGCTGCTGAGGTGGGGGTTAAGTAGAGAATCCAGGAGTGAAGCTGTGCCCGGGAAGAAAGGAGGGGTGAGGGGAAGGTGTTTTAAGATTTGGTTTTATTTCTCATTACCCTACTCTGATTTGATTGGTAATAAATTAAACTAATTTTCCCCAAGTCGAGTCTGTTTTGCACGTGACAGTAGTTGGTGAGTGATCTCTCCTTGTCCTTATCTCAACGAGCTTTTCCTTATATTTTCTCTCCGCTGTCCAGCTGAGGCGGGGAGTGATAGAGCAGCTTTGGTGGGCACCTGGCGTCCGGTCGGGGTCAACCCACTCCAATGTGCATAGCTTTTAGGTATAATTTCATGTTAATAACATTACTTTAAAATGTGATTACTGGCAATAAAATTAATCATGGGCCTAACTTTCAGGATCAATGACTTTTGCTTCAAATTGTTCTTAATGGGTTTTGTTGTGTGTTAAAACTGTCCCCAAACTGGCAGCTCTGGAGACTGTTCCCATCTCTGTGTGTTCGGAGTTACTACAAGTGGGTGAGGCATTCTTAGCTTCTGCGCCAACTTGTTGCTGCATTTCAAAGGTGAGAGAGAGTGGTCGTTCTCACTGGAAGTAATTCAGGGCTAATAGAGTTATTCATTTTTCCTTTAGAACAGATATTTGTTTTGTCAGTTTTAATTGCTGTGCACTGTGATAGAAAATTAACTTCTGGATAAGTAAGAATAGACATTTTAAACCTCAGCTAGCTCTGTCCTAGCTCTGTTGATATTGACATCAGTGGGAGTTTTATTATTGAATTCTAAAGCAAGACAAATGTTAAGTGCTTTGAAATTCACATTAAAAAGAAGTTACATACATGACAACTATAATCTTATCTAAAATATCGCTTAAACAGCCTTAGGGAAGCAGACTGACCAAAAGGAGATACTGGGACTGTACCCTTAACAATGGCTCCATTTAGTTGTTATATAAAAAGGTTACCAAGTTAAAAAATCAAACCAGAATAAATATAATATAAAACACTGCATTTAACTAGAGTTCCCATAGATTCACAGCACATTATTCTGAGTGTTGATTAAATTTCCATTTTTAAAAGACATAGTACACATGTTAAAATGAAGTTTGTTCATGAAGAAGATTTCATACTTTTCTTTATTCCTGGATGGCGTGATTTTATAGCCTTCCTGTCAAATCTGAACATACTCTTTTGCAAAAGAAACAAGGATTTTTTGAAGTACTGCTGCTGGAACACCAGCAACATTTTCAAGCAATACACGAGATGGACATCTAAATTAGTCACGCCTCAGAGTAGTGGGCTGATAAGGTTATTTTAGGTCACACATCTGTGCAGGTAGAAAGCTCTCCCACTGTTGTTGTTAGCATTTAACCTCTCTTCTGCTAACTTTTTGCTTTCTGTGGGTCTAAGGTTCTTTTTTATCTGAATCGACAAGAGCAATCTGTCTGTGGTGGCTAGGCCTTGGCTGGCTGCCAGGCGCCCACCTAGATGCTCTCTCACCCTCCTCCTCAACAGAACAGGAGAAGAAAATATGATGAAAAAGCTTGTGGGTCAAAATAAAGACAGGGAGATAATTTACCAACTACTGTCACGGGCAAAACAGACTCAACTTGGGAAAACTAAATTATTTCCAATTAAAATAGATTCATATGGTGAGAAACAAAGGCAGATTAAAACAACAACTTCCCCCTGAGCAGCGCACGGGGATGGGGCATGGGGTCAGTTCATGATGGTTCCTCTCTGCTGCTCCTTCTTCTTCACGCTTTTCCCCTGCTGCAGCGCGGTCTCCTCCCCGGGCGCAGGGGCATCCTCGCTCAGGCGCCCGGAGCACCTCCTCCCCGCCACGTCCTCTGACCTCGGTGTCGCAGGGACGTTTCTCACGCTTTTTCCCTCGCCCCTCAGGACCCTTCCTTAAAGACGTTTTCCCTGAGGTGCCGCCGCCCGTGGCTGAGGGGCCGGGCTGCGCCCCGCGGCAGGGCCGCCGGAGCCGGCTGGAACCGGCTGGAACCGGCCCTGGCCGGCACCGGGCAGCCCGGCCTCCCCTCACGGCCGCCGCCCCGCGGCCCTCGCTGCTGGCGCCTGGGCACCCGTGCCCGGTACACCGCCGCATTGCATGGACTGGTTAAAAAACACATGGTCGCGAACTCATCTAACTACTAGCAACTTTTCAGAGAAATGTGTGGTGTCTTGCAAGAGGGTACTCCCGGGATTCCTGGTGCTCTCCCATGTTTAAAGGTATGTGCTAAAAAAAAAATATTGTTTGAGTTCTACTCTAGAGGTTCAAATAGAAAAAATCTTCTTTTTGTTCCACATACTTCTATAAATTTCTGGAATTTAATTTTTTAGGCCTTGTCCTAAAACTGCTGAAATTTCTTTCTTCTTTTTCTGTGAAATAGAGCAATTGTTCATATTCTACTCTCAGTTTTCTGTCTGCAGTGGTGCTGCTTGAAATAAGCAGTTGTGGAGTTTGAACTTATGAAGTTTGGAATTGCCATATTTTGGATTGTACTGCCGATGCCTCAGTGTGCTTCGCCTCTCCCTCCCTCTCACAGAAACTACATGGGGAGATCTGCATAAGCCCTGAACCATCAGGGCCTATACCCTTGTTGGGGGAGAAGGGAGTGGCTCTTCTTTCATCTTAAATAAAGCAAAAGACAAAAAAAACAAACAAAACCCAGAAACAAAAACCCTCTTTAAGTTTGTATTTTTTTCCCCACACAAATTTTGGGAAGTCTTAGCTTTCACATTCTATGGCAAAAAAATTCACTGTCAATCTCCACTTTCTATGAAAATGCATTTACTTTATTCAATTTGAATTTATCAGTTCCATGTTTCAATTAAACAGGCAATTGTAGGAAAAACATTCTCCCTGTTTTTCCAAAGCAACATTTGCTACTAAGTCATTTACTTTATCAAAAAGTTTTTTCTTCTTAGTCTCATAGAAAATTCTGTAAACAGGTTGGTCAGTGGAGCAGTATTTATCCATGAATTGCACTTATGTCAACAAAATCGATACTTGTTCAAAATGCCTTGCAGATAGCTGCAGCAATGTCAATCATTTGAAAGTAGGTATCTTTTTATAGAATACTTCTCAGGATGTCTTCTTGAACTTTCCTTTAAATTTTACATAAAATAAATTAGTTCTTCCATCAGCCAGTAAATTAGAAGATTGAAGTGAGTAGCTGTTCAAATCAACATGTTGTTATCATTAGGTACCACAGATACATATTAAAATATGGATATATTAGCTGTCTTTCCTCATCATTCCCTTATACCTAATCATAAGGCTGTCTTAGATGCATGATTTGCAGCTGAGCTGTAACAACGGCATCCGTCTTTTCAGAGTGCTCTGAAAGCACAGCTTTAGTTAGTTACTCTGGCAATGATGTGATTGAACTAGAAGATGGAAAAAGGTTTAATGAAATAATGTTCTGGTCAGACAAAGCAGTTCAAGAAAAAGGTGTTTCCTTTTGTTCTGGACATTGTTTAATCTTCTGCCACTTAGCCTACATATAGCTTTGTACGGTTAGCTTTGATCAGCTTCAAATGTGAAAGAAAATCTGTGTGTTGGTTTCATATCTCCCTCAGAGTGCTTTCCTGGTGTGCTTGAACTAAAGTGTTCACAACTTAATTTGAATGTGTTTTCCCTGCATTTGAAAACTACCTATTCTTAACCTTTTTTTCTTTGATGCATTTGTATTTGCAACATGAAGAACCCCTTCTTTAGACATATTGCTAAAAGAGAGTTTGAGAAACATTTAAAGCAAGGCAAGAGTTCTTACCTACTTTGAACTTACAAGATTTAACTTTTATGTTTTTGTATCAGCTGTGATGATTGTTAATGTGTCCTGGTTTGGGTTAGAAAGTCACTATCAACGGGCATTTGTTGTTGTTATTTAACAAGACCATCATATATATAGATCCTCTCTTGTCTTCATAAATACAATATTAGAAAAGTATCCAGCGTCTTGTATCCTTGAGCCCAAATAGGAAAAATACCAGATAGGTAAAAAGACTTGTGTCTCCCATTCACCAATTGCTCATAGATAATCTGTTCTTGTGCTTCCCTGTCACACATAGACTTTCTAAAATCCCCAGGACCAAATAACCTTTTCCAAATATGAGGAAATATTAAATATTCAGAAAATTTCCAGGAACACTTGGGTGTTAACAGGAATGTCAGAGTCACAAGCACAAGTACAGCTGAAATATCCTCTTGAAAATTATTGCTTTGTAAGTGCTTTAGGAGTTGTCACGCAAACACTCTTGCAAGCCTGTCTTGGTAGTAGTGTATAGAGTAATGGATGCTGTTATGCCAGGCAAGACTAGAAAAATGATTTTATTCAGGTGAGATTTGTTTTGCTTGGAGGGAGCAGTTCAGGACAAATACTGAATCGGGGACATTATTGAGTTCCAAGGTTGGGAGTTTGATTTAATACGTTGTCTTTTCAACTAAAACCAGAAAGGGAATATGTGCATTAGAACACATACTTTGCAAAAAAGAAACACTAAAAACTTGAACAGTAGAGCTTTAGCAGAAGAATTTTGACCTCATCTGCAATGGCAGTTCACAGGGAGTAGAAGAAAGGTGGCTTCCAGGTAGCCAGAAATGGATTGGAATCAAGATTTTAGATTCTGCATATAATCAAATAGAAAGTCCATCCATTAACAAATCATTGATTTAAGGTGTTTTGTACAGTAAAGCTGTTTCATAGGTAAGGTGTTGGTGGATTACTTATAAAAGAGAGCCTGTTTTTACATCAGTAAGAGACTTCTCTTCCACTGTTATGAGCCACTCAATATTTTAGACTGACTTCACCGACTGCAATGAGAGGTGAGCTTGCTAAGGACTTCAGAAAGTGAAGGGTCTGTATGGGATCAGAGAAGTGTGATTGTTTTTCCCAGAAGTGTAGGTACAGTTAGTCTTCTTTGTTGAATTGTTATTCTTAAAAACAAAAGGTCTTGCTTTCTAGGCTTATGTTAAGCCTTATGTGATATGCAAGTTTCATGACTGAATATCTGTATAAACTGTGCAAGAGAAGACACAGTCTTTCCTCTTTAATAGTAGTAAAAGTGGTGGTACAATTGCAAGAAGAAAAAAAAGGATGATGGAGTAGATCATTCTTAATATATAAATATGGTGAAACAGCTGTTAATAAAAGCTCCCTGATAAATAGGGTAGAGCAGACAAAAAGAAAATTGTGTTATTTTGTCACTGACTAAAGTTGGATAAGATGTACAGAAATTTCAAACTATCATCATCAAGGTTGAAAGAAATTTATATTGAAACTGAATTGCTCATATAAAAAGCACTGAAATCAATGTACTTTTGAAAGAAATGAAAACCACTGATAATGATTTAAAAAAAGCACTCTTCATTGAAAAATGCATAAATTTAGTAGCCAAGCTTGATTTTTCAAATATTTATAAAAGAAGATCATATGAAAATATTCTTGATTTTTTTTCATGCTTCCTGGATTGTTGGTACAACTGTGCATGAATGAATGCTACCTCAAGCCACTTCAGCTATGTAAAGGAAAATTCCTAGAAGGCAGCAGTATCTTTAAATGATGTAAAGCTCTATGCCACTCTGAAAGCTATCTGTGAGGATATATGAAGGTGTATGTTAGGATGTGTGTACACTGGTAAAATGACTTTTCTATCTCTGTGCTTGTATTCCAGGCTATATTCAGAGACTTTTGGTCACGGTTTAGGGTTTAGCCTCTCAAGTAGCTACGGAATGACTGACCAAAAACTGCTGAAGTCACTGGAAAGACTCTTGCTTAAAATTGCACTCAAGTGGGCCAGGACTAGTAATCTTGATTTGAAGCTGATATCTCAGAGCTTAGAAATATGAAATAGTTTACAGAAAGCTTTTCAGACTTGCTTGATTTTTAGAATTGTAATCTAGCCACTAAGCTCTTTTTTTTTTTTCTTTTTGTTCTTTTTTCTTCTCCAAGGACTTTTCATTCAGAAATGTGTTCCAGAGACTGATTTTAATATGTTCAGGTAAGGGAAATAATGCATTGTCTCTCTGCAAGGTGATTACCCAAAAAAACCCAAAAAAGTTACCAACTGTAATCACAATCCCAATAGTAAAAATACCTAATAGTAATCACATTCCAGAATTTGGAAAGATTTTAAGGGAGGAAAATGATTGTTCCAAGAACTGCTTATACTTAGTGGAAAATGAGGAAATATTTATCTAGACTTTAGGTTTGCTTGTGTGTTACTTTTAATAGAGCATTGTGTACAATCTCTCAGCTTTTTGTAACTCAGTTCGATTATTCTGGAAACAACTCAGGAAAGAAGTAACACGCGTGTTCCTCCCACAGCTTTACAAATGTATGCCTACCAGTAACACCTGCAACACCACTGGCTCCAGGACCCAGATATGTACGTATGTGTGTGTGTAAATTAGCTACAAATGACACACAACACGTGAGGCCCAAGTCCTCCAGATGAGTAATGTATATGCATTTGGGATGGCAGTAAGTAATGCCGGTTGCAATTCTCCACATTTGGATGATTGGAGAAGTGCGCTTTGTCTTTCATAAAGAGCTGAGTGGGATTATATGCTTTGCTGCTGCTGCTTGTCATGTAAATGTTAAAGTTTGCATGTAAACTTTTACGACCCGTCTTAGAACAAGATTCCTGTAGAAGGAAAGTGTGATAATATTTTGTGGAAGAACAAATTTTAGTAAGGAGTTTTCTTCAGCTGTTGATGGCCCTGACTGAGAATTTGGTTTTATTTAACGTGTGTGAACCTAGAATGCCAGGAAGTAGCATTTCTTTAAAGCTATTTGGTTAAAGAGATTTTGCCTCTAGGGTACAGAATGAAATGGGAAAGTGCTGTTTGTTTACGAGGGTGACACTTGGAATTAAAATCTTGGTTTAACTTGTGTTATTTCACAGTTGGTTGAAAGAATACATTAAGATAGATTCAAATCAGGAATTGGAGTGCTGTGCTGCTTCTAGGCTAGCAGAGGTCTAGATGACTGTATAGGGCAGCATAAAAAACCCTTGCCAAACTTAACTGTTTTCCAATTGTTATACATTATCAGTGTTGTTCAGCTCATGGTGGCTGTGTACGGATATGCAATCAATGACTTTGCACCAAAACTAGCTTTGATCGAGACAGTAATTGAATAAGGCTTCATACTGCTCTACTATTAGTAATTTTAAAGCGTAGTATATATTGGTCTTTGAACCTATAAATTGCTGTAAACGAAGGAAAGGGGTAGATTGAAATGACAAGTTAGAAGATGTATCTTGCAAGGGGTAGCCATTATAAATCAGCTAATATTGTAAAAGCATAGTAAATGTTGTCCGAACTCTGCTCCATTAAAATTAATGGAAATTCAGTGATCAAATTCAATGAGGAACATGAGTAAACGCTCCTGAAAGCTTTGTCCCTTTAGGCCAGTTCCTTATCTATGTATTGTTTAAATATGTAGGTGCAGTTATGAACTGCCTCAGTAGCTGGGTCTTCTATTTTAATCTAATACACAATTGGACTGAGGCTTTCAAAGCAATTCATTGATTAAAATTGATGGAAAAAGAGTAGCTAAATTCTCTGCACGTTTTGAAAATTTTAGCCTTTGGGTGTTAACTTGCAGTCTTTAATCAGTCCTTAAACAAGTAGAATTCTCACTGGGACTTTTGCTTGAATAAAAACTACACAATTTGATCTTTTGGAAAGAAGGGTTCAGAGGAAACTGGTTTCTGCAAGCAGAAGAAAATTTATGCAAGAAATGTTCTAAAGTACATGAGAACAAACATCTCTTCCCAATTATATATAGCTAAGTGCTTTTTATTGGTTGTGGTGGTGGGTTTTGGGTGAGCAAGAATATATTGGGTGAGCAAGAATATACTAACAGGTAATCTGAAATGCAAATACAAAAGAAATAGTTGCTTCAGTTGACATAATGCTTCCACATATTTCTAGCTGACTTTTTTGTGTCACAAAAAACTTTTTCTTGCATGTGTCATTACAGGTTCACTTTAATTTTCAGTGACAGCTTCTTATAGAATAGAGACATTGATTACATGTTGAAGAACATAACTAGTACATATATATGTATTTATAATTCTGCAAAGAAATTTGTGACTTAAACTAAAATGCAACTGTACTGTTAAGAAAAACCAGTTTACAGGCTTGAAAGCAAGTGTGGTGGGTTGACCCTGGCTGGATGCCAGGTGCCCACCAAAGCTGCTCTATCACTCCCCTCCTCAGCTGGACAGCGGAGAGAAAATATAAGGAAAGGCTCGTTGAGATAAGGACAGGGAGAGATCACTCACCAACTACTGTCACGTGCAAAACAGACTCGACTTGGGGAAAATTAGTTTAATTTATTACCAATCAAATCAGAGTAGGGTAATGAGAAATAAAACCAAATCTTAAAACACCTTCCCCTCACCCCTCCTTTCTTCCCGGGCACAGCTTCACTCCTGGATTCTCTACTTAACCCCCACCTCAGCGGCGCAGGGGGACGGGGAATGGGGGTTGGGGTCAGTTCATCACACATTTCTGCCGCTCCTTCCTCGTCAGGGGCAGGACTCTTCACACTCTTCCCCTGCTCCAGCGTGGGGTCCCTCCCATAAGAGACAGTCCTCCACGAACTTTCCCAATGTGGGTCCCTTCCACGGGCTGCAGCACAGCCTGCTCCAGCGTGGGTCCCCTGCAGGGTCACAAGTCCTCCCAGAAAACCTGCTCCAGCCTGGGCTCCTCTCTCCATGGGGCCGCAGGTCCTGCCAGGAGCCTGCTCCAGCGTGGGCTTCCCATGGGGTCACAGCCTCCTTCGGGCATCCCCCTGCTCCGGCGTGGGGTCCTCCCCGGGCTGCAGGTGGAGATCTGCTCCCCCGTGGACCTCCCTGGGCTGCAGGGGGACAGCCTGCCTCACCGGGGTCTTCCCCAGGGGCTGCAGGGGAATCTCTGCTCCGGCGCCTGGAGCATCTCCTCCCCTCCTTCTGCACTGACCTGGGGGTCTGCAGGGTTCTTTCTCTCAGACATTCTCACTCCTCTCTCCAGCTGAAGTTGCTGTTGCACAGCTTTCCCCCTCCCCTTCTTAAATCCGTTCTCCCAGCGGCACTACCACCGCTGCTGATGGGCTCGGCCTTGGCCGGCGGTGGGTCCGTCTTGGAGCCGGCTGGCGTTGGCTCTGTCGGACCTGGGGGAAGCTTCTAGCAGCTTCTCACAGAAGCCACCCCTGTAGCACCTCTTCTACCAAAACCTCGCATGCAAACTCAGTACAGCAAGTAACATTTTGACATTTTCTTTTTGACAGTTCACATGATCACTTATTTATTTTGAAGTGAGGCATAGCTAGTATCCAGATTTTTATTCTTTCAAGCCATGAGCAAAGTATATATAAAAAGAAAAGAAAGATGGTCTGCTGAGATTCAAATTCTTTAAGACAAGATTTTCCAAGTTTATTCTTTTTTTAGAGGAGTAGGGGCGATAAAGGTCAAAACCCCTCTTGAAATATGGAGAACATATATAGGGACACTGTCTTACATAATACAGTGCTGTACTTAAAATAGATCTAAGAGTTTTGTCATTTAAAGCACAGGGAAATTGCAATCCTATAGATTCCAACACCACAAGTTCCAGAGGTGCACTGATTTCCTTACAGGTCCTGTGCACCAATTTTTTTGCATCAATACTTCTGGGGTTGAGCTCTATTTTTGTCAATGCTTTGAACTATTGTTAACCTCACTTTTGTTTCGAAATGATTCTCAGTTAAAGGTAGTTCTGAGAAGTAAACCACTCAATACTTCCCAAATGTCCACTGCCCTTTTGGATTCCTTTAGGACATTGAATGAGGAAAATCTCATAGAAGAAGGTTAAAAAAAAGAGAGCAGGAAACACCTGATTAAACAATGAAGTCTGTGCTTGTGTAGCGTCCTTACAAAACTGTCCTTCCTAACACCAGTAAATCTTCTATTTGTATAAGAATTCCTCATACACACAAATTATAGTGTATCATGAGAATGTTTTCTGCAAATGATATGAAACAGAGGACTTATTGGGGGCCTTTGTCAGAACCGTCAGATTTGGTTTTAGGCACTTAAAATGAACTTTAAGTTGTAATAATGTGTTGTGAAGACAAGAACAAATCAAATATTAAAAAGTTAAATTAATAGAACTGGGAAAATGGAAAAATGTCTGGTATCTTTTCTCTGAAGCTGTAGTTACATGCACTGTGGAGAAGCCTTGTGCAAAACAGATCCATAATCATGGCATTTAAAATGGGGAACTCCTTTGTATAAAGGAAACCAGAAGTTCAAATTCTCCCGAATTCTAAAGGTGACAGTATCATTTGTGGAAAAAATTGAATTTTCCTCCCAAATTGAACAAAACAAACACACGAGCTTCGAATATAAATCACCTGGAGTTCTTGAGGATTATATATTCTGCTGTATCCACAATTCTTGCTGTAAGAGGTACTTGTGACATTCTCAAGTTTAGAATTGAGACAATATTGGTGGAAAAACATTTATATTCTCCTGTGTTCGTGACGTTCTCAAGTTTAGAATTGAGACGATATTGGTGGAAAAGCATTTACACTCTCCTGTGTTCTCCTGCTCTGTCTTTACTGGGACTGCAGAAGCTCCTTGTACAACTCAGCTGCTGCACTTTGACTCATACCTGCTTGGAGCAAAGACCTCCAGACTGTCAGGGCCCTGGGTACCCTGGCGTTGTCGGAAGCCTGTGCCCACCCTCTTACCTTGCTGATCCTCACCTTGCCTGACCTCCCAGCTCAACCTCGATGCTGCAGAGCTAGCAGCCCCGTCCTGCTGCCCTCTGGCAAAATGCATGCAGCAGAGTCTTTGAGTCTCAGGGCAACAGGTAACACTTTGTAGAGTAGTTCTCCAATATCATCTGCATTACATGGAGTATTTTCAGAGAAATTTTGGAAGAAAGAATAACTGAAGACCTTCCTAAAGGAAAGGGGATTAGAAAGCAACATATATTTATTACAATGTAGTTTGTGTAAGACTGACCTGCTGTCTTTCTTTCCTAAAAAACATTCTGAACAAGGGAAACGTGATGAATGCAGTCAGGTTTTTTGTAAAATATTTATTGTTGAATGGAAAATTATTAGTCAAAATGGTAGTGATTTGGGGAACTAACCAAAGAATTGTATGGTGATTAAGGGAAGAACCAGATGGCATTTGTCCTAAGATAGTTTTAAATTTTTCCTGCTGAAAACAGTGGTAAAGGTGGGTATCAGACTTAAAATTTCTAGGGTTCTCCTGACCTGTGGTATGATCCTGTTATACTTCTTGTTATGGCTTAGATGGTAAATCGATGAAATAATGCTGCCACAAGACCAAGGCTAGGTTTAGCAGAATTCATTTCCATCTTTACCAAACACTGAAGTTGAGTCTTGATCAAGAGCTATTGAGGAAACTCATGCATTATTTATGTCTGTCTGCACAGAGAATGATTTTCACGATATATTTGTGTATGGGAACCAAAATGATTAATGGAACAGAGCAGTCACCTTATAAGGAAGAGACAAGGCTGGAAAAAAGGCAGCTGGAAGATAATAAAACTGAGAGTTGATAAGATCAATGTTCACAAAATCGTGAAGGTCACGAGTAAAATGAATACAGAGCTGTTATTTCCCAAATCCTGCAATGTTTGAGCTACTGTGTATTGATGAAACTACTAGGAGTTTGGTTCAAAGCACAGAAGAAAACTCTTCTTGGACTTCTGAAGTTTATTGCCAAAGGAAGATGTGGAGGCATATTCAAATTCATGGACAACAAGTCCAAACAGAGATACCAAGTGAATAGGCAGGGGTGTACTTTCTAATATCCTTCATCTAATAAGATGCCCGGGAAGCATAGAAGAAGCAGAATGCAAAGACTGGGCTTGTGTGATTTCCCCCAGGTAGCATCTGCTTGTGTCACTGATGGAGACAGGATGCTGGTCCAGGTGGGACACTGCTCCAACCCAACATGGATATCCTTTTGTTCCTGTATTTTTAAGGTTCAGTATATTAAAAACTGTGTACCAATATAGGAAGCCTAGGATTTGGAAGGAAATTTTAATTTCAACTGGATTAATACTTTGTCTTTTGGTAAGCAAAATAATAGGATAGTCTTTCAAGAGGGATGATTTCAACCTGGCATGTGCAGCAGAAATCCGCCATTCAATAATTCTTCAGGAGATTAGATGTGGATCAAGGAAGGAATGATAAGAAATTCTTAGGTAAATCGTGTGACTCTAAGTGTGACAGGATGTTGGCAAATCAACAGATATTCTATTCCCACAGGCACAGTAATCCTACATACAGGCTTGCTGCTTTACTCTTGCTGTCCACAGTACCCCAAAACAGGACTCTTGAGATACAAGGTACATTACAGTTAAGCTAGATGGGATGTTATGGTAGCTGGTAGTATGAAGGATTATCGTGGAAAAGACATTTTCTAGTAACCAAACAATAGCAGGTATGTATTTGGCATGCAGCAGAACGATAGTGAAGGGGGCATCTCAGCCTCAAAGTGGGTTTGTAACAAATGCCTACATCTTAGGGACCATATGCTCTTGTGCAATAGGTGACTGGAGAATTTCGGTATTCTCATATGACAAGTACCACACAATATAAATTATTAGAATCTAGCTGATGTTTTATAATGGACATCTGTCTCTGGATCCACTGAAATGGTGATACCTCTGAAACAACTGTTCTGGAGGGGATTCTCAACCTATCAAAAATAAAATTTTCAGAAGTCCCAAATGTTTCAGTACTAGTAAGTAATTTCTGATTTTGTTAATTTTCTACACAATGCATCCTTATAGTTTGACATGTTGTCCTCAAGTTTCTACGGTCTTTTCTTCTCTAACCTTAACCTAAGTTCTATAAAAGTGGGGGCCTGTCCAGTCTTGGAAAACTGTAAGCAAAACTGTTCAGCTGATTATACTTGTCTGCCTTTCTTTGCTGCTTTTGTTTGCTGTGCTATAGTTTTATCTGTCCCTGAGGCATACTAATTTACAACTCCTTTTTACTAGACCAATAAAGAGATTTTGTGCTATGGCTTTGGTTTATTATCTGATGCTCTGAAACACTGGGTCAGAAAGAACAGTGCTGCATCAACTGGAAATTGAATTGCAGCAGCTTTTTTTTTTTTTTTTTCTTGCTGATTTGAGATTTGTCTGATAAATTGAGCAGTTGCTCTTTGTGAACATGCCACATGGTAAAGCGTGTCTGATGCAGATAAGGGGAAAATTCCAGCTTCCTGTGGCTCACTGTATGCCACAGATTTTGGTTTTCTTATTGTTTTCATTTATTAACAAAAGAGGTGGGTCTCTGTCATTAAAAAGTGTGTTAAGATCAAAAACTCATAATGAAAGAAAAAGCTGGTGGAACTGCAGTGGCAAATATATTTAAATAAGTAGATTGTTAGACTTTGATCAATGTGAGTTACAGAGGTGATCCTCAGTGGTGGGAGTTTAAGACTTTAATGCATTTTATTTATGGCATAAATAAGCAGCCTGAGGTTTTGTTCCCTTTATCTACCTTTTTCCCAAAGGGCTTAAGACTCCTGTTTATGTAGTGGTGTTCAGGTGCACCCAGAATATTTTTCATCTGTGTTTCAAAGCTGTGTTAGAAAGATTTCAGATCTTGAATCGGTGATTCTGGTTCAGAGTAAAACCTGAAAGAATTGCTGGGACCAGAGAACAATTGACACCTGATAGTACATAGCTGAGTCCGATGAATGTTGAATCCCTTGTGGTTAAGACCTCAGGCTGCAAAAAGCAGACAGTCCAGCAGAAGCCTTGTATTTTTTTCCTAGCAAAGGAGCTCTGAGAAAATAGTGGGAAGGTTTTTAGAAAACATGCTAACAGGAACTAAATCCTGTAATAGGGTGGTTAATAGGGTAATAAGGGGCTAAATCCTTGGGGTGCCTGGTGTTCTATAGGAAAAATTATTCTGGTTTCTAACAAAGAATTGTAGAAATGGTCAGAAATGTGAGAGAATTCATGAACTGTATCACAGAGCAGAGAAAGGGCATAAAATACTTTACTGGACGCTGGCAAGGTTACATAAGACATCTGTAGGTCTTCTTAGAAACATCCAAGAACTTAAGACTGTGAGAAGAAATGTGTAAGGCAAGCAAACCCAAAATAGTGGCTGAATATCTGTTTTGAGAGCACTGGCATTCTTGGACTGTCTTTTGTGACATGGTATGGGGTGTAATTTCTCTGACTATTCTGTCACATATCTGTTTATAGCATTTTGTAATTTTCTGTAATTATTCCGTAATTCTTCTCATCTGATACATGGTCTAACTAAATAGAGGGCTACGAAAAGATGGGTCACTATAAAGGAGGAGTGGTTAACATATGGAGAGCTTGCTGATCTACAGAAAGGTGGTAGCATGGGCACTGGACAGTAGTGGATCCACGGGTCTAGAAGCCATCACTTAGCAGCAAAGAAGACTCGTTTGGTTAAAAAAAGCTTGTTGTACATGTTGCTTGGTTCTTCAAGAAAAAAAAAAAAAAAGCAAGCGGTTGACAACTGCAATTCCTTATATGTTATACCAGTTTCCCATTAAGAAATAATGTTTCATATAACCTGCTACTTGAGGCTAAAGTGCCTTCAAAAAGCAGAATTATTTCCTGCAGCTGCATTATGGATGTTGAAAATTGTGTGGTTCTGTGACTGCCAGTCCCATTAGAGGCTCTGTAGAGATCAATAACTGGTATGACAAATTATGTTTTCATGCTGGAAAACAGATGCTTCATAGGCAATTAAAAAATAAAAAAGCTTTTTAGAAATCAGGAAAGATTTATAACTTCTTTTTTTTTTACATTTTAATTAAATAATTCGTTTAACTCTGTTAAGATTTGAGTTGTAAATTCTTATCTGTGTGTGCTCTTTGGTCAATATTCTTGTTTTGTTCTTTCTACCTTTCATGTTATTGGATTGAAGCACTTTTCTGAACAGCGCCCTGCCAGCAAGGCTTTGTATCAAACTTCCATTTCTATATTAAGGTAATCAGTACATGGGAGGGTTTTGTGACTGAAGAAAATGAATTTCAGGAGTCAGTGGACTTCCTTTGTGTTACGTTCTGCTCTGAATAAAATAATACCAGTATGAAGGGATTAGGTATGGTTCCAGAGGGTGGTGTTTCAGCCATTAATTCCAGGAGTTAGGTTGGGATTCCAGTTCTTGCTCCAATGTTTCTTTTGCATTTTATTAAATTGTAAGGTAATACAAACTGCTCACAGGCACTGGAACAAGGAGGAGAGCTGGGCCTGTGCTCTCATGTGAGTGATTTGCTTAGTCCTGTTTAGCCCTTACACTAGTACCCAGTAAATATTTAGTGATTACACGTATGTCAGAGCTATTTTAAAGAGGATTAGGAGCACCTCTGTGGTTCGAGGGGGAAAATGTGGGTCTGAATCTTCCACAGAGTTGCCCAAAGGTGGGTGTAGGACCTCTTTCCTTGAGACACTCAAAATTTAATGGGACAAGGCCCTAAGCAAGCTGACTTATCCTTGAAGTTAGCCCTGCTCTGAGGAGGAGGTTGGGTTAAGCAAAAGCATAAATTATACTATGATTTTATAATTTCATAATAATTTAATAAATCTCATAAACATCTATGAGGTTTCTGTTTGCTGCTTTTTGGGAATCCCCTCCAGAAGAACTAAAATACTCCCAGCCTTCATGTTTGCAGACTACTAATCCAAGTCTGGATGCTCTTCTGCTATTCCTGGGATCAAGTACCAAAGTTCTTTTGTGTATGCCGAATGCTTGAACATGTGACTTTTAGACAAAAAAGCAATACTTATGTCCTTTCCCACTATTTCAGAGGAATGGCTTGTATGATTAAAAGGAAATCCTGTAGCACATGGGCATATTTTCAAAATTAAAGAGATTTATGAAAAAAAGAAGAGTTAGGACACCCAGAAAAAATAAAGCCCTGGGGCAAAGCAATCCATTATGAAATCCTTCAGTAAAAGTATTCCTTTGAAGTTAATTTTTATGGAAATGTTGGTTAAGGTTGCATGTTCTTCCATAGAGGTAGGATATGATTTTATGTTACTAAACAGGTCATTAATATTCAGTCCCAAAGTCATTATTTTTGCAGAAAGTAATGTAATTACATGCTGTCCAGAGAGGAAAAGTGAGTATGTAGTGCACATGCAGAGAAATGCGCATGTTTATCAAGATGTCAGGTGTTCCTTGGTGCTGAGCATCCGTCATCCTGAGAATGTTCTATTCTAGTGCATTTTAATGAGCAATGCTGAAGCTGTGAATGGTCTGTCAGCACTTTTATTAGGCATCTTATTATTAGGGAGTTTATAGCTTGGCTGTAAAACCTTGCTGTAGGCTAAAACTAGTTAACTAATACTTTCAGAGCAATGTTTTGTGCCAAATTTAATTCAGATAGCTTTAGGCATTTTTCCATGTTCATATCAGAAGGCAATATTCAAGTTCTGATCGAAATCTTTTGAAGTAGGGCAAGGCAAAATACAAGTGGTCTAGACCTGCAGCTTTACTCATAGTAGACTGTAAGACAGTCTAGTACTGTAGAATGTATGCTTCATGTAATAACGATATACAGTGACTGTAGCGGTGGGACTCAGTGTTTCAGGGTGGAAGATAAAGTCCTTATTGAAACAGATTCCTGTTTTGCCTGAGTAGGGTCTTCAGAACAGGAGCTACCCTGAGGCTGGCTGTGAAAACTGTAAATGACTGACAGAAATAGATGACATTATTTAAAACGAAAACTATTAATTTAAGATGCTGCTGAAAAGTCATGTTACTTTTTCTGTGTTGTACCCAGTGAATAGCTCAGCAGAGCAGGGAACTTGCAGGGTGCTCTGTTTTCCCTTTGTTCATGGAACAAATGCTCTTATTTTGTACATCAGCAATCACAGTTTCCTACAGCTGTTCTACCAAGCCAAAGCATATACTTTTCAGGAGGAGGTGACAAAAAGTAGTACATCATTTTCTTGTCATTTCAAGACTTTGGACATGGAAGCGTATTACTCTTTAACTTTACAAAGATTGTTGACAGGGAAGTTGCATAAACCTGTAGCTAAAGGATCTAAGCTTAAAAAAAAAAAAAAAGTATAGTAAGTTCTGTGAAAACGTACTGAGTGGTAGTTTTATTTCAGTACAGCATGAAAGGGGCAGATTGCCACATGGAGTACATATTGCTTCAGTAATTCTCACAAAGTCTTTCATCAGCTGCCAGTCACAGGCAAGTTCCTAAGGGTGAAAAATTTTCCCATGTTCTTGTCAATAGTGCTATGTCTGGAGAAGCTTTTCTGAACTGATCAGCAATGCCTAACCGAACAAGCATGCTGAGGAAATCTCTGTTTGTTTGGATAAAAAAGCTTTGTCGTGTAGCACTGTCACTCTGACCACAAGTCCCAGACTGTGTAGTCTACTGGATGTCAATGGACACAGCTGTGTAGTAAGTTGAAGCTAAATGTGGACAGATTTTATGAATTCAGTGGTTTTGTTTTCATAAGATTTGGTCCCTTAATGTATGGAATTCAAGGAAGAATGTCAGAGCCAAAGGAGTTCCTCCTTTGTACCTCTCTTTCATTTGCCTTTCTTCTTCATTGCTTCATCTATGTACCAGCTAAGGCAGCTGATATGTACCAATTCTAATGCAAACCAGATACATGAGTCACCTTGCAAATAGATTTAGGCAGCTTCTCTGGGAATCCAACTTCTGTGGAACACAAATTATATAAAAATCCAACTAATGCAATTTTCTACTAAAACCCAATTTGTAAGTTTTTACAGGTTAGATTTTTATTTTTTTTTAATTAGCAGTGAGTGAATATTTAAGGTGGAACCCAAGTGCCTCAACTCAGTCAAGAGTTTAATTCTGAAAATGTGGATGTAATTAACTGCATCAAGCTATTAATGTTTTATTAAGTATTACAGCTGTGCTAAGTGTTGGACAATGTAGGTGTATCTTCAGTTCTTCCACTCCATTACAATGGAGAGTCCTCTTTGTGGTGGTTTTCAGTTTGAGCCACAGGTTACTCCTGTTGTTGAGTTTTCAGTAGACTTATTGGGAAAGTGGAATAAAAGGTTTTGAAAGATCATTTGGTCCTCTTTTCCGCAAAAATTAGAAAGATGATGCCCAAATTTTGAGAACCCCTCTAAAGTAAAGCAACTGTCGCTTACAATTTAAAATATAACTTTCCTCCTGTCCCGCTAAAAAAACTTGTTTATCAAACATCCAAGGCAGCTGTACTTGCCTTCAAGTGTGTGCTTCAGGGTATTCATGCACTGAAAATCCAATGTGTTGTAGCTGAATTGCATGGTTTGAAAGAGTTTCATCTATAAGATGGTGAGTTTTTACACTATATTGATATGTGGAAACCGGGATTTTTTTTGTCCTGCAGAATTCAGTATTTTTTTCAGTAATTTTTTCATGTAGGGTTATTTCTAGAGAAGAGACAGTTCTAAAATTTGTTTTGTTGCCTGTCTTTGCAGAAGTGCCATGCATAAAGTGAGTTGCTTCTTTTTTCTGTACATATTTATGGTTTCACTTAAATATCTAACAAAACAAATATGAAGATAGCAGAGACAATGATTGACTTACTCCACAATCCTCAGGTACAGACAACTAGAGATAAAAGATACTGGCATCTCAGGATGTAATTTAGTCTACAGCGTTAACCGAGGCTTTTATAAAGTTCAAACCCTGACTCAACACTGGGTTTCTCACCAAATGCTGAAGCTCTAAGCTGTTTTGGCCTGGGCTTTTTACTGAAAGTCATCTCTGTAGTGTTTATAAGTAGACAAGATTTTGCCTGAGCTGTTGAGCTAAGTGATGCTGATCTAATAAGTGTGTCTTTCTAAACTAGAGCACTGGGTACCTCTAATCCTTCTAAGAAACCCGCACATGTGGCAATGTGCGCTGCAGCTTTGTGGAAGCCGATTGTCTCCTCAGCTAATGATTAAACAGAGTATATAAAGTCCAGGTTTCTCTCAGAAGAGCCACTAATTTATCTTTTTACCTGGAAAACAGTTTTTCAAACTTGAGGAAATAGTGTTATTTTTGAGCCTTTTAACACTGTTCTGTCTTCGAAGGAAACTGGTCAACAGTTTTGAAAGTGTAGGGGCTGAAAGAGGGAGGCTGGCATACAGGGTGGTCACATTTTCTTTGCTCCCTTAGGCAATCAGGCTAAAAATGGACAGGGAGATCTAGTCTAATGCTGAGTTTGATTATCTATTTCAAAGCCCAACTTTATGTGGAAGTGCTTTGATGAATTTTTAAACAGACTCACAGAAATTCGGGAGAAGCATTTGTACTGTCAGTTACTTCAAAAAAGTAGTTCTTAATTAGTGCCTTGTACTTTTTCTTCAATTAATTGTTCTTACTGGTTGTACTGTAAATCCAAATGCTAACTTTTCATAATTACATACTTGTTTCAGACATGATGACGGAATATAAGAAAACTAAAGTAGATGTTTAAAGAATATGTATATTCATAGAATATGTATATATCCAGTTAAATGCTTTAATCTTGATGTTAAAGTCACTGAGATAAAATAAATTTAGCTGTTTTTTTAAATAAATTATTGAGGCACAGGCTGAATACCTTATTTACATCATTGCAGAACCTTACCATGTCTGTCTCACTTTTATGGATGTGCAGAAACAAATTCTCTGCCTGAGAGAAATTCTTCAGGTGGGGTGACTTGAGGAGGAAAGTAAGAATGACATTCTGTTCAATATATACCCCAGTGACTGCTAAGGACAGTTAGTTAGAGGAAATCTGAAAGAAAATTGAGAATACTCAAGAAAAAAAAAGGTGCCAAAGAGATGTTTTATGTAAGTGTTGGTTAGGCTGTGAGAAAGGGGAAAGAAGAGACAGTGGTCGATGAGCAAAACACGAGTTTTCCTAATTTCAGATTATGGCAGTTCTGCTAGTATCTATGCTGCCTGTTTGAAAGGGTATAGGATTCATCTGTAGTTCTAAACTTCCAGTATTCTTTATTGTTAGCTTATGTTTTATCTTTAATACCTGTATTATACAGGTATAGATTTTGCTAGCAGTCTAAAATATGTCTGTCCTGCCAAAGTATTGTTAAATAAGCCCTGTAAATAGTGATGATTAGACTATTCCTCTTTTTATACTTCAAAAGCAGAAAGAACCATTAGGTTTATCTAATGTGACTTATCACAGTCCATTACATTTCATCCAGATATCCCATCTTACAGATGCAGATTTCAGTAAACAAGTAAATTAAGCCAATTAATCTGGGAGATGTTACTTTGTACAACACACTGAATAGCAGGGATCAAGATGCGTTTACTGTCAAGTATCTGCAGCAGCCAAAAAATGGAATGAGATATGCCTAGGTGATATCAATTGCCTTTTGATGTATATTTCTGTTACATTCCAGTTTCCCCTTAATCTAGGCTCTTTATTAAGGAGGGTACCTGACAGCTAGAACTGTTCTTATATTTTCGTTATGAATAAGCATATCTTGAAACAATAATGCAAGTCTCCAAAGGGAAGAATAGGGATGATTCTTTGACTCTTTTTACTGGTCTTATGGCTTGGAGCCTGTGCTTTCCCCTTCAATATTTTAATCAAGAATTTTTGAATTTGAGTATTTCTATACCACTTTCTTGTAACTCCCTTCTTTAGGTCTTTAACACAGTTGCAACTGGCATTTTCTCCTTGGTCTTGGCTTTTGCTTGTGTTTACTTTGGGTGAGATGGCATTATAGTACTTAGCTGCATTCTCTTTGTCTCAATTCCCCTCATTCTTCCAGTTTCCCTGACAAGTTTCAAAGAAATATCCTGTGGTAAAGGGTTTTCTGAGCTTAGTTATGAGGTATTGCTCTTAGAAGAAAAAAGCAAACTCTCCAAAAAGAGAAAATAAGAATTCTAAAAATGAATGCAAAATACATCTTAAACTTTTCCTAAATGATTAAAGGGACTATCTGTTGTAGTGGTGATGCCATGAAACGATGCAGTACTGTGAAGGGAGAGTGCAGTATGTGACCATTGACTGTAATCATAAAGCAGAAGATCATCAGGAGAAAAGAGGGCCTCAAGCTGCAGGTTTACATTCAAATCTACATTTGATTGAGGTTTGGTGACAATAAGAAGGCCCTTGGTTCAATCCTGGTTTTAAGACTTAAAATTTCATATGTTATTCTTCCTAATGGTTAAGTAGAAATTACAACATGCTGATATTTGTTGTTCCTGAGTATAAGCATTACCTTTGTTTCAGCAGAGGCAAGCAAGCTGAGAGAAAACAGTAAATGTCAAATAATTAGATTTATGAGAGAGTTAACTTGTCCATTTCTGCTGCTTTGTGAATGCCTGCAGCTTGAGATGGTCTAATTCACTGGTTACAACAACCTCGCATCTCACTGAGCTACTCTTGGTTTTAGGAAGAAAGGGGAATGGTGTGATAATACAGTCCACCTCTGTGGCATCATACGCTTCATATTTCAGGAACTATCTATGTAATATGAACAGTGCTAACCTTACTAAATAGCAGGTGTTGAGCCATTTCCCTGCACAATAACAGACAATTATTAATTTTGACCATCTTTTTTCTGCTGGTTCACTAGTAGAATGTTCTCAGTTTGGTGCATATTGGATGAAATTTGGGAATGTAAAAGTCTCTTAAACTACCTTAGGTTCATTACTTTAAATACTTTTAATTTTTAAATACTTTAAAGTACTTTTGACAACTGACAGATATCTTCACAATTTACAAGAAAAAAACACCACAGTATGAGGAAACATTAAAGGGTTTATTTATTTTTTATGTTAAAAATAAGTCCAGTTATCTTTTTTTTGAATTACAGAAAGCACTTTACAGAAAATTAATTTGTGAAAATAGAGAAAAATATGCATGTCAAAGGATATATTTTAAATATCATATAGCAAGTAGATGTGTATACCATCAGTGCATCTATTCTCTTTAGCCGTATGTTTTTATGTCCCCATTCTGTCAGTCTGCAGTTTTAAGCAAACAGTTCCAAATGTCACTGATATTTTTGCTTAAAAGACAGAATCTGTAACCCTTCAGAGATTATATTAATAGCTGCAGCATTTTGCTATACACAATATTTCAGCATTTTCCTTATACGCCATTTTAGGAGCACTAAATCTATTAATCCTTAACCTTTCTTTTCTTACTAAAGGGCATTGTTAAATTAAATGATGCATTATTAATAAGCATTGTTTAAAATGGAACCTAGCAAAGATAATGCTATATATAATCTATTACAAAGAATAAGCTACACTTAATTTCTCTGTCCACCTGTTCTGGTACTATAGTGCTTCCCTGTTTATTGTTCACATGACTGATTATTTTAGCTTGATTTTTGACTATGTGTTTGCTTATTCCTTTGCCTATGTATGCATATGCAAATATGCTTCCTGCACTGTTGCACTCGAAAGGCAATATAAGGCTCTTAGCTTTATTTCCCATTACTATTAAAATACTTGCCTAGCTAGGTTTCTTAGTTTTCCCCTGGCTTGGGGTAAAAAGGAGAGAAGTCTTGAATGAGATAAAAGTGGGCTATGGCAAAGGGAGCTGTTGCTTTTGCTTCTTCATTAAAAAATCAACTCATGAAGCGTGCAAAGTTGTATGTCAATACCTTCCAAGACCAGCATTATGCCTGAGGTCACATTTAACTCAAGGCACACCCATTATATCTCATGGCAGTTAACATGTCCATTTCTTCCCTCTGATTTCGGTAGAGAGGCACTTCAATATATGCATAGAGCAAATTCCTTCTGTCTGCATGTGCAGGTTCTGTGATTCTTACTGATTTTATTAATGTTCCTGAGTGGAGGAGTTGGCTATAATGGCTGGATGAGATCCTTAGCTGTATTTTTAAATTAGATTGTCCCAATTTCTGAGATGAAAAACTTCAACTGTAAACTAAATGCAGTTTAAAGCATCAAAGACCAAAAAAAGAGCTCACCATTTTTACATCTGTAACTATTTTCATTTCATAAAGAAATCCAGTAGGTATCTTTAGTTTTCAATACATACATTAAAGCATAATGATCAAGACAGGTTATCATATCCAAAGAGACTTTTCCAATCCCCTATATTTGGGGGGGGGGGGGGGGGGGGGGTGTCATTTTGAGGAAGGAACGCTGTGTAAACTTGCCCTGTTCTTTAGTATTGCATGGGTCTCTTTTTTAGTCACAGCTGGAGCTCCATGGTGCCAAGCCAGAGGGATCTTTGGCCACATTATGTCATAATGCAGAAGTTTGGACAGAAGTGCTTTATCATCATATCAGTACTTTAGTACAACAGTCATTAGAGAACATCATGGGAGTAAATCTAAGATGTTATGAGTTTTGCATCTACTTTCTTCTTTTTATATTATTGAAACATTGATATGCATGATATTTTTTTAGCTTAGTTTCTTTCAGAAGAGGAATAGTGTCTCTCTAGCAAGATTGTAACCAAAGGGGAACCACTTGGAACAATAGCAATTTATGCAGCCTCATGAGAATTTATATTTGGCCTTAACTGATAGTTTTAGTCATCTTGTAAAATGATTGGTTTCATATGACAGTGGTGTGTACAGTAACAAGTATTATCTGCTGATACATTTGGTGTACAAATTTATACATTGAATACTTCTGTGTATTTTGTAGACTGATCTGGGCAATTAAAGAAGTTCCTCAACACTGCAAATGTCTTCTGAATTACACAGCTCCCAAGAGCTACTGGTTTTGCACCTGAGATGGGTAAGTGTTCTCAGTTTTGAAAAGTCTGCTTGCCTGGACATTAACCTATGTGTTCAGTTCTCATTTTCCAGAACATGTACTATGGCTTGCACCTTTTGGACTTAGTCAATGACCATTGCACATAAACAGGAGATCCAAGATGTTGTAAAACCAAGTCAGTTTATTTTGTAAATGAAGCACACTGATGCGTTTGTGGAGATACAGAGCAAAAGCATTTCTAAAAAATCTTAAAAACAACAAAAAAGAAAAGAATAAAAACACTGCTTGTAAGGCTTTTGTTCTTTTTTTGAAAGAACACAACATATGCTTGGACAGCTTTCAGATAGCTGTTCATGTGCGTGGATGCTTTGAAAAGGTAAAATGTTGCATAGCTAAAACACAATAAAAAGATTTTTCTGTTCAATATTTAAATGTTCAGTGAAAATCTAAGATGTATTGCTGTACTCCTTGACTCTTTCCCCTAATACATATTTCTGAATCCACATTATACAGATTGTCTTTCAGAAACATTTATAAATAGATCAGTGCTTAGTGGTAAAGCTGATGACGTGGTGATTCAGCCTTATCTTTAGAGCTGTGGCTGGAGGTAATTGATAATATGAGTGTGTGGGTACAGTGATGGGCTAACAATGCCAACATTTCAAGTATAAGATGTAGAGCTGCAGCGAGTCTGTCACTCCTGCGTTAGCCCTCATGTGCAGTGCCCTGCTGCTGGTGCTCCAGGGAAGGGAAGAGTGGGTACGTGCCTTCTCTGCTGTGCTCCAGTCTGAAAAACTGGAGTAGATTTGCTGGTGAGAAGGGGGTGATTGGCTCAATACTGGGGAATATTTGAAGGCACTCTGAATCAATTGCTGTATTCTAGGCACCGGCTTAGTTGATTGCCTAGTGATGAGTCTGATTTGAAGGCATTACATTTCAAAATCTGTTACTAAATAACTCCATTTTGGGGGGAAGCTGTTAGGAATCTGTCTCTATACTAATGTTTATATTTTAAATTAGGTAACTTACTGGTGTTCAGGATGATACTTTCCTGCCTCCAGATTTCTAAAGTAGTCTTTTCACATGCTTGTGTAATGTCTAGCAATAGTAGCAGATATTACCCATAACTAAACACAGAGGAACAGACTAGTGCGTTTGTTTTAGGCTCTGATTTGGAAATTTTTCTTCTCACCATCACATCATGGACTCTGGAGCTGAACAGGAATTTTCTGTTTTGACTGGAAGCTGTTGATTCATTTCAAACAAACAAACAAGAAGTTTGGCATAACTGCAGCCATTCATTCTTGTAAGGCAGAATTTTAGATCAGAATAAGGGAAGGTATCATGCTACATTCCCTTACCCCACAAAACTTACAGTAGGCTAGGGGCTAATATGGTTCACTGAGATTTGGATATTCCAGTACAAGAGCCTGCTTCTTCCTATTCTAAGCACGAATTGAAGCTCTTAAACCTCAGTTTCCTGAGTGCTCTAAACAAAATTATCTCAGCTTTGAGAATGTGGGTGGTCATTCTCTTAACAGCTTTTGGCTAAAACCCTTAAAATATCATCTTGACTTTAATGTAACATCTCAGATGTTTGCATAAGGCAGGAAAACTATTTCCCTTTCCATCTCATCCTTAGTGTTTCTGTATTACATCTAGCAGCATTTTGCTTTTGATGTTGGGCTGTGCAAATTTGTTTGAAAGAAGAAACTTTGTATTCAATGGTTTGACCTTGAGCTTTTTAGAAGTAAATGAGATGATCATTGTAGCTCTAATCTCTTCCATGTCTGTCAATCAATTCTCTTGATTAAATGACGAAATATTTTCTTTTGTACTAAGCCATACTTAGTACTTCCATTTTGTACTTCCATATATTCTATTGGAATCTCTTGGTGTCATAATTAAAGACCTGTTTCTTCTTTTTTCCACCTTTGATTTTTATTCCTGTACCAATTTTTGATCAGGAGTATGCTTTTGAATTTCCCAATTGTCCCCACTCTACTGAGCTTTGGTTCATAATATGAGGCAGGCTCAGAGTGCTTGACATGGATTACTTTTGGATGAAGTTGACTGGAAAATACATTCTAGGAACAAGTCTAGTGCACTCCAACCAATCGCTGGGTGTTCAGCTGGGGGACCAGACCCCAGCTTGTCCAAAGTAAAAGTCTCAAAACATGTGTAAAGTGGACATCAGGTCATCAGCACTAATTATTTTGCTCTATAGTTCTGCTCCAGTTTTATTTTACTGCTTGCAAGTTAAGGTATAGCTGTAGACAAACATTGGGTATGCAGCATCCTCTTACATTTTCTCACTTTCTGGAAGCTAATGTGCTCTTTAATGACCTTTTTTTTCCCTTTTCAGTAACTGTGCTGTACAGACAGTAAGTCATTTACAGTACAGTACAACCTGTCAATGATTAATACTCAGCTAGAATTATAGTGGATTTTAGATGCATTTTTCTGTACATGGTATAAAATACATAAGCAATTAAAATAAATCTTGAGGGACAATGCCATTTAAAATTCCATAAAACAACCTAGGAAACCACAGATTCCAGCACTGATTTTTTACTTTGGATGATGCTGAGACATCAGGTTCCTGAGAATGTTCTCCACTTCATTAATTGTCTTGATACTTTCAGTAAATTGCTTGTCTTTTCTAAATTCTGATGTGGGTTTATATTATTTAATTCTTAAAATTCTTTATCCTTGATTCTTCCCTTTGGGGAAATCTATTATAAGCATACTCTAAAGAATAATGAGTGCCACACACCCAAGTATGATCCAAAGCCCACTGAAGCCAGAGGGGGAATTTACTTTCAATTTTAAGGAGTATTGGAACATATTGCATTTATTAGTCACATTTTAAATTTATGGTTCACAGTTATTGCTTATGTTACAATCCTCAGGTATCCATGCTTGTCACCCAGAAGTCTATGACATATTACACTGCAGTTATTCTACAGAAATATGTTTTATGGTGCGTTAGCTCAGAATTCCCATTTTCAGTTTAAAAACATGGGACTATTTTGTGAAAATTATTCTGCCTGAAACATTTTATTACAAAACACACTGTAATCATTAATAAACCCTGATGGAAAAAGTGATAGTATAGCGTGAGTCTTTGTTTTTAAAGGTGGTTTGAAATGTATATATGATGTGAATTTGGGCTTTCTTCTTGGTTATAATTATTTATCTTGGTTTATTTGAGTTTAAACCTTCAGTTGATATTACAGACTCACTTTCTTAGGTTCAATACCTGCACACATGGAGACACAGCCTCCCATCACATTTGTGTAGATAAGATTGGCAAAAAGAGAGAAAAATATTACATCTCTCTTTCTGACGAGAAGTAAAGCACAAAGCGTACATTCTTAATCCAAAGTTACACAGAAAGCATTGTGGGAAGAGTACATTACATTATTGAATCTGTGTGTTCAGTACAGACCTATGGAAAGATGATATTTTTATGGGTGCATAAATCTGTTTGGTGATGTTTATTCCACAGTTCTGGCGATCTTTATACAGTACTCATTGCTTACTCAGATTTCCCATCAAATGTCTTGTTCCTGTTCTCGAAATATGAATTCTGTGAAGTCTATTGTTTATGGAATGGAAAGAAATAAAACTATGAAATAATCCTAACCCGTTAACCTTTTTTTAAACAGATATACAACCTATGTTACGCCTATGAAGTGTTTCTTAGCATCCCATAGTGTACCATCCAAACACTGAAAATTCAAAGCATACACTATGCATTCAACTATCCATTAATGCATCCAAGGAGTCAAATTCTTTCTTGACTGAAAATTGTAAGAAAATCTATTGACACCAATGAAGAAAGTATTTCCTACAATTCCTTCTCAAAATTCTATCGTTTTGAGATTTAATGTTCAGTTTAGGAATGATTTATCCTAGTCATTTAAGTCCAGTCATCAGCATTAAACATGTTCAAGCCTTGTTCTCAGATTAGCTACTCTATCTTTCTTGCTAGCATTGCATAACAGTGTAAGACTTCATTCTAAACAAACAACTCCTGTCTGCCTCCTTATTGCTAAAGCAAACATATTACTAAATTGTTATTTCCCTTCTTGCAAGTAAAAATGTCTATAGCCTCTTTTTGAACCGCCTTCCTATAAGTTTCTATAAATTTACTGTAGTAAAGAGGTATTACATATACATAGTAAAGTTTTGAAAACAGGTTTTCTATTTCCATGGTGTTTCTAGTTCAGCCTACGACAATAATGCATGATGCAAGGAGAATGGAAGAGTAAAATGATAAAATAAATAGTTTAGTTGTAAACAAATAATTCAGATGAGTTTATTCCTTTGGTTCAGTTTTTCTTATTTCATTAATGGAAGCATAGTATTTATAAAAGTCAATTAAAAAAAAAGGAAATTCTTAACACATTAAAGCACAAAGTTTTTGTTAGTGGAAAGAAGTAATTTCAAAGGTAATGGAACCAGTCAACTTGCAAATAATCCAAGATGTCATCAGTCATAAAGTTCTGCCCACATGTATGCTTAACAAACGTCGTGTTCTTAGGTTAATGAGCTACATAGCAATGAGTGAGATTTGCGGTGCTGCTTCTTAAGATTTCATTATGTTTATGGCTGTTTCAGATTAAACCCTATTATAAAAATACATAATAAATTAGCTAGGTTTCAGTTAAGTTTCTATTTTATTTTATATCTGAAAATATTGCATCTTTGAAAATTGAAGGTTTAATATGCAAGCAAAAAAGCCAGTATAACTTAAGTGTTAGTGACCTTTGTTTTCAGGTCAGCCACTGTTTCCTTTTGTCTTTGAGTTCAGTGGAACTAACAGGAATGAGAAACAACCTCAGACTACAGTAGCTCTTCAGGCTTCATAGTTCACTCCTAATCCTCCTCCTTGGCCATTCCAGGTAACTGCCACCTTCTGCCATTTTACTTTCAGAAATGGTTCTAGAATGTCTCTAAGAAGCTGCTTAGCTTTTCTGTTTTTTAGGATTTAGTTTTTTGCGAAGACTTTAGGATTTAGCTGGGACACTTTCTAAGTTGAATGCATGCACTTGAAAACATATGATGTTTACTTACTGCCATGCGAATGTCATGGACAACTCTGGTAGAAGTAAGCTTTTTTATTAGTATATCAAAACCACTGACCTTTAAACACATAAAATGCTGTCCCAGTTGTTTTAACTAAGGGGCCAATTTTCCAATTTGAAAAGCCCTATTCAAGTTGGTGTCTGCTTTCACTCTCATTGATTTATTGGTATTTGTTCAGAATCACTTGTAAACTAATGCCTTTGTTTCTCAAACATTTGTTTTTATCAATAGTTCATCTGCATCTAAGAAGACTCTTTCCTGGATCTCTTTCATGTCCATTTGGTTTTATAAGCATTCCTCTCAAGGTCTCATGAAATCTCCTTTGATATTTTCTTATGCATTTGCAGGTGTCTCTTTTACAACTAATTTCCTCAAGTTTTCCTATTAAAAAAAAAATTAAATCATATGGGTGAGTATATGAAGTACACAGGTGATGCATCAAATCAAAACCCCTAAATTACTTTTGTTCTAAGATAAGAAAGAAATAATGATGTTAAAGGTACTTTTTTGAGGGGAAAGAAGGGCAGGGCGTATTTTCCTCTGTACATGACTGAAAAGGCTAGAAGGTTAAGTGGACTTGCTCAAGGAGAATAAATCCCTGCCCATGGGGTAGGTGCTGACTTTTCAATGACATTTCAGAAGCATTCAGAACCCTTCTGTTCTCATTCCTGAAACATTATTTTCATGTGACATGTTTTCACTTTAGTGTGTAGGAAATTATGTACCAAAAGAGAAGAAATGGCTTCTTGCTTACTATGCAATGTATTTAGGAAAGCTTTAGAGCTCACTTTTGTCATTATTTTTCTTTTACACTAGGGGTGAAGTTCAAGGAGTGTAGCAGCTTGACACCTAAGGCAGTACTACCCAAACTAATAAAGCAACGAGCTTTTGGAAAGGAGAAAAATGTTACTGTTTGAAATCCTTGAACTCAGTACCTAATTGGTTTCAGCACCTATCATTTTTTCAGAAGGATTATATTTGCTCAGGATCTAGTATCCCATTTCTTCATTTAGTATGTAACAATGCACATTTGATAACTTCCAGTAAGACGTGGAACCAAAGCAAAGAAACTATAAAAATTGTATATAAAGACATTGCCTGTACAATGGTACATGGGAAACAAAATCCATACATTTCCAGCCTTGTGTTGTTCAGAAGTTGGCTTATATGTTTTATTTGGACTGAGCTCAAACTATGGAATCTGTTGAGAAGTGTGTGGTTTAGACATTGATTTCTAGTGGCTTTCTAATGTTTTTCTGCAGTTGAAAGTGAATTAGAATGGCAACGAGAAGGAAATTGCCTCTATTTTCCAGTCCTTTCTCAAGTCTTTGTAACGATTGCTGTAGATTTCAAGAATGCATAGTCAGAACTTCTATTAATCAGTGGTCTTTAAAGGACTTATAGTCAGAGATAATTACTTAGAAATAAAGTGCAAAAACAATGCAGTGCCCTAATGAATTTTCCTGAATGTTTGACTGTTATGAATAATCTAATTAAATCTTCTATATTGGCTCTTTGTGTTGCATTAAAAGAACGAATTCATTTGGTTTTTTCGTTTGTTGGGGTTTTTTTGCTTGTTTCTCAAATTGAAATAAAACTATACAGACACAAGGCACTCCAACATTTTAGCAAGTTACATCCCATGATATACCGAAGTTGTGGAATAAACAATTAAATCTTAGCAAAAAGTTCTGCAGGATTACGGTTGAGTAAGGTGGACACAGAAAATTTAGAAATGTAGAAATATAGATTTGCTAATGTAGGAAACCTTTCAATTGATATTTCTAGCAGCTTCTCTGGAAATGAGACATAGCTTTATTTATTTTTTCAAAGGGACTTCTCTCAAAAATTCAATTTTATGTAGAAAACTTGTTCTTTTTTCTGGTGCTTTTTGGGGGAAAAATTCTTACTGCAAAAGCTTCATTTATTTAAAAATATTATTTAACATCAAAGCCTTTTTTTTTGCTGGATACTAAAATGTAGCATGGAAAGCACACGTGCATTTTTAAGGGAGTAATTAATCATACAAATTATATCAGGACCTGTCTCACCTTTGTTCTCTTTCTCCCTCCCTTCAAATAGCTGTCTGCTCCCTAACATCCATCTCAGTTGACTGAAAAACTGTCCTGTTCAACTGTCATCGATGAGCTCTCTGTCCCTAGACATTATCCACATATCTCTCTTTTTTAATATTTTTCTTTCTTTTTTTTTCTTGTGTGTTTCTTCTTGTCTTTTCCTTGGTGATTATTTTTATGAATAAGTGACTGTTAGAAATTGTTGTCTGTCATCAGACAACATCAGACTATAAATATTTAAAAACCACAAAAAACTTTTGGTATAATTATTGTGAAATATTAATTTAAAGTAAAACTATGGTTTGCCCATATTACCACTCTGTAATGAATGAAAAAGTTTCTCATTCCTTATGTGAGGAACAGCCAGGTAAACTCAGTAAATTAGCCTCTTCAAAGGCAAATGATAGAAAATAATAATTATTCAGCTCTGCTAAAATCCACCAAAAAATTTTGGAAGCTGTGTACCAGGTTAATCTGTGTCAAGGGATGACAACTGAAAGACATCATCTTGCAGGAGGTCTTGCACATCTTCTCTTTGAAATTTATAGATCCTATGGAGGTATTTTTGAGGTTGGAACGATGGAAGAAGCAGGCATAAAAATAAAACATTTTTAGCAGTTCGCAGTATATTGCTCTAGTCACTATTTGTTTTATTTATGAGCCTATCAGACCCAAATGCATACTCACTCTTACCTGTGACAAACTGGCAAGTGGGATATAAAAATGAAAGATTTTTTCCCTTAGCTGGTGGCTAAGGAATCATTGATCTTCCCTAAACTAACATTAATCTTAGAAAGGCAGCGAGCGGCTTGTAGGTCTTTCATGGAGGTTGAAGGCGGTAAATTAGAAAACAAAAAAAGATTCTTTTGGCTATATTCCTTATTGTTGGGAATATTTTATAACGCTGTCGTTGCCAGTTGATTATAACTTTTATTTCTTTAAAGTTTTATGCTTGGAGCATAACTATGCACTCCTTAAAATAATTAGTTTAGGCAGTAGTCTACGCCATAATGGATTAGAAAACTGGACTTCTTTTGCTGCCTATATCATTAATAGAAACACTGTGGTGATGAACTTCTAGAAAATCCTCTGAAATATTCAATACAACAATCTCTAGTGAGAAATTCCAAAGTAGTGACAGACAGTATCTTATTTTTGTAGCAGATCAGGTAATTCAAAGGAGCCCAAAAGTGCATGTAGGCAATTATTTTTTAGCTTTCTGAAATCAAAGTAGCAGGGCTTGGGAGCATGATATGCAGATATTTTAGGGAGTAGGTTGGATATTTTGATTTCCATGTCATCTAAACTCCTCCTTCTGCATTTCCCAATCCTCAGTTCTGGAAAATTGTATATAACCTGTGATGGCTGCTTTGTTGTTGTGAAGAAGGACATGGATTGGTAAAACTGGATTTGGATTCCAGTTAGGACACAGTCTTTGTACCTGGGCCATTTGTCTAAAAGAGATATTCAGAAGATGCTAATGTTTTAAAATTTATAAAATTAGTTTATACATGGTTCATAATTCCATATAACAGAGTAAATGCACAGATCTTGCTTTTAGCACAAAAAAAGGTAGAACCTGGCAGCAGCAAATGCAATAATTTTGTATGCTCTTGCCTCTACCATAAAAACAAGCCCCCGTCTCCCAACCCCGCAGATCTGTCACATGGACATAAGCACACTTTTCAGTGTTGCAGCTTACTTTCTCTCTGATGAGTAAAATGTGTAGGGAGAAACCTCTTGTTCTCATGTAGCTTGAGAACAATCTCTGAACTCTCATGTTTTTCTCTGACGGAGACCAAAGTAATGTCTTACTGCTATTTATCTGTTGTTATCTGTCCTCTAATACTCAGGATAGCTCATGCCAGTGCATGTAAAAGTGGTTATATACCATATAGCTGCGCTTTTTCATCATTCTGGACGCATTCATCAGCCATCTCACAGGCTATCGTCATTGTTACAAGAGGTAAAGTGCTCCTGAGCAAACTCTGGACACGCTAGCTGTGTGTCAAAAACATTGGAAAATGGCTAAGAGTGAATAAAATGCCTTTCACTGTTCATCTTTGGCCCTGCTTTTTGGCAATATGGCCATTTGATTGTCAATTTACCTACATTAGTAAAGTCTTGCTGATCTTTTATAAATGCATACTTCTAGGTTTTGAAGTGTTTGAAACTGTCATTGCTGTGAAATAAAAACTGTCACCAGCTGTGAAGACTTAGCTATCTTTGTATTTTTGAGTATCACTTAAGAATGGGATTTGGTTTCCTTTGTATGGTAGGTCCTGAATCAGAGGGAGAGGGTGTCTCAAATTGAAGCTGAACTACTTCGAGGTTCTATGATGGCTGATTAAAGGGAGGCAAAACCTGAACTGTTCCTGAGTTCAGTTTTGCAAATAGAATCAAGTAGTTTTCAGAAAAGTTAAAGTTCACCAATTTACACTGTTTTAAAGAGAGAGAAAGCAGGCACAGAACCCCATCTTTGAGTGACAGATAAAACTTAACTTCAGGGTTAGCAAATGTTGAATATTACTGGGTTTTGGCTGAATCCAGTACCTCAGAAAGAATATCTGTGGCCAAATATCTTTGCATTTTTTTTCGCATTTGCATTTTCCATTTTCCTCATTCTCAGACTGTTCTAGTGATTAAATTATACACTACAATGAGATTAAATTATGAGTTTAAATTGAAATAATTCACTGTTTGCATGACTACACAGTAAATTATATCTGAAACAATGTCTATCATGTATGTTGTAAGGTATCAAGTCATGGAATCCTAATTATGAATGTGATATATCTAGCCATATAGTAATGACATGACTAGATCAAGAAAGTTTATAATTATAACATGCTTATTCAATGATGTACAGAGGCTCCAATAACTCTGGAAATGTACATTTTAATAGTTTCCATTGTTCATGCAGGAAATAAATATTTTGATGCCAGAGGAATTAAATTCTTTTGACTTACTAAGTTGGGGGCAATTTTTTGAGAGTTGATAGTATTTTCTTTCAATTATGAAGCACATACAATGTTCCAAATTTGAACTGTGACTTCTGTAGAGAAAGGAAGATGTGGAGATCAGTCCTGTATGGCTGAAAATATACTTGGTACTAAAACTTAATGGATGAAGACATTTATAACAGTATGTTTTCACATCTTTTATTCATATACAGTTTTACCAAATTATTCCGATCAGCCTGCTATTTTCATGTCCCATATATTTACACATACGCTTTCTCAAATAATGTAAAACTGTGTAGAAAAAAATCACTAAATTATTTTTGAGAGACAGAAACTGAGAGAAAGAAAAGGGTGATAGAAGTTATGTTCTTGTCTAAAGTATCAAATTACAATCAAAGAAATTAAAAAGTTGTACTTAGTATTCACCTTGGATGGATTTTGTAGTTTGCACAGCTGCGTGGTTCAAGACTATGTCAATGGAAAAAGCCGTAGTGGGTCTCCACAGAGAAAAGGAAAATGTCTAGGCGAGATGCCGCTTATTCCTACTGCAAATATCCATGTGGCTTACAGATGAAACATCTATCTTTTCTATAAACATCAGAGAAGCCTCCATCCTGATATTTTTCAACCATCTTTCAGTTTTGATTGCAAACATCTTGTCAACTCACTCTCATTTCTGTCCTGTACTCCGAGAATGCCTCTGCGCTCTCCCTGTTCAGCATATGCATCTTCCCAGGGAAACCAAGGGCCTGACAGATTAAACTTGGTGATTGGTATTTTGTCTTCCCTGGTATTACTGTAAACTGCTTTGGGTTTTTTTTTTTCACTTGTCTGTTCACTTAGACATTGCCAGGAGTCCTCCATTTTAGTCCTTTACCTTCCACTGACTTTATTTTAGGTGATGGAGATTATAAACAGTTCCTAGAAACACATTCCCAATTGCAAGTGTTTGTCTTTTATCATAGTTGTTTTGATGACAGTTCATCTTTCTGCCACAACTTAGTATATCACCTTCATGAAAAACCTGTATTAGCTTTTTCTACATTGCATGAGCTACAGCAGTGCTGGAATCCGTGAAACTGATCCTGTTTCTTATTCCTTTCTTCAATATGGAGCAGTGTCCTGACTTGGACTGCTTGTTGTAATGAGTGCCGCCCGGGGGGGTGGTTTTGCTAGATTTTGGCTCTAAATTCTGCATGTCTTTTTATTTCAGGTCACTTTTCTTATAGCATCTTTGATTCTCAGTTGCATTAAAATTGGAACCCCACTCCATATACCTCATTATGGACACATAGATTCCTATTTCTCTTACATATTTGAATATTTTGCACTCCTAGGACTATCTGTTAATTAATAGACCGTACAACAAGAGCAAAACAGCACCTCATGGAAATACAGCAGTCAAAGAAAAATAATCAATTACATATTCTGTGGTGTGAAAGGCTGTTCATGGCATTCTTTCGAAAGGGAAGAGAGGCAAAGTTAATTTACTGAAAAATATGTTGCAAGTATGAGAGAACAGAACCAATCATTAAAATGAATTGCATCTATATAGTCATTTTAAGTGTCTGAAATACAGTGGTAGGCAAAGTTTTACAAACAGTTATTTGTCATTGTGCAGAGACACAAACATACATGACAAAGAGCAAGCAATAACAGTGAGTGATCTTTGCCTTGAGGCAAAGAAGAGCACCTGCATGTCCATCAGCTGTTGACTTCTGGTGGGGTAATACAATGCCAGGTGCTTGGAAGGAGCCCTGGGAATGGTTTTCTTCTCAGAAATAAAATGCTGCTTTCAGTTCCGTAGACCGCAGTGAACATCCTAAAAGTACTGCCTGAAGAAGAGGGAGGTGTGCAATTCTGAGATGCTAATTAAGTGTTGGGCCAGGGTTAGTTTGAGGTATATAAATAACTGAT
The DNA here is from genome assembly GCF_900496995.4 of Aquila chrysaetos chrysaetos. Lineage (NCBI taxonomy): Eukaryota > Metazoa > Chordata > Aves > Accipitriformes > Accipitridae > Aquila > Aquila chrysaetos. Next base: position 20,631,724 of record NC_044019.1, on the reverse strand, counting down.
GAAAGAATTAATAAATAGGTGTTGGAGAGGAAGTTTAGCACATGAAATGATAATAGAGTTTAGCAAATTTCTGTATTCAAAAAGCAAGTGTGTTCTGTGGGAGAGAGGTTTTTTTACCACCATTTTTATACCCTGGGGGAGGGGGTGGAGAAGGGGGGAAATAGGTGCTTATATTAAAATAGTTCTACCATCCCCTAATAAAATCATGGTCCCTTTGGACCAGATATTCTCTGCACGTACTTGACAGCATTTTAATGCCTAAACAGACAGAAAGAAAGAATCTGGAGAAAAGGGGGAAACAGCTCAGTATGCATCTATCAAACAAACCTGCATCAAAGGTACTTTCCAATGACAATCACGAATTGAACATGTATAACATGATGATCCTTTCTTAATGTTAGCTTTTGGTTTGAGTGCTTCTTGTGCACCACCTTCTATTTCTTGAGGAATAAAAAAAAGTCTGATTATGAATGAGCAGAAAATATTATACTAGAATTAGTGTTTGGCAGTGTAAATACTCTGAAATTGTTCTGTTAGATAAGTCATTGTGTGAACCGCATAACATAATTGGAGTGAATTTTCATGCCACATATCAATTTAATTCTTTCTTCCTGGACTGTAGCTGGAATTCTAGATAGGCATAGCTGGTTATCTTGAAACAATAATTATTTTGTCTATTTTGGAATACTGTAAATCAAGATTTTCAAGGGAAAATAGCTTTTTAATTGATGACATTAATTGGTGGATTTCCAGATCCACCTGTGTGTCTTGGATGTTTTTGAAAAAAAATTATAATAATGAGAGGAATATTTGAGATAGTGTATGTTGGAATTTACTAGTTGTATAGCAATGAGATCCAGAGGAGACAGAGCAGGCCCCTAAGGTGACTTAGGGTGAGTTTGGAAGACAAAACAGTTTTGGCTGCCTTGCTGTGTGATAGTTCTGTTCTTGTCATAGATGAGTTACTAAGGCAACCTTTGAGCTTATTGATGATCTCTAAATGGTCAAGGTCATTAGAGCTCAGCTGGTAGTCCCACTGGTTTTTGCATTAAGTGCATTTGGTTGCTTTTTTAAATAGAAAGTGTTTTTAAGGCAGATTTTAAGGTATTTATTGGCGACACATTTTTTAACATGGTAATTTTCCAGGCGTGTTCCTCACAAATTGACACAAAGGTAGATCTGTTTTTTGTCTAAACAAAACATGACAGATTCTTTTAGCAAGACTTTAAAAAGAACAGTCTTTAAAAATCACAGAAAGACAATCCTTTATAATGCAGTCATTTAAAAGAAAATGAGTGGTTGTTATTAATTATTTCTTTGTAGCATTCTGTGGGACTTCTAATAAGCAAAAGCTTATGTTAAACATTTCCAAGAAATTCATGTAACAAACTACCCTAGTTTGTCTTGGCTTTCTGTAGTATTTTTATAGGAGATTTAGACAGTAATCAAATCCAGCTCTTCTCTGTTTCAGAGAAAGTAAAGATTTCTCTCCTAAACAAAGCTAATAGTTTTGAGATATTATATTTATAGCTGTAATGACGTCTAATCATAGGCCAGGCATTGTGTTACATGCTGTACAGACAGAACAAAGTCTTTATTCCTAAAGACAGAGAAACTGAGAGTGAGTGGAAGAGAAATCCATATAAGTAGGACTAATATCACCGGGCAAGTGCAAGGATTAGAGAAGGAGAGCAGATGAGAAATCTTTCTGTGTGTTACATGGTGGAAGAAAAAATGTGGGAGAAGAAGGGGGGACAGAAGCTGAGTGGAAGTGAAGGAAACAGTTAATACATTTAATCAATTTATGTCTGGAAGAAACGTGCAAAATCCTTTGCAGGCTGATAAGTGGAGGGTGCGCTTGAAGAGGTGGTCTTGGAAGAGTGCTTATGGCTGTGGGGAGTCAGTTTAAATTAGGTGAAGTATAGCTGCTCAGCCAGAAATACAACAGAAACAGAGAAGAGAGCAGATGTCTAAAGGGTGAAGCCAGCAGGACAGCAGGAATTGGGACAAAGATGCATTGCAGCATAACAGCAAAACCAGCAGATATTGTTGGGGAGAGACATTCAGTGGTTGATAGATAAGATACTGGGGGCAAAAGAGGGGGGGAAAAACAAAAAAAAGGACCACATGAACTATGGAATGACACATAAACTCATCAGGGGAGTGGAGCAGGCGAAAGGTGGCTGAGAGATACAGTGAACCACCTATGATGAGCAAAAGTCATGGAAAGTGACTTTGAGATCTGTGACAGGGAGAGTGTAGGAGCAGATAGGTCACACACTAAATCGTTTAGGAGCTGGTCAAAGTAGAAGCTGAAGTAATTCAAAGCAAATTCAGAAGAGTGGTACAGTAAGACTAAGGCAAGCCTGATGTTCTGGTGGGACGACCGCACGGTTGACATTTGGCAGAGGTGGAGATGCCAAACCTTGATGAGGTCACGGTATGATAACCCGGGCTCAGGACTACTCTGTCCAGGCCCTCCTGGCTTCCTGCTAGCTTGAAGTACCAGTTTTATGAGCCACCATAGTCTGCCCACCCTGTGGAAACTCCCATAGAGAGTAAGGATGATGGAGAGAGCTGAGCATGTAGTTGACAGTAATATACAGGAAAAAGAAAGAATGAGAGCTACAGAACTTCAAAAAAACCATAAAAAGGAGAAAAGGAAGAGGAAGAAAGAACTGAAAATGACACCAGCTTGTATGGAGAACTACGGTTCTGACCCCCAGGCATCCAGCAAGAGAAAATGACAATAAATGATGAATTAAATGAGATAATAATGTGTATCAATTAATGAACCTCATAATGGGGACTGAATTTATTTTAGAAATTGTTTTTAAAGTAGGTGATCTGATCTGACATGTACAGCTTTGTTCAGTTATTTTGAACAGCTATAATCTAGGAAGCACAGGTGTGAATTCCTTTTCTAGCTCTTTTTTTTTCTTTTTAGTTACAGAGCTGATTGCAAAGGCTTTTGAAAACTTGGCTTCCTCAACAAAGTATTTCAAGTTCTCTGTAATCATTTTGAATACAAGATTAATTATTTTCCTGCAGTAAGACATTATATTGAATATAATTTAATTCTGATAGCTTATTGCATGGCTTGCTTGCGAATGTTTACACGTAAGCAATTTCTCCTTCTAAAAGTTCATACATAATAAAGTAGTTCTGATTTCTTTGGGCTTCTAAAGGTGGAAGTCAGCCTGATTGCAGGAATTGGGACAAAGATGCTCTGCAGCCTACCAGCAAAAGCACCACTTACTGTGAGGAAAAGATATTCAGTGGTTGAATGGTGGAATTCAGCTGGGCAAAAGAAGACACATTGCATGGGGTATGAAGCAGAATTTTTTAACAATATTAACTTCTCTCTTGCCATATGCCAACTACCTAATTCTATTTGTATATCACATGAGCTACCCTGTTAGTAATCCTTTCAGTAGGAAAAGGAAGCTACTTTACTAAAGTGTGAGAAATCTGATAGTTTTCACCATCAGAAGGATTTTCTGGAAGCACCACTGAGTGCTTCAAAGTGTTGAAACAAATTCCAAACAAGAAAATCAAATCCAAGCGCTTTTAATTCATTCTCCTAAAGCATTTAAGGCTATATAATGTATGCACATATATAAGTAGAGATTTTAGTTTCAGTTTGGAATGATTAAAAAGTCTCAGAGTAGTGCATAAATCAGTAAATCACTGAAACATATGCTTAACGTAAGCATGCATATTGTCCTTAGAAGAGGTGGCATTTGGGGATGTAAGTACATGTTAAAGCCTACCTCTGTATCTTGCTTTTTATTTTTTCTCTTCTTTTTTTTTTTAATCTGAATCCGACACTGGGTTCATAGTTGGTTCTTATCACCCCAGCCAAGGTTAGGACTCCACTGTACGTAATTATATCCCTATTTCTCTGATAAGGAGGTGAATGAAAGGGAAATAAAATGGCTTTCCCACGTTAACACAGGATGCTTATGGACGAACACAAGCTGGATGAAAGCATCTCTCCAGGAAGATGGCAGTGAAAATAACCACCAAATTCTCTCTCTTTTTATGTTTTGTTTTTCCTTCAGTTATATATAAATAAAATGGGGTAGAGTCTTGGGGTAGTCCACAGAACTTTAACAAAATATTGTTCAAGTCCCAAATGTCCCAGATGGTTTCATTTACCATTCTAAATAAAAATTAAAGCAGTTGTTAGCCCAGAATTTTCAACTTAGAAAGCTCATCTAAAAAGGAAAGTGAGAAGTGAAAAGATGGGAATTCAAGTTAAATTTCTTTGTAAATTTAGCCCAGAAAGAATAATTCAGTTTAAGAATAGCTTTAGTGACAACTCCAAATTTATATCTTAATAGAATACATGCAGATATGAAAAGGACAAAGAAAGGGATTCTTTTTCCTACTGAAATGTTTTTATTTTCTAGTGAGAATAGGAATAAAGATATATGCATTGTATCTCCAGACAATTTCATTATGCTTGCACTTATTAGATGCAAATAATGATACTGTAACAGCTAAAGCAGTTTTCTAAAATTATCTTAGAAGCTGTCGTCTTTAAACAGGATTCTTTTGATTGGCAGTCTAGTTCTGGAATAAATACTCAGTTTAGATTTTTTTGGGGGGGGGGGGGGGGGGAGTGGGGGGTGTTGTTTGAGATGTTTGCCAGGATTGTTTGGAATATGTCTAAATCATGGTACTTGCTTTTAGTTTAACTTGTTCAATGATACTTTAAGTACAAACTGATTTGAAAAGATATCTATTATTGCTGAATATGGTTCTTAGTATTAGAATATTGTAGCCATAGTGGTTTAAGGATATCTGGTAAGGCTTGGTGCACAGAGACAACATCTCTTGTTAGACCACTGTTGGAAGAAGCGAATAAACTTTTTCCTCTACCCAACAACATGAACTGGCTTTTTTGGCTTGTGTTCTGACTTCCTGCAGACCTTGTTTATGAAAATATTAATCTGATGTTTCCTACAGGAATCACCTAGATACAGGTGGTCCTTTTTATGGTAAAAGATCAGAATCTTCATTTTTGCTCCCCTTTGGTCTGGATTCATCACAGGTGCGAGTACCCTGATGGCACTCTGAGTTTCAGAATTGCACCAGCAGTGATGTGCCGTAGGGCAGCTTCAGACCAGGAATGCACAAAAGCATGGGAAGAGGGAGGTTGAGGCTAGCTTGGTGCTTTTTGCATTGTGTCGCACTGTCTGCCAAAGATATATGCGATTTACTGTTTTCTTCTGTGGCTCTGTGGAATGAGGTATTGGGGATTCCTTGCTTCTGAAATTTCATCAGAGATTTAGGTCCTATTATTTCCATGACCCTTATATGGCTTATGTGTGTGAAGCATATACTGAATTTGACTTGCATTCACAATTAATTCAAAATGAATGGCTGCCACACCTTTACCTGAAGCATAGTGAGGATTTTTTTGGAATAGATTTTAGATTTCGTTGTATTTTGTGTAAAGTGCTAAATACTTGATTGCAAGTTGTGTTAAAATGTCTGGAATGGAAATTTTCTCTTTCAGGTGTTGCTCTGTGGAATAAAACCACATAATGAATTCTGCTCACTTACTGGGGAGTCATTATTCATATCAGAAAAAGTAAACTTTAAATCTGCGCTCGATGCCATAGGTTTTAGAGGGGGGATGAACTGTGACACAAGGCTCTGAATAACTTTAAGCTTAACAGCTGTGAAATTGCATGAAAACAGATTTATTTGCATATAAAAAACCAGAAGTATTTGGATATGAATGAGATACTTCTGCTACCAAAAGAAATTTCTACAAAAAGCATTAAAAAAAAAAAAAAAAGAAGACACTCTCCAGAGACATTTATGAGGCACTGAAAATGTTATCGTACTCATTGGGCTGGATTGTCTCACTTACTGGTTACTTGATTTACCTGGTAAGCATAATTGCTGGATTTTATGTAGGAAAACCATTGAGGTTCAATAACAGAGTGTCATTTCACTGGCTTTCAAAACAACATTATGTAAATACACAGTAATGAGTTCACACCAGGAGAGACAATTCAATGATGTTTTTTTCCTTGATCATATGCATTGTCTAAATTTGAACTCCAGAGTTGTTGTTGGCTTGACATGTTCTTGACAAACAAGTATTGGTACTTAATGAGCAAGTATGAAGAGTGTAATATCATAGGAGAAACAATGTAATATCAAAATGATTCTAATGGACAGTGAAGTCTTTGCAGCATAAATTTAATGTCTTACACAAAGAGTCTCTGTAGGTAGAATGATAATGCTCTTTGATGGTCTAACAGTTTCTCCTCCTCAGGGATACCTTGTAAAGGAATCTTTGAAATCTTTTGTATCAACCTTTTTTCATATCCCTTGTCAGTTTTAGATGGTTCTTTTCTGTTTAGTTAAATGAATTTCACTTTTGACATATACTCTAAAGTGTAGTTCTACTCCATAAAAATGACACTATTGGGTCCTATATTTACTTTACTTCAGCAACTAAATGTCAAGTATATTTACTGTTGAAAGCATTACTTGATAAATCCCATATCTGAAAACTCAGGCTAGATTGTAAGAGTTGCATGGGTTTTGTCCTTTTTTGTCCACTTTCACTGATGCAGGAAAAGTTCTGCAAGAGAAATTATGCTGCTGGGCTTGCAGAAGAATAGCTGACCAGAATTCATTGGACAGCTGTTTTGGTGATGCCCAAGAAGGAAAATAAAACAATTTTCTTTTCCTTATCTGCAACAACTATATTTGGGGGGTTGTCATTTAAGATGAGATATGGCTGACTGTGCACAAGGATAAAATCTGTTCCGTAGCTTGTCATAGTCTGTGTTAGAAACCTTGTGGATGTGTATTCCTTCAGCTGAAGAACTGTGTCCAGCCTTTGGATGTTACTTACTACTGAGGCCAATGCAGACAGAAATCAGCTATATCTCATACTGTGTGCTCTGAGGTATAATGCTAAGGTGTATGTCTTCTAACTAGTCTTCCTGAAAGAAGATCTGGACCCTCTAGATCATCACTATCTTGCAGACCCTGAAATTCAGGGCACACAGACATTACAAACATTTCATAAAGCAGTCGCACTTAATTTTTGTCAAAGCACAAAAGATGCACAGAAAAGAAAGTGAAGAACAATGAACACGGACGTGCAAAACCGTCCCTTTACTGTCCATGTCATTCAGAGAAGCCTTTGGGTTTCTGCCATTCCGTTTCTGGGACTACTCCCTTCTCTCCTTCTTTACCTCCCCAGTCTCGTCTTCGGGCTCTCATCTCTTCTAAAAACACCAGCCTCTCAAAAAAGGGAAGGCCCAGCTACACATGTTAGGTGGCCTTCTTGTTTGGCTTCAGATCCACTGTGTATGATTTGCTGCTTGTATGGCCAGCCCACAGTCCAAATTGGGAACATTTATTCCCAATGGTCCTGGACTGAAACAAACACACTTTCTCTGTGGTGATTCCATTTGGATAGATGGCTACTAGGGTTAGTGATTCTGGATCATTGCCATTCCTTTATCAGCCCAGAACAGCCCAGGCTAATAAGGACATCAAAAGCAGAAGTTAAGTGACAGTAACAATTAAAACAAATGTTCAGAAAGCAAAATGCAGATGTATTTTTAGTCCACTTTAAAGGAAGCTTTTAAAGGAAGTTAAAGCAGCTCAGATTTCTGTTGAGGCTGAATTCTGTGACTTTTGCATGTAGTTGTACAATATACGCTGAAGTGGTGTGGCCACAAATTCGCTGCTGTTGGTGCTTGTGCTGCCTTGGTTAAAGAATGAAACTAGTCATAATAATTAATTAGTCACCTTTGCAGAAATTACAGGTTCAAAGAAATATTTCTAAGCATGCTACATCTGCTAATAATTATAAAAAATATAGAATGTTTTCCTTAACAGTTATTATAATGTGTTGTAATAAGAACAGATGTTTTTTAATGAACATACCGTGTTTTAATGTGTTTGAAAAACAAAGCCATGCAACATCTATTTGCAGTTGAAGGTTTTTTTAAAAGGCTATGTTCATTGGGATTTTATAGCATACTTCCTACTAACATGGCTAAGTTTTGTTTGAGATGTACAGTTTGGGTTTTCCCAAATTTTACTTGATTTCTTAGTAACAAAGCCTGATTTAAAAAAAAATCTGCAATCAAAGCATTCTCAATCTTTTCTTTTCCTATGGTTTAAAAGTGTGTGTCAATATACAGCAACTGCTGCCATGCTAATGTCACTCTGAAGAGTATGTAATTGCAAATAAAATTAAAAGCAACAGGTCATCAAAAAATTAATTTTAGATTGTAACCCTTTCCAGAGGGTGTGACATTTTAATGCCCTGCTCTTCATCAGACAGATTCATTTGGTGATTCGTAAGATTAAATATTCCTTCAAATTCATTACTTTGTTAGAGACAATCTATCTGTAAAACAATTGGACAAAAAAATGGTTCTGACCTAAAATTTAGATTAAAAACAATCAGGTTGCCAGAGGAAAAGGTCACTATTTTGAGTAAGCATTCCTGAAACGTAACATGAAAAGAACGTTAGTGTTTTTATTACGTAGGAGTAGCAAATTAAAAAAAAAAAAACAACAAAAAAACCAGAGAGCTAAATTCAAGTGTTCCAGCATAATTGAAACCTGGAAATGTTTATCTGAAAATGTATCTGAAAGCAGGAAAACAAAGCTGCATGATGAAGTTTTAAATTAACATCTTAATCTAAGATGATTCACGCTACTTCTCTGACAAAACCTGTGTCCTGAGGCCATTGACCGGCCCCTGTGACACCTCCTGAGCACCTGACTGGCCCTGGGCCGGTTTCCTATGCCGTGTTCCATTTCCAGTTTGGTGCCTCTACGTCTGCTGGAATAGCGCCTGCACCACCTCCTCCTGAGGAAGCCCTGGGTCGTGAAACATGGGAGAACACACCTGGCTGGGAGGGGAGGCCAGATGGCACTAATAAGCCTTAATGGTCCTGACGAGCCTCACCTGGGTCCTCCCCACCCCCAAGGACCCAGGAGCCCATTTCAGCTCAGCTGTGAGGGGGCTCACAGCCCTCGGTCTTGCTACTCTGAGCTGAGCTGCCTCTCGTTACTCCCTGAGAAGAATGGGTTTCAGCCCACGGCTAATGAATGTAGAAGCGGTGAGTGTTGGGGTTTATTCTGTCTGATAAAATTCCTGATTTCAGTGCTTCCCAAGTTAGGCTGACTGTAGTGGAACTGATTCTGGTGTCTCGAAAATCCCAAAGTTGATGGATGTTTTCCTACAGAATCCTGGAAGGTATGCTGAAAGACAGGTTAAGCTTAGCAGAAGGTAAACCTTAAAGAGCAAAATTAGGCTGCTTAGGTGAAAATCTGTTTTGACCAAATATCCAGGACTATGGGAATGTATCTGAGTTGGTTTTTTTTCATTTGTATTGGTTATTCAAGTAAAAAATGATAAATATGTACTGTTCTCTGTGAGATCCCTTGTATAACTGGTTATTCAATATCTTCTATATTTATCCTTGCTTGGGGTGGAGGGAAGAGATGGAAAGCTTGTTCAGCAACTTGTGAAGCTCAATGTATTTTCTGATCCCATATCTCCTTACCAAATATCCTGGGAGAGCAATTTGTTGTCTGGCCAGGTAATATAACAAGCTATTTAAACAGACCATTAGCTATAGAATAGTTACAGATTGGTAACGTTGCCAGGAACTTACAGAATTTATATTTTTATGTTCAGAAAGGCAACAAAATTTGTGTTTTATAGTAAAGAATTTCACTTGCATCCACCAAAAAACTAGCAGGGAGTTTACTCTTAGTATCTATACAGTTCTTTTCTTCCTCCTCCTTTGCTTGGCTTTTCTAGTTCTCTCTTGCCAATACGAAATCCTTTGCATACTTGCCAAAATTGTATTAAAAATTTTGTATGTTAAATTTGATAGCAAATATACTTCAGAGAATAATTGCTAGCAAAGCTGGCGTGTAACAAAGATTCTTGTGACCTTACTGCTTTGTGAAAAAGGCTGTTTCACCTGGCCTGAGAACTGGTACCGTGATGTCAGTGGATAAAGTGATTGTTCAGTGCTTACAGGTGAGACCTGTGGAATTAGCTGGTCTTAGATTATTTCCCCCAAACTCTTAGGCCTGTCAGAGGGTAGCAACTCTGAATGCGACCATTTTGGGTAGATTTTACTGTCTCAGTGCAAAGTTCACATATAAATGGTGCTGGGTCACTGTGTATATCTCTTTAAGAATATCTCCAGTGATGTAACACTAGATGGTGTAAAGGAAGACACCTACAGTATTTGGCAGTGTATTGTCTAATTTCTGGCTCCGTGCTTATAGAAAGGAACAAAAAAAAAAATCAGCAGGCTTTTCTGTGCAGCATGCGGAAAGTGATAGGGGCCTCAAAGGCAGTGGGCAGTGGGGAAATGCTGCTCAGTGACAGAGGAAATACCTAGAGGTAGCCAGAAAGACACTAAATACTTTATTTCTGTCCTGGAAATTATTTGATTGTTACATACGATTTATACAAACTACAGAAAATAAAACTTTTTGCTTTAGAAATGGATACTGTTTGCCACGGAACTTGAGGGATCGCCAAGGTCATTGAATAGAGGGGAGAGGGCTTTTCAGAACAGACCATTCACTTCAATAGTGAGAGTTCAACTGCTTGTCTTCAGCACAACTGCTACCCCATTTTTTTCCACCATTCAGTCTTGACTGATTGATGTCAGTTGAACTGAGGAAGATGCTGCTGCTGAAAACGTTCAGAAAGAGGCAGCAAAATCCTCACAGCAAAAGATTTATGTTCGACATAGAATCTTGTACATGAAGATGCTGAGCTCTTCCAGCATGGACATCTGTTCTGAAAAGGCAGCACCACCCGTAGTTTACGATCCTAGTCTTGATTTTTCTAGGTACTCTTTTCTCTTCTTCTTTCTGTTGTTAGTTATGAATTAAGAATGATTATACTGCTAAAGGCATGTAATAAAATACACAAGAAATGCTCTGCAATGTGTCCAGTCAGTGTTTTTGCAGATTCTTGAGCCTTTGAGATCTTGCAGCTTTGCATCTCAGTCTTCATTAGTATTTTTGCACTTAATTAAAGCAAGAAGGGGCATGAAAGTGGAAATGCGGAGAAGGCTGTGGATTACTGTGATTATTTTTTCCCCTCTTTCTCCCAGATTCAGTGTTGCTCACAGTAAAAGAAGAAAGTGATTTCTCTCCTATGAACTGTATATTTTCTTCTGAATAAACATCCTCTTCAAGGTCCTATATGAATAGCATATCTTTCTTTAACACTTTAGCATCATTAACTGCTTCTTTATTTGCAAAGTTTTGACTGTATTTGGGGTTTGAACTTAACTCTGTAATGTTCAAGTATTCTGGTGTGTATGGAAACTTTCCACAACAGTAAACTTTTCTCTGCATTTAGTACTTGGAAATCTTAGAGATTTTTCCTTTATAACTGAGCTTCCCACACAGATTGTGAATACAACTACAGGAAACTATTTCCAGTTGCTAACTAGTTGTTACTATATATATATATATCTTGTTAGAAGGAGCCCTTGATAAAGTATACTCTACACAAGCATCTTAAATATTAAATAATCACTGTGTCCATAGTAAGCATTTGAGTTTTGGATTCTGTGGTTCCTTTTGGATGGTCCATCCACACAAAGCCTTTTCTCAATCTGCTGTATGTAAACAATCTGGTTTTTGTCTGAATTATTTAGAATATTTGAAAGTGTCCTCTTGAAAACTTGTTTCCCCTCGTAGTCAATACATATAAACATTAAGGCTTTCTCTATGATTTCTGACTGAGGGGTTACATGGACATGTGGCTTTGTTCCAAAATAAATGTATGTTTTTTTTAAATCTGAACAGGATCAGATTTAGAAGCAAGAAATTGGAAGAATGAGGTTGCCCTATAATTGAAGGATGTGAAAGTAATAAAATTCTCATTAGCTTTTTTCTTTCATGGCATTCTCTATACCTAATTTACTGTTCAGGTTGTTGAAATACAGAGATTAAACTATATATCCTATGTGAGGGATCATCTGACTTTTAGCTAAAAATATTTCTGTGTAAATGTTGGTGTAACCTTTATGTGAAGGTCCTTCCGAAAACAGGTAAATGGTAGCAAACCTGTTTCCCTTTCTTGTTCTTAAAACTAAACCAGCTCTAAGCAGAGACCTAACTTTTTTTAAAGTCAGCTAACTGTGATTCATAGCTAAGGCGTAGCTTTTCTAAAGCAACAATATTTATTCGGCACTTGGAATGTAGAAATGTAAAATTTTTGCCGATCAAGGCAATCTCCTCTGAGTGCTTATTTCCAGGCATGTTTCTGTAGAGACAAGGCAGGCAAGACAGCTTTCTCGCCCTTCTCTCCCCTACACTACTTAAAAGTAGATTTCTTTATGTGATTTATTAGTTCTTTTCTGGAAGTAGTAGGAGTTGTTAAATTTTAACCTTGGTTGCTAGGATGTCCAGTGCTGTCTCCTAAATGTACTTCAATTACAGGGAATTGTCCTGTTCAGTCCTGGTAGTTTGTTCACCCATAGGTGACACAGGGAAGTGCAAATGTGTCATGTTTCTTTGTTTGCCGTCTATTAAGAGTAGTAGCATTTGCTTCTTTACAGGAAAGAGAGAAACACAGGACGTGTAGTAATCATAAACATGCTACAAGATATTTCCACACTGAACACATTAAAACTGTGCCTCTAGTTGCAAAGTTGCTTTTTGCACTCTTACAGAATTGCTTATTCAGTGTTTAGAAGGCAAACCTTGCTGTAATTGTGTAGGTTGTCATACAAAAATAATTACCATCAGTGTAAAATTTTAATTCCTTCATATTGCAGCTCCTCCCCAGGAAACTTTACTATATGTGAATCGTTTTATAGTATGATGTTAAGTTACAGTTTACACGCATGCAGAGAACAGGCATTATACCACCCACAGTTTTAATGCCATGTAATGAATGGCATATTTCTCATGGGGGTGAGGAGGAGAGAGGCCAGTTGTTTTAAAGCACCAAAGACTGATCCCATTAAAACCGATGGGAGTCTTGCCATTGACTTTGTTCATTCGAAGATCCAGATTGTGAACATTGTTAACTATTCGACTATAGAGCAATAGCAAAATCATTTTCAGAATTAAAAAAAAAAAAAACAACAAAAAACAAACCACAACAAAACCCCAACAAAACCAAAAAACCCCCAACAAACCAGCAACAAAACCCTCCCAAACAAACAAACAAAAAAATCACCCAAAAACCCCTTCAGTAATTCGCCCGTATTTATTCTGTTACTTAACAATATAAACAACTATGATTTCCCCACCCAGATTCAGAGCTGAAAATATATGTATTCAAAGGCTATCTCAACACATCAATGATCTTGTAATTAAAGTTGGGCAGAAAACAAAACTACCCATCTCATCCTGCGAACAAGGTGTAGATACCTTTCTTTATATAGGTGAAATACTGGCTCATCTCCTAAGTTAAGGAAAAGATGGTATAAAGATTCTTTACGGCCTATACAGGTGAAGATCAAAGACCCTACCTAACAAAAGGACTTGAGCTTTAAATAAACATGAATTCAAAGAAATGAGCAGTTCCACAGGTAAAAAAAAGACCAAGTACATGCTTATGGTAACAAACATGTTTGCATACATGTTGTAGTGAATGACTGTTCCCAATGCAAATGCCTTTTGCAAAAATCACTTTATCTCATTTCCCCCACTGATTTTATGCCTTTGTTATTATTTTTCTCTTGCCAATTTGCAGTAGATCTAGCTGAGCTCTGTTACCTTGGAAGTAGAGGTAGATTGGTATCAGTTGAAAGAGCTTCAAAAGCAAATGCTGAATTAATCCGATTCTCTATGTCCCCTATATGCTTCGGAAAAACAATTATATTAAAGGTTGTAAGAAAGAAAAGAAAAAAAAAATTCTACAAAAGATTTGAAGGTTAGTAGAACTGTTCCATTCTTCACTGTGATGAAAGACTTAGTTCTTTGGGTTTTTTTTTTAATATAGAAATGCCCTGATAGTGACTATAAAATTTTCTTCTAATTCAAGACTGTTATGCAGGATGCAGCATCAGGTCTCTGTTATGAGTTTACCAAACACAAAATATTTTACGCGAGTCAAATGTTTCAAGAAACTTTGCTTTTCCTATTGTACAAATGGTAGTCTGGGAGAGCTCTCTTGAAATGTTTCTATGGTTCCCAAGGTTTCTAACTCCTCTAGTTTCTTAGGAAATTTAAGTCTTGGAAACTTTTAAATTTGAGCTTCCAGGGTGTTTTTCTCTTTTGATTTTTTTTTTAAATAATTTGGTTGGTTACTTCAAAGTAAGCTTTCCTTCTTCTGGATTTTTTTTTTTCCCTGTAACTTTCTGATTTGTTATAAATTTTTTTTCCTTCAGAATGTTAACCTTCTGGAGAACAGAAATGATGACTTTCCAGGCAACAAGAATATGGTGCCTCTGGTGTAATGTTATGTGTTTTCTAATAATTATAAGAAGTTGTAAAAGTTTTGGTTTGGGTTTTTTTGTTTGCTTGTTTGGTGGTTTGTGTTTGTGTTTTGTGTTTTTTGGTTTGTTTTTTTTTTTGTTTGTTTTTTTAATTTTGCCAAGTTTATCAAACTTGTTACTTGCAGTTACAATATTTTGTGCAGTGTTGTGAAGAAGATAGTTACTGTTATATTATTGCAAAGGCTTTCTCTTAAGACTGAATATTTCATAAACAGACATACTGGTTTGTGTGGAGTAAACACTAGATGGAATCTTTCAATGAAAAGTAAATTCCAGCCCATTAAAAAGAATGAGATTCTATTTTATGCAGTTCATGGAGATTGAGGATGAAATTGTTAGGGAGGGGAAAAAAAACATTAATGTTGAAGCCTGTATCAATTCATTTGGAATAATTCAGCATAATAGATGGTATGTTTGCTGTAGAATATGTGTGAATGGAATTTTGCTGTAGACTACATGTAAAAATATGACTTGATTATAGAGAACTTGATTTTCAGAAAGTTTGGTAAAGATTATTTTCTAGTATGAAATTATCTTTGCAGTTGGCAGGATGAAAACTGTTTACGGTTTTCTTTACAGTAACAAGTATGCAGTTATTCTACCTATGTGGAATGAATACATGTGTGGAAACACATGATATTTGTCCCCTTTAAACAATATAGTGGTTATGTTTCACCATAAAATGCAGGAATGGTAATGACTGCTAACATGACTACTTATGCTCTATTTGTGGTAGGATGTAATTTAGGGGTGTGTTCTTTATAATTCTGTTGTTGTGGTTTTGAGTGGTGATTATTTTTTTTTAAATCTCTGCCGATTTATTCTTTTTGTACAAAGATTAGCTAAATTGGAAACTCCAATTTAAGAGAAATACAAGAATTCAGGATATCCTATTCATACCGTTTATAAACATTGTTCCAGTGAACTAAGGCGAGATGAGCAAAATATGCCCGCTTTATCTGAAATCTCACGGCAGGCTAGTCAACAGATTAGTTTTAACATAAAATTATGGTGACCTTGAGAGTTGAGTAATTCAGAAGCAGATATGGAAGGTTCTAGTATTTGCTGAAAAAGTGTGTTGACTGTCAGTTAAGTTTTAAAATCTTTTCTATTTGGATGAGTAAAAAGAGTAAAACAGGAAAAATGGGGGTTTTCAAAATTAAATGGATTATTTTGGCTAACTAATATAATTTTTGCTTCATAGGAGTAGTTGAATAACTGGGTTGTTTAAGCTCAAATGCTTAAGAAAATTAATGTAAAAGGTAATTGTGGTCTCAAAGATGAAAGTTGAGTTTTGAATGTTTTTTGTGCATATTGGTTTTTGTTTTCATTCTGGGATAGTCTAGCAGTGCATCTAGTTCATCTACGCATCCCTCCTGTGATACGATTAAATAATGTTTCTATTTAGCTATGTGTTCCTCACCTTCTGTTGACAGTTTTGCTTTACTGTTTAACTGCCATAATTTTCTGATTGTCAACTTCCTCTGTGCAGATTTTCAATTTTTTAAGTATGATTGAGTAACTTTGTACTTATATTTGGACTAATTTTCCTTTCTGCCATAGGTTTTATGGATGAATTTCAGCAAATGGTTCCTTCAGTCTTTCCTACAACTTCTTTTTATACTATTAAAGGGGGTTTGGGTGTTCTCTTGTGCATGTTACAGTCAGTTATTCTGTGCTCAGTTCTGTTCCTTCATTTAACCAGTTCTTCTGTATCATTCAAGACCATGTCAGAACAGCCTTTCCTTCTGTGTAGGTTTAACATGTTTGAGCATTGCTTACATCATTTAAAATGCAAAGAAATTGGTTTTAGCCATAGTTCCTGGATACTGCATGTTTCCAGTTTATATCATCGCAGTAACCACCACTATATTGAAATAGCCTCTCTTCCTTCAGTAGTCAGTATGCAACAGCTTTTTCCTGGTCAGGTGGTCAGTGATACCCCAGCTTCTACATTTTCACTCTTACAGCTTTGGGATTTGCAGTTTATGATCTAGAATAGCTTTCTTCCCATTAGCAAGCTGTAACAGTAGATATATATTTAAGAACTGCAATTGATTTTTTTTTTTCTCCTCAGACTCTTAATTATTTGCATTGCTGAACTACATAATGAAAATCAGAACATTAATGTATTTTCCATATGTGAACGCTGCTTTTCATTAAGCTTTATGGAAATGTAATGCAACTTACAGACTTTTACATCCAAATTTTAATGTTGACATTTTTCACTTTCATTTTGCATACTGTACTTCAAGTACTCAGAAAATATAAAAGGATAGAGATGGATTTCAAAAGGAAGCAAAAAAGGTTGGTGGATCTGTAAATATTCATGTGCCACCAGGAACTCCTTTACACACAGCAGTATTTATTGCTATTTAGAAGGATGACATCATTACCTTGGAGACACTTTTCGGCAATGAGAAAACCAAGCTGTTTAGAAATGTAACAGAATAATCATTTGAAGACATGGAAAATACCAACATGTGCATCTCTTGTCAATAGTGGATTTTTTTTCTACTATGGTGCTATAGCAATAGTACACAACATACATCCATAGCTTTTGTAAAGCCCTCTGACATCTATAATTGCAAATAGTTCGTTTCCCAAACTCTTTATTATTTCATCATTATTACCTGTTATTTTTTCTATTCAAGGTGTAAAAACTCTGCAGAATGTTCAGAACATTGTTTAGCAAAAGTCTAATACAATTTGCTACCATTGTTTCCCATTTCACTTAAAAAACCACCACCACCAAAAACTAAAAAGACAATTTGGTTCCAAAGATCTTGCCATACTTCCTTGTACAGTGTTAAACTGTGGAAGTTCATTTCATGGATTGTAGTGGCTGTTAAATTTAGTGGCTGTTAAATTTTACAGGAGTTCAAGATGTGACTGCACAAATCCATATGAGGAAAAACTGAAGGAAAAATCTGAGCCAGAATTTGTTTGGAGAATGTAATGCTGAAGTAGTACTAATATATGCATTTTTTCTTGTTCTGCTCTGAGGTATCCACTGTTAAATACTGAGATAGGTGGGTGTCTGGCCTCAACCAGTATGGCTTTCCTATGTTATTCATCCTACAGCCTTTTCAATTCCATGCATGTAGAGAGGTACTGGTGGACCTGCAGCACTGCCTTGCTGCTCCCACCGACTTGTACTCTGCATACATATATATTTTAATCACTTCCTCAAATACTAGTCATAGAATCATAGAATGATTTGGTCGGAAGGGACCTTTAAAGATCTAGTCCAACCGCCCTGCCATGGGCAGGCACGTCTTTCACTAGATCAGGTTGCTCAAAGCCCCATCCTTCAGTTTTGTTAATTTAGGCTTTATTCTCTATTGCAATCTTTTTTTTGTCTCAGTGAGAAGACACTAGATAAAAATTTAAAAGGAAAGAAAAGAACTTTATTCTTTTTGCTCTGTGATATTTTTTCTGCATCATCTTATTTACTGCTAGCAACAACCTCTCCAAAAAGGTAAATGAGAATCCCCTGAGTGGAGGCTATGATTAGTTATAAGCAAATGTCAGCAGATATTATGAATTCTATTAGTTTATTCGACTTCTGAACCATTTCCCAGCCTTTTGAGGCTTTTATCAAGCCACTGTGATGTTCAGCTGAAAATTAGGAAAATTAGAAGGTCTTTTAAAAGATGCAGGACTGAAAAGAAGAAAAGTCTTTCAGTATTAATATAATCCCACCGAGCCCTGTGCCGTTAAAACCAAACCCGTGGTGTACATTTGGATGTCAGTATAGCAATTCCTAAAAAGGGGTTCATAACATAGTTCTCAATGTTATGATATATTATTGTTTGCTGTGTTATTTTGGGGCAGTGCAGGATATACACTTTGAACACACCTGCAGTGTGAACAGGCAGATAAAGTGATGTGGGGCACAGAAAAAGTAATTAAAATCTTTAAACTCAAATTAGTAAGCATGACTTCAGGTTTTTTAGCTGGTGCAGGAAAATGTAGAATCCGAGGGTTTATAGGCTGTGTGTCTTCACGGTAATTTTGGGTTTTTTCCTTATGAGTATTTAGACTTTGTCACTTCTGGTGCTTCCTATAGGTCTGTACCAATATTTGAAGAGAGCAATGAACTACTAGTAGAGCTGGTGCATACATACCGGTGAAGGGTGGGGGACTGAGGATGTGTTGCTACAGCAGTAAAGCAATCACGCTGAGAACTCTGCCATCCTCCTGGAGTATTATGGTAACAAGGATGTATATGAGCGTTTGTAGAACAACTTCAGATAGAAACTTTAAAGGAAAGGGCATTGGAATGCTATCAAAACTTGGCAATTGCCATTTACAAGCACCTTTTTCAATTCTTAACCACTGGAATAGAATAATAACCAGAGGCTTCCCCTTAGTTCAGTAGGTGCTTGGTTTTGTGCAAAATACCTTTTTCTGTCCTTTTAAAAAAGAGCTTATTGCTGTATCTTCCACACAAGCAAACACTGGAAAATGCATTCTTTCCCCTGGAAGACAACCTTTCAAATGACTCAAGATCATTATTAGGGAAATGCTAACACTTACTGTCCAGTTTTTCCTAGATACTTTTCTTCCAGGCACAGACATTACTTTGTGAAGAATGTATTTTAAAACCTTTTTGTTGTTGTTATATTTTGTTTTTTAAAAAGGAAAACTATGCTGGTTGATAGGGTGTCCTTAGAATAAAATTATATAATGATCTTTCTTTTGCAACTTCCTTTTCTAGGCTGCATAACTCTTTGACCCTTTGTGTGTATTTATACACGTGCTGGTTTGGGCTGGGATCGAGTTAATTTTCTCCATAGTAGCTAGTATGGGGCTATGTTTTGGACTTGTTGATAACACAGAGTCAAGGCCTTTTCTGGGGGTGCACAAGAAGTTGTGAGGGGACACAGCTGGGACAGCTGACCCCAACTGACCCAAGGGGATATTCAAGACCGTATGACATCATATAAAGACCCCCAGCATATAAAGCTGGGGGAAGGAGGAGGAAGGGGGGGATGTTTGGAGTGATGGCGTTTGTCTTCCCAAGTAACGGTTCAGTGTGATGAAGCCCTGCTTTCCTGGAGATGGCTGAACACCGGCCTGCCCATGGGAAGTGGGGAATGAATTCCTTGTTTTGCTTTGCTTGCGTGTGTGGCTTTTGCTTTACCTACTAAACTGTCTTCAACTCAACTCACATGTTTTCTTACTTTTACTCTTCCGATTCTCTCCCCCATCCCACTGTGGGGGGAATGAGCGAGTGGCTGTGTGGGGCTTCGTTGCCAGTTGGGGTTAAACCATGACAATACACTGGGCTCTTATATAGAAACTTTCATAAGAGTTGTTTAACATACTGTCCAGAGTTAATGCTTCCTTCTTATGGAATATGTCAAACAAAACAAATAACAGACACTAGCATAATTTGTATGGTTTTAGTGCAAGCTAAAGCTATAAGCTATACATGTCAACTGCAAATTTTTTTATGACCAAGTGACTATAATTGGGGTTGGTTTTTTTATCATCATCATTACTGTAATAAGACTGTGTGAGTAAAGCTTTGCTCCTTTAAAGGTGATTTAAAAAAATAAAATCTCTCTGCTGTGTCACAGAAAACATGTATTGCTCAGAGTAAATTATCTGGATGAACACATATGGACAAAATGAGAAAGAAATCACTTATTTACTAAGCATCTATTGTGAATAAACTAACTGTAGAGCTTGTAGACCATTTAGAATTTTTTTTCATTGATTTTTATTTTTTGGTACAATTCTATTTTCAGATTTCAGTTATAGCTCTCAGGATCAAAACAAAGTGAGAGGATTATCTTAAGTTTTTTTTTTTTTTTTTTTTTTCAATCAGAAAGACCAAGAAATCTCTTGGGTCCTATTCTTGTCAAGACCCAAGGCCTTTTGTATAGAAAATTTGAAGTAAGTGCCTGAAGTGTTGTGTGCTGTTTATATGACTAGAACATCCGGACTAAATTCACCAATGAATCAAAAAGTCATAAGGAACATGAAACTGTCTGGTATACCTTATATTTCTTCCTGTGTGGCTTGAGGCCAGCAGACCAGTCCTAACACTTAATGGTAAAACTTTTGCAAGATTTTTCATACCAGATCATTCTTGTGATCTGTTATATCTGCAGATCAGAAACGTAGTAATGTATCAAAAGAACTAGGAGTATGCTAGGATTTTTCAAGGTAATTTGTACTCCTCCTCTAGCAATGGAAGTCTTCTGACAATAGTCAAGCAAGTAGCGTGGACTCAGATAGTACACGGGGATATACTCGCATTTGCTAGAATTCATGAAATCTTATAAAATGGATTAAGTAACTGACTACTACTGCATTCCAATAAGGGTTTAATTGGAGTACATCCTTTTATACACATTTATATACTTGAATGTTTTTGTGAGTCCTGCTCACACTACCTGAAATTTTATCTGAAGTCTAAGTGTCTTTTTGAGCTGAAAACCAGGAATCTCTTAACAACATAGAACAACAGAAGTAGTGTTGAGGATAGAAAATGAAAGGCTAGAACATGAAAGGCTGTGTTTGAAAGTGGGATAGGTTAGGAGTAGGCAGGAAGCTGCTGACCTGCATTGGATTGGGCCAGTGTTAGCAGCGGTTTAGGGCCTCTGGTTTTACCAGTCGTGCAAAGATAGCGCCTTCAGCATGCTTTTACCCATGGATGATGCAGAGACACACTGATTTGGTTCAGGAAGAAAGTAATTTTCTGCAGCATTTTCTCATTCATCTCTATCTGAATGATAAATTGATGAAATCCAAGGACTAGTGGTAGGAGGTTTTGAGGGATGCAAGCCACACACATAAATGGAGGAGTAACTTTTCTGATTTTGTGATTAGTGAATTATTTTTTTTCTATATGCAAAGTAGCTTGGGGATAGGAAACAATATGGTATCCATTAGGTATTTAAATCTTACATTTCCAGAGGCAGAAAATCAGAGTCTGAGCATTCTCTCCCACTCTTTTATTCCCTAATAAATACGCTTTACAAGCAGGTTTGTATTAGCTGTGCTGATATAGAAAGGCAGCTTGACTTTTTGTTGCTTATTTGGCCAAGTAGGGAGACGCAGGTAATACAGACACCGTCTTTCCCCAAATGTATGAAAATGTAACACTATGTAACTAAGCGTATACTTCTATATTGATGGAGAGGGCTAGAAAGAAGCAGCACCATCTACTGACTAAAACACATCATTACCAATCCAAATCGGACCTATAAATTCCAATGCAATCTGTGTGTTCTAACCATGTGAATGTAATTACCAGACCTCCCTGGTTTATTAGCTAACTAAATAACAATAATAATAGCTTTGGTTATGGGCTCTTATTATTTAATATATCTTCCTTTTTTTTTTTCTTGAAGTTATCCACTTTTTAGTTGATAGAGGTTCAAAAGCTGGTCTTGTCAGATCCCTACCAATTCAGTTGATGGTGAGGACTTTTAAATAGTTACTTGTTAATGTTATGTGTAGCTTCTGGGTTAGTGACATTGCTTGAGGGATAGGAAACTGTTGTAATATTTTACGTAAATAAGCGTTAGGATGACAGGTAGAAACCTGAAGTTTCAGACCCTCAAAGGTAGTCATGCACCCAATTAATATATTGGAAATAAGAGTTAGATACCTTTGGGAATTGTCCTTGCACAGGGGAAGTTCTCTTTGGCTTTAATGGAGGGCGTCAGCAATAAAGAGAACCGATTTGGTTAAGCGCTATCCATTCCTGTCGTGATAGCCAATAAAGCTGAATTGTGTAATCTGTGAGAATAGGTTGTCTCCTGTGGAAAGCTTTATTCTTTTGTGTGTGGACAAAGACAGGCTGACTCCTGTTGAAAATTTTTTTAAGGATGTTTCTCTTTAAAGCATTTTACAGTTTCGGATTTGCTTCTATAGCCCGTTGCTACAAGATGTTTACCACAGGAGAAAGTCCTGTCATGATAATTTGGAATTTTCCACTAATGCTGGTAAAAATTTCCAGATCCGGGAAGGTAATAAGGATAAGATTGATTTTCAGCATAAGACTGATAAACGTGTCATCTAGAATACAGACATAATATGCTTTAATCCAAGAAGTGACTGAAAAAAATTTTGGCAAAAATAGTTTTAGGTTTTTCTTACAAATTACTCAGAACTTTTATCATGCTACGGGTCTCCTGACCTTCTTTTTGAAGGTCTTGTGTGAAAGACACAAAACACTGTCTTCTGTTTGATGCTTAATTTATATACTTTAGAAATATCAAGGAATTAATTATTTATATTGTTGTTTGATGATGTGGACGTGGAAATTTTTAGTAAGTCTCCCAAATGCATTACATTTAGTCACAAACTACTTCTGGATTTTTTTTTAATCTGAATTGTTTTATCTGCCCCTTAGAAATGTGTCATAACCATTAATTGATATTTTTAAAACAGCTCCAGATCTGGAGGCAAAGGATGAAAATGGTAGTCAAACTATTTGAAAGCAAGATGACTTATAAGTGGGAATTTGAAATCATGATAATATTAATATTTTGCAGTTTTAACCTTGAATGTTAGTATGATAGACTTTTTAAAATATTCCATTTCCAAATACTGTACCTGAATTGTAATTCAGTTTTCAGTATTTTATGGGCAGATTTGTTGGAATAGTTCCCACTGAGTTGCTCAATTATCTGATTTCATAGGTACAATGTGTTAAGACATCGAAATGGGAAAAATTCCAAGTGCAAGTAACCGATTCCTGGTTGTTACATCACTAAAATATTTTTATGTACAGTGGATTCCTTTCCCTTTTGCGTAATAGATAACTGTTTATCTCTGTTAAACAAAGTTTGAGCCTCTGGAGACTGTCAGGTTCTGGCACACAATTCTCTAGCCTGAAATAAAGATTTGTTTTGGAAGCATTGAATCCCTCAAGCAGTAGCATTAGTGGGCTTCCTCTCTTTCAACAGATTTGAGGCTGGTAGAAGTGACTCCACTTTACAATACAGCTAACATCTTAAAACTTGAGAATCCTTTTTGTATTCTGTCAGGTCCTAACGGATTAACCTGGTGAGTCTCTAGAGGTAGTCTTTTTCTTTTTTTTGGCCCATTCTAGATTTGAAAAAAGAAAAATATTAAAAACAAAGTCTGAAATCAGATGAAGATCAGATTAAATGAAGTCAGGTCAAGTAATGGTAGATATGGCTATGGGCTTGAGGAAAAAAAGTGGTAACAAGTTGATATCTCCGATATGCCTAAACATCTTTGTGCTGTGATTGAAATAGAAATATGCAAATATTCTGTCAGAATTGTGTGTGTGTGTGACTTGCTGATACTTGCTTAAATGTTGTTGTTTTCATGCTTCAGTAACATTTTTCTATCCCAGTTCCTCAATTCACAATGACAATTTTTCTAAATCAGTCTTAAGGAAGTATTAAATTTATTCCTGTCCTGAATGTCTGAATTGGAATTTCTGGATTTTCAGTGTTCCCTGGAGAAGCTTTAATTATCACTGAAGAAATCTTAATGATGACGATCATCTCTCTGCCCTGGGACAGAGGAAAAGAACTGTTTTGGTGCTTCATAAACCTCTTAGAAACTGCAGGCACTAGCACTAATTGTTCATAAAATACCTTCTGTGACATTTGCCTAAAAACACAAGTGAAGACTACTTGCTATGTCCTACTCCACAGGTTATTAGCTAAGATTACATTGTGTTAGGTTTCCATATATATTGAGGTCTAGTTGCTGAAACTGTCATTCAGTCTGAGTAATTTTTTCATTAAAAGTTGTCTTGGGGGGGTTGTGGTTTTGTTTGTTTGTTTTTAAAATGCAATTAGAATTAGCATATATCTCTAAAGCTGTGAAATTACTTCAGAGAATTAAATTTTCAAGCAATTAAATTCTTTGATTGTGTTCAATATTTGCAAGTTTAAATTTGAGCTTGGATTTTAATTTCAGAATTCTAAACAAAACGCAGCATTTGAACACTTGAAGAACATTTGTGATCTAGAGATGCACTTGGTCTCTAGAATAAGTTATGTGCAAACCCAAAGACTGGAAGTTGAAATCCGAACATTTTCCTTAGTTTCTTTGCTCCTTATGCTTTCCTCTTAAAGCGCTAAATATATTCACACATTTCTCAAGCTGCAGCCTAGGCTTTGCTGGAAGCATTGGGAGATTTAACAAACTTTTCAACAGACAAGCCTCCAGCTTTTGGTATGTAAATAAACTGCTGCTTAGTTCTTGTGTTTTACTGTTTTGATATAAGGAAAAATTACTTAATCACCTTCTGAATAAATGCCCTTAATAGGAATTGGGAAAGTTAGAGAAGTTAAGTCTAAACCAGTAGGCAATTTATGCTAAACACTGAATCACAAATTCAATTAGATTCTTACTTGTTTGCCACTTGAAAGAAGAACAGTTAAAAGTTAAACATAATTAAAGTAGTATTTGTCCCTTGTTCTTTCAGTATTACTTTGACAATCAAAATATTAGTAATACGATTGATGACATAAAGAGATCTTAAACTCTTTGAGTAACAACTTCCCCAAAATATTTTCTTTGACAATTTTCTCACAATGTGGCATAACAGTAATCAATCCAGGACTGAACTGGATTTATTATAACTTATTTAATACCTGGCACCTATATACTTCATTGAGATGTGCATGGAAAATACTGTAGACTTGGGAAGAGTTGACTACTTTTTGCTTAGATTGAACTAAAGCATTTGTTCTGTTATTTTCTGATTGATGGACTGTAGAACACAAATTCCCAATAACTGGAAGTGATTATCAGGAGAAGATTTACTAACCATAAGAAATTACATTACTCATATAATACCATTAATCATTAACTAGATACTCTGGCAATACAGCAGTGAAGATCATTCACTGTGAATATGCTATTAACACTTCAGTGAGTAAAAACTTGTAGAGGTGTGTGAGTCTTCCAATAGCAGACACGATTCCTCATTTTAAAGTGAATCTTGCCACATTGTTGAAAACAGCAGGATTTTAAAATTAAAATATATATGTTTATAGCTTTATTCCTTTCCTGACAGTTGGTCAAGTTCTCTGGTTCAGTCTAGCAAGAGACTTATGTGAAAAAAACCTACCGAATTTAGTCTTTCCCCAGTACCAGTGCAGGATCTCATTTCTCCAGCTTAAGCTATGTGGTCTTTGGCAATATGAACTGAGCTCTACTTTCCTTAGGATCAATGAAAGAATCCTGTTCCATTATGTCAAAAATTGTGGACAACTCTTTGAATGGAGTCAGATCCCATCTATATCTAAATATTTCAGGCAAATGCATGACAAGAAAAAAAGAATTAAAGAAGATAAATGGTGTTTTGAGAGAATATAACTTATTGGGACAAACTCTGATAAAATGTTGCTTTAGTGTATTTTATAGATAAAATGGTTCAGTTGATCTTTACAGCATAGGTGAATATATATAACATTGTTAGCTTTATTTCAAATACAAGATACTTAGTCTATCTGTTCTCCACTTTTAAAAGTACCTTTTTACGTGGTACTTGGTTGATATTTTGAGTCCTTGGGTCTGTGATCCCAGTTTCTATTTAATGCACATATGTATAAAGCAGGAACAGTATGTACTATGAGCAAAAATTGGAAATCGATACAGCCTAGCATTACTCAACATTACAGCATGTATTAATCTCTTGGTCTAGGGTTTATTTGAACCCAGATAGCTTATTATACCATTACCCATTCAGATTTTTAACAGTGTCCTGTCTCTGGTTTGCAGGAATAGTTTCTTTTAAACATTGATCTCATTTCTAAAAGTTGTTGTGAAATACTAGATTTGAATAACTGATACAGAATAGACATTGCTATTACTTTCCTTGTCAACCAAAGCACATAAAAATTTGGAATGAACAGTGTAGAACTGTGCAGAATTCTGAGTGTCACTGAATGTCTCTTCTTGCATTAAAGCAACTTTGGAGAACAAGCAAGGATAAGGGTTTAAAGAAAAAATAAAAACAACTTATTTCACTAGTGTCTGTGGAATAAAATTCATTGACTCCAGTAGGAGTAAGAGTGGGCATTGAAGCTGGAGTAAGCTTGTCTAAAAGACTGATCTGTATTCTGAAAATTGAATAACCGTTGCTTTTTCCTGATTATTTCTACATTACCTACCTGTGATTGAAAGTACAAATGCTAAAATGCTCTGCTCTGAAAGAAGTTAATCTTTTAGGTGTTACAGTCCTGAACAAAAACTAAGATTATATAAAAGCATATTTGCACAAACAGTGTAGTTAATTTTACAGACTGGAGGGTCAGATGAGCTAGAGAAGTGTTCTTTATCGCATCTCACTCTTTCTCTTTCTTGGCATCCTTCCATAATGTTATCTACCTACTTAATATATTTTATATTCATAATCTGAATAAGCCAAGTAATGCTCTTCTCTGCCATCTTACTCTGAGCACAGATATCCTTAAACACCATGCTGCTGCTACCATTTCATTGAACAGATTTCTGTGCTAGGTGAATCAATGCAAAGGGATTCCTAGTTCTCCCTTTCATGATAAACAGAATCAGATCAAAGTAAAAAGACTATGGTGATAATCTGGCAATTGAGTATTTTTGCCTTTGATTTAAATTTTCATGCATACAGTTAATACTTGTTGAAGTGGGTTATGACTGTCAAAGTATATTTACTGATCAGGAAAAAGTAAGTTATGTTGTTCTCATAACATCATAAAACTACAAATTCTGACATTGAGAATAAATGCAATTAAAAGTAACAATAAAAGTGCAAAAAAGAATTATTACTGTTATAACACCTCATTTATTTAAAGTTATGCCCACAATTTTTTTGTGGAAATATTTTCTTCTGAGACAAATATATAATAAAATTGTCATAACGTATTTCTAAACTACTGTATATAAATGAGCTACTTAACATTATCCCATCCTACTGTTGAAAGAACTGGAACACAAAGAAGTCCAGGTAACTTGTCCATGCTTAAACTGATATCTTGGAAAAGGTAATATAGGGTTCTGGGTAGGAGCTTAAAATACCTTTATATAGCCGAAGTAAGTATACAGGCAGTCACTTTGCAAAATTAATAATTTAAGTAATAATGAACACCTTCCTCTGGTCAGATTGAACATTAGATAGAAAGTTAATTCTGGTGCCTTGAAATTAAAGTAGTGCCTCAAACAAATCTCTTGTTTGTCACACAAAGCATGACCTCCAACAAAATGAGAGAAAATCCCATCAAGATAGCCCATAACTGGACTTACCTGAGTACTCCTTTGAGCTGCAGAACTAAAATTTGATTTTCTGCCCCAAAAGAGATCATGGACTTAAGCCTGTGGTATCTTATTAGGAGACACTCTTATTAGGAGACAACATAAGGTGAATTCTGGAGCTGAAACACAATTTCTAAATGATGTTTTATGAAACCTGGTTTTTTGGAGGGGGAGGGGGGAAATGAAATTGATGGTTACTTTTTCTAAAGTGACTAACTGACTGAGGCATTTGGGGGTCCAAAACTCAATGAAGGCTGGGGAGTTAGCATCAAGATTTCATTACTGCACTAAACAGTGTTACTTTCAGGATCTCCTAACTTTGCCTGGAAATAAAATTTTGTAGGAGGATTTATGAAAAAGTGGAAGGAAAGCAAAGCAAAATGCAGAGATTTTGCATAAGTGTTTTTATATGGAGCACATACTTATAATCAATATCAAAGTATGTATACTTTCTTCCATTTTAAAAACAATTTGTATTATCAGCAAAACATTTTGGTGGAGACAATTTTTAACCATGTTCGTGCTCTTTTGTAAAACCAATGTGTGATAAAGATTCATAGGAGTACAAAACTAACATATTGTGCTGTGTTAGTCAACTGATGATGCTTGTAATCCTCCCTCCCCAGACTGGACTGCTTTAACTATAGTAAGTTCCTATATGTGCATCATCCAGTTAGGAGGCTGCTGCCATATGTGCTTAACAACATTAAACAGAAACATATTTAGATGAAACTGAGATATTCCTAGTATTTAATAATTGTGCAAAGCCTGGAACATACATGTTCTGGGTTGCTTGAAAAGGAAACAAGTGGCAGCCTTTTTGATTAGGAGCTTTTCTGCATTAATTCCTCCTGGAATTTGTACTGGTTTAAGGATCTGTTGTGATATTAAGGTTGTTTATTATTCTGTGTTGTTTCTGATAACTAGACATCTTTAATAAACTAGACATCTTTAAGCATCTGATGGGTGGGTGGCATTGACTGAGGATTTTAAGATCCTATGTATTTTTGGCACCAAAGTTACCTTGTGGATTTAGCACTGGTTTTGTATAAGAGCCTAAAGTGACAGGGCCCATAAATAATGTACGAAGCTGTACATTACAACAGAAGGAAAAAAAAGTTATGCCTCCAGTTAGTATGCATCGTTCTTCTGTTTATCAAATGAGACAGAACCATCTAACAATGTGTAATCATGAAATTAGAGATTGTCTCACAAAAGCATATGCATTATTTCTACTTAGATATCACCTAATGTACACCTTCCAAAGGATATACTTAGCTAGTTTTTTAAAAGTCTGATGATAAAGGGTAGACTTTTTTGAATGAATAGATAAAACTCCTCTTAATCTATTGACAGTTATTATTTCTCCTTGGACTAGAGATGTTTGGGTCTAGTTCAGCATTCTCTGGTTAGTCAGACACTGCTTACTGCTGAAGAACTTGGCAGACCATTTAAGAGGATCGGCCTTGATGCTTTGATAACTCTCTCTTCCAGGTGCCATGGTCATCATAACTCTAAGCTTTGACTAATGCCTTGTAATACTTTCTACACTCTTCAACCATGTCTTACAAGAGTGACTACACTTGAACAGGCCAGTCACTGCTCTCATTAGGAGTGGGAACTCCTGCATTCAGCTAACTGCAATGTGGTGCAATGGGACAGTTAACTTGCTGGTTTGGTTTTGGGTGTCTATCTGTATATTTAGTTGTGTTTCAGTCCGTCACAAAGACGAGCAGAAAGACCTATTATTTTTGCAAAGCAGAAAGGAGATGCCTTTGGCTGAAGTGATGGACAGCTCTGAGCCCACATGTTAGTTTGGCACAAAGGAGACTTGAAATGCTGAGGAAATCCCTTCTTAGTCTAGCTACGTACAATACTTCTAGTCTGTAGTTTAGTATAAATAGTTTTATTAGTCTCTTGCACATACCTTTTGGAACAAAAATATCTTGTCCTTTCCAAAATTCTGTTGACTTACTGTTTCTACAACATTCAATGTTGTTTTTCACATTTGGTATACATTAAACATTCAGTGTGCACTTCAAGTTCGCTTTGCAATAAGACTAATCATTTTAAGAACTAATTTATGTAATGTAGGATTTGCCTGCTGTTACAATCCAAAATAAAGCTTCATCCGCATTTGGCAGCACGTGTGTTTTGTGGGAGGGACAATGGCAAAGACCTAAAGAAATCTAAACAAGAAGTAAAACAAAGAAACACAATCCATTAATAAAAAACCACTTGGGGCACCGGTGAGTCCAATTCACTTCTGCTTTAGACAATTGTAATCCCAGAGGAAGCTTTCCCTGGCAGCATTTCAGGGGAAACCTCATATTTTCATTATGAGGAAGTTCTCTTGAAAAATATCCTTAATTAGGTCAGGCTGACTGAGGTTTCTTTAACACAGACTACAAATGTCTTTTTTACATTTTTATTATTGTCATTCTGTTTACTGTAATCGGTTACATAAAAATTAGAAGAATGCTGATAATATGCAAGGAGTGATGATGTGGAGACTGGTCTCTTACTCCACCAGCTCTACTGAGTCAAAGTTGTTTTCTGCCCTTTAGCTTTTGTCTTTTATGAAAAATTATTTTCCTTAGATTTAGGAACAGTCAGTAGCATAACATAGGTTTGTAGCTCAGAAATATGCAATTCTGCAACAGTTGAAACATCACAACCTTTTAAAAAGTGGAGATGGAATTTCTACTGGGCTTATTTTGATTCCCATGACCTATGTCTGCAGACTACTTTAAATTTAATTATAATTCTGTGTTTCCAAATATAGATGCTTATCATTTTGCAAGGCTTTAAGTTTTCTTCCAGAATGTAAGGAGTAACCAACAACAAGGAAATTTTAGCCAGAGCAACAGGATGTCTGCCCTTTAAAGGGGGGGTTGTGGTGTTCTACATCTGGTGTGTAAATGCTTTTGCAGATCATTCCTTAACTTCCACTTCTCCACAAACCCAAGCTCCTAAATACAGCTTGTTAAAATGTCCCAAGTACATTTTGCTTGATGCGGATTCACTGCCTTTGTGGAGATGAATTAAACTGGGGTGTTTTACCTTGCTTCCATTGCCAGACAAGCTTCCTGGTCAAACAAAAGCTTTATGAAAAAAAGCCTTAACATCAGCCTTTAAGCTACAAGAATGAAATGAGATACACTATATTCATATGAAGACAGTTTGGCCATAATCTTAGGAACCATCTCTGGTTGCTCCACTTCCCACCCCAGGACATATCCCAGTCAGAGATCTGGCACTCCTAAAGGCACTCTTTCTCCATACTTTTCAGATTATTTTATGTTTTTAATCTATTCTTTCTCTGAGGGGTGTAGCAGCTTTGAGACCACGATGACCTAAAAATTATGACAAAGTAACTCTGACCCAAGAGCTCACTCTTTTCCGAGACACTTTTATCTCCATACCTCTAGT
Organism: Aquila chrysaetos chrysaetos; assembly: GCF_900496995.4. Taxonomy (NCBI): domain Eukaryota; kingdom Metazoa; phylum Chordata; class Aves; order Accipitriformes; family Accipitridae; genus Aquila; species Aquila chrysaetos. The sequence continues at coordinate 20,600,546 of NC_044019.1, read as the reverse complement.
CCCTGGAGCTTGATCTTGTATTCCTTTTGTCTCTTTCTGGAGCAAGCAGGGGTTTGCTTACAACAGTGTCTTCCTTTACTTTGTATATAACTGACCAAAAAGACTATCAGAAACACAGATATTGCAAATGAGTCCTGGAACTAAATATTCAGGGCTACTATATTTTTTGTTTGGGGTTTTTTTTTTTTATTTGCCTTGTTATTGGTTCCTCCTCTGTTCAATCTACACTTCACTTTATTTGGCTCATACATCAGTTATAAATATGTTTGTTATGGGTTTGTGTGCATGGGTTTGGTTTTGGTAGCAGGGGAGGGGGCGCAGGGCCGGCTCCTGTGAGCAGCTGCTAGGAGCTTCCCCGGCTCCAGGTCAGACCCGCCTCAGGCCCAGGCCGAGCCCGTCAGTGGCAGTGGTAGCGCCTCTGGGAGAACAGATTTAAGAAGGGGAACCTCCACAGTGAGTAGTGGGAGTGGAATGTGAGAGGAACCCCTCTGCAGACACCGAGGTCAGCGAGGAAGGAGGAGGAGGAGGTGCGCCGGAGGAGGTGGATGCCCCTGCAGCCTGTGGTCAGACGGCAGGCTGCCCCCCCAGCCCATGGAGGTGAATGGTGGAGCACAGGCCCCCGAAGATGGCCGTGACTCCACGGGAAAGCCCGCGCTGGAGCAATCTGTGACTGAAGATCGGCCCGCGGAAAGGACCCACGCCAGGGAAGTTTGTGTGGAACTGCAGCCTGCAGAAAGGAGTCACACAGGAGAAGTTTGTGAAGGACTGTCTCCCGTGGGAGGGACCCCACGCTGGAGCAGGGGAAGAGTGTGAGGAGTCCTGCCCCTGAGGAGGAAGGAGCGGCAGAAACAACGTGTGATGAACTGACTGCAACCCCCGTTCCCCCTGTACCGCTCGGGGGAAAGAGGTAGAGAAAATCAGGACTAAATTTAAGGCCAGGAAGGAGGGAGGGGTTGGGGGAAGGTGTTCTAAGGTTTGGTTTTACTTCCTAATATCCTTGTTTTGTTTTGATTTGTAGTAAACTAAATCGGTTTTGTTTCTTCCCCAAGTTGAGCCTGTCTTTTGTCCGTGACCGTAAGTGAGGGGTGATTCCTCCCTGTCCTTATCTCGACCCACGAGCCTGCCTTTATATTTTCTCCTCATCCTATCGTGACTGGGGCAGGGGGGAGTGAGCAAGCGGCTGTGTGGTGCTTTGTTACCAGCTGGGCTGAAACCACGACAGTGTTGCATCAAGTTCTTAACCTCTGTGTTTACCAGCTTTCTTAAGAAATCACATAGTAATAAGTTACTGCTTAGGGGACATATTTGCCCAACTCCTAAGGGTTTCTAGTTTTTTCTAGGGTATTTTTCTGATGTTTTTGAATTTTTAAATGGTTAATTTGCAACTGTGGTAGTACCACCCTTTGTTAATTAACATGTTACTTGTTGGTAAATTCATACAGCATATGACATTATTTCTGCCTTTAGGAAAAAAATTGAAATGACAAAACAAAAACATTCAAACTATTTCTAAATGCTCAATTTACTGATTTGGTAATTAAATTACCACTTAGACATTAGTGACCAGCTACTCTGATGTCCTGCACTTGCTGTAGTAAATGCTGATGTCTTTACAAAGGGAATGTAAAATTACATTTTATATTTTCACAGAATTGTTAAGACATTGCAGGTGTAAGAGTGCATAATTCAGCATCTGTGTCAGATTACACAAAGGAAACACTGAAAAGTGAGTTTAGAGAAAAAAAGTGCAGCTAGGTTCTTAATTTTTTCAGGAGATGCTAGTGATGTATTTGCAGCTTTAGGCACTCAATTCTTATCCTGTTACCTTTCATGATGCTGCTGTGGACAGTCTGTATAAGAATTTGCTTTCCTTTTTTTATTTTTTTTTTTTTGTAGGTTCTACTTCCATAAGCATCATCTGTAATTCAGCTTTGAAAAGCTTTTTAAAATGGAATTTTAAAGGTATTTTTGAACCCTACTTCACTTTTTGGAAACACTACATACGCAGATGTGAGGTAGTTACTCTTAGTTTACAGTTACTTATTTTTGATCAGCTATTCCTCTAGAAATTGTGAAGTTCTGATTTTCTCTGATTCTGGAAAAATCTACTTGTATTTCTCTTTTCCTCAGTATGTTTCAGTACCTGTAATTCACCAGCATATTTTCTAAGTGTTTCCTATGTGCCCTCATACGTTGCATAAATTAACTAAATTGCAAGGACTTGTACGTGATCATAAATTCTTGCAATCAGTGCAGCAAAGGAATATTTTAAGAAATTTCCACTCCAGGCTGTAATTTTATGTCTAATTTTCTTACAGAAAAGCATTTATAACTGACCCATTTTTGTCTCCAGCTGTTCCCCATGATACAAGATACCTAGCTTTACAAAATGCCTCATGGACAACGTCTTTGAACAAAAATTCTTCTAACTGATTCACAATCATTTTTCAAAACTGTCATCCCACATCAAATATTATTTAGATTTTCCCTGTGCACAATATATTTCTGCTTCAGTAATGTGTTGTCTTTTTAAAGACAGCTTTCCTGTTACAGTGGGAGAATACATAAGATGCAGGAGCATCGTCATACTTTCAATTAGGGTAGAACAGGCCCAATCAAACAAATCGCAGGGTCCTTTTATCAGTCTTTTCACTTCCCAGTATGTACAAAGAAGCTCAGATTAAGGTATTGAATTTGCACAGTACGCTTGGCTCTGACCCTTCATCTGAAATTTGAGGAAAGTGGAACTGAGTGCCTGGAAAACTAAGTCAGAAAGCATTTTGACTTCCAAAAGGCTGTCCCATAGCAGAGCGCTTTGCAAGATGTAGGTTAGTTTTTGCTTCAAAGATTTTTCCAACCTTGGGTCTTTGTACTTTACTGGGGATTGGTTATGGATAGACTTCATATATGGTGACACTTGTCCTTTGATGAAATGTTCAGGTACTAAAAAAAACAAAACAAAAACCAACAAAAAAACTTCAAGTGAGAAGATAGCTTATTTCATTAGAGGGTTATTTTTCTCTTGATTTCAATGAGATCAGGCTATGGCCTTTTAAAAAAAATATGCTGTTTCCATAGTTGCATTTTTAAATCACATTTGATGCCATTACCTTTGTGTACACATCTACAGAAATATCTTGCTTTTTTTAGACAGTTGCAAATTTCAAATAATTTCTGAGGACAAGCTAAAAAATATTTTATTTTCCAAATGCTGTATAGTTTTCAAAAGCTCTTGCCTGTCTATCTAGAACTTACGTTCTCAAACCAGACTATACGCATTTTTTCCTTATCAAACTGTAGAAGACAATAATGTAGCACTAAGGTGGTCGGGATTTAGTTAGTGACAAACCAACAGAGGTACTTCTGTCCATGTCATTACATACCTTAACACTTTTTTAAAAATCTGTTGGAAGTTTTGTGGCCTACGCAGTGCATTCTTTGCTATAAAGCTTCATAGGCTTGTTTCAGGATTAAATCACAGTCATAAAGAGCACATTTGTCAATAGTTGTATTGTGACTATTTTTCATGGATGTGGTCCACTGTGGAACTAAGTGAGTAGTAATGTGCTGTATTTCACTAAGTGAAAGAACATAAAGACTTCCTTATTGCAAATTACTAAGAACTTCACTTTACAGCTTCTAGATTAAAGTCTCAAGTCATTCATGGTGTATATAAGAAGCAGAAGCTAATTATGAATTCTTAACAGTGGATCTAACAAATTTGAGTGGACATGGAAGTAGGAATAGAGATGCATTTATATACCTCTGTGCTGTTAAAAGATAACAAATTAAACTCTTCAGTGTGAAAATTACTTTTTTTCCCCACACACTTTACTAATAGTACGTAAATGAGGTGTATCCATTGACATTATTTAAGAGATTAGAAGTAAAATGATACAGAATATTTTGAAAAATAAGCAGCAAATGAAGCAAAATATCAGACCATTCCTAGATTAGAATTTTTCTGTGAATTAGTGTCTGCCCACTTCCAAATCTAGGTCTTAGCTGGGACAAGCATTTAGACTATAAAGTAGGTTTCTGCAAGATGGAAACTGGTTCTCAGCTAGCTTGGCTAAGTGGCCTGACAGCATCATATGCCTATTTTTTCACAGAACAACAAAAGGAAAAGCCCTAGGGAACTGCATTATTTTGAAATACTTTATATTCAGGGTGGCAATATTCCCCTTGGACAAAGAGAAGGTGATTGCTAATGTATCAGTTTGAGCATATTCAGTTGCAAACATTTATTGGTCATAGTTTTATGAGTGTTCTTTAGGAAAGCTGTGTTAATGTACAATTGGCCAATATAGGGTAGAAACTCAGAGTCTCACGTTAAATCCCAAGCTTGGTGTAGAAATATAGTACATCGGGAGAGTTAAATGCCTCAAAATAAATTTTGAGAAGATGACAGGAGGCAAAATGAATGCCCTTTAATAAAATGTGAAAATAATCATAGAAGTAGAGAAAAGAACCCAGGCTTCCCTTCTTTCAGCTAGGCTTATGACTCCAGGATTTAGAGTTATTTCCTTTCTCACTCATTGAATGATATGTCCTACGCCATAGGACAACAAGCAGGGTGGTGAGGGGAAGGGTGTAGTAGTCACCATCTGTGAGGGCTAGGTACAAGGAGGCAGTAATTTTGCCAGCCATCCCAGTGTAAATTGGTCCACTGTTCAGGCCTAAATTCATTCTGTCTGTCAATGTTTATTCTGTTGCAGTTTGGGTTATTCAGCTATTTCATGACACTCTTCTGTAGCAGTTCGAGCAATCTGATTTCATCTCCATGTGCTTCTTATGTGTCCAGCTTTCACAATAATATGCAATACTTTGTAAATTTAACTTTTTGGACTCAAAGGTCATTGGAAGATGTAAGTGACATTTTTCTAAGAACTTTCTTTTTACTGTATTTTATCTAGTTGCTGAATATATTAAACTTTTTAATACAAATGTACTAATTTTGGCCACTGATGTTTAGACATGGGCAACTTTGATTTTTATTGACTGTGGGTTTTTCCTTTCTTTCTGGTCATCATAGTTCCACAGTTTTTGAAGACTTTGTTGAAAGGACTGAACATGTTCTAAGTGACTAGCTGCAGCTAGTACAATGAGGTCATATGTTTACTTTTATGTTACTGTGAAGTCTGTTATCTCACAAATTCTGTGTATGATCTTCTATGCTTTCTTTTCTTGTGTTATGGAGACATAAGATAACCTTGACACAAACGTTTCTCAATTTTACAGTCCTTTACTGTGTTTTGGTTTATATATCCTATTGCTTTCTGTCCCAGTGCAAGATTTTATCAACTGGAGGTCTTGTAAGTCAACATTACATTCTTCAAGAATAAGCATTAATTACTTTTACAATAACATCTAAAATGACAAACTTACACTTTTTAGAGATAAGAATAGCAGGGTTTGCAAGCACAGCAGTAGTGAAAAGTAAAACTTGTATCAGAAGATCTATATTATCCAAATAAATTGGAGAAATTATATGAAGTAAGTAGAATGTAAATTTGTAAGGGTGAATGGAGCATGCAACAGATGGGAAGAATTAACTATACAAGTAAAAGGTGGGGAATGACTAGCAAGGCTGCAGTACTGTTGAAGGACGACAAGATGAGTATAATGAACATACATATGAACACAAGAAAAAAATTTAACTAATTCCAAAGTAGCAGACACTTTCCTGCATATAAGGATATGAGTTGATCAGGAATAGTTTTGAAAACAATGACCCTGCTTTGGTGTATTTCAAAGACCCTTTCAGGCCTGTTTTCAATGCTTTCCAATGTTTTATTTTAAAAGTGATATAAACTCTTCTTTGTACTACAAATGCACTTTCATAAAGTACCCATTGCATGACTGCAACAGGTCAGTAAACCAAACTTCTTTTCCTCCTTACCCCATATGCCTTGCTTATTTGTGCTATGATTTCAAATGGCATGTTCATCTTAAACTAAAGCGTCTCAAAATTATTATGTTTGTCTCTGTGTTATGAATTAAACTGATGAAAAACTTTTGATCAGAAAGAAATATGCTCCAGGTCAGATTGACAGGAACTGCAGGGTACTCTAGTTTTAAAGTTTCTCTCCAAATATCGGAGAATGTTTTTTGGCTTCTGATATTTGTCTAAGTGATGTAATAGAATTTTTTGAGCTGTTTGGGGCTAAAAGCATCTATTGCCTTTTTACCTAAAATTAGAGGGGACTGAACTTAATGATCAAGTAATTCTCTCTAGTTATATGTCCTTTTCCCGGCACAGCTCATCAAGTTTATGGCTTTGCATTATTCACAGTCTGCAGCATTAATTATTTTTTGTCAAAGAAATGAAGACTGATTTCCTCAAGTATTCCTGAAGTTCTGGAGTGCATAGCCAATTTAAAAGCTTAATCAGTCATGTTTTGAGTTTTCTTGTGGGGACTGGAACTTTTCCAAGGGTACGCTAGTGTCTCCAGACACCTTTGTGTTCCTGTGCTCTTTCCAGCTCATGCATTGCAGTCATCAAGGCTTCGTCTCAAGTGCTTTTTCTATTTTGTATTTATGAAAATCATCACAAAACTCCTTTCTGTACTATTAGTCTGTTGAGATCACTATGGCCTATATGGCACATTCTGCTGTTCCTACTTGCAGCACCTAGAACTATCTTCTCTGGAGTTCTTTCTCAAAGTCTTTCTCTGTTTAATCTCATACTCATATTCTTTATCACATGCATCTTCATATAGTCATTTTTTGGTTCCTTTCTTATGTTTTTGGTTTTTATTTATACAATTTTCAACTTTTCTAGTGCTCTAAAAATATCTTAAAAGACAATAATGATCCCAATTGCATTTGGGAATAATGAGAACACAACATGCGTGAATGCCTACTAGCTCAGATCCCAAATGGCAACTGGGGTGAAGAAATACCTCATTTCCAAACTCTAGCTGTGCTCAGGTCTAGGTGCAGAACCCACGATCTTTGTGAGGATCTGTTTAGTCTTGATGTCGTAGTTTAACCCCAGCCAGTAACTAAGCAAGACTGATGCAGTATCTGGGCCTGTCACAGGACTCAATTAGAGTGCCTATACAGGAGGCTTTAAAAAGCCCAGCCAAGCAAGGGGTCAAATTGTGACAGTGGAATTCTAAGCTTCCCAGATGTTCTGTTGTGGACAAGCAAGATCTTTCACTAAATCTAGACTGTTACGAACATACCTGTGTAACTGATTTCATTATGATTACAAGAAATTCCCAGTCAATTAGTTATGTTTAGGAATCAAAGAAAAAAAATTTATAATTTGGCTTAAATTTTATGGTGATATTTTGTAGTGCCATAATAGTATTTCTGTGAAAGCTATTCCTGAGACTGTGTTAACGAAAAAAAAAATTTGGTTTTGAATAGTTCCTACAGTAGCATAGCAGGGTCAATTAGCTGTGTGTGTATATTTTATTTTACTTTATTTTAGGAAAAGAGAAAGCTTTAGAGTCACTGACAAGTTAATATTTGCATTTCTATTACGTACCAAGTACCAGTACCTCTAACTGATAGTGGTGGAATTGCACAACAGTCCCATTAAAAAACCCAAACCAACTAGACAAAACAACAAACCCTTGTACAGGATTGTCTTCCTGTCACGCTAAAATATTGGGGTGCATATCTTTCATGGACTCTTACAAATGTTCTAACTATTATATATAGTTATGCTGGACTGAAAGAAATATATTCATGTTAGGAGTGTGAAAGACAGTTTAGCTCTAGGTGTTGTGGGGATACAAGCAATATAAGTTGAAAAAATAATTAATTTCTCAATGTTTGTCCCGAAAGAAACAAATCCAAAGACAAGAATGCTATCTACTGTGTCAGGTTTTTTGTAATATGAATGATATATATGTATTATCTATGTATATAATCAAATTTATTTTTTTACATTGTTGTGTTAGCACAAGAGTGACTAATATGGTACTTCATCAGTTGTCTAAGAATTACTGGATGTAAATAATTACCATAATTATCTAAACTCCACTAACTTCATTTATTTATTTTTATCTGTACCTTGATACAGCTTGGACTGTGATATACATCAGAACAGGTTATTTAATCGACTAAAAAACACTAGTACTGCCTGCCTTTTGTTGTAGTTGTTTCAAGAATTTTGGTGCTTTTCTCTGTGTGACTGTGGAAATGCTACGCCTAATCTTAAAGGCCTTTGTTAACTTGCAGTCAGTATTGCAAGTAATTTTTAGCAATATTGAATAATGTAGGTTTAAAAAAGGTTTGTGTATGTAGAAAATAAGGGTATTGGTATGAAACAAATATTTTTTGACGTTTGTGATCTACACTTGATTTTCATATTTGGCAGTGCCAAGTAATGACAAAAAAATCATGGTATTACATGATATTTTTCCTTTGGACAGGAGAAGGCAGGACACTTGGTAGTTCAAGAAATTTATTCCACTTCCCTGCTCCTGTGATTTAATTAAAAAAAAAAAAAAAAAAAAAGACAGTCAGACATATATTTTATAAATGTATTGGATTCTAGGCTTTTTGAGGGTGGGGTTAGAGTAGCGTACATATTTCAGTGTCAGGAATTTCTTTTCATAATTCTTCTGATTCATCTAGAAATACTCCAAATGAATCATTGTCAATTTACAGAACTAAAGTCTGGATACTGTCAGACTTCATTGTCTGCTCAGGCAAAAGATGTGACCTGTGAAACCGGTACTAAAAATATACTAATTTGTTGGCAAATTGCCAGCCATCATTGTGCTTGTAGTTACTAATGGATTGCATCTCAAAGAAAGTGACATTCTCTCCCAGTACACAAAGTGAAGCTCTTCGGGGAGATCTATAAAGGATGAGACACCCAGCTGCTATTTCCAAACATTTACCAGAAAACGCTCTCTGTCTCTAATATCCCTGTACTTATCATTAAGATAAACTTGCAAAATACTCTCCAAAGTTGAGCCTGCAAACTAAAACGTAGCACAATATGGGACACCAAAACCTAGGAGCTCAGTAGAGAGAGACATCGGTTTAGGGCACACTCTAGTATTCCTCTCCCACACTAACTTCTGTTTATTCTGTAGGCTATAAAATAAGTCTTTTCACCTACTTATCACCCTCCTCGTTTCTCTCTGACACCTCCCTCCATCCTTCCCTTTAACGTTTTCTTTACTCTATAGGTACCAATTACCTTTCTTCACAGAGCTAGTCTAATGTATGGGTAGCTAACTAAACCAAGAAATTGTTGTGAACATGCATTTAGCTTTGTATAATAGCTCTTTTTCAGACCTGCAGAAGGGCTGGTGTGTTTGAGAGCTTGTCCATTTGTTTTTTCAGCTATACCAGCTGGTCTGGGAAAAGATATTTCCTCTTCCCACAAACCCTGTTTTGCATTACTAGCTTGCAGTTTTAACTTCATATGCTGATGACAATTAAAATAAGATGGCATATCCACAGAACTTGCAATGAGGTACATCGTTAGCATAGTACCTTTGCCTATTTGATCTTCCATCTGTTTACCAAGCAAGAAATATTAACTTTTAATATGCGTTTCCCCATGTGTAAGAATATACATATTTGAAAGTTTTTCATATATGTATTTTTTACTCGTTTGCTGTCAGATAGTTTAAGTTCCTTTCTAAACTGCAGCCACAAAACTTCCTTTGATATGAAAAAGAAATGGATCTGTAAATCTTTGAAAGATTTCCCAAAGCTCCATTAATATTTGAACTGGAAATCTGAGATTTAAGAAACTTTGTTGGATAGCTATTGATTTTTTTTTTTTCTGATATCCCCAACTGCAGAATCCCTCTGCAGAGATTCTGTGGATAGTGACTATCTGTTCCTCATCTCCGTTCCTAGTGACCCACATGAATATCTAGCAATACTTGGCATAACTGTGAATTGCACAAATACACTGAAAGAAAACTTTCTAAAAGTCTTTCAGTGCCCCAAAACTGCTTTGAAACAATGTTCTAGTACTTGTAGAGCTTTAACCATTGCATGCAGTAATAATACATAGGTATTAGCTATTCTTAGGTTATGGGTTTTTTTTATATGTAGATCTTGGTGCTTTACAAAGATATTCTGCTGTCTGATAGGGAACTGAGCTACAGAGAGACATTGTGAGCTCAGATTCAGCCCAGCTGTTCAATGGCAGAAAGAATTCTGAAATGCAAGTCTCTTCTTAGTCCTGCACTCTCAACTTGGGCATGCGCTCTCCTCAGTAGTATATTGCTGATGTCAGATGAACACACACACACACCACTGCACACGCTCCCCTTAGAATTCACTGTACTTCCAAATATTTAATTTGCATTGGGTTGAAGATATAAGTAGCTGATTAAGATTCCCAGGGACAATGGGTCTTGTAATGGAAGTGTCAACAGTCTGTAAACTACAGAATTGCTGTGGTTGACAGTCTCAGGTTCAAGTAAACCTGCCATCTACTGATATATGAAAAAAAGATGTATCAGTCCAACATATTACAATAAATATTTTCTTTAAAAGGAAGAAGGGCTACTGAATCCAACACAAACTTGGACAAAATAAATTAATAACATGTAGCAGGATGTTGTTGTAAAAAGCTTGCTTTGGGAGATGATTCTGTTTTGCACACATCAGTGTGCTTGAATTAGAGTCGTAGTTTGCAAATGTGTCAGGGAGTTCACTGATGGCATCACCTTACATTTATGTTTTCTTCTATTTTCTTCTGTCTTGATTTTATGCTCAGTGCCAGAAATCTCAAAGAATTTTTCACCCTCTGCCTATCTGTTTGGTTGGGGTTTTTTGTTGGTTTGAGGGTTTGGGTTGGTTATTTTTTTTGTCTTTGAAGACGATGTAATTCTTGGGTTTGAGTCTTTTGTGTTGATAGGATGTATTACTTCACAAGGAGCATTTTCCTTCCACATTTACAATTTAATTGCTACTGTAATCTAGGCAAGTATTTATGTAATGAAGTCCTATTCTTATCAAAGTTGATTGAAGCTTTAATTACTATATCACTATAAAAATGCTCTTTAAAAAAGAGGATGAATTGACTGAATAAATAACAGGTGTTTATAGAGCTTGGTGAATGTTTTTATAAATTATTTGTCCAGATATAAATCAATCATTTTCTTTGCATAAATTCTTTTACATTCTTCCTGGAAAAACATCCAGCCTGGGAATAGGTTAAAAAAAAAAGGAATTCTTCTGTATGCGAAATTGAATTTATATTAATGTTTGTCCTGAATTTTTATCCTGGCTGTTCTTGAAAGCTCCTTACAACTTTCAGAGTTCACATACTGAAAAAACAGGAGCTTTATCATGTATGTCTTAGAGGAATAAAAATGTAGAGTGAGCAAGTCAAAGCAATAGGCAATCTACAGGTGTTGAGCAATTCAAGAACTAAGATATGGTGATAAGAAAACACTGAATAGCTAACTCTAAATAGCAAAGATGCTGAAAAGCTGAATTCCATTTGTTTATTGTTCATTAGTATTTTACCAATATTTGGTCAAGTTAGAGGCACTGAGGACAAGGCCAATGCAAGAGAACCAGCAAACATGTAAAATCAGTGAGAAGTGATTAAATAAATTACCAAAATGCTGAATTTTGGGTTGGGATTAAGGTTTTAAATTAACACAAACCCTTGCAGACTTATTGTTGTATGGCTTAGTTTGGAAGGAGTGTAGATGAACTTACTTAGGGTATTTTTTGTGGTGTGGGGTTTTTTATTTTATTTTATTTTAGAGCTGAACTTTTACTCTGTGATAAAAGGTTATGGCCGAGGTGACCAGGGACACAGTGGTGGTGGGGCCATGGCAAGGCAGTGGTGGTAGGCACCTGGGTGAGGTGCAGTAGGGGGCTGGCACAAGTACAACACATTCCCTCCTCCCCTGCCATGGAAATTGGGAAGTCCCTAAAGGCAGGGACTGGTGAGGGAGACAGTCGGGTGTAACTGGAGGAGACGTGACCTAGAAATTGCTGGTGCTCCAGGTTTGCGGCAATGAATTTCCTTAGGGGTAAATGAAGCCTCATGCTGGGCTTGGAGAAACTGGTTCTGTTTAATCTACTCTTGGGAGCTTTCAGGGATTCCCAAGATAGCTCTTGAGTCGTTGTGTGGGATAAAGGGAGAGATTTTTTTTTAAGAACATATTTACTTTCTGGTATTGGAAGGAATCCTGAGTTTAAATATTCCAAGAAGCCTGGGTTTTTCCTTAGTAAACCTCCTCCCCAAAATAGACTGAGTGTGGAAGATGAGTTTCTGTCAACATTTAATCTTGAAAGATCCATTCAAGAGCAGCTTTATTTTAAATCCCATTCTGCCTGTGCTACCCAGGGTGCTGGTAAGACTTTTCTAGATCTTTTGCAGCCTCTGTGCTGTTTCAAACATTCATCTTGTCCCATGGTTTTCCAGCTTCATTCAGTTTTTGCCCCAGTTAAGCCCAACAGAACTTCTCTCTCTCCTCCTGTTTCTCTCAGCATTGCAGTATTTCTCTGCAATAATATGTATGATGCTATTCTCATCGTGTCAGGAACCAAATATTTCTATAAAATGTATTAGAAATGAAAACTCTCTGTATTGTCAGTGTAAAAAATATGCTGAAGACATGCATGGCTGAACAGGCAAATGTAATTGAGCTCCTGGAAGTTTAATATTGGAGATGCATTGTATTGACTGACAGTAGTATAAATGGTGAACAGACCTCTGCAAACATTTACTGTCATTACTCTTCACTACTTAGATTCCTAAGAGAAAGGAAGTTGAGAACAGTGCTACAGAGCCATAAGAAATCATCTTAAGTGTCTCCCAAGCCCTTTCCTTTGTCTAATAGGACAACAGATATCTCCAGATCTTTTTTTAAACAGGCTTCAAAGACAGCATGGACCAATCTGTATTAGAAAAGATTTATTCTTACTGTAGATAGAAGGGAATTTTAGTAGCAATGGGATCATTATTCCATCTAAATCAATAGACAAAGTTTCCATATTGTTTAAGAAAAACTGACTGTGACTGCTGGCGGGGGTGGGAAAGGAGATAGAGGTGCAAATTAGACAAATAGCTAGATCTATAGTAAGATATAAAGGTCTAAAAATGGGATAGGCGTATTTGAAAGTGCAATCCTCAAATTCCCTGCTTACCCCTCCAGTCACCAAAAGTTTTATTGCAGATTGTTTTGCAATGTTATTTGCCAGTCGTCTGATGAACTCTTCCTTTGCCTGAACAGCAGTATCCTTTGATTTGGCTGAGATGAGCAACTAAATATTTATATGAAGGAAGGAACTTTTGGGGACTTTCCTCAACCTATGTCTCTTAATTTGGTAGTGGTACTCGGAATGCACTTACTGCAAACTTCCAATGTTAGCTGGTCACCTGAACCCTGTATAGCTATTGATCCCAATACAACTGATGTCTTCTGAGGAAGGCAATGTAGATCTCAGTCTTCAGAAAATGCATTCTAATTGATGGAGCACCCTCACTTTCCTTTCTCTCTGGCTATTCTTTTGAGATTAGGCTCAGTTTTAGAAGTCTAACATTTCCATGAGGGGCTGAGGGTGGTTCCAGAGACTTAGAGCTTCATAGTTAGAAGCTTCCTGAGAAGTGCGAGATGAGGATTGGAACACTTGCAAACCAAGCAAGGAATTGAAACCCATGTCTTTCTGACATCCTAAATGAATATTTTAATCACCAGTTCTTATGTAAAAGAGTAGGCATCATTCTTGCCAGTCATTTTTTGAAAGAGATATATTGCCCTGTTAGTATTACTGTATTTATTTATATAATATATTAAAGCTGGGCTTAGGCTTCCAGCTCCTGGGTTTGGGAAGGTGAATCCTACAGCCCAGTAAAGTTATCAAGTACCTGATGGCCATGAGATTTAGGGCACTTGTCACCTTGATGTTTCTTCTATTGGCTAGTTTTGTTGGCCTCTGCTCTCTGAACTGACTCTTCTAAGGGGTCTAATAATCTTGTAATCAGTTTAAACATTTATCTGACGTACTGGTTTACTTTGAGGGCTAGGGGCCTTAAAATCAGGTGTTGCATAGTCAGGCATTCCATTGCACATGTTGCCTTGAAGATAATTCCTAAGACTTCAAATAGCTGTTTGAAATCATAGAAGCGGAAGGAAAGAAAAAGTTTAAAACGCCACCTACGATATCTTCCAGTCAACGCAGGGATATTCCGCAGTAATTAGTGCAGTCATCTAAAATGCCATTTAAAAATGAGCTCCTTAGCAGAAAAGCAAAAAGTAGGAAAGACTGCAGATCTTGTGAAATGCTTTTGTTTGTCAGGAAAGCCCATTTTGTGGGGGCAAGGGTGAGGGGAGAGAGAGTTTCCTCCAACCATTACAGCTCCATCAAATGCAATATTACCCCAGTAATGATTGTTATGCCTAATAGTCATGGACAGCAACTTTATTCATCCTAGCAAGTACACAAAGAAAAGCAGCACTGCAGTCTCTAAGATACGAAGCTTTCTCTGTTAAATTTGCCATGGATGGTTGGATTCATCAGTTTGCATGCATCTTTGACTGATACATCATGCTGGATGCTTTAGGCAAACACACACTAATTAGTAGAACAAATAGAAAACCCTGAGGATGCCCATGCTTAATGACATTGCCCATATTCTAAACCGTCTCTACGACAAATTACTTATTTCATGGCTGTAGGCAGTGCAAGTTAATTTATCTGTATCAGTTGCTAAGTTGAAGCATTCACTTTTAACAAGACACACTATATTATACCTTTCTAGGAAACTTTCCAACACTTCAGGTTTTAAACAAAATAGAAACTAGAAGTAACAGGCCAGGCCAATTCAGGGATAAAATAAGAGATATAGAACCTATTGTAAGTTTAAAGATTCAATAGATGCTGATGAATTAGTTAACTTTTAATTAGTTTGGTACCATAAAACCCCCCCAAAATTGTGAAGAGGACTTGAAATGAAATCCTCAGAGGAGTGTTGAGTTAGAACCCAGAACTCTGGCTCAGAACAAAAGTGGATTGTGTAGAAGCATGTGTAGTTCCCACCATGAACGCTTCAGTCATGTAATTGCTTTTCAATCAATCTCAGCAAAAGAAATGAGAACTCAAGTATGGAGAATGAAGCGAATTCACAGGCATCTTGTTCCAGTACGGTTATAGTGGTTTTGTCATTTTCAGTTGTGTATTGGTTTGCTTTTCTTCAATGATAAATCTGACTGAAGAACCTGGATAAAGTGAACCTTGTTCTCATAAAATGAATGAGGTGAACGTAGTGGTTAAACGATACCCAAGAGTCTATGATAATGCTGAACAGTAGTCACTTAACTACCTAAACGAACAGGGGTCTTCAGAACAGGCATAACCAAGACAACTCAAAGCTTCAGTAGCAAAAGCTGACTGAATATTGTTGCCCTAATGACAATGGAGCAAGCTGTCCTCACACTGGCAGGTTGGATGTGAGGGGAACAGTGGAGGGAGTGGATTGAGAGGAGGCAGATGACCTGGCAGATTACACTGGAAAGTCAGGATTGCTCTTGCTGCCTCATTCAGCAGGGTGAGAGGAACAGAAAAAGCAACTTGTCCAGGAAAGACCATTTATCCTCCCATAGTCGAACCCTTTTCTCAGTAGTGGAAGTCTCTACGGCCAGCCTGGCTCTCCAAGTGGTCTGGCAGAAGCAATGTAGATGGTACCACAGCACTGTTGCAGGTGCCTAAGCAGGCGTGTGCTTAAGAATTGGATGATACCGTTCAGTGTGGTTACAAAAGCTTTGACTGCCACGTCTTCGCAAGCATATGGATGGACATTGTCAATAAGTCCTTGTTTGCAATAAAAGCTTAAAATCTTGACCAGCTGTTAACACTAACTTTAGTGAACACGTATTTTGAGGCTGTGCTGGTTTACATTCTTTATAAATGTGTAATTTAGAGACTAAAATATAGACAAGCTTACAGTAGCAAAGCTTTTGCCAAGTAACCTTGCAGAAAGTAAAAGGTGCAGCATCCTCACAGACACCTTGAAGAAACACCTTTATTTGGTGCACAACGCTAGGTTGTTGCTAAAAAACTTCCAAAGGTAAGTTTGGAACACAAAAATTTGCAAATCTGATACTAGCAAATGCCTTAGTAGGTACCAGGAGGGTTTCAAGCTGCTTGCTGTTTGCCATACTTCCTTGGAAGTTGTGCTTAAATGCAGTTGTGTTCATCAATCTGCTAGTCTTGTCCCAGAGAAACTGATTAGAAAGAGTTTTGTGCCCTCTTGTACATCTGGCATCCTGAAAGAATTCAGGTCCTGATCAAGGACATACCTTTCTGACTTTCTCCTCCACTTACAAAGCAGTGGAGGGAGGGAGAGAAGAGCAGCATTTGGGGATCAAAACACTGGAGTTAGGGACCCCAGGGGGCTAGGTTCACTTTTTTCCCCACTGCTGTGAACTTCTTTTGTGGCTTTAGAGAAGTCATTCAGTGCCATTGCACCTCAGTGTACATAGGCAAAATAATGAGACCTGCTCCCTCTTTGCTTTCTTCTGTTTGCATCTGCTTGGATTTTTCCGAGTGTCGGAGCAGACCTCCCATGTTCACTTAGGTGAACTGTCCTCACAGCTGTCATGTGTGCGTGGCGTGCTTGTATGTACGCTTACATAGCCTGCATCTCGGATACGTACGGTTGCAGGTTCACGTAGAAATGAATCTCGTGGTTCTGGCACATCCACCTCTGCGCATCTCTCTTCTGTGGTACTCGAGATATTTCCACCCGCGAAGCCGCAGCCGATGCTCCTCGCTCGTCAAACGTGCAGAGAGCAAGCGGTTGTCTCGGTCCATCTGCGCCGATTTAGCGGATAACGTTTACCACGTCTGCTGGTTTGGAGAAAGATGGGGGAGTGGAAGGGTGTCGGGAAATTCTTTGAGCCTTGTTATCCCTACAGCAACTATAGACTTTGGCAGGAATGCGGGTGATTAATTTCAGGTCTGTGGGCTTAGCCCGAGCGGCAGCAGCTCTCCCCGCCGCTGCGCTGGCTGTCTAGGCGACAGCAGCGTCCCCCGTGCTCCGCTCTTTGACCAAGCCCTGTGAATTCAGCTCGGCTAAATAAACATTACCGAGCTGCTAATCACACGCTCTGAAACAAAACAGCACTTCACTTCGGGATCTGGGCAAGATCAGACTTCCCTCCCTCTCTCCCTCCCTCCCTCCCTCCCTCTCTCTCCCCTCCCCTCCCTCTCTGCCCCCTCCCTGCTTTTCCCCTCCCTCTCCCCGGCAGCGGCTGAGCCGGTCCCTCCGACCTGGCAGCCTCATGCTGGGGGCCGCTGCCGGCCGGGGCTGAGCGAGGCCGCCCTGCCCGTGCCGCCCTGCCCGCGGCCGCGCTGCCCGCCCTGCCCGCCCGCCCCCCCGCCGCCGCCGGGCTCCCAGGCACCGCCGCCGCCCCGGCGATAAAAAGTTGTGCGGAGCTCCGAGGATGGGAGCGCATCTGCAGCCTCTAGCCCTGCGGCTTCTGGCGTTGACTTTCCCCTTGGTGGCCAAGGGGTTTTCTGACGAAACCTTGGAGAAAGCCGCGAAATCCGAGGGATATTGCAGTCGGATCCTGCGAGCCCAAGGCACCAGGAGGGAAGGGTACAATGAATTTAGCCTCAGGGTGGAGGGCGATCCCGAATTTTACAAGCCTGGAAACAGTTACCGGGGTAAGTTGGCCATCCTCTACTTCCCCTACTAACGATAATGGTCGGGACAAGTGTCTCTGAAACTAGAACGTGTCTCTGCCTGTCATCTCTGTATCCCTTTTGGCGTGTGTGTGACTGTGTGGGTTAAGACGGGGTAATATACTCCCGCGCATTACTTTATTGGGGATGCTTTCATGACAAGCGAGAGGGAGTTGGATTTCACAGTATCGCTTTACTCCCAAACATTCACTCAGTGTTAAGAGGAATTTCCTTTCTTTTATGAATCCTCTCTACCGGCTCAGCCCTAGCACAAGATCACAAGTTGATGCTATACAAAACACACGCTCTTCCCCCGTTTACCTACTTCTACAGGATTTCTTCCTATCCCTTTAAATGTAACCCAGTGAACAGGAGAAGCTTTAACATTCAGCAGGAAGGAGAGGAAACTCGGAGCTAATTGTTCTTGCCCTGAAATATGAATGTTAATATAATGAGTTAGCATATGGGCAAACAGTGATGCAGCACACTGCCAACTTCCCACATTTTCCACTTATGTTTATCCCACCCCCCGTTTTTTTCTGGGGAAACGAACAGATGGTTCAAACAGGAAAGAGGCAGAGACGGTGCCAATGACCACTGTAACTAAGAGATGGAGGCATTCGTTCCTCGCTGAGTGTTTCACGTACAATCCTTGAAATTAACTTCCAGAGCACATTTCAGTGTATTTTTCTGATTCATAGGCAAAGGCAGGTTTTGGTCACTTTTCCTTGCCTTTGGAAACAAACCTTTGTGGAGTATGCTGTTCACTTTGCATTGTAAAAGCACTTTGAAAAGAATTTGGACGTTTTTAGGTACCTTAACTAAGGTACTTTATAAGTCATCACTTTGGAAAACAAATTGAGAGTTTTGTCTAAGTGTTTCTACCGATCTTCCTTAGATTCAGTGTAAAGAGCAATGTTTTCCCATTGCATGAACATGGGAATCTTAGTATAGATAGGGAGAAAAAAGCGTGCACATAGCATAATTGTCATGTTCTCATCAAGGTTGAAAAATACATCTGCAGCTGTGATTACCCTGTTTTGAGCATCAGCCTGTGATTTTTGCATGGTTTTTGCTTGATTTTTTTTTTTTCTCAAGAATCGATTGATTTTAATTTGGTGTGAGGAAATGCATGTTTCCCGCAAATTGGTTAACTGTTCCAGACATCAGGATTAGTACCTTGAGTCTGAAAGATTTCATGTTGCCTGTCAGTTTGATACGTCTAGTAAGCAGGATAGAGATGTGTCAAGTTCTTTGACAGTGACAAATGTGAATCTTCTTAAAAAGTTTTGGAATTTGCTTCTGTAAAACCATTGTTGGATATTTTCAGTCATCTACCAAAGAAGTTTCTATTGCATGGAAATGCAGGGGGAAAGAAACTCCCAGATGAATTAGCAGAACTAATTTTCTGGAGATATTAGGTCTTGGCATTAGGAACTCAATTAATAAAATCACATTAGTATATTGTAGCTCCTTGGAAGTGAGAAAATTACAGCTGATAGTAAAAAGTTAAAATGTAGACCACAAATAGGTGCCCAAGTTTTCAGTACTTCAATCTTAAGTATTCAAGTGGCACATAAGCTTACCTAGATAGTCCTTTAAGGGCACTTTCTGAATGACTGGAAGAACATAAGTAAATGTTACTGTAACATAATCTATGGCAATAGTTAAAGCTAACAGCATTACAGGAAGTTTCAAGAGCTCATTTTCAAAGGCATTTCTGTAGTACAACTGGAACTTTATTACTGTTTTATACAAAGTGTAGAAAATCCAACCAATGATAAAAAAAAAATGTGGGATTATGGCAGGTCTGTGGGGTTTTTATCTGTAAATTACTAGATGTACAACACCAAGGAAGCCTTGCACAACCTCCATTGTGTTGGAGCCAAATGTGCCTGTTTCCATGGCCCCTGCTTGATTTAATGCAATCTGGAGCCTTGGCATGTTCCCTAGCGGGCTCCTGGAATAAACTGGTATTTATGCAAGGTGGATAATACAGGAATTAACTGTACATGCAAATGCTGTACTCCACCAAATTGACAGCATAGAGGCATCCATTTATGTTTGTGACTCTCTTGATCGTTGGTTGATGTGACACACGTAAGACCCTCAAGCTGCAATGGCTGGAGGAAACATTGCAGCACTCTTGCAGTGTGGGAATCAGAAGACCGCAGTTCACAGCTGCCATTTGTCTTTGGGAAAATTTTTATGGCTTTCCTGCAGTTACTCACCTTTAGACCAACCAGAATCTGTTTGCCCTAAGGGGAAATCCTGGGTGGATCTGTGTGTATGGAAGCCTTGGTTTTCCAACTCTCTGGAGCTGTGATAGAGGAAAATGGCCCCGAGCACTGAATAACCTATTTGAATGGGTATGCACCTTCTCTGGTCTGCAAACACTGGTAGCAGTAAATAAGGACACATTCTCCTGCCTCAGATAATTAAAAAAGAAGTAGCAGAAGGGCTGAGGAGCCATCCTCCTTCCCTCTCTCATGTCTAACAAAGCAACAATGGCTATGGGCTTCGTGGTGTCCCACGGGGGAGGTGACATGGCTGATTTCTAACATCTTATTTGGGACTTCTGATGCTGTAGCCTGCAAGTGGCCTTTATCTGCCTGGTCTTTCAGGCTGCTATACTGTTGCCTCTCCCCTTGTGGAGCAGGCAGCCAAATGCATGTGGTGGGCAGGTTTTCCCATAGTACCAGGTTTGTGGGGACACCATCCTGGGATCAAGGTCCTCTTCTACCCGCTGGTAAACGTAGACCTTGATGTAACTGCTCATGCTTCCACTGAAGGTCAAAGTTCCCATTGCATTCAAAGGGCCCAAATGAGCCTTAAGTTTAGATGGTGTTATGGGGTAATGGTCCTTGAAAGTACTCAGTCCTAGCTTTATTGATCTGTAGAGTTAGATTAATGATTGCATGAAAAATAAGGTAAGTTTCATCATATTAAAAATATAAATGAAACTACTTCTAGAGAAAAGGCAGTAGTATGTCCATTTCACATGCTACCATGCAATGGACATAGTTTCTTCCACAATACCATGAAATTGTTATGCTGATGAAAAAAAGGAAGATTTGACTATTTGACTAGCATAGTCCTTAGATATACTTTCTGCATGAATGCTGTTTTCATTTTTAATGGAATTGCAGGTCTGTTCACCTTCTCAGTTTTCAAGGAAAAGCTCATTTAATGTTATACCCTCCCTTGCATTGGTTTGGGGACTTATCTCCTAAGGAGTGTTGAATCTTTTCTTTCCATTTCTTTCTTCCTCCCAACATGCAAACACTCTTTTCTGTACTTTACAAACAAACCCTCATTCTGTAAATGTGTTAGCGATTTTCAAGTTTCATAAATTGTGGATAGAAGTAGATATTAAAAGTGTATTTGCTGGTACTTGTGCGATGTACAACACAGGATGTGCTGTAGTGTAGGATGTGGAAACTCAGATTTCCTGCCTGAAACCAAAGTAGCAATTGCTTTGATCACCCTACCTTTAGCTGGGGACACTGGGGAAAGAGGAGTTCATTGAAGGTGCGTGCCAAAGTGCAACTTAAGTAATTAGAGATTTGCTGGAGGGGATGGAAACAGACAAAAGTAACTGTTCATATGTAATCTTCCCTTTAAAGCAAAACCTTTAACTTTGAGGCTTGCACTGAGATTTAACTGATCTTTACAGGAAGTTCATATTGTTCAATGAATGTTAATTAACTTGAACACAGTGTGAGCAATGCTCAGCTGTTCTTTAAAATGGCAGAGTTTAGCCCAAGAAGGAGAACTCTCAACTCTTATACAACCAGGAGCCGCTATCTCTGGTGAAAACCAGATGTAGTCTGACAGCTTCCCACTGCTGCCTGTGCAACGCAAGCCTCCTTCTGTGCTGAAACAACCAGTTCAGAGCCAGTGACTACAGAACTGTCACCATAACAAGGCTCTCTGTATTTAGGAGTGCTTCAAATAAAGCCTTGCACTGCTATGTTACCTTAACACACTGGATAGTTCAGAGAACTGACAGAAATCTTTTCGGCTCAGGTGTTAACGTTTGTGCTGGCCTAGCTCAGGGGTGACCAAAGCACACATTCATCTTGGTAGCCTTAAGCTGAGGTTGCGCGGACACTCAAATTCCACACGAGTCCACTCTGCTCCTGCGGGCCGCCACCCTCCCGGCTCCTCGCTTGTCTTGGGGCGTCCCCACCGCTGGAAGAAGCTCTCCTGGGGCTGCACGGTGCGGCCGCTCAGGGACGGCACCCAGCTGAACTCCCGGGTTAGGGGGTTTTTGGGTCGTTTTACTTTTCAGCTGGATATGTTCCCTAGGTCAGCCCACAGCACAGCTGCGTGGACGCGGCTGCTGTGTGAGCAGTGCCGGGGCGGGGGGGGGGGGGGCAGGATCACTCCTGTTGGAGGAAACATGGATTTATTCTGGGTTAAAATGACTGCGCAACCACAGCATGAGTACTGCTAACCCCAGGCATTCAAAAACTATGAGTCAGGCTTTGGAATTACCTTCCTCCCCGCCCCCCCCCCCAGTGGCTTTTGTAGCATTTCAGATGTCCTTTATTTTATAGGTAGGTGTGTTTAGAATTTTGAAAACTGTTTGGTTTGATCTGTAAATCTGTGAGGAAAATGATGAAAACTGTTGAGTCAATTCACAGCTGGATTCTCTGTTTGCTTGCATAAGTATTTAAGTATTTCTGGTGTAACCTTTTACTCATACTGATTCAGAGTTTTGAATTACATGTAATATATGGAAAAAATTGTTCCATGTAAAAGACCTTTATGGCAATTAGTTTCTAAGAATCAGTGTTCAAGCAAGTGTAATGTGTTCATCCTTGTTGAGTTCAGCTGTGTGTTGTTCCCGGTTACTGTAACTGAGAGGCTGGCTGTGGATTTTCATTTAGCTAGAGCTGCAAAAGTTTGCAAAATTGGACTAATAATACTAATTATTGGGCAGATAATAAATTAATGAATTGGAGCAATACTTATAAATGTAGTCAGAAATTGTAATGCTATTATGCTACTACTTAGTTTCTGTATACACAAGTGGTGTTCCCCAGGGCTCAGTATTGGGGCCAGTTCCGTTTAATACCTATATCAGTGATCTGGATGAGGGGATCGAGTGTATCCTCAGCAAGTTCGCAGACGACACCAAGTTGGGATGGAGGGTCGATCTGCTGGAGGGTAGGAAGGCCCTACAGAGGGATCTGGACAGGCTGAGGCCAACTGTATGAGGTTCAACAAGGCCAAGTGCCGGGTCCTGCACTTGGGTCACAACAACCCCAGGCAGCGCTACAGGCTTGGGGAAGAGTGGCTGGAAAGCTGCCCGGTGGAAAAGGACCTGGGGGTGCTGGTCGACAGCCGGCTGAATATGAGCCAGCAGGGTGCCCAGGTGGCCAAGAAGGCCAACGGCATCCTGGCCTGTATCAGAAATAGTGTGGCCAGCAGGAGCAGGGAGGTGATTGTCCACCTGTACTGGGCACTGGTGAGGCCGCACCTCGAGTGCTGTGTTCAGTTTTGGGCCCCTCGCTACAGGAAAGACATTGAGGTGCTGGAGAAGAGGAGGCTGAGGGGAGACCTGATTGCTCTCTACAACTGCCTGAAGGGGGGTTGTAGTGAGGTGGGTGCTGGTGTCTTCTGTCAGATGGCTGGAGATAGGACGAGAGGAAATGGCCTCAAGTTGCAACAGGAGAGGTTTATATTGGATATTAGAAAAAAATTTCTTTACTGAAATGGTTGTCAGGCATTGGAACAGGCTGCCCAGGGAAGTGGTTGAGCCACCATCCCTGGAGGTATTCAAAAAGCGTGTAGACAAGGCACTTCAGGACATGGTTTAGTGGGCATGGTTGATGGTTGGACTCGATCTTAAAGGTTTTTTCCAACCTAAACAATTCTATGATTCTATATAAAATGTGAGAGTTTCTTTCCCCGAAAATGATGACGTTTAACCTCAAAATAAGGTTCCATGGAATGAAAAGCATGCTGAAAATCTTGAGGGCTGGGGGACTTGTTGTTATGCCCACCACTACTCTGCATTTGTAGAGGTGTGTGCAGGTGTACAGGTCTAAACAAGGTAGTATCATTTCAATTTTTAACCTTTTTGTGTACCTCTCCAATCCTCCTTTTTTCACATATAGTCAGAAAAGTTATGTATTTTTTACAAGCACCATGGTTTTTAGACCCAAATACAGCTGCATAATGCTAGAAACTTTTAAATATCCTATTTTATATTTTTCCGTTACTGAATTTCTAGATCAAAGAGCTCTCCATATGTTCCAAATGAACTCTGGGCATATTTTGAAATCCATATCTTTTAAGGGCATTCTGTCATTTTTAGTAATGTGATTCAACCCCTCACGGCCTATTTGTGTGAGAGGGAGTCTCTTGTGAATACTCTTCTATGAAGCAGCATTGGTAGTTGCAGTTTGCTCATGAAAACTCTGGGTGGTCTTCAGTTTTTATTGTGCCAGTTAGGGTTTGAGAGTGTGACAATAGTGTACTACAAGCAATGCTGCCCGTATTATGCTTAAAGTAAAAGCTACTTAAAAGTATTAGTAATCCAGTTTTCTGTCTCTTTTATTTTCATTCAAAATTATTTTTTCCCTAAAATGTTCCTCTGTTTTAGAAAAGGATTCCTATAAGGTGTTGAAAAGGGTTCAGTAATTTTAATGCTCCCCTAAAAGTCCTGCCTCAAAGCTCTGCCTCATTCTATCTATCTTACAGCGTTCAAAAGAGCTAGAGCTGACGTAACTCGCGTGTTGCTGAGTGGTGCTTAGGTACTGATGATGGCAAATGGAAAAATCACGCAAAGGTATCTTGCACTAGCAGAAAATGAGGGATGTAATTCTGATGCTGAGCATGGTAAAATCAGATTAGTCAGCATTATGTTATTTGTTCTCTGCTGGTGGATCCAATGACACCGTCCTGGTCAGGACTGGTGTGTGAAGAAGGGTGTTTTGCTGATGCGTAGGATGCTTTGGCAATCAGAGCTGGCAGCACAATCTTTAGAGGTCAGCTTTAGCTGTGAGTTTAACTTTGTGTCCTGTTCTGCCCTGAGGTTAAGGGAGAGGAAGGATACTTTTAGAGCGACCGTCTCCAGCTGGAGTACTGTGTTGAGTGTAGCTGAGCTGGAGCAGGCAATAAGGTTATCTTGCTTTACACTTAAAGAAACTTTTGGTGTACTAAAATGCCTAGACGCTTGTCTACGCTCAGAGCAGAAGAAAAGCTGAAGCCAAATATTTAGGGGATGTTCCCCTCACATTTAAAAAAACCCAACCAACCAACCAACCAGACAGCAACAACAACAAAAAAAACCCAAAAACACACACAAAAAAACCCAAGGGAAAAAAAAAAAACCCAAGCACGTGTGTCCCCCACCCCCAAACCACCACCACCACCACCACCAAAATATCCCTCCTGTAGATCTGAGCAGATTAGCAATCTCTGTTCTTACAGTGTTTTTCAGTTTATGTGGAAACTTGGACTGAATATTTTTGTATTCTGGCTGGCTCTGGTCCATGTTATTAGTGTTCTAGCTTTTGTTAATACCAATTTAAAACGCACACCTTTCAGGTTGAGCTGTGAAATGATATGCAAGTGGCTGATTTCACAATTAATATTATGTTTTCATTATTTCTCTGTTCTTTATATCTCAGTGACACTTTCTGCTGCCACTCCTGCTTACTTTCGAGGATTCACACTGATCGCTCTCAAGGAAGGAAAAGAAGGTGACAAAGAAGAAGACCATGCAGGAACTTTTCAGGTGCGAGAACTTTCCCTGACCTGTACCTCTAGGAGTCTTCCTTGCTGTATGCTTGGGTCAAAGGGAGATTTTATATGCACAGCAGAATGAAGGCCATGTTTAAGTAAGCATAAATATTTGTGGATGTTGACATGAGAGCAACATAGTGTATTTTACATTCCACGCAACCTCTTCAAGAGGTCTAGGCTTTTGTACCATGACTTCAGCTTGCCTTCCCACATTCTTACAGTTAAACATGAGCATCAATTATTTGAACTATAGCCTAGAACACCTGAATTTGTTATCCGAAGTGAATATCAAAATTGTTTTATTCACATTTTGCATTTTGTATTTTTTTGCCTAGATATTTTTGTCCATTCAGATGTAGATTATGACTGAGAATTGTTTGCCACAGCTGTAATGACTGTTTTATCAGTCATAAAATAGATTCTGCTGTTTTATTGATGCTCAGTAGTACTTAACGAACACATTCAGTGGGATGACATGTTGTTTATCATTATTAAAAGGATCAGAATCCAGAGCGATGATTCACAAAATAGTATTTCCAGCTATTTCAAGATCACATTGCATGAAAGGAATTCTGGAAATTGAGAATACACATCATATTTATGAAAGTAGGTAGAAATTATGTAGGTTTGTTGTTTGTTGATTCTCAGATGAGGTATTGATTGCTATTTGACTTTCCAAACTTAGAAATATTGTTGAATGATATTGATTTATAATTTATAGGATGGGTAATAATATCGATACTAATTTTAATGATGATTTATAGATAGAAGATTTCATTTGCCTCAAAGAAGCATTTCTGTGTTTTCAAGGGAAATACTCAAAAGTTCTAATTTTGGTGATCTGCAAGGAGACAAAAATCAACTTAATCCTAGCATCTCTTCCTGAAGCATCTTCTGGTTTTTATATATAGCAAATATGATGTGCAAACTCAATACATATTTGCCCTGTTTTCCTGTTGAGTTTGCCTAGAGGCCTCTTTCTGATTTTCATACATTTTGGAAAAAGATCTAGAGTAAGAAAGAACTTATTTGATGTTGGAATAACTCCATCTTCCTTAAAATTAAACAGTTTCCTAATATTATTTGGGAGAAATCTGTTTAATATGGATAGGTTTGGTTTGGTTTTTTTTTAATAATAAGCTAGCATTGAAGCATCAGCTACTGTTAAGAAGTAGAAACGGCAGTGCTTCATCTATTTTAAAAGAGACTTGTTATCATTCATTTCTGTATTTCAGTTGTTAATGTCTATAGTTGTGGCTAATGGGAAAGATTTGAACTGAGTTTTGCCTTTATGGCCAGGCATTTGTCTAGCTCATAATGTAGTGAGAAACTCACTAAGCATTGCTGAAGTACAGAGGAATTTCGAAGTCAGCAGAGTGGGATGCAAATGGAAATTCTATATAGATTAAAAAAAAAAAAGCCCACTGGATCTCAGTGGAGGGAAGATTGTTTAATTAGCTTTATTTTATGGATTGCAATCTAAAATCAGTATTCTAATTGGTAGATGAGAGTTTCAAATTTTATGCATAACTAAACTTGTATTTCTGTGGCACAAGCAGTACTCACTGTGGTCGTCCCACATTAGCACAATTAACTGAAGTTCATTCGGATAGTGCCTGCCAGTTCTGCCTGTGTTGATACTTAAATAAGAATCTTAAGTCTGTATCCAATGAATGCTTACACTGATAAAGACCAATGTCTCTTGTATCATTGCTAGGTGCTAGTAACTAGAAGAGGAAAAAAGATGTTTAGTTCAAGGGTTTGCACTGTGTTTTTATTGTAATGTCAAGATCCTAATGGTGTTTAAACAGCTGTGCAGAGTAAGAAAAAACTGTGTGTACAATAACTTCCATGTCCCTTGCAGTTACGTATTTCCTGTGCTCACGTGGAGAATACGTTATTCCGTGAATTACCTAGTAGAACAGAACTCAGTGAAAATTCCTTAATAGTGGCAAGAGACTAAATGCTACTTCTGGTCTACTGGCATAAGCCTCTGCCCCCATGAGGAGACACATATACTTGTTCAAATAATACTCAAAACAAAGCAGATGAATGCACTGCCTGAACCAAAGTGCTTCATTCATATTAGCAAGACTTTGCAGTATGACCAGGATAGAAAGAAATGAAAGTTGACCAAATAAGACATATGCTTCCCTCCATGCCTCAGAGACTGTAAAACACCATTTTTCAAGCCTATGAGCGGCACTTTCAAATCATGAAGTATGGGTTGCAATATCTTTCATGGGGAAAACCAGAACCCACGCTCTGTACTCGGGTCAAGATCCCATTGGGGCTGTGCCTTCTGTTTTGCACAGCTATTGAGTGTTAAACTGATCAACAGGTGTAATGCCTCGGTGTACTGTAAAGGGGCATGTGCTACAGTAGCAAGGTGTTAAATAAGGTCTAATATCTCAGACATGGTAACTGAGGCTGGAAAAACATTGTTTTCAGTGGTCATGGTCATGCTGCGGCAGGCTGAGTGCTGCAGCCCATTGCAAAGGATGAACGTGCAGTAAGTAGCTGCCAGGAGTTGGCCCTGCAGGGGCTTTGCTCTTTTACAACCTCCTCATGGCTCATTTACTCTTGCCTGACTCTGCAAGTCAGCAGGTACGGTCAATCTTCATTAATCATTAAGCTGCAGGGTCTTGATCCTATAAATAGCACAGCTGTTAAAATTCTTGGTCGGACAGGTATTGTTTTTCTGTACTTTTTTTGGTTACCTTTATACTTGCCATGGGGTAGAGACTTTTAGAGAAGTGTAGTTTGGACTCCACCATTCTAAATTCCTCTGAGAAAACTGAGACTTTTAAGTCTGATTTTACTGTTGTTTGTTTATTTAATGCAGCCAAACTTCTTTTTCTTTGTCCTTGTAGCACACCCAGGGCACAATTTGGCTTTAAAATAAACAAATCGCATTGTCTCCCACAAACACGCAAACATATGTTAAATAGCTAAATTAAATATGGTTGGGGAATTAAAGATGCCAAATTCAGTCATAGAAGTTTGGGGATATAATAATACAGCTCTTACTTATGCCAGTGGTAATTGTACAACTCGGGGGTGCAGTAAGGCTCTCTGAAAGCTTTGGATATCATGTCCCATTGGCCTCTTTACACAAGCCATTCCCAACTGTTGTCATGCAGACTGCTGATCTTTCTCTTTTGTAATGTTTAGCAACAGTCTGCAAATTGTTGGAAGGCAAATTATACTCCAGGGCAACAATCAAGCACTGATTGACTATAGAACAGTATCTATACAGGCCATTTTAATCAACATATGTCTGCAATGTAATAGATTTAGTCTGGTAAATAATGTAGAATAATAGAAATTTAGTGCTGAACCTCATTTATCTTCCTCGTTCTCTGAGGAAGAATATATGTTCCAAGAAGATTCTTGGTGGATGTTTTCTGAATCTGTTCTGAGGAAGTATTCAACAACAGCAAAAAATTAATCTCTCCAAGTGGCCTGTTCAAACACTTCAATATATTATATTTTATAGAAAATATAAGGAAAACTTTATAGAGCTTTTACTAACATCAAAACTGAGTCTTCACTAATAGTGCTTAAATTGCTCTCTTATCAGATTATCTTCTTAAATTAAGATTTTCTCGATATCTTAAGAGACAGTTATTCTGAAGTTTCCCTTATTCTCTCTTCAATTCCACACACTCTCCGCCTGTTTCTTGTTAAAATTCTCATATTTTCATTGTAGGGCATCTTTTTTTCAATTTTGCTATTTCTGCAGTCAAATTGAGAGTTCAGTCTTATTTATATTCCTCAGTTATACACAATAGTCAATCTGGATCCTCAGCATAAAAGCATATGGAATTTAGATGCAATAATCCTTTGGAGTATCCTAATTGCTTCCCTTGTCTTCATGCAGAATCCTCTTAAGTGTATGCAACTTGCCTTTACTGCAGGAGCATCTCAGCGTTGTAAAGGAGGTCCATGATAAAGTCCTAAATCCTTTCCTGCATGTACTGCTGCCTACGTTGTGATTCCTCATTTTCTGTCTGTGCACTTTATTTCCTCTAAGTGTAGAGCTTTATTCAATTTATCAAGAAATTTCTGAACTACAATCCTATCCTTCAAAGTACTCGCCATTCCTCCAAAAATTGGTGTTGTTTGTGGACTTTATAACTACATGCTTCACAACTAAACAGTCAATATAATGTGTGCAAATGTGACCTGCTTTTCTCATGCACAGTGATAAACTGAGTTGTAAAGACTCACAATTAGACACTTCTCTGTATTGTTTTGGCATAATCAGCTGTTAGATTCTTATGTTATGTCCACTATTTTTGTGATAGTTTAGTGTGAAATGCATTCATCATAGTAGTGTTCCTGGAGGTGTCCTGTTGACTTTCTTTGCTCTAGAGTGAATCAAGACATTCTCAGTTTAGGTCATCGAATTTAATGACCCACTAGTGCAAAACCAGCGTAAGAACATAAGCAGGGATGGGAGTAGCAAGAGTGAAGGTTTCATTAGAAGTATGGCATTTATAAAAGCTAGGGACGTGTGCTGAAGAAGAAAACATTTAAGGAAAATTGGAGTAGTAGTGAGCTAAGTAAGGTAAGTGGTCCTTTATCCTTCTTCTCTAGGTTTATTCTGAAAGAATAGCCCCAACCATTGCCTTTGTTTTTGAAGACACGCTGACTGATGACCAGTTCTTTTGATGCTGTTTAGCTGACTGATGTGTTTACCAAAGCTTTTAGATTAAAAGGTGTTTTTACAAGCTCTTAGAAAAACAGTTCCTCAATTGCTCTGTTCCAGCATTTTATAGGAATCTTACATCTTTTTAAGCAGCTGATATACTGCATTTTGAAAGAAGCAGTCTTAAAAGGCTTTTAGCCATGTCTCATGATTTATTAGTCCTTGTATTTATAAGCAGTTTGTTTATAGTTTTTAAAAAATTAATGACTACAATTATTTATTAAGCTTTTTAATATAAAAATTAAGCTGTGCTTATGTAATCTTGATGTTGCACTCAACTTGCATGTTTTTTTAACCTTGTATCCTAATATAAGCACATCAGGCTACTTAATAAATGGCTTATTCTGAGATGTATGAAATGATGTAGTTTTGTTTAACAAGTGTGCATAACTTTCAAGTATTTTGCTCATGTTTGCATTCTCTACATTCCCTTTCCAAGCATCTTACCACTGAAACTGAGTCTGTCATCTTACTGCTTATAAGCATATGGAAGTAATGTATTTTTATTCTGATTTGATGTGAAATGTTCAAAATCAACAATGATTTGCAAATCAAGGAGGATGAATTTCCACTTCATAGTGAAACAACATACTTTAGGTTTCTTAGTAAAGCTGCCTCACACTAGTGAATGAAAACAATGTTTCTATCTAATTAAACTTTCAAATTTAAAAAATTCTTCAGGGTTTTCATGAAAGAGGGCTCAGACATTGCAAGTAGGAAACATAAACTTGAAGCGACATGTGATGTGAGGGGGGTGGGGGAGAAAGAATGGACACTGTTTACTTTTGCCTTTAAACCTAGTAATTATGTGGCCATGTTGTTGTATGCCTACTTTACATTTATCAAATGGAAAAGAATACAAAGCTGTCTAGGTTGGTTTCAAAGAGAGACAGATGCTGTACCCCTCAAAAGGGGGGGAATGCAATTGCATCCAAACCCCTAAATGAAAATTCTCTTTCTGAAGTATTGATCAGCAGTTCTACTATCAGCAGGAGATAAATCAATGTGAAATAGCTGTACACACTCATTAAATTCATGATCCAAAGCTCAAGATCCAAATTTAACATTACAGGAGTATGTTAAATATGAAAGAATCAGAATATGCCAGGTATATGATTTGGAGACTGAGAAGGTAGAGATAAATTCTGAGTCTGTAAAATTTAAGTCTCCTGGTCTTTTGCATTTGCAAGAGTATTCCTGAATTTTCTTTCTGTGAGAATCATTGCATGTATTATTCTAGACAGAAAAAAGAAATGATTTTATAATGGTAAAACAAGCTCTAATTCACTTTTCCCGCAGGGTGGGATTGATTGTCCTTAATAATGAAAACTTTCACACATTTTTCTAGAACTCTCCAACTTCCGTATTGTGATACTCAGGGATTAAATATGAGCTTAAAAAAAAAAAAAAAGGTATCTGCCACAGCCAGTTCTAGCATTGATTGGAAAATGTGAACACTTTGAATGAGATTAAATACAGAGATCTCCAGTACACTGGAGAAACCTTAACCTGAACCACTTATTGGCAAGGTTTTGGTTAAAAATTGTCTCAGGAGATACATCTTGCTTCAAAGAGTAAAAGATAACTGTTTAAAAGAGTGATGAGCACCAGAAACTCACAGAAGAGAAACAGCTCTGCGATAGTGATTATTTGCTGCTGCTGAGGCTGTAGAAAAAACAAACTCGATTCTGACCATGTAGGGGTTTTTGCATCCTTCCTTTACAATTATTTGTTTGTTCTGGTTTGGGCTTACGCTACGAATGAGGCAAAATTTTTTACATTGTAACATTTCCCACTTTTTTGCATATACTAAATGTTGGCTTGTTATACCTTGGGAACTCCTTCAACTCCATGTATACATAGTTGCTGTGTCTTTCAGAATTAATTATTGAAACCATAAAATTGCACATTCAAAATCAGAAAATATAAGAAATTTCTGAATACTGCTTTGTTGTGTATTTTATTATAGTGGATCTTTGAAGTACTAGCTAACACACATTTACGAAGAGGAAATAAATATTAAATTGTACTTGCAGTGTAACTTCACTACTGAATGAAAATGGGTTTCAGTTTCTTAGCCTAGGCTCTTACTTGTGTTGACAACATGCTTATCGCAACTCTGCGAGTTTTTCATGTAGCTTCCTGGCTTATCATGTAATAGGGCAAGAGCTAAGAGGCTTTCTGTGACAGACCTCTGAGATTTATGTGGCCCAGACTCTTCCACCACGGATGCTGGGAGGATGGGAGTCAACAGGTACAAGCTCAAACAAGGCAGGGTAAGACTAGATATAAGGAAGAACTTTGTCTCTACAAGGAGAGTTGGGCAGTGGCAGGGATTGCCCAGAGAAGGCTATGTAGTCTTCACTTGGAGGTTTTGAAGGCTTGCCCGGATACAAGTATTTGTATTTCTAGTGGTGTATTTTGATCATTGGAGTTATGAACAGATGCCGACACATACAATACCCAGTCTCTAGGACATACACAGTCCAGTATAGTTACACTCAGTCTGTAGTGCAAGATGTGTACAACGTTCTTTTACATGGGCATTTGAATCAATCTGAACAAGTTCATAACCATTGATTTAATATTGAAAAACTTGCCTATATATACACCTTTGTGCTAAATATTCATAACCTGAGCACTCAAACCAGAGACTTCTTTCCCCCAGCCCCACTTTGATAGGGCATGCTCATGCTGATGGAAGATTGATAGCTTAACCCTGACTTCCTCTCAGCCAGCTTAATTTTAAATATGCTGGAGTGCCTTTTGAAAGGATTTTCTTGCTATGTAACTGCCATCACTTTTAAAAATATAAATTCTTTTTTTATTATATCTATTTGGCTTTAGTTTCTCTTCTGCCATTTTTTTTCTTTAGTCACCCTTTTCCTGTCTCTCTGCTTGGCTATGGAAAAGGTCATCTAGTTTTTGGCCATGTAGTTTTTAGTCCTCTTTCTTCATTTAAACTAATTTTATTTATTCTCTTTTCTTTATATCTGGGGGTTTTTTGTCTGCTGGGGAAATGCTCTTTCTTGAGAATTACTTCAAATGATGGTTGTGTCACAGTAAGAGCTTACGTTTTTTGAAAAGGGTTATACCTAAACAAATATTTTATTTGTTGATGTTTTAAGTTCTGCTTTAAAAACCAACCAACCCCCCCCCCCCCCCCCAACAAACAAAAAACGCCAAACCCAAACAAAAAACCCTCTTAAAACCCACCAAAACCAGGAAGGATGCCTCTTGCTATATGTTAGCTAAAACTCCAGAGTCCTCTTCAGATCCAAGGCTTATCAGCGTAAGGTTATCTCAAGTCTATCTTCTGCCCTGCCTTGCAGTCTGCCAGTGCATGCAGCCTAACTATGCAGTGCCAGAGTACATCATGGTAAGATATCAGAATTGCCTAATTAAATCTCCCGTTAAAAAAGAATACTAGTTTATTCTGTTTCTAGGATTAGCACTAAACTGCAAGACTTTCTGGTTCAAAGAGGCTTATTAGAGAATTGTTTCCTAGAATTTGGCACTGACACTTAACAAATCAGCTTCTCTGTCGGAAGAAGTAAAGAGAGGAAATGACATTGGAAGCACCATCCCCTTCTGCCTTGGAGACTCCAGTCTGCTTTTCAGGCACATCAGCACTGGGAGTCCGCTTCTGGGCCTTTTGGGACTTGGGACCTTTTGATGCCTTACAAGGGTTCTCTGTTCAGGGCTTGCTTCCAGACTCGAGGCCAGTTTTGCATTTGCAATTATTTCATTCAGAGCCAAAGTCTGGTTCTGGGAGTGCAGATCCCACTAACTCTCTTTTGTCAATCAGTAGAAGCTGTATGTTCTTCCCCTGGGCAGTATTTAAGAGGACATATCTATCTCAGTGTCTCTAAAGGGATGCATTTCAAATATCCTTTTTCTCCAGTCCAGGTAATCCACCTAACTCATTGTTATTCCGGTGTTAGTCTTTCTTCAGATGGGCCATGTGAAATTTTAGGAAAGACATTTAACCCTCTGGCAACAGCCAGATGCTTTACAGTTACCATAAGGTAACTGTCATGGGTTATAACTCTACATGTATGTAGGCTCCAGGTTCACTGAAATGTCTATTCAGCTTCTCTTTCTTCATTCATAATGTTGCCATCAGGCTTTCCTTCCTAGATTTCCCTTTTGGTGGTCTCATTATTTACCAGTTTCATCTAAGGCACTCATCAATTACTCTAGATTTTTTTTTTTGGTGTGTCTCTACTGAGAAAGATCAGCATTCTTCACTCATTAGCTCCTATTATCTTTCTTTAATGCTCCAAGAATTACTTCTGATGTAGTTGTTTGCCATTCTGCAGCATCAGAAAACCTTCAGTGTGTCAGTTCCAATCAATGGGACCTTAGAGCAAGTGTTTGTTCTTTTGCACTTCCACTTTACATCAGGTTACAAAGCTTTTATTGGGTATTCCCTACTGATCTGGACTTCAGCTATCACTGCCTGTAATCTGAACTACAATAGGTATGGATCTGGACAACCATGTTACCCCTATAATGACACAGGGCTTTAAAAGGAAGAATTATTCTGGGGAAATGTGCTTATTCTGACACTTCTCTCCAAATGAGCACTGCCAGCTACCAGACTACAATCACTAGACTATAGAAGTACAGAATTATGTCAGTACTTGAAAGTCTTTTCTCATAATGTGCTTCCTTTTCCCTTGAAGTGATTTGGGGGTGGGGGAAGGTGGTGATAAAGGCTGAGGCTCCACTTGACAGTTTCTCCAGGCTGTATGGACTATTCTACTGCTTTAAGAAAATCCTGCTGTCAGTCCTCTGGACTTTTGAGGAAGGTACACATATGCCAGTAGAAAGTCTCCCAATTAAATTAAAATGGTCTTTTTTCTTTCATTCCCCCCCAGTGTCTTCAAATTACTTCTGGTGACTTAGAAAGGGAATGGCTCTTTTAAGTTCAGGAATTTACTTACCTGACTCCTTCATCAATGGTTGTTATAGGGAAAATCCTTCCTCCAGGCTTCACAGTCAAGTGAAGCAAGTCATTTCTCAACACAACTCATTGCTGAATTAATTGCTATCAGACTAAATGTACTGCTGCTATGTCAGTTGTCTTGAGAAGTACTTTCTGAATTCAGAAGGCAATTTTGCATTACCAAAGTGACAATATATTTAGCTTTTGTTATTTTAGACTGTATGTGTACCCTTCTCTGAGCTAGGTCCAGCCTGACAGTCCTCCTTGTTTACCACTGTTCCCTTTCTGATGATGGTAGGGACCGCTCAGTGTTTTGCAAAGGGATACTGTTTCAACTTCCACTGCTGTCCTGAACAGCTGTAATTGATTATTCTCTTTGCTGTGATAGCTCTTTCTCATGACCTAACAACCCAGGATCATTAGTCTTCTGATCACAGTGTATTTATCCCACATCAGAATGATGCAAGACCTGTTCAGGGAAATGACCATATCTCTTGATTCTAGTGCATTCAACATATTTGCCTTTTGGTGCTTTATCCTGATATACCTTCATAGATATTTTTGTCATTTCACTTCATGTAGTCATGAATGGAAATCCATAACGATGTCCTCAGAATGAAACACAAGGACTCATACAACTGAAAAATATACCTTCTCATCTTGAACACATCAGATGTTTTGCTTCAATGCTAGTCTTTACTCAAGAGACTTTGCAGACGTGTTTCTGATTAGGATGCTTTGTTTTCTTTTGTCTATTTTCTCTGAAAACTGCAAGATAAGGCTAGGATGTAGCTTTAAGAAGTCATCTTTTCCTGACCTGGTTGAGGTTATTTGGAGTCCCAGACCCCAAAAGCCATATAACGTTGCTTTTCCTCTCACACCTACTCTTGCAGAACTCCAGGAACTTGTCTCATCTAGCATGACGCTGGAGTGCTTCAATGTAAAGTGACCTTGTTCATCCCTGGTTTGTGAAGTCTGGGATTATAAGGACATCACTAGCTGAAAGTACTTATACAGAAGAATCTCTTCAGGCATATGGACGAAGTTCAGTCATCAGAACTCCTGGTCTGTCACCCACATCCCGATTTTCTCCAATTGCTTGCTATCCACCTCAGCCTCTGTTTAACAATCACCTGAATGCTATCCCCTTCATTAATGTAAAGCCCTGTCAGAGGGGTTCTCATTGCTCATCTGCTACATAACTATAATTTTTCCAAGGCCTCCTGAGGCACTGCCCCGGTGAGCAGTCCCACCGGTGAGACTTGATTCAGTCCTGTTTGTTCTCCTGCGACCTTTCTGTTAACTACTTGCACTGATCCCAGCCTGCCCCCTGCATCTCGATCTGTGTGGATTTCCTAACTGTGGTCATCACTGCTATAAAAGTAATGCTTTTATGTATGGTTTCACATCTGCTAAATTGTTCTCTGACAGAATTGCTCTGGTACCTGTGCAGGACTGTGATCTTAATCAGCAGACAAAGCCAGGAGATCTGGCTTTCACTTCAAGCGGGAGATAAGGTTATCTCTGCCTCCCCCCTTCCCTGACTTGCTCCTTTAGTTCCGAGAGCTTCCTTAGCATAAGGAGAGCTCTTGCTTTCTACATTGGCTGAGCCAGGTCCTTTGCTCAACCTCTCATTTTTGTGTGTGTCTAGCAGGGAGACACCAGAGAGCAGCCATAAGTAGATACGGTCCCACCACTGACCACTTCTGAGTCAAGTTATTTCTCAAGCCATTGTATGGGTGTTTCCATCCTAGATAGCATCAGGACAGCTACTTATTTATAGGACTGATTTACAGGAGCTTGACTTACTCATCAAGCACTAAAAATTCAAGGATATGTCTAGAAATAATGCACCACTTGCCAGTATAGTTATGCAGGGTTTTTTTCTGAAATGATTCTTGATTCCTACTCCAAGTCTTTGTGCTTGTGGAAGGACCCGTTGCTGGGAATCACCCATGGTGGAAATCTACGTATCAACAATCACTGAAAGGAGACAAAAAAGTTGCTTGTGAGTAATTATGTTGCTCAGAGGTGGGTTGCATTTTTTTTTAACTATTTATTTCCAACCATCTCCCCTTCTGCTCTGTTTTGTCTCCCTTCTCAGTTGCTGTGAGAAAAACTGAAGATCATGTGTTCCACTTTACTTTTCTCATGGCTGTGTAAGAGGCAGGATACGAATGTATCCTGCACGTACTGCGAAAGCAGAATTTTCTAGCATAGGTACTTTTGATTTCAACTGATATAGGCGAGTGAGTATGTAATGAATACCTATATAGGCAAGACATTTCAAGAAGCCGTTATTACTGGTAACCTGTTGAACTTTCTATAAAAAAAAAAATATTCTACCAAATAAATTCCCAAGCAATATTTGCTGGACAGTATTTTGTATTTTTTTATGCATAGTTACTTTTGATTATTGAAACAGCTTATTAAAATTAATTTTCACATGAAAATAAATTGAGAATAGTGAAGAAATTCCTGATCCAGTTGCACAAAAGCTAATGTTTGGCTCTTGAGAATGCTTTTCATAGTACTCGGTAATTAGAAAGGGAAATTCCCTGCCGGTATAGAGCTACCATTTTGTTCCCCATTCCCTGCATTGTCACTGTGGGTAGGGTTATTATGCAATCTCTGGCAAGCTCATCCTACCAGACTGCTTACTAATTTGTAGGCTGTAGGTGTAAATTGAAAAGCCTTCATCCTGCTTCTGTTTACTTCACAGATTGAACTGGGCTCCAATTATTCTCATCTATGTGAATTGAGGCACTGTTGTTGCTCTTGCCTCTTTTTTTTTTTCCTTGTGGGTGGGCATAGCTCATTTGGACCTGCATTTCTTTTCAAAAGAAACATTTAAAAGAATGAGTATGTAAGAAGTAGTTTTAGTACTTACTGTTCTGTAACTTTAATGATTATATATCTCGATACAGTCCGTAGTGTGGTAGAAGTTCCTTAGGGCATTGCCAGTGTTTATTCATGATTTGTCAGGCACACATCAGGGTTTTGCTCTCTTGGAACTCATTTAATTTTTATTATTTTATTTTATTTTTTTTTAATTCCAATTGTATGAGTAAAGCTGGCTCTACTTGTATGGGAGGCTTAATTATACCTGGTGTTGCTCGGTTTAGCCTGTTTGTCACAAACTTATTTTAGCTAACCTACTGCTTTTTAAAGAGGAGGAAAACACAGAAGGGGAGAAGGGGGACATAAAGTAGCAAACATGCTGAAAATGGAGAAATACTTTATACTGCAACCTCTCTTGAGCAATAGGTCACTTTCAGGAAAATCATCTACCCGTTTTATATCATTAATAGAAGAATGCTTTCTGGGAGCTTCAGAGAGGTATTTTAAATGGTTGTTAAGGCAGCAGTTTGCCTCTTATTGGTGGTCCTTTTTCTCTGGCTTCACTGTACATGGTAGCGTGAGAATGCCAGATGTAGGAATAAATCAAGAAACTGCAGTTAGTAAATTACCCCCCACACTAATCCTGCCTGTTAAGAAAATCTGCCCACACATTGTGATAAATCCCAGTATTATTAAGATAATCATAAATGTTTTCTGTATTTGCTGCATGCATAGGACCAGTGAGTGTTTTGGCTATGCAAAGTTTCTTGGCTCCCTTTGAGACCTTTCAGTAACCTAGTTTTATTATCCATAAAGGTTATACAAAGTACTTATATGAATTAGAATTGGGTTATGATATATTTAGACAGTGGGATTATATAATAGCCTTAGCTTCAAATACAGTGTTCCAAACAATAATTTGATTTTTTTTTTCTTAGAGGTTTCATAGGATTTCTATAAAGGATGAAAGACCTGTATGCCACCTACTCAAAACTCTCTGTATATTCATCTACTTTTTTTCTTTTAGTTCATCTGATTACATTAGTTGCAAAATGTATTAAACCCACATAATAAACAGCCAGCTTTGTATGTGGTGCAGATGTTATGCAACTGCCAGCTTCCACAGAAAGAACATAGTGTACATCACAATGTGTTCTTAGGTTTCTAAACCCATTTGCCTCCAACTGCTGACTATGAAAGAGATTTGGCATTTCTTTTTGGGAGTAACAAACCTGATACAACCTATGTGAAAGCTGGTCTTAGAGTATGACTATATCTGTTCATATTTTTACATCCATATGCATCATGTACAAAAAAATCCCTTAGTTTATGCCTGAGCCAAATAAGCCAGAATGACATAAATATGGGAAGAAACATTGCAAGTTTAAAAATATGGTAAACATATAAAGGCAGGATAAAATGCTGAACTCACTACTGTTAAGATACTTGACTCTTGATACCTACCTCTTGTATGAATTTAGGGAAATCATGACTAAATTCTTTTTCCAATCATATTTACTGAATCTTGTCCTAATGATCTTCTGTTGTCAGTGCTACCAGATTTGCCTTTACATTTATGGATGTAATACAGCTTTCAAATGTGTTTTTATATTGCCTTGCTGCTGAAGATTTCAAAGTTTTTGCATAAATTAAATACCGTAAACATTTTTGTAGAATGTGGATTTATCATATCCACTTTACAGAAGAGTAAACGTTGAAGAAACTTACTCAAGATCACATATAACTCTTGAGCCACAATTAAACTCCAGGAGTTCTGCCCTTCGCATACAATGTTTACCTCCCAAGTCAGGAATGTTTAAATAGTCAGCTGTTTTCTTGCATGTAAATACTGCCCATGCATAAAATAACAAATGTTTGTAAAATGTATAACATTCCGACCATGAGTGTAAAAATATAACGCAGGGATTTTAAAATACGGGAACACAGTCAAATTCTGTCTATAGGGTGGGGTCCCTAAAACCAGTTCCAGTAACAGTAGCTGTTGTGCTGGTATTATCAGAAAGATAAGCAAGTCCTTCCTACTACCGGATTAAAGCGACACCCCTCACCCCCCCAGATACTCTCTAGGCTTAGTCACTTAAACCAATAAATGGGTTTGGATCCATATTGTATTTTAGTTCTTCCTGTTGCTGGCACAGAATCAGAAACAGCAGCATTAACATGTATTTTGGATTAGTAAACTGAATGGTGTAATGCCTACTGAGCTCTGCATGATATGGAATTATTGTGTATTTAAAAAAAAAAAGTTAAAATAATTCCAGAAGTAATAAGCATCTCATCTATTAAATATGATTCCTGGCCTTTAATTTTAATACCTCTTTAATTACATGGTTCATATTCTGGAGATAAGCTGTCATTTATCAAGTGTTGGTATCTCCTGCAAATTAATTTTTCCTTTATATGTGGTTGAATTTCTGACCATCAGAAGTTCTTTCCTTTTTTTGGGCTGGTTTTTTTTCCATGCTTCTTTGTTAAAGTTGTTTTACAGCTGCATACCTCCTAGGATTGTTTTCTCAAGTACCTATGCAAAATCTGTAAGATTAGTCTGCAAAAGATGTAAAAGCACAGAAAAATAACTGATCCAGAGTGCTGACTTCAAGCTTTATACAGCTTTTAATTGAAATTTGTTGAGAATA
The DNA here is from genome assembly GCF_900496995.4 of Aquila chrysaetos chrysaetos. Classification (NCBI taxonomy): domain Eukaryota; kingdom Metazoa; phylum Chordata; class Aves; order Accipitriformes; family Accipitridae; genus Aquila; species Aquila chrysaetos. The sequence goes on along the minus strand of NC_044019.1, from coordinate 20,559,979 downwards.
ATTCAGAATAACATTGAAACTACCAAATGTAAGTCTCTGAATAAACACTGGTGTGACCGGTTGCCCGTAACGACTGAGGTAGATTTCCTGTATCACCAAAATTCAGCTTTAGAAGTGAAAGACGGCATGAGCCCTCTCGTGAATTAGACATGACCTGCTGGACAATATTTAGCTTCTGCAGTGAAAATGTGTTATTTCTAGTGCTTCCATGCTCATGTTCTGCAAATGTTTACATTTGCTGTTTAAACTCTCTGTAGAGTCACTATTCTTCCGTGTCCATTGCTGTGGAAGTATCTGAATCTTTAAAAATGTCTTTGAAAAGCGTGAATGAGAGCACATATAGGTGAAGTCTAGCTGCTTGGGACCTCAGTTTTGTCAGCCTTTTCAGATGACTCTTAGAAGTGCAGTAGAAGGGCGTCATCTCTTTTATTCCATGGAAAACTGATCATTTGCCAAAAGGAAAGGGAATACTTTATCCTTTGTGCATAACACCTTTGCTGCTGTCTTTTGCCTCATAACTATTGCTGTCTCTTCATATTTGAATGACCAGGATAACGTGGGAGCTGAATGCAAAGAATAAGGTTTCAAGATTTCTCAGAATGACTATCAGTAATACATGAACAATAGTACTGTGAGTGTACTGAAGACAGTTTTGATCAGCAGCAGAAAGTGCAGGCAATTTTGCCTGCTTTGTAATTAATATTACTGTTTTCTTCTGTTGCTACTATATGAAAGGCACACCCAAACAATACAGAAGGACTATTTATTTTCTCCAATTAGGGCTAGTAGTAAAAAGGGCTACATAGAGGGGTCTTTGAACAATGTAAAAAAAAAAAAAAAAAGAAACTGGTTGAAATGAGAAATTTCCTCTATCAAAATATGCTGTAGTGCTAACTAGTTAAACTAAATCATTTAGAAATTTCCAATAGAAAGGTCATTAGCGCTTTATATGCAGATAGAACTGAAGTATACTATTCTTTTTATTACATTATTTACAATAGGTAAATAATAAAATATTGAAGCAACAATACTTGAGAAGTTGAAAAATCAAAACGTGTAATTTCAAAATGGATTGGTTTGAATGCATTTAAATTTTTCTAAATGCTTTAAAATGATATTTCAATAAAATGGCATATATCCAGAAGAAAAATTTATTTTGACAAAGTTACGTTATTTTACACGATTTCCAGTTTCAAAACATTTTTCCCCGCTATTTGTAGTTAGTAGTGGTAGGAGTTCTAAAGCCTAAATTTCAGTGTAGCAAGAAATACTACTAAGTCAATTAGAAACTTAGTTTATTTTAAAATATACGTTTGAAATAATGGAATGTCTGGGGGTTGTTGTTTGTTTGTTTTTTTTTTTAATCTATTGTATTTGAAGTGGGTTTGCTAAGAGCATGAACGAAAGCAATGGAAATAGAGCCAGCATAAATATAGTTTTTGCTAATTTAATTCAGATCATAATTTATTCCATTCTTCATGTTCTTGATTCCATATACATTTGCCTGTTTTGCAGTGATGGAATATTACTAAAGAGGTTGTTGATGTTAGAAATCAGCAATTTAAAATTTTTCTTGCTTACGTGTCAAATTGATTTGGAAATGAATTGTCTAGTTTCTTGATGAATAGCACAAAAAGCTGTTTTTTTCCCTCAAAGAAAATGTACTTACCTACCTCCCTCTTGGTCTAGAACTGCATATATTGAATTTCTACTCGCCCTAATGAAATTCCAAATGAAACAGCTTTATAGTCTTGAAATACATATTCATTGGAATTAAATCCCTTTGAGATTGAGATAAATTTGTGTTTTTACTAAAGGTATTGTGTTGTCATCTGCATGTATGGGTAAGAAGGGAATACAAATTTTTAATTGGAAGTCTATTTACAGCCATAAAGTTGGCAGGCATAAAGAAAGCTTATATTTCAAAACAAAACATGTCAAACCATCAGGAGATGAAAACTTAGCCTAATGCATATAGATAGGGTTGCTCTGAAATCTGCTTGCAGCTTTAGCTCTTCTGTGACAGCGCAGTAGAACTTTAGATTTTGATTTTGCACGCAGCTTGGCAGTGTCAAGGCAAGAGATGTAGGCAAGTCGCGTCCCACTTTCTTCCTCGCGCTCCTTATTGCTCCTTATTGCTCCTTCTGCGGCGGAGCAGGGCAGAGCTGCCAGCCCTGGGCAGCGGCAGCGCGAGCAGCTGCAGTGGCTGTGGCACACAGCGTGCAAGTGTCTGGGCTCCCGTCGGGCACCCTTTTGGCAGGAGCTGGTTTCACGCGTGCCCTCCTCACCTCGGTCTTCCTGGGTTTCTGTCGTTCAGAAATTCGCTGTCCCCTGTGTGGTTTTCTTGGAAACGCACTTAGAATGTACAAATGATTTCAGAGGCAGATTTATCAAAATCACTGCCTTTAATAATTTGGTTTAAGAAAAACGTTGTGTGTCGAGTATTTGACAAAATTCATGGTCCATGTGTTAATACAGAAGTACAACTAAGTGAACGTTTTATTCAATATATCACTTCGAGTGTATCCACCGAGGATTATGAAGAGCTACTGTACTAGTTTAAGGGGGAGTACTATTTTAGGCCCTAATGCAACAACAGAGTTGGAGTTCTTTACTTTTTAGAAATGTTTTGTAGCTTTTTAAAACTAAATAGACAGTGATATCTGCAAGAGAAGATGCCACTTATTTTGTTAGCTTTATTTCTCTAATCATAATAGTGTAAAACTTTTTCAGCCTCCTGCATAGAAGGCGGTTTCTTCATTGAGGCTTCTGATTGTCATGCCAGGCTTAGTGAGTGAGAGTTCCACTGAACAAATGACATCTTTACCACTGTACCCTGCTCGGAATTAATATGAAAGCAAGATACCACTATATATGTGTATATATATATATTTTTTTTTTTTTGACTTGGCAAAAGTTATTAGTCCTTATAGTGTTAATCTATGTACAAGTACAATTTAATACAGTTCCATTTCAGTTTACAGCTCATTTTTTAGAGTGCTTCAATTTACAGAGTTATGAAGAATTTTATTATAAACCTTTACCAAAATTCTTTGTTGTTTTATTTTTTCAGAATCCCTTTCTGCATGTTTATTTCCTTTAAGAAGATTGTACAACTCTATTGCCGACATCTTATACTATGATGAAATATACTGCTATATTCAAGACAATATAGAACTTTTTAAAAAAAAAAAAACAACCCCCAAACCAACCAAACCAAAAAAACAAAACCACACACAACCCTTGAAGCTTTAGATTGCTTTTCTTTCCTGATACTCACGTCATTGTTTTGTTCCCATAATGAACATTTTGTGCAAGACAGTGTTCAGAAAAAGTGTCCAAACCATGTTTTAATACAGATGCAGTTTTAATATTTAGCGTTGTGAGGTTTTTGTTTAGTCACAGCACTTAACCCACTTGGACTTGACTCAGCATTTGAAGAGAGCCTACGAAACTCTCGAAAAGAAATCTGAAGTCTGCCCACAAGGCTCTCCTTTTTGCCAAACTAGGGCTTCACTGCTGACTGACTGCAGCGTGTCTTTCTGAAGCAGAATCTTCTCATACTGGAAGGGAGAAAGCATAACTTTTTGATTTCCTTGAAACTCTCAGCCAGCAGGTTTAATTTACCAGAATGGTACTCTAGGTAATGTGAAATTAGGTTTTATAGAAAACCTTGGGTACAGAGGCAGGCAGGGGAATTGTTCATGAATAGACTGTATAATCTGTGATGTCCTCTAAGTAAGGAAAGAATTTGAGAATCTGTGCATTAGTAGTTCATCAGCATATCAAAAGTAAGAGGAGCTGTAGCCTGGATTATTATCTCTTGACTCTGCCTAATGTACAGGCACACGCTCATACACACACAAAGAATTTGGTGGCTTTATAATTGCTCACAGCTACTGTCAGTGCTGCCATAAACCCTTCCTGACATTCTGCAGCTCTTCTGTATGAACAGTATTCCTGATCTGACAGTTGATGTGAATTGTTAACCAAAATATGTGAGAGCTCTTTTAAGGAGGTAAATGCCTTCTTAAATTTATCTGTATAGCCTGCAGTTCCAGATCACCAGTATTTTTGTTCTAAGGATGGTTTTAGCAGTGGATTAAGTTTCTCTGAAATAGATTATGTTCTGTATACAATCATCTGAAGGCTACAGGAATTTGTGTGGAATCTACTTGAACTAGGTTGGGATGTATATTTTTGGCATTGAGACATTAATGAGGAACGGAAATAGCACATGTGCCGGAGCTGCCAAAGCTTCAAAGGTCCAACACCAAGCAGGACAGTAATGCTGTTAAAAATATGTATTTTCTGTAATCCTTAAATCCCTTCTTAACTTAAATGAGGAGCTCCAAGTGAGGTAGCTATTCTTGGCAGTATATTCGTAATGCTGAGTAGTGTAACACTTTCTAAAATGAAGGATAAGTGAAAAGCCTGAGCAAACTAAGCAACTGAGAAATGCTGATTCAGTAAAATGTGCAGACTCACATTTTATTATGTATTTCAAATGACTTTCATCCATTCTGATGTACCTAATAAGAGAAGCAGCATTTCCTTTCTACTTTACTATCATATGTTATATTGTATCGTAGACAAGTGTCACCTCTACAACAATATTATTATTGATTATATTAGTAAGGAAGCCCCATTTAGGTTTAAGCCCATGTTGTACTTCACAAAGTTGTAGTTAGAAAAGGTTCCTTTGGCTGACAACTAATGCTCTGACAAATGCAAGAGAGAGAAAGCTTGAGGAGGAAGGTAGGCTGTTATCATCACTCTGCAGGGAGAACCTGAGACACAGAAAGGTGGCTTCAGTAGAAGAGCTATAGGTGTCATTCGACCACCCACTATAAGATTTCTTCCTTATCTGATGTGTCTCCTCAAATTTAACATTCCTTTTCCTTTGATTGACTGGTCTTGCAACAGTGTTCTTATCTGGGAGGTTGCTTCTGAAATAAAAATGGCAGTTTCTGAGTTTTAAATTGAATTGACAATGAACCTGAAGTTCTTTGCCACAGAAATATAAATGACAAGTGTCTGTGTGAGCAGAAGATAAGGTCCATGTCTTCTGTGTCGGTCCACAGCAAATATTTCTATGGCACTCGCATTACTTCTGCATTGCTCATTATGGTGCTAAAGATATTGGGAATATACAATTGTGGCAACAGTACCTGAACAGTGATAATCTTATCAAAAGATAATCGTGTAATTTCAAAAGGAAGAGCTATGGCTCAGTAGTATCATTTAACACCAACCTTACCAAACTACTGAAATGCAGTAATTAGTAGGTAATGCGTCTCACCCAGTCCATGTGGTTTGTTCTGATATGAAGGTCAGATTTTCTTGACTGCTTTTAGTTAAGCTTTCTAGAACTGATAAGAATGGTGCATTTGGGACTAGATCGTGCTTTGCCTCTCAAGTATCGTTTCATTATGAACATGAGGATGTCAGGGGTTTGGTTATTTACATACCACAACAGTTTGAGTGCTTAAAGCTTATTTTTAATGTGAAAGGTAGTTCTGGAGCACTGAATTTAAAATATGTTATTGACTGGACTTGAATGGTGACTAGAGGTCCTTACTAATGAAATATCTATTAGTCACAGTGAAAACATATCCTTTCAAGCATTTATAAATGGTATTTTTGTGCAAAGAATTATGTGCGTTGACTGAAGCAAAGACACGTGGGCTCGGGCAGGTAAAGACAGTTGCTGCAGAAATTGAGGAAAATCCTAGTACTAGTGTGAAAAGTTTCATGTAATTTTGACAAATTAAGAATGTGCTGACAAGATTTTCAATTACATATTGCAAAAATGTAAATGCTGATTTTTAGCTTAAAAATGTGCTCACAGCAGTCAGATATCCTTCAGCTTTCCACAAGCATCTCCATAAACATAATTCCAAGGTATCCCAGATTCAGCCCTGCAAGGTCCTGAGCACTATGCCTCTGACTTTTTAATGACCTTAAATTGCATGCTTACCATAAGACCTGGAAGTTGGTTTAGGTGCATGTTTATAAATCTTTGTTTTGTGTTGAGACGGAAAGAATCTGAATGAATTCTTTACCATATGGTGTATTGAGTTTGCATGGCAAGGTTTTGGTAGCAGGGGGGCTACAGGGGTGGCTTCTGTGAGAAGCTGCTAGAAGCTTCCCCCATGTCTGACAGAGCCAATGCCAGCCGGCTCCAAGACGGACCTGCCACTGGCCGAGGCCGAGCCCATCAGCAGCGGTGGTAGTGCCTCTGGGAGAATGTATTTAAGAAGGGGGAAAAACCCCCCTGCGCAACAGCAACTGCAGCTGGAGAAGTGAGGAGTGAGAACATGTAAAAGAAAGAACCCTGCAGACCCCCAGGTCAGTGCAGAAGGAGAGGAGGAGATGCTCCAGGTGCTGGAGCAGAGATTCCCCTGCAGCCCCTGGGGCAGACCCCGGTGAGGCAGGCTGTCCTCCTGCAGCCCAGGGAGGTCCACGGTGGAGCAGATCTCCACCTGCAGCCCGGGGAGGACCCCACGCCGGAGCAGGGGGATGCCCGACGGAGGCTGCGACCCCGTGGGAAGCCCGCGCTGGAGCAGGCTCCTGGCAGGACCTGCGGCCCCGTGGAGAGAGGAGCCCAGGCTGGAGCAGGTTTTCTGGGAGGACTTGTGACCCCATGGGGGACCCACGCTGGAGCAGGCTGTGCCTGAAGGACTGCAGCCCGTGGAAGGGACCCACGCTGGAGCAGTTCGTGAAGAACTGCAGCCCATGGAAGGGACCCACATTGGGGAAGTTCGTGGAGGACTGTCTCCTGTGGGAGGGACCCCACACTGGAGCAGGGGAAGAGTGTGAGGAGTCCTGCCCCTGAGGAGGAAGGAGTGGCAGAAACAACATGTGATGAACTGACCCCAACCCCCATTCCCTGTTCCCCTGTGCTGCTGAGCAGGGAGGAGGTAGAGAAATTGGGAGTAAAGTTGAGCCCCTGAAGAAGGGACAGGTGCGGGGAAGGTGTTTTAAGAGTTAGTTTTTATTTCTCATTATCCTAGTCTGATTGGATTGGTAACAAATTAAGCTAATTTCCTCAAGTCAAGTCTGTTTTGCCCATGATGGTAATTGGTGAGTGATCTCTCCCTGTCCTTATCTCAACCCACAAGACCTTTGTTATATTTTCTCTCCCCTGTCCAGCTGAGGAGGGGGCATGATAGAGCAGCTTCGGTGGGCACCTGGTGTCCAGCCAGGGTCAACCCACCACACATGGATTTGGAAAAGGTGGTGGGGAAAAAAAAATACTTGTTAATGTATTGTTAGAGTTTGGTTTATGTGCATGTTCCTCTGCATGCATGAATGGACCACTGTGTCAACCAGAGATTACTCTTTTATTCCCTGAAAGTTGTTTGTGAATTTTTGGTGCTGCCAGGTGCAGCACTGCGTGTGTGTGTATGTATATATATATATATATATGTGTGTGTGTGTGTGTGTATATATGGATAGATACAAAAAAGCTGCAGTAACATGGCCAAAGTGCTCATGCTGACTTAAACATAAACTCCTGACAGAGATGTGCTTTACACATTTTTGATGAGTTCTAGTTCAAAATGACACCTAAGGCTAAATCTGGGGAGGAAGCTTGGAGTTCTGTTTTGTCCCTTTTCAAACAAGGGCATTTGTTTGTGAGGCTGAGAAATAAATGCAGGAGTTTTGTTATTTGTTTTTAATTGAACATTTTAGAGTCTCTGTTAGCACTCTTAGAACTGATGTGTCTCCATCCTGGACTAGCAAACCGATGCTAGAATGGATTCTCAATGTTTTGGGGAAATGTTTCAGTCTCTTGTCTCTTCAGAATGAAACACCAGTATATTGATCCTTTAAATGGAATATATCAATTTTCACAATTTTTTTGTTAGGAAAACTTTTCATTCAGATATAATTTCCATTCAGAAGAAGAGGTCCGTCACAAGTGACATGAGGCTTTCAATCTGGATGGAGAGAAGGTTCAAGTGTCTGTGTCATTAGAACAGGAATTGCACCAGGGAGTTTTGCAGCCCTAAAGACTGCTTCTCCATGCAGTAACAGTCTATTTTGGGAGTGATTTCTCACAGTCTTTTCCTCTTGGATCCCTCTGCTTTGCAAAACTAGTAAAACACTTCACTAGGCCAGCAGGGAAGAGACTGGCTTTGCAACTTGGAGGGGAAGTCATCAAAATAAACAGAGCAGAGATTTGAAGACACATCAGTGCTCTCATTACCTGACTGTCAAGCTGGTTTTTTCTTCTTGATTCAGTGAGTATATATGTGAGGTAGAGTGGATCAGAAAAAAGACTGGCTGAAGGCTTCTCATTTTGTAAAAGCTCATGCTGACGCTGAACTGCCTGATTCAGAATGAATATATGAATCTGCACCTTCCATATCAGAAGTAGAGTCTTCAATGCTGTTCCCAGAGCATACTCTACTAGAACATCTCTCAGCTTTTGCAAGATCAAGAAGTAAATAAGGTTTGTCTTCTGATCCCAGTGTGCAGCCAAATGAAAATATAAACATTTTTTGCAAAGCAAGGTTCTTACTTTTTAGCAATATTTAAATTCCCATTTTAAATTTATTATGCTACAATCTCTTGATATGCTGAAAATGCACTCTCATGTATAAAAGATGCAATTGTCAAACTGGAGCTCTGCCAGATTTGGTTTTGTTCTGCTTCCTGGGTTCTGTGGGCATCAGTGCACCAAGCTGGGAGATCTTTGACAGAATTTGGCTGTTCTTTTTACAAAAGTGAGACAAAAGGTTTGTACACAGGGGCCACCCCAACTTTATGGCTTCCATGGATTTTCCTGACTTGAATTCCTGGGTGATTCTCTAAGCCACTTTTCCATCTAATTTGAACTATTGGCACATCACAGAGCAGGCTGAAGATCTGGCATCTCATATTTAATCTCCTCCCAAAGAACTCCTGTGTATGAAGTTTGACACCAATTTGACGTATAGCAAGCTGTTAAGGGTAATAATAAGTATGTTTTCATAGAACATTTAATATATTGTTTTGAAAAAGGAGCTCAATGTCTATATCCCCCTTTCGCAATTGGAAACGGACTACGCTAAAGTGATTTGGGAAAGGTTGCTCAGCAATAAAAGTCACGTCGGTCTCCCAGACAAGTGGTGTATCCACATTGCCTTATTTTATATCACTTTCTTTTATGAGGCTATGAAAACATTTCTTTCTTTACACAACCTTCCATGCCTTTTATCCATCTAGAAAATCAGATTAAAATGGGTTCTTAAATATGAGGTAGCTAGTTGCATTATATATAATTAAAATGGTAAAATAAAATAAAATGGTAGCAAATATATTTAGGAGAGATGCAACAGTTTTTTTCTCTTACCAAAGGAATGTGTGTATTGTAAGCTTAAATTAAAAGGTCCTAACTGTAGTGACTGCACAAGAAATATACAAAATCCTTAAGCTTTACTGCTTTCCAAGTGATTGTTACCTAAAAGTCCTTTATTGTTAGGTTGATTTTTATATAACACCCCCATCAGCAAGCAACATTTCTCCCAAGCTGAAAGCACTTGAGACACCACCTATCAAAAGTCATTTTTTCCCTGTGAGAATTTCTTATCAGATTGAAATAGTGGTTATTTTTGCCCAATAAATAATGTTCATACTGAAATAGTTTGACAACATAATATTGAGTATAAATAATCCCTCTGCGAAAGTATTACACAATGAATCCTGCATGTATCTTTATTGAAGTTTATTGTGGTTATAGTCTTATCTGAAATGAGTATGTTAGTTTTGTAATCTTGGAAGAACCATTTGAACTCATTTGTCAGTGAGAAGCCTAAGTCCTTGTGCTCTATTTTTTTTATTTTTTTAATATTGGATTTTATTTTCTACAGCTGCTATTGTGGGTTGGCCTTGGCTCAGGTGAAGGGAACTGCAGCTAGAGGACTGCTCTGATTAATGCTGACTCTGTTCCCGGGGGGGGGGCCAGCAAAGGGTTGCCACAGTATAGCCTTACTCGGTGTCCCCATCATACTCGCTGGTTATTATTCTGCCTTAGGACTGCAGTAGGACAGTTCTGCTTCCTAATCCTTGGAACAGAGTTTTGAAAGTAATATTTTTTCATTTATTTGACTAAGTGTTCATAAAATTTACCCTTTTTTCATCTGCTTGTTTCATGCTTCCAAATGTAAACTATATTTAGACCATAAATGAACCCTGATTTCACTGAAAAGCAAGTTCAGTCTTTTAGCTACTGCCTAAATGTAATGAAAAAAATCAAACCCACAAGTTAATGTGTTTGAATTGTTCAGCATAGAGTCCGACCTCAGTAAATTTACTCTAGATTTAGGTCTAACTTGATTAAATTATACATCAAGGTGAGCCAAAAGTCCTATTTCTTTGAAACTAAAAATTTTAATCTTGCCCAGAACCCTCATACATAATTTCAAATGTTGTAAAAGGAGCTGTGTAGACTGAACACAAAGCATGGAGAATAAAGTTAAGCCATTTGTCATGCAAGGCACAGAGCAACTCATTGCTTTTGTACAAAATGTCACAAGAAGTTCCTTTTACACAATTTACTTGTGCTGATGTCCCTAATGCTGCGACTAATTTGTATGCTCTGATGCTTATGCCAGGCCACTCTCTTGGGCAAGAGTCAACTGGTGCACTTTGAATCTTTATGTGCCAAGGTGTGAAAAGCAAGTTCAGTCCTCAAAATGATTTCCCATTTCTGATGAGGATTGTTAGGTAGTATTGAATGCGTTAAGAAACGAGAATCTTTGAAGGGATTTCATAAGGTGATACTATTTAAAAAGATTTTGCCCTTTCCCTGCTGGAACATAGTATTTACTCACAGCCTTTTAAACATGAAATGAGAGGATTTTTCTTAGCCAGACTAGCTATTTTTTAAAGAAAGTTATAGATGGAACCCAATGAGATTTATAGCTATGAGAATAATGACAGATTTCTGTGCCTAATACAGTTTCTCCGTTAGAGATTATAAACGTAATATGTTATCTGCGAAAAGCTGGATTATCTGTCAAAAATACTAGTAATATAGTCTGTTAAAGAAGGTTGAATCAATTTACCCAACTGTTTTTGTAGAAATGTTACTGTTACAGTCAAGGAGAAAAATTCATAGGAAACAAAGATTAAACTTTGGACCTTAAGTCCACTCTTAGTGACTACGTAGATGAAGAAAACTGTCTCAGTTCACAACAATCTATGTTCATTTATCTCCTGAGTTTCATGGACAGCTTTTACTTAATTGGCCATTTTTATTTTACAAGTGTAAGCCTTCAGCATAAGCCTTATGTTGCAACATTGATTAAGTTTACTGAGTGGTTCAAACTCCAAAAAAAAAAAGTACAATATAACATTTTACATTTAGTAAACGCTGTCAAATTATTGTTACCTGTCTCTTTCAGTATACATCTTCTCTTTTCATATATATTGAATTAAGTAAAGAAGAAATTGCTGTTTTGTTAAGTGGTCCATACACAGTCTCTGAGGCAGGAAAGGCTGTTTAGTGTAAAAGCTGACAGTGTAGTGCTTTATCTTTAATGTACTTCAGGTTCTCATCACATTAACTGCTTTTTTTCCTCCTTTTGTTTGAATTGCACTTTAGAATAGACCCTACTGCCCTACAAGAGGTGTAATATCGGTCTTAGGTTTGTTTAGACTGAAGAACAACATGCAGTACAGTATGACTATAAGATTGTTCATAATAAAAATTTTTTGGACATTTTAATGCATAAGATTCTCATACAGGATTCTCTCAGCAGCTTGTTTTTCCTTTTGGTCATCCAACACAGCCTTTTTTGCAATGAACGCATTATTCAAATTGTTTGTTTTAAGGAAGAGAAGGACAGTTGGACAGAATTCAAATACTTTTCCTTAGAATGTCTCTCACACAAATATTTGGTCTGTGGTGTGGGTTTGTTTGGTGTTTTTTTTTTAATTTTTTTTTTTTTTTAATTTCTTGGAAGATGATTTATAAATCCTTTATTTTTTCCTCTCCTTTTGCTAATATACATTGAAGACTTGCTCTGACTGTCTGGTATCATACTTCTTTGTAGAACTGGAAGGGTCCTTTTTTTCCCTCCCTATGTACCTTGTGTCTGGGATAAAAATGAGCAGGTAGATGGAGACACAGAGAGGCGGGTAGGTGAAGAGGCATATAACTTGTGCTGATACTGCTTTCACGGAACTTACCATCATGTCATCTAAAACATTTCATCTTTACTTGATAAAGTCTGTGCACAGGTAATGATTTAAGAACTAAATCTGATTTCCAATTACAACATTGTAGGATATCTATGTAAAGTTTCTGCTAGAAGTTACAAGAACGTAGTGGTAATCTACAAGTATATTTTAGCAATGCCTTTCTTTGCTAGATTTGTACGCTTTTCTACAGTGGTCCAAGGCGTGGCTAGTTATCAGACAAGTCCAATCTTCTGGTGCGGTGCTAAAGCTGGCAAAAATTACTGAGAGCCCAGCAGTGCTCGGTGGTGCTATACAGCTTTGAATCGTAGTCTGCATCGAGATTGATTACTGATACTTCATAAAAAGTCCCAGGTCTGATTCTAAGCACAGACTCAGAAGGAAATACTGTGTCTTTTAGTTGGAGAAATTGGTTATGTGAAGTATATCTTCGAGGTAGTTTTTTTTTAAACTGACTTTGTACATCATTAGTTTTCCATTCCATATAATAAGCTCTATTTTAGATTAATCCCTAAAGGCCAAATATTATTACCATTATGTAGACCCAGTGTTCTTTTTGTAATGGGAAAGTTTCCTCCAGGAGAAGATAGTTTTGCAACATTCTGGAAGTCAGACTCCATATTAGCTCTTCCAAAGAAGAAAACTGCCCACAAAAATGCTTATCTTGTGAACTTTGTCTGTTTTGTTTTGTTTTGTTTTTTAACTTAGTTGTTCCAGTAGAATGCAGCTGTTTCAGTGGGTGGAAAGTGATGATGTGTCCACAGAACAAGAAATGGTGCTGAAGATCCTAGCCAGTGGTTTAGACTAAGGAGGTGGACACAAGCCAGTAGAGGATTTGTGTAACTTCATCTCCCTTTGTACTTGATACTAATTCCTTTCTTTGTTGTGTGTAGCATTTTGACTTTTTTTTTTTTTAATACTGATATAAATTTAACAATAGAGATGACAACTGCCTGGTTTCATTTATTTGACTAACAGTCTATAGAAATCGGAAACAGATAGCAAGCTCTATCACTCGGCATGAAATGTTCCAATTCTGAGAAAAGAAAACCACTCATTCATCTATTTAACAGCTAAGCAGTTATCCAGTCCTGCTTTTCAGGAACACCCAAAACTCTTTCTCGACCTCATCAATGTTTGGAATATGCAAAGAATGCAAGACTGGGACCAGAGCTGGTAAATTCTCCCTGTTAATATCCTTACTTCCATGTTTGTAGATTTACCTAAGTTCAGCCAAGTTCTACTTTGTGATACGCATTCAAATCCAGGTTAACTCCAAGAGTCTTATTCAGGATTTACACTAGTTTCCCTGAAGGAATAAATTGGTCCAATAATATTACAATCATAATGGGGGGGGAAAAACCCAAAACCAACCAAAAAACCAAAACACACCAAAATCTAAATAGAACATTAAGACTTAATGTCACTGTGTTTGTGGATTTGAAAGAATTAGTCACATAGAGATCCCTCCTCTGAGACCTCAGATTCTTCGGCCAAGTGTTTATTTTAGGTTTTTTAGAATTTTTGTCCAACATGTAGTTAATTTGCTGGCCCGTTCCTGAAAATATATGGCTTTGCATTACAGATAACCTGGGGGTTTAGAAGCTATAATTCTGCAAATGCTACATTTTAATCTGCATGCCTTTTTCCTGCCAATTCTTTCCTTCATGCCTATGTGGTCTGACTTCTTTCCAGAAGGAAAGTCAGGATTGTATTATTTTCAGAGATTACATTTCTACTCCCCACCCCCCCCCCCCCAAGTTGGCCAAGATACTATTGCTTTCTCTGTTATGTGAGCGCGATAATATGATCCACCACCCTAAAATATCATGTCATTTGGAATCCTGTTGTATAAGTAATGAACCCTTTCTGTATCACCCTATTTATAAAGAATCAAGCCTCCATGGACATGGAAAAAACCCCACCTTTCTAAATATATTTGAGACCGGTTTCTATTTCTCTGAAGTCCTAGAATCTGGATAATTCTTCTGAGTTTTCAAAAATATCTTAAAATAACTTTGTCTTTAATCCTCTCAGATCGGCTGGCATTTGAGCTTTTCCAACTAGTTTAGGAGTCCTTTACTGTATTCTGTCAACATTAGGAGTCCTTATTAAGAAAGCTTCTGTCTAATTTTTCTTCAAAGGAACTCTTTTTGGAGGACCTTATTCTTTTATGGTCAGGTTTTCCCAGTAGATACTTATTGCATAAGTTTTCTTGCTTTGATGGTTACTGACGCAGGAAATTGTGATGGAGCCTTGAGGCTCAGCCACTTCCTGTTCTTCCAGGATTATGTTCTAAAATGCAACCAGAACTTTTAAATTATTTCATTATAGGCCTCTGTATTCCTTGAGAAAATTTATAACTTGCTATGTTGCAGGAATTGGGTAGGCTATAGAAGTGCAAAATATGTCTGCATTTCTGTGTTCATTTGTTGCTACTGGAAAAGGGCATGGATATGCTCCAACCTAATGACTATCTAGAATTCAAACAAATATTTCAGGTTCTGTAGTGGCCAGAAAATTGACTTGTAATAACTACTCACAGTTGCTCACAACTCTTTCCTTAAGTATTAGCTGTTGGATTTGGTTTTTGTGTTCCTTGTGATTCCATTCATTGTTGGGGGAAAAAGCAGGATTGACTCGCCTGGAGACAAGAATTTACTTAACATGCAAATGCATCACAATGATGACTGCTGGAAGAATGATATTTAGAGATATGAGAACAGCTAAATTCTTGTTAACTGAAAATAACAACTTTATACTTTGAGAACATGGGTTCATTTCAGTTGGGCTTCTCAAGAAACATTCATTGATGAAGTATGTGTTAGACAAGAGCTAAACTAGATTTGGAAAAATCAACATATGTGAAAGGTTTATCAATCATTGTTGAATAGTTTTTATCTGGTCAGTCGTAAAGTATTTACACTTACCTGTAACTACTTAATCTTTCTTGACCTGAATTGAACATTTTTTTAAAGCTTATATCTGAGAATGTGAGTTAGATGCAAACTGCTGGTGTAGTATCATGACCAGAGAATATGGAGCTAGTGTAACTTGTACAGTAATTTGCAATACTTCTGATTTTCTAGAAAAGCTGTCCTTTTTAAGAACTTCCACGTGACCTCCAAAGCACCCTTTCAATGGGAATTATACTGCTTTTATATAATATACAATAGTATTTTATTTTGTATGAGGTGGTATAAAATCATCCATTCTTCACTCGGAGCTTCCTCCAAAATTGGGTTTTGATTGAGAATGTATTATTGTGAGATATGGATAAAAGGTCAATTGAGATGGACCTGAATAATGGAGACAACCTTTCTGAGAGATAAGTAAAGAGTTTTATTTCTTTATTTTACTGTTGCAGGACTAAGATAGACAGAATAAATACAGTTGATGGCCAAGACAGAATTGTAGATTAGGGATTTTCTTGATGCTCGAGTTAAGTGCGTTAAATTGTATCAAGTGGAAGCAGAAAATGTGCAGGCCCAGCTTAAGCCTACACTAGATCCAGTGCTTTCTGTTAATTAAAATCTAGCAAAGTAGTAGCTGTACACTTTGTGTGTAGTTACACAGATTCTACGAAGCATTAAAAAAGTTGAAGAATATTAACGGCTTTAGTTTTACAACTCATTAACCATTAGCCTGTTGACCAGCTAAACAGAGTTTCTTAGCACTCCTCTGGGCCAGTGCCCCTTCATTCTGCCATGGAAAACTAGAAATGCTTGTTGGCTTAGCTGAAAATGTTTGGGAATGCTGGCAGTATCACCAGGCGAGACAACATGGATGCCTGCCCACTAAAGCAGATCTAGTCAAACTATAGATATTGCCACTTTTTCCCAATGTAAAATAGTACTCTTTTGTCAAAATACTTGTTTAAATTTATGTTTACTGCCAGAAGATTTTTTTTTATTGTAATCTCTAAAAGTGTGTGTGTTATTAGTACCAGAATTCTGAAAAAGCTCCTTCAGACTTGAGTCTTGTTATAAATTGATAAATACAGGTTCTTTCTCAAAATGGTAAGGTTTATAATTTGTTGCCTGAGTCTTGACCCAATGTAGTGTGAATTGTGGCTTCATTGAATGAAAGTCGACCACTGAGTAATTCTGAAGAGAAATTTTGCAATATCATAGCAATGCCTGCTTCCAAATAAAACTTGGCAGCTTCTGATAAATTTTCTTTGAGATCTGATGAACAGAAGGCTTAAAGTACAATCCATGAAGTACATATGTAGTGAGAAAGCTATTTTGTCACAGACACCTTTGAGTAAAATCCTTAGAACAACACCAGTTCCAAATCAGCCTCTCTGGTTTTGTGTTGACTTATACCACTTAAACCTTTCTGTTAAACATCAATCAATCAAAAAAAGAAAAAATGTGTGCAGATTGGACTACATAATGGTCTCTGAATTATGGGTGATTGATTCACATATTACCTCCTTTGACCTGGAGATTCTTTTGATACCTTAAGAATAATACTGTTTAAACAAAGGTTAGGTTAAAAAGCAAACAAAAAATCTGTTCACCTAGAACTGAATTATTCCTCTGTCTTTATTTTGTGGGCTTTTTGTTTTCATTTCAGTGAGTGATCTCCATGTTATAAATCAGTTTACCGAAGTAGTGCTGAGCTAAGCAGAGAGTATTACAAATAATCCTACTGAAGGAAAACATGAACTGACAAAACATATTGGAGAGACATCGGCTATGTATGTCCTTATCTTTTCTTATGTCCTTATCATTCTTCTCTTTATATTTCCTTAGATCATAGATGAAGAAGAAACACAGTTCATGAGCAATTGTCCTGTTGCTGTTACTGAGAGCACACCTAGGAGAAGGACACGCATTCAAGTGTTTTGGACGGCTCCTCCTACTGGTACAGGCTGTGTAATTCTGAAGTAAGTATTGTAAGGCATATTAAACTAATCATTAAAGTAAAATTCAGTTAATAATAAATCTAATATTTATTAGATTAAGAACTAGTGGAGTTCTTAGATGCTTTTTTCTCCTTTGACACCCTTGACCAAGGATAGTTCTACTCGCACAGTTAAATATTAGCAACTTAAAGCCCAAGTATTCAAAAGTTACTCCAAGCCTTCAGTAACCATGGAATTGGTAACCCTAATTGAATTTGGTAGGCTTTCAGCAATTTTTCCACCTAAAAATCCTGAACCTTTAAGATCAAAATTGCATCCATCTGGTTGAGATTTGGGTAAAAAACATGATCTTAGTTGAGATGAATTATAGGAACTTTCTGTAGAGTCAGGATTTTCTAAATGGACCTTTATCAGTAAAAACAGATCTATTTGTTTAGAGGTGAATGCTTTCATTTTAGAGGTGGTGATCATTTACTGATGTAAACGACCCTATTATTTCTACAGCCTATTTCTAAAGCATTTGTATTCATGCTTTTTAAGCAACAGACGAAGGTACCGTTCTGTAGGTACACTTTGCTTTATGGCCACTTGTTTGTTTGTAGAAACCTTAAGTCACTTCTTACTATGAAGACTGTCAGAGGAAACTGCCAGAGAAACAGTCCTGTCTCTTAAGGTTTTGCTTGTCATATTTAATAGGACAGATTGGTCAAATATGCATGAACCATTGGGATTTCTTTGCTTACTTTGAATCTATGTCTGGGATAAGACTTCGCAATTGCGAAGATGTGCCCTGCAGTAGACCAAAGAATTTCAAAGAGTCTTATCAGTAGTGGGGATGCCTTTACAGCCACAAAACACCTTTAGCCTTTTAAGGAGATGCTAATGCAAAGGTTGTGCTGAAGATAGTTCAGGTCAATTCAGGAAAATGTGTTATTAAAATTGCAACTGATTTCTGAACAGGCTGCAAAATTGCCACCAGCAAAAATGGTCCGTGGCTGCTGTCCTCTCACCCTGTGCTTCACTTCCTTCTTTTGCTGATTGGTGCAAGAGATAAACACTCTTCTCTTCCACATCTGTGAGGGTGATCCAGCCCCAAACCTGACACTGGGTGTGGAACAGTCTCAAATCTTTGGCAGTGCGCTTCTACCTGCTGCCTCTTGGTATCAGTAAAATAATTCTGTTTAAGATCATCTATTTTAACGTGCACTGAAGCAGTTGAAGAATACACTTACAGTCTTTTCTTAAGCTCAGGACGGGCAAGTGTACATCCTACTGCAGTAAAACTGTGAAACCTGCTGCTTGCTGGATGGCGAGACAGGTTGTGTGTTAAAGTCTATATATGGAATTTTTTGAGGTTTCCTTCAGTGATCAGGAAGACTCTTTCAGTGTTGCTGAGCTGTTTGTCAGTAAAGCTATTTGCTTTTCCCCTCTGGACTGCCTCCCTCTTAGTTGCATAACAAATATTGCTTGAGGCACTTACTAGTGTAATAATAAGGTGATGATGTTTTATACATCCTTTTAAAGGTATAAGATTTAAACTTTAATCCAATAATGATATGCAACAACACAAGTTGATGGATTTTTTTTTTCATTACTGTCCTAAGTAGAATTGCCATTACCAAAAATAAAGAACCAAGACCTATACTATTCTCACTGAAACTAAAACATCTGTGACTGAATTTGGACTGAAGTGACTGAAGGGACCTGCCTAGGTCTTGTCAGTAAAGCAATGTAGTAAAGTATCACCAGCTGCAGGAACCTTGATAAATGTTTCTTCTCTCTCCTCTCTGCTGGTCAAGTCATGCTGGATGTTCCACACTCTGGTTTTTACACTGTGAAGTACTCACATTATTGCAGAAAACTCAAGAGACGCTCCAGAAATTAACACAGTCAGAACTGCAGTTCTGATGTTATACACGCAAAAGTATGAAATTGTCACTGCCTTAAAGAATGTACAGAGTAAATCAGTGGCATACAACCTTCTCAGACTGCTGGATGTACATCAGTCGGGCCAACAAAACAATAAAGTGGCAATATAGAGTTAGATTAGCTGACTGGCACCAGTTCCCGTAATCTGTTTGGGCAGCTAAAAGAATGTCTTAGAAATTGAAGTTCATGGGGAATGGAAAAATTTTTGGTGTTATGACTACCTATTTACAGTGCCTTGTGGGTATCTTACATGTGTGTGCTGGTGAAAGTGAAAGGAAGTTGTTAGGTACTTTCCAGTAAAAATTATGTGAAAAATACAAGCTTGCTCCCAATGGTTGCTTTATTGACCTCAGAGGGTAAGCAACTGCTCCATTCCCAAGGATGGTTCAAAGAAAGAATGAAACAGTCACCATTATTAGGAGTCGCTGATGCCAGAAATTAACATCATAATGTGGCATTTGTTTGCGCTGCAGTGCAGTCCTCCATGGCACCATACATAGCAATCACTGATGTGGTTTTGGCATTAACAACATTTACATTTTTTCTTTTGTATGTAAAGCTTTGACCACATCTGAATTGGAGTTTACAGTCAGCAGTCTTCATAAACCTTCTTTATGGTCAGCTCCCATAGAATAGCATAGAACTGTTGGATGCAGTTTTCAAAATTATTCTGTCATTTGTGAGAGCTTTAATGATACAATAAAAACAAAAGTCTAAAAGCAGTTATTTTAAATAGTTAAGTCCATACTCATCATGGAAAAATTCTGAAACCTTGAACTTTAAAGGAAACAAAAGCCCTCTATTTTTCTTTTTTCTCTGTGTGATGGAGTGCAAGTAGTTTTTTTACTATCAATACACATCTGTTTCAGTCCTTGGAGACTATCTGATCATTTTGTTTTATCATGTCCAAAACAGAATGGCAGCATTTTGGAGCCTGTTCTGAATCATAAGGATATACTTTTTCCTTTTCACTATGCCCTGACTTCATTAAATAGAAAAGTTAAACGTAGTCACAAGTTAAACATAGCTGATCCATAAAAACTTATTATGGTTTTAGTGCCAAATATTGGGGTTTTCTAAATTTACAATGGTATAATTAAGTATAGGGGCTTCCAGGAAGTTTTTCATGGACTAGTACTGAGGTTTGGGAACACTTTTTTTTTCATGGTCTGATACGTTTGATAGAAACACCTGATTGCCCACATTTGGCTAGTAGTCTTCTCAATGCTTTCTAGGCATAGTGCATGTGATCAGTTTGGTTGTGACAAGCATAAAATGACACAGGCAAATGGTAATCTGTAGTTCTAGGGTTCAGTAAGGGATGCTAAAACTTTTGGCATGAGCATATATGTGTGTAATGCTAGCTTTCTGGGTGACTGCAAAATACAAAGTTTAGGAGAATAAACATACATTTGAATTTGACTTATCATTGCTTTGCTTTCTAAAACAACTCTTTCTGTGTGAAAACTTAGAATTGGGGGGAAAAAGAAGAGGGAAAAGGATTAACAGATGATGTTGCATTACAATTGCTTAGTCAAGAACAATTCATCCATTCTCTTCATTCCCACTAAGTGATGACAATGAAATAGCCTAAAGGTTTGAATCCTTCCAGACTCTTTATTGAAACTGCCAGTGGACTGAATGTACTTCTGGGATGCAAACAATAAGTGAGGCTCTATTTGTCCAAATGTTTAAGCCTATGCTTGAGTCTCACTGAAGGCTCAAGACAGAAGTCTGCTTAGATGTTACACACTGCTTGGGAGACCCTCAAGATTTAAGCCCTCTTTCCACTTGCCTGATGTATGCTAGGAACATTGCGCAGCTAAATCCAATTATAGGAAGGTACACAGACTCTAGCATACCAGCTCTTAAAAGTATTTCTGGGGATGGGTGGAATGGAGAAACAGCATATCACTTTGGGGATGGCCCCAGACACTGCAAGACAATTTTAAGCACCTTGATTTTTAGAGTGACCTAATGAAAATGGAGTGCATCGTTGGCTGTCAGATGGTGTAGTCAGCCTCATCACCACACTAGGTACTTCAATAGAAAGTTTTGCTATGTGGAACAAAGTTATTATAAAAAGATAAATCAACAGAATGCACTCAGATCTTACTTAGCAATAAGGATTCACTCGGCTGGCTCAGCATCTGTGTTAGCTTCAGAAGCTACCCAAATACCACTATGAACAGGAAAGTGCTTACAACAACTTTCTTGCTTCTGTGGTTAAAGATATCTATTTGGACCATTCTGAGCTGTTGTGCTGTGTGCAGTCTACTTGTTTTCATGTTCACAATGCAACATTTAATCTTTCTATCCCTATTTACTTTCCCTTGTTTCTTGTGATTGATTGGACACTAAGGTGCCATGCGGCAATATGGGAGGACCAGGTCATTTCCTTCATCATCTGATAAAAGATTCTGTTCTAAAGCTTAGTTACTAGCTTTCCGGGCTCTTCAGAATGCATTTGCTTTCTAGCATCTTTGAAAACCTACTGTTAAAACTTTCTTGAGAGAAATTTATAATTATTTTTGCTATGTGCAATTTATATAAAAACTAATTATAAAGACAATTGACCAGTGGCAGAGCCTGGTGGTATTTATACTATCACATGGAAGTGGAGAAATTTTCAGGGGTTTGAACCCTGACTTGGTCAATCTGTTTTAATATTTTGTGTGTCTAATAATAAGTGAGTCTAAAAACTCTTTTAACTTTTTTTTTTAAACCATTTTCTGCATGTAGACTGTCATGCTTGGTTTAGCATGTTCTACTTTTCAGCAAAAGTAGAACAGCACACCTACATTTTTTTGTTTTTATATCTGACAGCTAATATTTGGAAACTGTGTTTAATTCTGTAAAAAAAAACAAAAACAAAAACCAGCCGATGGAGATTTATCTAGTTTAACAAGGAAAGTCTTAAATATGGATTTCAATTAGTGATTTATTCCACTAACAAATAAAAGACAATAAGTGTTTATTAAAAGTTTCTTAGTAGTGATGGGGAATTACCTCTTAGGCCGCTGTTAGCCCCCAATTTCTAGATTCTGACTGGTTAGTTGTATTCCTCAAGATAAAGTGTCTCTGTTCAGTGTGGTACTGGACAGGTAGGTAAAGGTCTGACCTGTGTAACTGATGGAAAATACAGAACAAATAGTTTTCTGCAAGTACTTCTAGAATTCTGTAATATAAAACAAGAATGAAGAAAGTTTTGTAAATTGTCTTAGCTTGTCACATATTAAAATTTTATGGTAGGGAGAATCCTGTTAATATCTGAATTGATTATATCTGTCAGCTGGTGTAGATCTCATGAAGAGTCAAGTATTGCTAGATGGTAATTATCTTTTCCTCCTTTAGCATTTGGTGATTTTCACTGAGTCTGAGATTAATTGTTAATGTAGTAAATGATGGCCAAATGCAGATAAGTTATATTCAATTTACCCTTTGGAAAAGAAACCACAGTTCTCTGATTGGCTCATTGAATAATTGAGTTCTCAGGCAATGGATGTGACTTGTATAGTAAATGTAACAAAAGTTCTTGCTGACAAGTTATTTATTTCTGCTATACATATCATGTTTAAACAGTCAACAAATTAAAATCTGGTATCTGTAAATAGTGTTTATTACCATTACTACTTGCAGAAATCCACTGTATTCATCATAATGTCTCTGCAGTTTGTTTCTGGAAACGCTTTCTGAGCCATCTCCAGGGCAATGTTTTATAATTTTCGTGGAAAAGTGTGAAACTTATTGTTTTTCTGCATATGTAATTCTCTTCATTATTTTAATTACATTGGGTTTTGCCTGTATGTAGTCAGAGAGTAGAGAGATTCTAAAGAATTGCAGTCTTCCAAATAGAAACTATGACATATTTAGTACATCAAGTATGTATTGGCAAAATCTTTTAGGTAGTTGTGCTATTGTAGCAAAGCTATCATACCTATGAGGACAACTTCAGTTCTAGCCCGTGGGTCTATACCTTGGGTACAATACTGAGTTTCAAACCTCCGTGTGGATTCTGGCAGTCCTCTTGCTCTTGAGCCTGCACAGTTCTGAGGGCAAATGAACTCCAGCTAGAGCTTTTTGAACATGCACTTTTTAATGTCTTGTAACTTCAAGCATTATATTCATTCAGGTCGCTTGGCATCTCACTCTGAGTAAACACTACACTAAAATGTGATGTTGGAAAAACTAAAAGAACAACCAAACGCAAAGGAACCAAATGTCACAAAACCCCACGAGTTCATAACTACATATACATACTGAAACTGTCTTGATATGCAGCCAAATCTCTTCCCTACAGTCAAAACTCATGATGAGATCCAACCAGAGTCCTTGGGCCAGAAACAGAGCACAAGGCATCTGGATAACAAAACCCACAAAACACAAGAGCAGCTTCTCTGGTGTGTAAATTAATATACGACC
Source organism: Aquila chrysaetos chrysaetos (assembly GCF_900496995.4). Classification (NCBI taxonomy): domain Eukaryota; kingdom Metazoa; phylum Chordata; class Aves; order Accipitriformes; family Accipitridae; genus Aquila; species Aquila chrysaetos. Next base: position 20,536,563 of record NC_044019.1, on the reverse strand, counting down.
AACTCAGTAATACTGCGTTAAGAAAAATGTTTATCAGAAATGCCGAATTGAAACGGTCAGAATGAAATGCATTTCAGAACTAATCTCTCTTACTAAAAGTGTTGATGATATGATTCTCTGTCACAAAAACAAGTTGCACAAATTTACTGCTACCAGAAAGAAGTTCCAGTTGTCAATGAGCTACAGAGTGGGTCTGCATCAGTCAGACTACTTTAAATGGGTGGAAGCTACAGTGCTGCTTCTGAAATTATTGCCAGTCATATAAAAGGAACATTTGACAGATGATCACAGAGTTGAACTTAAAAACCAATAAAGTAAAAAGAATGATGTACAGTTACAGCTGACAAATTTCTGTGTTACTTTTCAGGCTTGTGCCAAGCTCCTCGTCAGTACTTATGAGGCTGCAGAGGGAGGAGAAGTTGGGCAAGGTTTTAAGTTATTCAGGTTACTAGACTAAGGTGATTGAGCAGTATAAGTAGATTCTTTGCTCCTCCCTGATGCTCTCACCCACCACTAAAACATTTTCTTTTCTTTGCTAGGCTGTACTTACCCCAATATGTGCAATTTTCCTTGATTTTTTGGGGGGATACATACCTGAGTAATATATAGCTCAAGTTGTTTTCCATGTGCTTAATTGGGTGTTTCTTTAAATGCTTTACATTCTTTATATTCTTTAAATGCATCCTATTTGTTACAAAATGTGAAATATGATGAGATTTTGCATGCTATTTTAGGATTACTGAATATGTGAGGGTTGTATTTCTTGAAAAGGTGATTCATGGATTTGTACTTATTGAAAAATCACACTGTTTATTTCGAAGCAGATGAGCTACTAGTACATAGTTGAAGAGCTATGAGGAGTTCACTGTAAAATTATGCCTCCAAATATTCAAAGTGTAAAAACACCCCACCCCACCCCCCGCTTTTTTAATTGGATATTAAGCTTGTTATTCAGTCTTTTCCATTTATCCTTTCAGTCTTCCTGTGTGATTGTCCAGATACTTACATGCCAACAGTTTTACCTGACTCTTTATTAGAATACTAATACTGGAGCAGTTGAGCACAGTTACAAAGCATTTACTGAAAGCTTTCCATTATGACTAAATATAATGGCCAAGGAAAAAATAGAGAACAATCTGCCTTCCTTGCCTAGCAAGAGCTCTCAGTAACAATTATATGCTGTTTATGGAACAATAGAAGATAACAGTTCTCATATTATAAATAGCTATATTGATTTTCCCAGTAGAATTAATGAGTCTTCTGCATGCAGAGAAATGATCAAAATTCCTATACTAATAGTTTAAAAAAAAAAAAAAAAAATCTGTATCTTCCAGTTAACTACCACATGACAACAGCAGCAGCTTCTGAACTTCATTTTTGATAGAGATAATAGCAGCATAGCTTAATATTTCTTTGGGCATAGCTTAAATAATATATTTTGTGTAGACACTTTATGTATTTCTACACAATTAAGATAGCAATCCTGGATATCTCTATGCATCCTAACAGCCCTTAGAACAAATACAATCTGATACATAGAAAATGTACTAATTTTCCATATGTGATTCTTTTGACCTGCTTTCATTTTTCCCCATTCTTCACTTTTAGGAGCTGATGTAACAGAAGTGTGCACAGTTTTAAATGGCTAGGGACATAGATTGGAATTGAGCAGATTTGGGTCCATTCCTATCTTTCACAGTGGGTTATCATATACAGCTCAACACATTTTTCAATGCTTCTGTTTTCTCAAAAGCAACTAGAGGCCAGTGACTCTCTATAAAACACTGCAAGACAGAACATTTTATGTTAGTATTGCACTATTCTAATTCTTTAAAAATAATATAAATGTTTTCTTCATCTAGGTATTTTTTACTTTTTTTTTTTTTTTAAATAGGACAAAAATTTAAACTTTGCAGTGTAACTAACATACTGCCCTGTATTTCATTTTTCAGGCTAAACACCCACAGAGAGTTTACTTGTATTAGGAAGGAAGAATAACCTTCTGCATTTCTATATAGCTTCTATATTTATAGCAGCTCTAATATTAGATTGTAAAAATGCATATTTGCATTTTAATATATACAGTAGCAGCCCCCTGGATCTACTGACTAAACACATCTACATTTAAAACAAAAACCATTTCACTTTCATTTTCTCACAGATTTAATATTATTTCTTTAACTTCACAATGGGAGCACATGAATTTGGAAAGTGTTGTAAATGGATTTTCTTATAATTTTGTGTTTTTCTGAATAATCTTTTTTACAGCACAATTAATATAGTAATCCTATAAAATCTAGCTAGTTTCATTCATATGCTGTTTTGTCTGCAAAGGCGTAGTGTTGCAAAGCAGCTTAATGGTTTTGCTACTGAAGGATAGGTTTATTCTTTGAGGAGTGCAAAGCAATAGAAAAACAATAGGGGGAAAAAAAGGAGTAAGGAGAGGATGACGGTCTTTCCCCTTGTGGTAGGGGGAACGTAGTTATGGCTTTATTGTGAAAGATGATATTTTTAACTGTTTCACACTGTACCTTGGAAATGCCTGTGATAATTTCATATTAAAAAAATCAGCATTATGGCATATTTTGCTGTAAATGGAAGCAACGTACAATTACTCTCATTGGTCCATTTGGCTATTATTTTGCACAAATACTTGTATTTTTGTAAAACAAGCTGGTTTACAAAAAAATTAAAAATTGTGTCCTTTGTGCAGTAGGGTATGAATGCAGGCATTAGAAAAGTACAACATTTTATAAGACACTGATCTCGGTTCTCTTTTTGATCATCATTGCGTTTTCTCGAGACTTTCTGGGGAAATACTGCAATTAAGATTAATGTTTAAGTTTAACAGTTGACACAAACTCAAACACAGAACTGATCAGAAGTCAACTGTATTGTCGTTTGGTACTTTAGCAAAGATACATTGGATATTTAACACTTTCATTTTTATTTCTTAACAATTATACATGCCAAATTTCTTGGTCATTCTAGATTCTCAACACTGTTCTAAGGATACTTATGTGTTTAAGTTGTGCACTTGGAAAAATCATATGAAGTAGCACATCAGGTATAGTGCTTTCTAGTAATTCTAATTTCTGATACAAAACTTGAAGATAAATAGGGAAGCCATAACAAATTATGTTAGGACTTCAGTGAAATACCCAAGTCTTTTACTGTCTGACAACAGTATGACAATAGGATGAACTATGATTGAGTTGCCCCTGTCCACCTCTGTTGTTCTTAAAAGTGGAGCCTTGGTAGTCCCCATAAGGAAGTGGTGCCAATACTTACCTGTCGTTGCTGCTGTCTGTTTTGCTAAAATGATTCCTCTGATGCCCTTTATTCTCAGGTGCTGTAACCATCTTTTCAATCCATGCCTTCCTTCAGTCTTCTTTTCTCTAGGCTACTCAACCCCAACTGCTTCAATCTTCTTCCCCTTCTAGGTATCTGATTCTTCTCATTAGTCTTATCTGAACTTTCTCCAAATGATCCGTATCCTTGAATTGTGGTACCCCACACTGGACATTATAATCCCACAGATGCCTGACGTGACTCCACAGGGTCATAGAGAAAGTGCTTCCACTGTAGTGTTTGTTGTTTTTCATAAGAGAATAGTATTTACTTGTGTTAAACTTCTGATCCACTAGACTTCCTTCATCCTGCTATCAAATACTTCTCTCATTGGCTTTTTCCTTTCTGTCTTTTTGCAAATAATTACTCTTATCTAAAACTAGGACTTTGTGTTTAACATTAATTACAGCTTGATACTGTCTGCAGTCAATAACTTGTTCTCTCTTCCATCATTCAAGTTATTAATGAAAATACTGATGTATGCATAACCACACTGAACTTGAAACTCTTCAGTGAGTTCCAGCTGAGTTCTAAACATATGAAAAAGCAAATTGATTTGTTTTAAACATATGAACATTGCTGTCTAAAAATTTCTGCCATCTAATTCTGATGTAATTAATATGTAAGCATTTTAAATAAAATTTTGAAAAAAAATCTGCTAGTTTGAAGTATCTGTGTATTTACAAATCTAAAGAGATGTATGAAAAATCAAGAAAATGTTTTTATTCAATAGTATTTTTTATTGACAAAATTTGTGTTAGAGAAGGATAAATCCTTAAAGAACTATTACATCTGTTTACATATTCTGGGAGGAAATGCAGAAGGATTTAAGACATGTAAGGAGGGAAGTTCTCTGAAGTATCTTGCACTGAAACCTGATTTTGTCTGAATTTTGCTCCCAGTAAATAGGGAAATAAAACAGTAAACTCTGATTTCGTTCTGGCTAAATCTCTAGTAGAGCCTGTATTTTCATAAATTTCAAGTAGTGGGATGGAAAAAAAAGACGACTCCATAATTTTCTTTTTGTTTGTTGTTTGTAAATGAAAATCATTGTTAATTTAGGAGCCTGACAGCTGTAGAACATTTGCCATTCGGCAGCAGCTGTCAGTAGCACTCACAGTTTATTTTACAAACAGATGTTTAATTTGACTTCAATGCCATTGTCAATTTTTGAGAGGAAACAAAGAGAGGAAAGGAATAGAAATAATCATGATAGTCATAATTTGATTTCCTTTCGTAACATAAAGCAGAGTCACTATTGATGACATCAAAAGTTTTCATTTTTTATTACTGAATGTTTTAAATCAGTTTTTTTATAACTGCATGAACTGAAATTAAGCTTTCTCAATGCATGGTAACTCATGTTGAGGAAGTGATTTGTCTTATGTTAGGAACTGAAGGCATTATTTTAATGTAGAATGCTACATTTTTAAAATATGTATTTTATATTTCTACAGTTCACAGATAAAGAGATTTTTGTCTCTATATTAAAACCAGGGCACCACTGTCATACAAACATAATGTTTATGGTAGTATAATAGTATTCTCATTTCACATCAAAAAAAGTGAAGGACAAATTGGGTCCAGTAATGACGAAATGAGCTAATGAAAAAGCTAAGTAACATAATGTAGTTCATTTTTAATTTTAGTAACCAGTGATTTTTATCTAGTATGTGCCCAGTAGCTAGGAGGCTTTAATAAAATGTGCTGTTAGAATATCTTGGCAAGATCCTCCGTTATTCAAAATGTCTACAGGCCCAGCCGAGAGTTGAAATTGGCAGTGTATGGTCTCAATCCTATAACACTTTGTCAATTCTTAGATGTTACAGAGTCTCATTTAAATTAGTCATAAAGATGGCACATCTTACTGGTCATTTGCTTCTTCATAATACAATCTGTTCAGGTATTTCAAGATTATATATTTCTACAAGGGTATATAAGTAAATCTGCAGTTAAGTTTAAGAAGCTATATTGGGTGTGCTGTTTTGTATGAAATTTTCTGTAGCAAAATTTTTCTAGCATGCAGAGTTCAATATTTGCTGAACTGTCTGCATGCCCACAAAAATCTAGAACACCTCTGCATAGCACATTTTACAGTTAAAATTTCAAGCACAGCTATATTTCATACGAGAGGCAAATGGCTGAATTAACAAAGTGTCAGATTCTGCCATCCTTACTTATATTGAATAGTATTTAAAGTCTCATGTGGATTTAAATATATTAACTGGAGACTCTCTAAGAGTGACATATTATATAATTAAGGGTCTCAGAACCTGAACACGGTATTTATCTTGATTCTTTTTTTTCATATGAAGCACCACAAAATCAATTCTGAGTTGTTTCCTTAAAGAGGCAGCTACATGTATTACTGCAATTCTTTAGAAAGTATGAAAGGAAAAAGCCACCTAGGAAAGGAATTGTTCTCTGTGTAAATTGACTGTTGAATTGATTCTTGTTGTCTTTCTACTTATCTGGGATAAGTAAAGGGATTTGTGAAAGGATTGAAATATTAAATTCAACCAATAATTGTGTGGGCCATTCCTTTCTTTTCCTTGCAGTAATTAGGTACCCACTTTTTCTATCTTTTCTACTTCATTAGACATGCATTAAGTATCTTTATTATCTGAACAGTAGCAGTCTGAATGCTTTTTGCACTGCTTTCCTGTAGAAATGGATTTGTTGCTCAGTCAGTTCACTGCTTCAGCAGAATGTAGTTTAAAGTCTTGAAATGCACCAGAAAGCACACTTGATTTCTTTAATGGTTTCTGGGTTTTCAATTGCTGCAGAAAGGATAGGCTTGCAGATAGTGGCCTGTGTCTAGAGAAGGAATCAGCTCTGTTCATTAGGAGGATAATGAGCTTGACACTCGCTCCCTGCACAGACAGTGTATGTAGCCTGGTGATACCCTTAATATGTACCAACAACTCATTTAAGTTCTACAGATTACCTATCATAATGTTTCTTCCCATAGATTTCTCTGAAAATGGAATACACACTTGTTCTGTACATAGAAAAAAAGGTGTGCTCTCCCATGATGCAATTGCCTTGCAGTTGTTTGCTGAAGTAGACATACGATGTGACAAGGAACTTGTATACAGAATAGAAAAACGTTCCACAGTGCAGAGATAACACTATGTATTAAGGTACCACTGTTTCATGATGGTTCATAAAGAAATTGTCTTGTTCATCAAAGTTAATTTAGGTAACAAATACTAATGAATAGGCATTTCTCTAATTTCTCTGAATAAATAGTGGCCAAAACCTTGTCTTCAATATAGTGAAGAAACACAAATAGTTCTTCATTCTTCCCAGTTTTATAGCTGTGGTCTGTATTTCTGCACGCATAGTTCTACTCAAAAAGTACTAAATATGTTCTGGCAAGTAAATAAAATAAATCTAAACTCATGAAGGTGAGGCAAATTTCACAGATACTCAGATACGTGTTTTCTGCATTGTCTTTTTCAGTAAGCCACTTGGCTCACCAAGAATTAAGTTTTAAGTGCTGTCCTTATAATTTTCTAGTTTTCCAGTGGCTACTCATGCATCAGAAGAAATTCAGGCTGTGATTCTCTTCTGATTAAGTGAAACAGAAGTTGGTAATTGATTTCAGTAGGTCAGTCAGTTCTCAACAGTGTCATCTCACAATCAACAGCAGCATAACATTGCAGGTCACACCTAGATTTTTCAAAACACCCTCAACATCAGTGTATCTGGTAATTGTATGTGTTTAATTTTCAAAGCATGTATTTTTTCTGTCTTTTTTTCCTGTGTAACTGTTTGGTGAGAGCAAATGACTGCCTGTTATAAAAAACCAAAGTCAGACAGGTATACCTCATGTTTTTGTCTTGAAGGTCAGGAGATTTGTTTTCCTTGTTGCTTCAGTTTCAGAATCTAAACCAACCATTGGAAAAGTTTAAATTGCACTGCTTGATTGTCAATCTCAAAAACATAATCGATTCACCTATTTCCCATACACATACCTGAAGAGGCACCCCTGCTTGTCTTTACAATGTCTGATCCCTTGCTCTATTTCCTCCTGCGTCTCTAATCGCACTTGTTGTATCTCAATTATCCATGTTAAAACATCTCCCTCTCGGAGTTTTAATGAAGTTAAGAATCTAATTAACTGCACTTTTTTCCCAAATAAAACTTGGTAGGGCTGTATTCCAGCTCTTAGTCTATGCCGGCTTCTCAAAGCTGCTAACATGAATGGTAATTTATCATCTTAATCCTTTCCATTACTACTTACTACTGTTCACAATGCTCCTTTAATAGTTCTATTCATGTGCTCCCCTTGTTCTGATGATTGAGGGAGATACAGACTGCGTAGCTTTTGCTTAATCCCTGGTCCTTTAAGCATAGTTGTAATCACTTCCTCCATGAAATGATGACCTTTATCTGCGTCAGCAAGACTTCAGGAGCCCCACAGAGGCAAAAACCTTCTTGATACTGTTGGGTTTTTTTCCTTTCCCTGTTGCTATATGTTGTTTTGTAGAAAAGGCTTCAAACCACCTTGAGAAGGAATCAGTCACTTCCAAGGAGTTTCATTACCCCAGACTGTTTTGGGGAGGTAATATATATAATCTATATGTAATCACATCCACAGTCTGACAACCCACTGCTGCAGCAAAGAGATATGACTAGACTTTGTTCTTGCCTTTCCTCTGTTCCTTTCCTAACACCTGTTTCTGTACCTTTCAACATTGCTATTTCCTTAACCCTAAGAGTCTTTTTCCGATTTTCATGTAGCATGTTTAGCAACTCTTTCTCCATTTGCTTTCTTGGTCCTTTTGTTTCTGCTGCTGCTCTAGGAACAGCCATTACTGTTGACTTCATATGTGCCGGGTCTGCTGCTGCTTTAGCTGCTGAATCTCCTTTATCAAACTCGTTCAGCTTCCTGATTCTTATACCTTTGAGCCTTCAGATGTCTAATTCACAACTGATCCCCATGGCAATTCCCATGCTTATAAATCTCTTCTGCACCAGTCCTTATTAAAAAATAGTGCTCTCACCCAGCCTTTACCTTCTCCTAACCTATTCAAACATACAGTATGATGTTCCCTTCACACAATAATCTGAATCAGGTAAAATCACAATCGACCCAGCCTTTTGTTGACTTTAAACTTCAAGGATTACTGTAGTCTGTTTGCTGGGCTGACCTGCTTAGAGTGTTTCTTGTATGTTGTCCCATTCAGGTTCAAGGCGTTCATGCCCTGGGCACCATTTCCATCAATATGCTTTGAAATTCCACCAGTGAACCAAAGGTGATTTGTGCAGTAACTTTGCACTGAAATCCCTCAAAATATTCCTCAATCCTATGTGTAGGTGTTGTTTGTAGATGATTGGGCATTGACCTTCTGTTCCCATATTGATTAGGGCACAATAAAAGAGATCAGGTTACTGAAAGTTTCTGAGGCTGATCTGTGCTTCTTCAATATTAATATCCACAGAGCAATAGAAGTATTGGAAGCTCTGTGCTTCCTGTCAATGATCCTGGCAGAGTATAATTTAAAGGAGACATCTTATTTGCATCATGAGAGTGGCAGTACATGTGAATATTTCATTTTTGTATTGTCCAAGGAGCTGCTAAGCATTCCCAAACATAGACTGAAGAGCACAGGTCTCGTATGGATATTTTTTATGTACTCATAGGTTACTGAGGCCAGCTTGCTTTTTTATCTGTTGTAGCAAAACTGCTACCAGTGCTACTGGTGTGGCAGCTAATCAGACACGAGAAGGTTGTATTGAATTCGGCATTTTTAGGGCTGAAGCAGGAAGAGCAAATACCGTACTGTACAGGTTCCTTGCCATTGCATTCTCCAAAAATCTATGTACCAAAATTTTGCAACAATATTTGCTACAAATCCATACTGCAACTAATTTTTGCAACCAGAACAATTGTATGAACTAGAGACACTACCCTAACGCTGTCCTCAGCCACAAACTTGTTGCAGCAGACATTGAACAAAGAGTAAGAGGAGAAGCTTGGTGAAAACCTCTCTAATGATGTAGAATAATTTCATGGATGAATTGATCATTCTTAGCTAACTGTGTTGCACGAGCAGGGTGGTCTTTCAGCTGTTTCTCAAATACCATTCCCATATACTGTCCCTTCAGAATGAGGAAAGTGGAAAAGTTATAGATCTCAACACTTTTATCTTTATCGGTCTTTTCTTCTCTTTCATTTCTCTGCACTCATATCTTTGAGCGTAAACAACCACTATCTCCTGGCACTAGCTGTCTAAATGTTCAGTAGGCTGCAGTCTCAGCTGTCAGCAAAAGCTCTTAGAAAAGCCCAGGTAGAAGAGATTCAGTTGTTACAGGTATTAATTCTTGAAAGCTGAAACGTGTGTCTCAGCTGGACTAAGGAAATGGCAAGTCTCTTCTGATGGTTCCAGATCCAGTTCCCGTAGATTTGTGGTGTCAGACTTATCCTCAAGTACTAAAGGTACTGCATCAAAATTAAGCTTCTCTAGGCAAATACATTCATAATATTAAGGTCTCTTTTAAGAAGTAGTATTAGGCATTTTCATATCAAATCAAGTTAGCTTAGTTTCAGTGGGTGTTAATTTGTTCTGTTAATTGTGACGTTTTTAACCTTCAGGCTTCTGTCAACTGAAATGAGGTGATGATTTTTCTGGATTTGAAAACATCAAATACTTTATTCCAATTTGGATTTCCGCTACTGATTACCCAGTAATCAGTATTTTACAAGTGGGTGGACCTGGTTAAGATATTGCTCTTGACATACAATTTTTGTCTGTACAAGCAGATAATTTACTCATTAAAATATAACTTCAGTATATTGCTAGTTGACACCTCTTTCAAAACAATAGTTGGAGAATGAGAGCTCTGATATTTTTGTTTTTATCTACAAATTCTCTTCCTTCCTTCCTGAATCCCATAAGAATATTAAAGATTTCGAACAATATTTCTAAAGTTTTGGGGAATTTTTTCAAGCTTCATTAACTGGGCACTCATGCTCATGTTTAACTTTTACTTATTTTACTTTTTAATACAATATATTAAAAAAAAAAAAAAAAAAGGGTTTTGTATCCCCCCAACCTGGAGTGGAGGAAGGTGGCTCAAGAGGAGAAGGGAGTATGTGTAGGATATAAAGATTAAAAGAAATATTGTAAAAGGGCAAATATGCTTTTTACTGTGTCACAGCTGTCCATGCTTGCTGGGCAATAATGGCAAAATGAACAGAGGTCAAGTAGTGACAGCAAGGAACTTGAGGACTGGTGAAGAGCAGCGTACGTGGGAGGGTTTGAAATGTAATCTTTGCCTGTGTGGTTTATTTTCTGCCATGTCCTGGCACAGCAAGTAAAGCAGCCTACAGACTGAAAATGGGGGCATAGTTGCCTCTTTCTTTACTTGCTTCTCTTGAACAGCCAGAGGAGTCAAGTCTTTGAGTTCCCTGTGCAAGTGGGGTCATACAGGTTGCGTAGACCTTTTAAACAGAAATAAACCAATGTTTGGTAAGTTTTTGGGTTGGTTTTTTTTCATTTTTCATTTTGATTTTAGGATTTGTTACTTAATATGCAAGTGCTTTGTATCAGTTCTTATCATGTTAGCTCAATGAATATAGCTATCAGGTAATACGAATTTGGGCTCACTAGCTTGATACAAACTATACTCCCACCTTTGATAGATTGTTTCCATCTACTATACGAAACCAGTACTTAGAATAACAAAATAACTATATCCTCCAATCATTCAGTCCTATCCAATCTTTTCTGACTTTTCTTTACAGTATAATTTATAATGCTTAGTTTTGAAATTCAAGGAGATGGTACTTGCTATAAACAAAATGGTGGCTAGCAAAATACCTGGTGAAGATGCAGCCCACAAATAGCAACGGGTATTAAGCAATGTGAAATTTTCTCAAGAGTCCTAGACAAACTCATTCTTTCATCTTTTTTGCCTTCGGTGGGTTTTGGTTTTGGGGTTTTTTTTTTGCATGTAGTAGGTGTAGCACACGTCAGAAATTATTTTGTCAGTATGAGTTTTTTTTTCCTGAAGATTTTAGATTTATTATTTATGTCTTGTGGCCATTCAAGCAAAGAACAGAGAGATTTTCTGAGGACAAATACAAGATAGCAGCATATATAATTGTGTTTTCCCTTAGAGCTTTTTGTTGTATTATATATGATGGTCAAATCAGTCCTGAAGTCAGTGAGCTCCTATGTATGCATGTGATGGTAGACCCAAGTATGATATGAAGGACAACCAAAAGGATTTTGAAGCAAGAGCAAATTTGTAAGACAAATTTAGAGTACATTGCTCTTGCTGTGGGGTTTCTCTCAATTATATTTTCTGACAGTATGGGTGAAATGTTGAAAAATAAAACTGAAGGATATTCTCGTCTATACGTACGCACTGAATTTTTTTTAGAAGTGAGCAGCTTTTATTGTTTTTCATCTGACTAATCTATTAGAGAAAAGGCACTCATCCTGTGCAGGGACGTAAATGTTGAATTATGGCAACATTGATAAACTTCACATGAATATTACTGGGTTTTATCCAGCATCAAATATCAGGTCTGGTTGGTTTGCTCAAACTGTATTAACAACATACTTAAAACCAACCAAATGAACAAAATGACAGCAAAAAAACTCGCGTCATCTGTGTTAGCTCCCGAGTTAGGCATCAAGAAAGAAATAATTTCATGTAAGTTTTTAATAGTCCTGACCCTTGTCAATTATAGCTGATGACAAAATTAGGTTCTGGTGTAGAGGGAGCTTGTTCTTTGGTGAGACAGTACAGTTTCCTAGTTGAAAATTATTTTGAAGAATGTAGTTGTCAAATACCCTACCAGTGTAAAACTTGATGGGCATCTAATGGCTAAAGGGTTGTATATGCTTTCAGAGGAATTTTAACTTATTTTTAATTAGAGTCTCCTTAATATCAAAAAGAGATGTAAATGCTGTTGGTAAACTTCTGGGAGTTTGCATATTTCCTGACCTTGTAAGTGCTTGACAGAAATACAGGGTTGGTTTTTTTTATAAGACAACACAGAAGGAAATAAAATGAGAAAGTCCTAAATAATGCATTAGAATCACAAAATCTGCTAACACCGACAAAATTACAGTAGATGTAAATATGTGGTTTTCACCTCACTTTCTAGTGCTAAGGTAAATGGTACATTTAGAAATTCCTTCTCTGCAAAAGGCAAAACCAAAAAAGCAAACGAACTTAACATCCTGTTAGGTATAATTTTTCTCGGTACCTTTCTGGGGTGAGAAATAACTTATAATAATGTAATTAAATCAGTAAGGCATGGAATAATTAAAATTTTGATGGCTGGAAGGGCAAGGCAAGGTTAACTCATTATAGAGCAGAAAAAGTTTCTTATCTGCAATCCAGTAGTTTATGATTATTTTTCAATATCCAGGTGAAACTTAGGGTATCCTTACCAGCTCTGGCAAAAAGTATTTTAATAAAATGCAACTCTAATATTGTACTTAATGGTTTTGATGTAAGCTTAAAAAATGTCATAGGAACAATTCCTATAGATCCTCTTCCTTACTTCTTTTGTCACATCATGACACCCACAGAGGCAATTTAAAATAAGAGTATTTCTGTTGATGCTAGGATTTGACAAAAAGTAAGGAAGATGATCTAAAGCTGTTTCTATGGAAGAAAGAAAATAAAAATAAAACCCACCCCTCCTCTCTTTCTGGTATGACTTGGAGCATTCCCAAGGCTGCTCTGAATTTTTATGCTTTATGACATTTCCTGTTTGTTAATATCCCAAATGCAATTTATGTGACTTTGGTAGAGATTTTCACAGCAGGATGGCACAATCATTGTGGAACTGTGCTGGAAAGGGACCTTCTTATTCCAAGGAATTCTTTCAGGGCAGGTCTCAACTCCCCTTGTGCTCAGATGTGGACTGACCAAACTGAGACAGGACAGAGACTCTGACCTGCTTGTATCAAACCTACAACATTCTGAAGTAGTATTGCCAAAACAGATATTACAGAAGCTACCAGATATTCCTTGGTCTTGCTGAGAGAACTACAAACCAGAAATAATAAGTAGCATTTTTAGTTTTGTTTTTTTTTAAAAACAAAACCAGGTGCTGCTAGCTGTATATATGCCTGTAACATAAGGTTTTGCTCCTTAGTTTGGTGATGGAAAAGCTTTAACACAAACCCAGAAGCATCACTTGGAAGATAATGGGAACCAAACAGATTTTTTGAGTCATATTTGTTTCCTTTTTCTTTTTTTATTCCATGGTATGCTAACAGCTGAAGAGAGAAATAAGTCAATTAAAGATTCACTTAAATCTGTTAACATGTAGGGGAAAGTAGTCAGATCTCCCCTTCCCATAAAGTCCAGACAGCACTGGATATTGGCACTGGCGGGAAGGATTTATGTGGACTAAGCAGATGTGTACCTTGTATAAATTCTTAAAAGCTTTCTTACCTCTCTGTAAAAGTTAGCCATTCCATTTTTGAGCTGTTTTTGTAAGCCTCAAATCCAAAGGAAAGAATCCTTAGTCCAAATCAGAACTTTTATAGAGGAATAAAACATGTTGAGGAAAAAAAAAAAAAAAAAAAGAGAGAATGAGAACAAAAGGTAGTGATAAAAACTAGGCAAATACACTGATCAGATACTTTGGTCTGTCTTCAATCTAGAAGCTGATTATTAAAACAATGAATATTTTAAAATTAAATTAACATGTTTCTGAGTATTTGTAAAGTTGTGTGCCTGCTTTTGGTATTTATGCAGCTGTCTAATATACCAATCCTGTTCCACTTGGAATCAGTAACAAAAATCCCATTTAGATTATTGGCTCCACATATAATTTCAAACACAGCTGAAGAGACAATGACTCAGAAAGCTGTGAAGCTTTTGCTGTTAGAAAAGGAACTGTTCCCTTGACGTTTCACAGTGACAAGCTAACTGCAGCACAAAGAATAATATAAGTACACTTCAGGCTTCAAACAATCTTTCTACATTTTATTTCTAAAATAACTGCTTCTGAAATTAAATACTCATATCTTTGTTATCTGCAGATTTGGGAGCGCCTTTATCGAGCAGCTGATTTCTTGTTTGTTTTGATATTCTGAGTGGTTTTGGGGGGGTGGTTGGTTTTTTGTGGTTGGTTTTTGGGTTTTGTTTTTTTTTTTTTTTTTTTTGAGTGAGCCTTGGAAAACCTGTTCTTTAAAATGATATTTAAAGCACAGGATCATAGAATAGTTTAGGTTGTAAGTGACCTTTGGAAGTCATTTAGTCCACCTGCCTGCTTGAAGTAGGTGTTATTACATTGGGTAGGTTGAGTAGGTTGCTCAGGTATGTGTCTGATCAAGTTTTGAATATCTCCCGGGGTGCAGATTGCACAACTTGTCTAGGCAGCCTGTTCCAGTGTTTGATCACTTTGACCATCCTTGTGGTGAGAGAGATTTTCCTTGTATCTGCATGGCATTTCTTGTGTCCCCACTTGCCTGTTGCCTTGCATCCTACCACCATGCACTTCTGAGAAGCATCTGGTTCTACCTATTCTGTATCTTTCTGATAGGTAGTTGAAGACAACAAGCAGTAAGATCCTTCCCTTGTATTTTCTTCTTTAGACTGAGCGAACCCAGTTCTCTCAGCCTCTCCTCAGACATCATGGGCTCCATTCATCTAATCATCTTGATGTACCTTCACTGGACTTTCTGTAGTAATGTGATGTCTTTGTTTAACTGGGCAGCCCCAAACTGGCTGTGATTAATACTCCAGATGTGGTCTCACATGTACCAAATGGAGAGGAAGAAATCACGTTCCTTGGCCAGGTTGCTACACTTTTGCTTGAAACCACCGAGGAGGCTGGTGGCTGCCTTGGCGGCAATGGCGTGCTGCCGGCTCATGGTCAGCTTGTCTACCAGGACCCCCAAAGTCTTTTCTGCAAAGCTGCTCTCTGGCTAGCAGGTGCCCTGTACTCTACTGTTGTAACTGCATTATTCCATCCTATGTGCAAGACTTTGCCTTTGACTTTTCATGGCGTTCATGCTAACCTATTTCTCATGCCTGTTGGGATCTGCCTGTCTAAATAGTAGCCTTACCCTCCAGCATGTCAACGGCTCCCCCAGTTTAGTATCATCTGCAAACTTGTTGAGGTTGCATTCCGCCCCTTCATCCAGGACATCAGTGAAGATGCTATTGGCCCTCGTATGAATCCTGGAAGATGGCTGCTGGTAACTGGCTAGTGTATAAGAAATTAAAGCATCTTCACAATATGTGAGTTGTGACAATGCATATACGTTTCAGCTCAGGTTGCTGTTACTCTGCATTTTATTAATAATTCTGCACAACTGTTTTCCAGTTTTATGGTACAATGTTTGAAAAACCATGATTGATGTCGTATCAAAAATTCTATGTGTTTCACTGAGTCTGTGTGAAAGTATTGGTTCTCAATTGCAGTGTAGCATCCAAAAAGTCTTTAAAGTTGTCCTTATTTTCAATGTGAAGGCTGGAAAAACTAAGGTAGCATGCCACTGTCACAGGCGGGCCATTGGGCTCATATTCTTGCTAGTAGTTGTTTTGGTGGTTTTGTTTGTTTTATTTTTTCCCCTTGTTTCTTGTTAGAAACCCTGAAAAAGATTTCTCAGAAAACTTTCATTCTGCTGCTTGTATACTTGGTCAGTCTCTTCTGGCACCATTTAAATTGTCCTGTGTCAGTTCTCATATTAATAGAAGACAGATTTAAGTAACTCTAGGCTTCATTCACTTTCTATTATTTGTTGCAGGCTCATATTTACCCCAAGTGTGAACATTCCCTTATGAAGATGAGGCCTAGGAGTTCCCCTTCACCAAATACTGGCAGATCATTCCCTTGCTTTTTGTAAAATTCAGTCTTGCTCTTCTGTTTCATGCTGTTTTTTTCACAGGCTTGGTTGGTTGCCTGTATTGTCCTTTACCACATCTTCCTTTAGAAGATGCCAGCCCTATTAAGGATGAGAGCAAGCTGTAGTTTCTGTACCCTTTCCAGTTTGATCTAGCTTTAAGAGGTTTACAAAACCCAGTTATTCTCCTGGGTGCTTTATAATGTGAAATGAAGGATTCCTTCCTCTCCTACTCTGACCTTGTATCTTGGCAAAGAAAGCACAGTAAAACTGCATCTTATTTTTGATAATTTTATGGGGTGGGACATTGTCAGAAAAAGGTTTGCATGACTACAGTAACAATTCTAAGCATATACAGTCTTATTTTTCTTCTCACTTCAATGGGTATGAGTGAGGAGTAACTCTTGAGAGATCAAGATAATTATTTAACTGTAAAGTTGAGGTAAGACAAGAATCTGGCCCTTGCTATTTAGAGTTTTAAATACGAGTGATGGTAAAGAAATGTTGCTAGAAGAATGTGCTCCCTTACTGATAAACAAAGAGTACCAGCTCCCAAAACATGTTCTCTTCAGAAAACTCTCTGTCCAAAGAATGTCTTTGAATTTGACCAAATTCTGTTTTCTTATAGAAAGAAGAGAAAGTTTACATGTGAATTAAATTTTTATAGTTAAAAAATGGTCAAAGAAGCTAGTTAAGTTTATTTAGGACTAGAAAGGGTCACCTGAGCCATTTGAACATATTTTCCAGTTGGTTATTGGTTTTGACATTTACCATATGGTAGTTATGATACCAATCTGCAACAAGAACTTGGGCTTGGTGCTTTGCTGACTTGAAGATCTTTGATGCAAAATTCAATTTATGGTCTCTCAGATGGAAGGCTAAAAATCAGCTAAATTTCAGCTGTACAATTCCAGCTGTAAAAAATAAAATTGCATAGTAAGTCTGGTTTTCCCTGTATCGTTTCCAGATTCAACCTCCCTGCCCCACCCCAAACTGAGGCTTATAAACTTACATTTTGTTTGAATTATAAGCCTTTATAAAATATACTAGATTTAATTAATTTTGAAGTGGTTTGTCTTTTGGAAGCTTTGAATTGCTTTTAAAGACTTTAGCTTATGCTAACTCTTTTTCTGACTTCTGTTTTACATGATAATTGCACCGAATTGCTGTCATATGTCAGAAGTATTTATCTCTTCAGAATGCCATGTAATTTCCTACAAACAGCTGCTTGCTTTAGCTGTGCTATTTTTCTGAAATCAAATATAATTTCTGTATTTTAATATAAGATTTGATTGAAATATCGAATATTCAGTTGACCGTCATGCGGTTCAAGAGCACAGATCCTCACCATATGACTACGATAACTTCTTTAAAGGTTACTTAACATTCCAAGTTTCTGTAAAATGTGATGAAATTCAAGTGCAAGTTGAAATAAAAATATCCTATTTGTAGTCTTGTATTGTGTATATATATTGTCAGAAGAGGGAAATATGCTTAGGTCTGAGCAGTCCCGTTCTGTCGTTTTGCTACTTTATCATGCTTTTTCTTCTTCCTTTAAGGAACAAACATATTTGAAACTTCTTTTTTTTTTTTTTTTACTTTATAGAGCCAGTATTGTGCAGAAGCGCATAATTTATTTTCAAGATGAGGGTTCTCTCACCAAAAAAATTTGTGAACAAGGTAAGGTAAAGTAAAACATCCTTCTGACCTTGTAATGTTCTACGTATTTCTCTTAACTCATATCAAACTAAAATTTTGAGGCCTGGAACAGTTTCATCCAGGTTCAAATTTGGGATCTTCCATTCAATTATGTCCATCCTTATCACATATACTGTTCCTCATACTATCTTCCTTGCCTTCCTCTAAATGTGATTCTTGCAACTTTTTACCTGGTCTTCATGTGAAACCCGTTTGTCTCCAGGGCACTTAGTTTATTGAATCCTGGGCTATTTCATCCTTTCCTAAACCTAAGCATTGCAGTTGGTTATTGCATCCCACTGGAGAATTTATATGCTTTGGCTGTCCAGAAATTTCAAGCCTATTGTGTTTTGAGATAAAGTGGGGTTTTGTCTATATCAGATAAGAACCAGAAACAAATCCATTTTGAATCTGAAGACAACTGAAATAGTACTGCCTTCTTATTTAAAAATGTAGATTTAAATCATTACATCCACTTATAAATATGACCTAGGTATTTCAAGGTTCTAGTTTAGTCTAGTGTAGCCCAACTTAAACAAAAAAATACGTGTTTAACTCAGATTTAGTTACTGGAATATTTATTATGGCAACTTTGCTGTCATCTGTTGATTTTTGAGTTGTAACTGTTTTCAATGGGTACCTTGCTGCTTTTTCAGACTCAGCCTCAGAAGGTGTGACTGACAAACCAATTCTAGATTGTTGTGCCTGTGGAACGGCCAAATACAGGCTAACTTTTTATGGAAACTGGTCTGAAAAAACACATCCCAAAGATTTTCCACGTGAGTATCATTCTTCTACTATTGTTGTACCATACGGAGACTGTAAAGATGTTGAAGCTTGTTGTATGACACAACAGTACTTATTTACAGCTCAGCAGTGTAAATTATGACATATATGGAATACTGCTAATGTTCAGTATTGAAAATCCATGGATCTTTCTGTGAATGCTATACATTACAAATAAATTCTATTGATTTGCCTGACAGTTTGCACTGAGGTGTGTATGAGATCACATTTTCAAGATTTCTTTGTGGTGAGAAAGGTTACTTTTTTAAGCTTAGACCGGCCTATAATGTAAAGCTAGGAAATGAGATTTTAAGAAAAATGCCACGAAGGATGGGCAACACACTAACATTTTGATTTTACAACCATGCCAATCTAGTCTGTACGTTTTCCTTCAAAGTCTTTTGAAAGATACTGGTTAGTTTTGGTGAGCCCTGAATCTTGCTGCCCAAGGACATTAATGAGATATATAGACCTTAGAGTATTCTGTCGTCTTTGTCTTTGTTGGTTGAGTAGACAGATAAAATACACATTCTGAGCTTTGCCTGTCTGGATTTTTAAAGTTTCTGAACTACAGAATCAGTATTCTTGTTGCAATAACCCAAATAACTGTAAAAAGCTAAAGTTACAAAAATATGTGTATTATGCATTTGTTCTTTCATTACTGATTCCGCAGTCTGTGGCAATAAAGGCTAGGAAATTATTTGAGAATGTGAATCACATTTACTGGTCTTTCAACTTTGTTATGTTGTCTGTGGCTGATGTTTATTATGTAGACTTTATATGTAGATTTTTTTAAATTTTATTGCTGTTATTGTCACAGTGTCGGAATATCATCATATAACTCAAATATGGTTTGTGTGTCAATCAGCTCATAGTTTTAACAGCCTAAGCAATATTGCAATTTTAAATTGAATGTAGCATTGTTTAAATATTATTTGTCAGCAAATACATGGGAGATAAAATAAGCCAAAACCAATAATTGCAGGAATGCTCTTTTAGGCTATTGGATGATTTATATATCGCTGAGTGTGACACTTTTTATGCATTATTTGTGTGGATTCAGCTGGTGGTTAGAAATAGGGTATGAGAAAATGATTGAAAACTATAAAGTTACTGTGACTTAATGATGTAATATTGGGGATAAATGGCCTTTTCTTTTAAATCCAAGTCAGTGAACACATGAAGAGTATGTGTGCATGACTGAAAGTAAGCAAGTTGCAATAGTTTGCCACAATAGTAGACTCTGTAACTGGGGAGAGAGCAGTCTACAAACTGGTGAATTATATTAATGTTCCACTTAAAAAACTGGAAAAGTGAAAAGCTAACTGTATAATACTAGCAGTATTAAGCCCTGTAATAACAGCTGCTAAGATTTTACATTGAAATTTCTGAAAGTTCAGAAAAAGATTTCATCCAGATGTAGTGATATTAAAAATGAAAACTCATCATCAACATTATTCTTCAAAATATTGAACTTGTGCAGTAATTACATTAAAAAAAAAATGTTATTCATGATGGACTGTGGTAAATCACTGATTATTTGCCAAGCCATCACATAAAAAATTCGGCTCTACTCTTACAGCACCAGTATGGCTGAAATCAAAAGCAGATCATAAAACTTATATTTTGTATCTTTTCTTTAACTTACTCTCTGACTTGCTTTAAAAAACACTAAATAATATGTACTTCATTGCTTAGCTTTTCTCCAAAGAACGGCTTTTGCCAAGTAAAGTATTTTCTTTTGCTATTACACAGAAATGTTTCTGGAAGGTACAGTGCAAAACTTTTAATTCTGGGAAACTATTTTGAGGTTTTCACAGATTCCATGAAGGAGGAATAGTATTACGTTTATTATATCAGTGCAATTAAAATACGTCTGTTCCATTAAATTTAAAAGCATATTGTCTGTTTAGGAGTTACCAGATGCACCTATTCTATAAGGCACTGCTTAGAATGAAACCACTGCAACGCAATCTTGTTCTGAGTGTGCCAACCGTAGAGTGAATGGAGAGAGGTGTACCACAGCTATAGAAAGGGTTCAAAAACTAATTCTCAAAATAATTTTGCTTTCATGGATCTCAGACTGAAAAAAATTTTTTTTTTTTTTTTTTCTGATTTGCAAACTGAAGCTTACAAAAGCGAGCACGCCTTTCAGGTAATTTTTGCAGGTTATCTCAACTCCTGATAATAGGACTAGTGGAAGCTATTTCATTTGTTATTAAATCTGGTTCAAGGGGATCTATTAAATTTCCTAACACATTTTGCTACTCAGAAAGATTTGTATTCACATATGCCCTGTGACTTAAAAGCATTTATTCTCTTTGGGTATTACCCATATATGATAATAGAAATATATATGCTCTCCATCATGATTTTGTACGGCACATCTATGAAGTATGTCAGAGGATACATCCTCATGTTGCAATGACACCTTGATCTTTATGCAAAAATACACACATAAGAGTGTAAATTGAGAAACTACTCATACAAAAAGGAAGTGAAATAACACCATTGGAAAGCTGTCAGTATTCTGTTTGCTGTCTTAAGAATTGGATAGTGACATTGGACTGGTGATGCAAAATAGCTCTGGCCTTGTACTGCTCAGACTATTTCATGTAGAGAAGTTTCTTTGTTT
Organism: Aquila chrysaetos chrysaetos; assembly: GCF_900496995.4. NCBI lineage: Eukaryota > Metazoa > Chordata > Aves > Accipitriformes > Accipitridae > Aquila > Aquila chrysaetos. Next base: position 20,515,257 of record NC_044019.1, on the reverse strand, counting down.
AGAGGAAAAGGCATAAGAAATATTGAGTTGCCTCTTTGTTCTCATAAAAAATGGGAGGCTCAAGGTGAGAAGTGAAACATTTGCAAATGTTGCACAGGTTTTGTAAAAAGTTGAGAGTAGATGTGGTATGCTTTGAACAGCTCATTTGGGCAAGTAGGTAGGCCAGGTGCTTTCTCTGCAGAGCCAGTATCTTTAGGGCAAGGTGTTTGGTGGAAGAGGCTGGACTCCGATTACAAAGACATCAGATGTTCTTGTCCTGTTTAGGATAGGGAGTGTGAGAAGCTTTTGCAGCGCATGGAACAATTAATTATCCATTTTACTAAAGACTTAAAGGCACGCTGGTTCCTCTCTATAGTGATACATTTTTCTTTTGTAGGGACTATGTGGAACCTTCTCTTTCAATAAGTTTCACTAAGTGTCACGTACTCTGTTTCAGGGAAAGCTGCTATCTATGACTTGTGAGATAGTTAGACCTGTGTGCTAGGAAGAAAGAATGGGCAAAACTGGTGGTCCCATCGCTGGAGCTGAATGACAGTATCTCTCTGTGGTTTGACAAGGTGCCAGTGTATATTTAAGGACCAATTACTAGATCTTACATCAAGAAACCATGTTCTGACACTGTAGTCTCTTCAGCTATTACCTCTGGGGGAGGGGAGGTTTAGTTTTGTTTCTTCTTCATTTGGGGCTCAATTACTGATTAGCTTTAATCAATTCTGAAAACATCAAGCCTGCTACAATTCAGAGCTCATTAGTCCAAGTTTAGCATTAAGGGAATTATGGAGGTTCTGTTTGCTGTGTTGCTAGGCTATCTCCCTCATCTATTCTGCTTGCTACGATTTTCTAGCTTTTTTCCCCCTACCATTGGTGTTCATTTTTTTTTATTTCTATTCTATCTTGTCTTCTCCTGTGATTAGGTTCCTGCATCTGACTTTATTCAATTCTCTACACTGTCTTTTTCAATTTCATTGTCCTACCTTTCACATCTTAAATTTGCATTCCTTTTGTTTACTTCATTATTCATTTTTCATTCATTTATTCTGGTTTTCAGCTGTTTTTACTGCTACTCTCTACCTTTTGCATTGCAAAGAAAAATGTTAAGTATTGTCTCACTCCATCATTCTGCCTTCCTCATCTCCTACAGTCTTTGCATTGTTACCAGACTGCTTATGCGAGCAGTTCATTTTCTCATCCTTTTCCTTTAAGCCCATATCTTTGCAGGGTGTTATTTGACACTTAAGTGAATTCATTTTTATTTCCAGTACTGTGGGACTTCTGTGACTCCTTATTTCTGCTCAATTCTCTTTTCAATGCCATCAGACTTCTCTAACATTTTCTCTTTAAACTTCCACATTTTTTTCTTTTTTCTGTTCAACAAGACAAGAAACAAGAATAGGAATCCTTTTGCCTAGCTCTACAACTCTTACACTATGAGAAATTTCAGCAAGCAAACTCCGTGAATATAGAAGCACTAAAATTCACTACTTTGCTCCCTCCTAAATGAAAGGGAACCCCTAATAATGGTTGGGGTGAGGGTGGGGGAGGAGACATGGTACATGTATAATTTAAGTGTGCAGAAGCAGAAAAAACAGCTATGTTGGTGCCAATAACAGCAGTTCTTTACCAGTATTTCAGAAGTTTTCTGGAAGAAGTGCTGGACATCATTTGCCCATAGAAAGCAAATGTTTCACTTCTGTTTCAGCAGGAAGCTGCTCGGGAAGGTTTCTGGCTGTAAGCCCTTTATAGCTCTGTGCCTGATAATGTTTGGGCACAAAGGTATAAAGGAAAATCTATAACATTTAATGATAGTGTAATCACGCTTATACGTACACCTTTTGCTGGTAATTTGCTGTCACCACTCAAACACAAATCTAGTAGACCGTTAGAAACCAGTATCTCTCAGTAAGGAAATTACTTGCTGTTAAATCTTTGAGTGACCACCAAAGTCATCCCTTTCAGGTTTCATCCTCAAAAATATTTTACATGGAAACCTAAAATTAAAGGATTCTTGAACTTCCTGAAGAAGTGAAGTTTTCAGTGAAGAAAAAAATATACTAAGCCTATCTGTTTCGGGGGGATGCTTGATTAGCCAGAATACAATCTTTCTCACCTTTTCTGCCTGTGTTGTTAAATCCAAGAATCACTGACACTTTATGCTGTATTTCTGTAGTTCACTGGCTTGTTCTTATTACTCTAAAGATATGGTGTATCGATGTAGTGAGAACTGACAGCATGCAACACATGCAAAAGCTTGGTACTGGTGAAGACCGGGCACTTCAAACCTTTCACTTTAATAAAAAATTAGGAACTATGCTTTGAGGCTGTCTTGATGGTGGTTGTTTTGTTTTGTTTTGTTTTTTCCCCCATGAAAGGACGCACCAACCACTGGTCCGCGATCATTGGTAGTTCTCACTCAAAGAACTACATCCTTTGGGAGTATGGAGGATATGCTAGCGAAGGTGTCAAACAAGTCGCAGAGTTGGGGTCCCCAGTAAAGATGGAAGAAGAAATTCGACAGCAAGTAGGTGTAATTTAGTCCATACTTTAAAAAATGCGTCCTACCTTGGCCTGTGAATGATTTGTCATTGACAATGTCTGTGAATGTCCTTTTGCTGGCTAATTTTCAGTTAAGCAGATTAGGAGATCTGCCCATCTTTCTAGACTCGTTCTTACTCTGGCAAAAGTTTTTGTCTGTGAGAGGGCAAGTAAGTTGCAGTATTCTGAACTTAGAAAAATCTATGTGTCATGCAAGGCGTAAATCAGAGGTAGAAAAGCAAAATTCATCTTTCCAGGCTTAATCATGAAGACACTAAGAGTTTGTTGAAGGAATACCACGAAGACAGCAAGCAGTATGCCTTATGCCTTATTGAAGGGGTCATTTTTGGTTTATAGTATATTGTAGTATTTATTTCTTTTTCTCTACGCACCTTATTTGCAATTTTCTGCAGATTCATTCAAGTTAGAAATGCTCTTACAGGAGAGTGGGGTGATTTTTGTTGCTGAGCAGGAAAACTTTACATAATTGTGCTAATAAAATTTGATTAATCAGGTTTATGGTTTCAGGGCAAAAGAGCCTTTATAGTGTATCATCTTACAGGGGACTGATTCAGCTGAACAGAAGTCATTCTTTCAAATAGTTTATAGATGATTTTCATTTTGCTACATCAAGTAACAAGCAACCAAATAAAATATACCAGGACACAGTGATGATTATTATTAGGATGTCTACCTCCACGAAATTTAAGGACTCACTGAAAACTGAGCTCTGTTATAAGACAGAAAGAATGTAATTATTACATACAGTAGAGCAATACATACAATTTTATGTAGATATATGTGTGTGGGTAAGTGCATATATAATATATAGTTATGATTGTTCCACATGGGAGAGAAGGCAGAAATTGCCCCCAACAGCTTATCACCTTGTACAGACAAGACAGGAGCAGAAGGGAAACAGCATTCAGTAAGAACACTTAAAGGCAGAAAAGTTAAAGACAGATCTGGTTTACTGGAGTCGCTGTCAGATTCTGCTTTCCTGACTTTCCCCCCAAATTGATGAAGCGATACAAGTGAGGAGGAGGTCTAGTCCGAGGCAGAATAGTCAGGTGGGGTAGCAGGGACACACTGCAGGGGACAGCAAAATAGGAGCCAAAGGGCTTGTTTGGGCGTTTCACGTGCCGGCTTTGCTATGCCAGCCTTTAGCATGCCGTGAGAGGTGTGACTTACTATTTAATTGATATGCAATATTTTTAATGTATTCCTGGGACACTTTCTGCTTCTGCCAAATGTACTGAGAATTAAAGATTTCAAAACAGCTGGAATTATATCGAAGTATTTGTGTTTCAATCATTCAATGCCCATACTTTTTATAAGGCACAAATTTTAACAATGAAATCAAAGTAAATATTGTGAGACTGGAAAAGAATACTTTCCATTTCAGTAATGAACAAAAATATCTTTCCCTATTAATCATTTTTTATGTATCATAAGCTTGCTTTCCTTAATTATCTGTTTTTCAGTGAAAATATTCTATTCCTTGATTTTGAGCACATGCAAGAAACCCTCTGTACTTACAATCATTTTTGCTGCCTTTGTGTGGATCTTTCGTATATTTCATACTTCTGAATATGAAGTTAGCAAAACTAAAAGCAGGACAGTTCCTGTTCCTGTTCCCAGGCCTCTGGGCAGCAGTGCAGGGCTGGGGCTGTAGCCCTCGCCTGCAGCATGCCCACAGCGGGTAATGCACTTCTTACAAGGCCAGACCTGGGTTTGGAAATCTGCTGTGTGTGTCTACTGTGTTTCGTGTGCAGTTTCTTAGGTGAATACATAGACAAATATTTATATAGCTGGCATCTGTGTCATTGACATTATCTAAGGTCTTATTAAGAAAAAGAAAAATCTACCTAGGAATTTTTATGAATTATTATTAAAAAATTTACCGTCCACGTATGAAATGAAGAAAAAAAGGCTTTCTTTAAACAGAGCTTTATTAAGAAGTGTCCTAACAATTATATGTCATTAACTAAAGATTCTCAAGCGTGAACATTTCTGCTTCCCATTTGACAGACTGCTGAATCATCGTCAGCTTTTCTTCTTGACTGAGCACCTTCCAGTGCTCTGTGTTGTTACTGTAAAGAGCCTGTGTGATATTTTTGCATGGATGGTCTTGGGTACTGTAAATTTGCTTTGTAGTTTGTTTATCTCGGAGGACTTAAAGGAACTAATCAGCCTTTTTGTTAAACTTTTCCTGGCAGCCTGGAAGGAAAGCCACAGCACATAAGAGTTTTACTAAAACAATCTGTCAAGTGGTTGATGCGTACAATAGGATAACTCATGCGTTACACTTCAGGGGTTATAAATGAACAAACAAAGGATGGAAAAGGAATTATGTGAGCAAAAGAATGTTCACTGACCTCATGTATCTCTGAAATATATTCACTCTTTCACTCTGTTTTCAGAAAGTCTGATGTGTCCAGAACCTGTTATTTGATAAACTGCCTGGACAGAAACAGATACAGAATTTGACAGGGGAATTCTGAATATTGTGATTGCTCTGTTTAAACAAACAAACAAACAAGATGGTTAAAACATGAATCAAAAAGAATAAAGTGTAATGCTAAATGTCATATCCTAGGCAGATGAAACAAGATTAAAATAGAGACATAGTCATTCCTCTTTGATTTAAATGTCTCACGCCTTAAGAGAACTCATTGGGTTTTGCCTAACTATTTTAGGATAAATACTAAGTAATTTTGCCACCAATATTTTTTAAAACCAGGATTAGTAATATTCTGTACCTTGCCACTATGTCTGGGAAATGCAGTTTGTACTCTCTGCTTATTCCCTATGGACCCGTAGATGACATTCTTATAGTTTTGGCTTAATGCTCTCTGAAATGTCAGTAAGTAGGATGACTTTTTACATGGTCTTCAGTGGCCTCACATTAGAGCTGACTGTACCTCCAGATCTTTGAGAAGAGCAAGTTCTGCTTTCCAGTAAGATGCATGTAAATTTTTTGACACATGATAATTTAAGTTCTGTGAAGACAATTTATTAATTGCAGATGAAACCAGAAATATGCAAAACTTTCTACAGAATGAAATATGTAATTGTTGTGACTCTATCCAAATGTTTATTTTTACAAAATAATTCTGGTTTGGATTTTTTAAAATATACCCATGTATTAACAAAAAAAGTAAAGGGAGTCAAGGTTAAAGTAATTTCATTGTTGGATTGATCCTGATTGATTGATATTTTTGAGAAATGTAATTTCAGTATTTCAGTTGAATAGTTACCATTTCATCACCTGTTTTGTAACACAGCACTATGTTCTTCCATAGAAAAATGGGGTCATTAGATCTTTCTGACTGAAGCTGGTAAATCACCTGAATTACAAAGAGGAATCTGCAGTATATTGATTACTTTTTGTTATAGTGCTAGGCAAATTATTACCGTGTTTACTGAAACAGGCTCAAAATTTTGCTTTTTGAATTATCTGTTATTGTGTACTTATAGAAGTAAAAATTAGCTAACCAACCAGGGTGGTTCAACTGAGTTGCACTTGTGCTTGACAGAACAGCTAAAAATTCTCCCTGAACACTTAAGCTTCAGAGACCATGATACCCCTCAAAATGTTTGAGAATAAGACTGCTTTGCACTTGAAAGCTATGATTGCTGCAGAAGTAGTTTAGCCTGTGCTTGTTTAAAGTAGCTAAAAAAAAAAAATCAGTGAAAACATGATGGCTTGGCCTGTGTTGCAGGTGGAGATTAAAACATGCACAGGATCTTAGATTATTTTGCCATGTATTACTATTGATATTTCTGCTACTATTGTTATTCATGGAAACTGGAAGAAATTGGCCAACTGGGATGTCTACCTTTGCTTAACCAAACCTTCAGTGAACGGCATCAACATACCCTCAGGGTCCCCTTTCTCCTCAGTCCCCAGGAGGGGATTTGAGTTCCCAGCCAGTTTTCAGAGGCACCAGCCTCTCTCTGTTGAAAAGACAGGAACACTTAGGAAATATTAGTATGGCCACAAAGTCTAATATGAAAAGTACGGTCACTGTTCTTACAAATAGTCCAAAAGCTCTCTAGGTTTCTGTGCAAAGCCCACAGAAAATTTCAGTAGATTTTGGACTTGGCCTAACAGTGAAATAGTAAACTCTGTTCCAGCATACTTTCTACTTTAGTTACAGCCTGACTCCATGTTTTTAACACTGTCTCTAATCTAATTCTGGACAGATCAAGCTGCTTGATTGTAAATTTGTATCTAGACTTTTGTTTGCTCGGTTAGACTCCTCTATCGCTCTGTGCATACATCTCTGTTGTGAATTGTGGTACTTTTTATGCCTTTTGAAAATGTTAAGTGGTAGATTTTCCATCCTTTCCTTTTGGAAGATATACCTTATATAATATTTCAAAATCTCTGGCATGTTGGTAATTAGAAGTTTTGAAATGCGTGTTTACTATGCTAAATTTCTGCCAAAAAGAAATTGTCTATTTATGTCATAAAGGGAAGCTTTATCTACCGGTGAATAATTGATGCAACATGGTTCAGAACACCTCTTCTAGGATGGCTTTCATCTTTTAATGAACTTCTGTTGGAAACTGTATTTAGGATGATTCACAGTTTGTGTTGCTTTCTTTAAAAAACAAACAAAAACTGTTCATCACAATTGCATTCTTTTTTTAGTACTTGATAATAATAAAGATATGCTTCTCTAATAAGAAATAAAGCTGATGTTGAATGCTGTGCTATTTTGCTTTTTGTGGCCATATGATTAATTGCTGTAAGAATGATACTAACATAGGTCAAAGTACAGCATTCATTTTGAAAAGACACATGTTTAAAAGGTGCCTTTTTTCTGACAACTACTGAAATGCAAAAAAACCTGTTTAAAAATAATATTTAATGTTCTTTTATATCTTACTAGTGACTTATAAGGCAGATACTTAGAGGTCACTTACTTTAAAAGCAAAGCCAGAAAGAGAAAATCAACTTTTTCTGACATAGCAGTAAATAAATTGTGTTTCTACAAATCCCTATTCTTCTGAAGAAAGTGTGGAAAACCCCAAATTTAAATCTCTTCACTGAGTTTTATTTTTGTAGGCTTATATAAACAATATAGTCACTGTATGTTCCCATCAGTAAGCTAGTATTTTGTTTCATTAGTTACTGTAGTCTCTAATTGGAATTACATTGCAAAAGTTTTGATTGTTTGTGCAACTGTTAAACAAACATGTTTTGGCTTTAAAAATAACTAAACATGTGGAATGTTCACTTTGAGATACCAAAAAGAAAAGAAATGTTCAGCTATGAACGTAAAAAAAAAAAAGTCATGTCTTTTTTTAATAAAAGCTTCACTTCCATTTCAGCCAGAAAAACTATTGTTTTGTTGGTGAAAGTAGTCCCTGTAAATGCTGGAAAATACGTATAATTTTTACTAATTCTGAATAGTACAAAGCACCTCCAGTTAGTCTCAAAGCTATTGAAGTTAATCACTCTTTTACAAAATCAAGCTCTGATGAATAAATATTAAGTGGTGTATTATTTCCTGGGCCAAAACATGAAAGATTCAACATACTTTTAATAGTTCATGCAGTCAGCCAATAAAAATGAATAGGAAGATTTGTGGTTATTTGAGTACTCTGAATATATCATTGTGCTATGGATAAGCTCTTAATCATTAGAGCACAGTCCTTATGCCACAGTTACTGCATGTGTGGTTCTTCTATTTGGAGGATTGTGAGAGCTGGCAGATATTGAACGCATTTTGTGCAAAACGTCCTTTTTATGATTGTGGTCATCTCCCTGGTTTAGAACACCAGGCAAAATATCATTTTGAAATTGTATTTAGCCTTGGGTCAAAACTTCAGCAAAATAGTGGCTTGGTTAACAATGCTGTTTCAAGTTCTGCCAAGTTGCTTTTTGCCAGGTTTAGCAACAAGAACAGGAAAATGCTGTAAAATTACTGGAAACTCACTCTGTCAGTTGAGTTGTAAATCTTAGTGAAACATTCTGGTTACCATTGCTCATTTGGATTTGTGGTACATCTTTAATCCCCTTGTATTAGTTATGTGCAGAGCTAGGCCAGGTGCCTTATTGTCATAGAGAAATGAAGGTCCTTTCTGCTGTTAAAGATCTGTGAAAAATCAGACGGAGAATTTTTGCACTCGTGATCTAGAAACTGTTTTGTTCTGTGATGGATGGATGTTTCCCTTGGAAGAAACAGCCTTTGCGATTTAACGTGACTGGTGCAGTCATACCACAGAGAAGACACCAGGCTTGTGCTATTGTTTCAAAAGGTCTGTCTCAATGTACTGGGGTGTATGATGCATTGCAGGAAATTTCTTCACCTACTTAAAATTAGAAAATGTTTTTCAAAATTGTCAGCACTGACCAGACTCCTGTTAGGACATTGTTTTCATACACAATAACCTCGTGTTCACTCACGCACACTATACATAGCTGCGCCATGCAAATGTAGCATCAAAAGCACTTCTCCCTCCCTACATTGAACACCTGGCCTGTGCTCTGTCCATGAACTGGTCTCCAGTCTGCTCAGAAATGTGGAATTTCCCCCCTGGTTAAACTGGCCTTCAGTCCAACATTTCCATTCTAAAAAACCAACTAATTTTAAGGAGTGATATTCTGTCAATGTCAAGGACGCTGGTACCCTTCTCAGCATTCCCAGGAGTCAATGGCTGTTATAAGGAGAGCCGGGCATCTCTCCGCCTGCCTCTGGGAGAAGCTGCAGGACGTTGTTGGCTAAAGCTTTCTTTCTTAACCCCTTTCCTCAGAAGTTACTGACAATCTCCTATCTTCCCTCATACCTTGTCAGCTGAGGACTGCTAATTGTTTTGGTAATAGACAAGTAGAGATGATATGGGGGGAAAAAAAAGTCTTTATAATTCTTTTTTTTTTTTTCGGGGCTTTTAACAGCAGTCACTATTTGATAATAAATAAGGCAGCTTGATTTTTAAAATCCCAGGTTGTGAGCTCTCATCTTGTTTAATCAATTCCAGAGGTTTCACACCTCTAACTTGTATTCTAGTCTTTGAAGTTTTGCTGTCTGAATAATTACTCAGTTATTGTAATGAAACAATTTGCATAACCAAACAATGACTTAAGGTTTTATCAGTTAGTTCAGCAGTTAGTTTCCCTTTCATTTACCTTAATTTGCCTTGATGCTTATTTTCTTCCAATTATTACAGACCCTCCATTTCTAATATAAAACAGGAAGAAATACAACTTTTCAGTAAAACCCAGTAATCGGGTTCAATTTGATAAAAAACCTTCAAAAAAGGTAGAATTCTTTTTGCAGAAAACAGACCTTCAAGAGAAAAAAAATTAGGTTTAACTCAAAGACTAGTCTTTCCTCAGTGAATTCTGATGCTAAATCTTGCAGAAATGGGACCAACAAAAATTCCCACCCTTTTTTAATGTCTGTAATAGTTAAGAGGCCCATCAAAGCTTATAAAGATTTTCTCTGCCTCTTTGATAACTGCCTGGATTGCAGTGAAGCAATGCTAGAGGAGGGAAACTGTTGCTTCTGATAGATTCGTTCATTGGGACAGTATGCAATAATTTCAGCTCTCCAGTACATGGACATAAAAGTCACTAGGAAATGTCATCTGTTCAAGACAATACAATTGGATTGCTAGACATTATTTGCTAATTTTAAAGTCTTCTAAAATGTCTTGCCTTTTCATTTCCTGCAGTGAGATTTTATCATACTGTTCTGCTGTCACAAAATTACTACTACCCTGTAGCAGATTCAGCCACTAGAAAGATGCGATGAAATGACTTTCGAATTATTTTCTTTCAGTCTATTGCTGTAGTATTTCTAAAATATGGACATTTCAGATGCACGGATTCTTCTTGTGCTGCTAATACTGAGGGACAAACTCCATCTGACAGCAGAAGTTCAGCACTCATAACACCAGACTTTGGTCAGAGAAATCAATCTGATCAGGACTTGCAACTGCTCTGTTTTGGAATGACAGCTCTAAATCCTAACAAGGCACAACAGATTCATTTGAGGAGCGATTCTAGGGCACTCAGGAACTGTCTTACAGCAACACAAGCAGAATGTTAAGTAACGTAAACTGTAGAAGAGCTAACACCAATAATGTCAAATTGTTTGACAGGCGTGTACAGCAGATGCTTAGGCTCCTCCTCCCCTGGGAGACATCGCCTAAACTCCTGTTGACTTTAGCGAAGTCTGTTTTTTAAGGGTCAGAGTACCACTAAAAATTAAATTAGGGAAGAGTTTACTTCTCTCTGAATACTTTCATCTGCAGTGGCTTAACCTGTGATTAAAATGCAGTGGCTGCATAGCCAGTGGCATTCAGCTGCCTATTAAGGAGGTGCTGCAAATGATAAAGAAATGCCTGAACTCTCATTAGCAGCATTTGTCAGGAACCACAGGATCTTCCCCTGTTTTCTCTTTTGTTGCATTGTAAATATTGTTCAAAGGAACAGCATGATATAACAGCTGAAGCTGAAGAGTCCTGCTAGCTCTTTTGACTTGCAAATCCTTAATTATTCAGATAAATTTTCAACTTAAACAAAAACTAAGGACCCCCCCACACACACAATATCAAGTTCATTGCTCTGGCATTAGCTTTTTTGGGGGGGGGGTTATTTAGGAACCTCAGTTCAGAACTCTGTTACTGTGATTATATCAAATGCTTATTTCCACCTAAATTCTAGCAGAACACTCAGAAAAATACCACATACAAATATCGTACATATTTCAAAACCAAATATGGATGCAAATACATGAATGTTACTCAGCCTGTGTCATTTTCTAAGACAGCTCCTCTCTGTTAAATATCTAGATCACAGATACTGATTTCAAAATCTACTTATTGCATTTAAGGCACAATGAATAGGCATATTCAGGTATTATGTTACATATGTATTAATATGTAATGAATCAACTGGCCCGAGACACTGAAAAGGGAGGTAATTCATCAGTCTTTATTTCAACTTTTAACTTTGTTTTCTAAGATTGCTTTTCCAGTCTGAATCTGAAAGGACTCTAGTGTGTTGTATTTTACTTCAGTCAAAAACAAAAGCAGAACTACTTAATTTTAAGTGGGGAAAAGTTAATGCTGTTGACTCGTCTTCAGCTCAGGAAAGAATGACATGCTTTTGCAGATTGTATGTTTCTTTGAAGTTCACCAAACACTGACATAAAATAATACATGAATGAATTTAGGAACTGTAACATATGCTGTGACCTGAAACAGATTCAAGAGTTAACACAGGGCACAGATGAAAATGTCTGTTACTGTCATTAATTTCTGGTTACAAACTCTCTGGATTCCTTTTAAAAAGATGTTATTGGATTCTCTGCCAAAAGAGAAAGTTCTTTCCTTTAACCGTAGCTCAACTCATTCATTATATTCTTGCTTCAGTCAGTGATATCTTCAGATAAGTATTATAACTTATATCATGGGCCGTATTCTGCTGTTCCAAGAACATTCTGTGGAAAAAAGCTATACAGAAGTTATTGGTAAGGGGATAATCAAGACTAGAGTGGAATACTTGTTACCTGCATTGACATTCACAAATATTTGATGACAATATTGTAGCAAATTATATAAAATATTGGGCTGAAAAGCAGGTATATTGATAATTAAAAATATTCTATAGAAAATGTGTTTTCAAATAATAATTTGGAAATGTATGTGAGATAGTAACCTGTATCACAACATGTAAGTCGATGCTTTGCCAGGATAAACACTTGAGTACCTCAAATACTTATTTTCTTCTTTATGGGTAAAAAGAGGCCAGAAATGTAGCTGGAGTGGTCTATGAGGTGCTTAAATACTGTATACCTAACCTATATTGTAAGTCATCTAATTTGGAGTTTATTCCTCTTATCATATTTTGTTTTATACAATACTAGTCACTCTTGGGAAAGGAAAAAAAATGAGCTAAGTGGCTGGATAAGTTATTTTATTTACAGAAATGGAATGCATCTTAAAATTATTATCTGTGGTATGTTCATTATAAGTTGGTAATACTAATTTAGATGCAGTGATTTTTGCCCCTCTCCTGGTCTTTTACAACTGACTTCTTGAATACTTTCAATACTTTTAATACATGCAATACTCGAAAAATATCTTATTTAAGAATAAATATCAACATAGAAAACAGAACTCTAAAATAGCCTCTATTTTTAAATTCCATTAAAATATGGAAAGGAGAAAGAGTTTATTAAGCATGTTTTTATTATAGACTGAAAATACACTTGGACTACATAGTTCATGAAGTTATTTTGCTACACAAACCAGATAAATTATTGATATTAGTTGCAGGTTTGGGGATTGGTTATTGAATATCTGACAGACAGACATGCCTATGTTGTGGTTTAACCCCAGCCAGCAACTAGCATCATGTAGCCACTCACTCACTCCTCCCCACCCCCAGTGGGATGGGGAAGAGAATTGAAAACAAGTAAAACTCATGGGTTGAGATAAGAACAGTTTAATAATTGAAATAAAAATTAAAATATAATAATATAATAATAATAATAGTAATGAAAAGGAAGGTAACAAAAAGAAGAGAGACATTAGACCCAAGAAAAGACAAGTGATGCACAATGCAGTTGCTCTCCACCCGCTGACCGATGCCCGAGCAGTGATCTGCCCCTCCTGGCCAGCTCCCCCCAGTTTACATACTGAGCATGACGCTCTATGGTATGGGATATCCCTTTGGCTAGGTCGGGTCAGCCGTCCTGGCTGTGCTCCCTCCCAGCTTCTTGTACGCCTGCTTGCTGGCAGAGCATGGGAAACTGAAAAATCCTTAACTTGGGAGAAGAGCTACTTAGCAACAACTAAAACATCAGTGCCTTATCAACATCATTCTCACACTAAATCCAAAACACAGCACTGTACCAGCTACTAGGAAGAAAACTAACTCTATCCCAGCCAAAACCAGGACAGCCTATAAACCAAGCAAGGATTAAGTAAGCGTGAGTGCATTTGTGCCTTATGTCACTTTAAATTGTATGATATGAGATGGGATTTATTGCTCCTATTTGGATATAAATTGCTATATTAGTTGACAGTGGAATGATAGTGGAAGAGGATGTGTGATTTCTTGAAGACTAGCATTTTCAGCATATGTAAATCAGAACTGCAACTTTTCATTTCAAATATGCTTATTAATCTATTAACTGTACCTACTTTTTTTTAGTTTGAGAGAGGATTCTTAATATGAGAGTAAGGGGAACAAAGAGAGGGGAAATGAAGAGCCAGTGGTTTTGCCCACAGAGGAAGAAGTTATAACTTTGTTCATTTTTTATTTATAGTGAACGTAATCTTCATTTGGCTTTGTAGTCATGGAGGTTGGGGTCTACAAAATGATGGTTTATTACTTCTGTTCAGGTTGCTAGGAGGAAGAAGTTGTGCTTTGGGGCTGTGCAGGAGGTTAAAGACACTAACATGAGCAATGTACATTCTAGCTAAAATTTTGTAAATATATCTAGTCAGCTATGAACCTAATACAATACTGATTAAAATAACTATGGACTCTTTTCAGTGGGCTTGTTCCCTATATTCATGCTCCAAAACATCAAAATGTAGCATTTGCTTTTAGTGTTCTTCCAAACCAATTAGGTCAGTTCAAATACTCAGCTGAATCATCACTGTTATGCCATGCTCACAGCTTCAATTTCTCACAATAATTTTCAGAACTTAGTTTGTTACATGTATGACTTTTTGTTTGCATTCCTCTTACAGCTGAGAATGGGCCTCGAAAAGCAGTTTTCCATAACTGCATGTAGTGCATTCTGCTGAAAACTTCACTATGTGACTTTTCTGTTTTAAAAATAAAAAACAAAGGAATAAATAGATCTTTGTCATCATTAGTTTGAACGCAACATATACAAAAAGGAACGTGTGTGTGTATAAAAACGTGTATAATACACAAAGACATTATATACAGTTTAATGTTTAGGTATGAGAAGGCAGTCGATAATAATTTTCTTATCCGTGTAAACTACTTCAGAAGTCTGTAGTTAGCCATGCCTATGTAACAAGAGAGATATCCACTATCTAAAATCTGCTTGAGCATCACTAGCTTTTCCTCTTGAGACATTTTATCAAGGGGCTAAGTTGTCATTGACTAATATACAGCCATGAATAGTAACATTCTGTTTTCTTAAAACACAAGATGCATGCATCTCCCCAGTCTTTAGATTAAGAAAGGTATCCAGAAGTTCTTAAAAATAATTTGCAGCCAAAGTCTGTTGATATCTCTTCATTTCTCCTTGGCTTAAAAAAGCTACAATACTGCAAATAAATGAAATCTCTTGGTTATTTAAACTATATGACAAGAATATGTGCTGTAATACTAACGAAACAGCTTGTGTTGATGGCAAATTGAAAATGCATTTCTTTTTAAGTATAGGAGTTTGAATCCCACACAGAGACCTTCTTAGAAATGTGGTACAGAAGTTTTTCTTTTCATTTTGCAAACAAATGCAATTTTTCTACAACCCATATAAATTCACTTTAATAATCACCCCCTAAAATTAAGGTTTAAAAATTTGCTATGTCATTAGTCAAATAAAAATATTTCATTTGAGTTATATAGGCAAAGAAATACCCACAGCAGACACCTAAGATACAAAAGCTGTCGGTAAATTATCTGTCAACGGCCACTTTGGATATTTCCTGGTTTGTTTTTTGTTTTGTTTTGGTTTGGTTTTTTACACAAAAGATTGGGTAGAATTGGTGCACATGGAATTGTGCTGTGCTTTTTCTCCCTTCCTCTCTTTTACTCTGTCCTTTACATATATGCTTATAGATGATGGAGGAAGAGAGACTCAGGAAAATCCAGCCAGCCTTCATCACTTTTATTACAGAAGTGTTAAATGCTAGAATATCATTTAACAGTATTTATCTATGAATCTTTAATTGCAAGTTATGTAAATTAAATCAATGTAGAAGACTCTCTTTCACTGCATCAATATGTGATGTGCATTTGCCAGTCTGTTGTCATTGTCAGCCCTGTATTCCCACCTGGCTTTAGATAGCTCTGTCACAAACAGAGCTTCAGCGCCTTTGCTGCCAGTAGCAGTGGTGTTGCCCCAAAGCTGTATATGATGTTCAGAACGGTTTTGATCAGACACAAGCAATGCAATGAGTTCAGAAAACCCAAGGCCTGAGTTTTTGTAGGTGTCCTTTTGAAGTGGGCTTTTTTACAGATTACTGCTTATATTTTCTATGTGTGCACATGAGTGTCTGTAGGCGAATATACTCAGTTTGTTCTGAATTTTACATCAGTTCAGGAACGTTAAGAACGTGAAAGGCAGGTTACTCCTTGATTATTCTTATAATATCAGCGATATTGATGTTTCTTAATTCGGTCAGAAGCCTGCCTATGTGAAAGTCAGTGCATTTTTGCACACTTGGGACTCATCTGCCTTGGGCAACTTCTGGATGTAAGGAATGGTTTGAGTTTAAGAGACAATAGGTATACTGCGTTAACTCCCCAGGTGGAGACTTGTTCTGGAGAGGTGGCTTTCTTGCATTTTAGCTTTCTAATGTTCCAACACACTGAAAGACAGCTAAACAAAGGAAGAAAACTGCTCAAAAGAATCCTAGCACAGAGTAACAGTCCTCATAGGTGATGTGTTCTACAGTAGCTCGTTGAGAGTTTTATAGACAAATTCAAAGTTACAAGGGCATATCTATGAGAAGGTAAGAATCCAGAGTGTCCTGTCCTGAGAGATATTGAGTAGAGACATCTTTCCTTGAAATTACTGCATATAGTATCAATGTTCATTAGATTCAATTGAAAGGCTCCTCATTACTTTAATGGGACTTCACATCCTCACAGCTGGAGTTCTTAGTTGGTTGTAGTCCCAGTGATTTCACTAGGGAAATTCTGTAAACTTTCTTCTTGGAGCTGATGTGTGGGTTTGGGGCATACAGATCTTTTGAGGTGTGTCATCTCATGTCACCTCACAGGACAGAGGTCTAAATCAAAATAAAAATTATTTAAAAAGAAAAAACCTTCCTATGAAAAATTCAGATCTGCATTTCAGAGTGGAATTCCAGGGGAAACAAGGGCCTGCTTTTATATGGGATAGATAATGTGTTTGTAGTTAAGCAGGAGCAGAGTTTATATGTCTTCCTTTACTTATCTTGTTCCTTTGACCAAAAATCAGTGTCTATTTTGTTTGTGGAATCGCATTTATACTTTTGCAATACCTTCAGAAGAAATGCCACTCAGTCTCAGCACTTCTGCAACAATGTTAAGGAAGGTAGATGGAAAAATTCATTTTCACTGAACAAAACAAGGAGAAAGCCTTCCATAGGTACATGGTTGTTTTAAATGCTTCCCTTTTTAAAAGTTAATTACGTGATTGCTGTATTACTTAAGAGCTGAGAAGAACATATCTATAATGAGCAGAATCTGAATAGATTTTTAATGCATCTTTTTTAGCTCTCCCTGTGGCTAGGAGTGCTTATTGAGATGTTCATTTACAATAGATTACTGCTACTTTTTTAAAGTACTTTCCCACTCTCCATAATTGATGTATTAGTATATCCCCTAAGCATATTTTCTTGTTCGTCTTTACTCCATTAAGATTAAACAGAGTGGTCATTAGATCATAAAGAAATAAAACATTCACTTCACTACTTACTGAAAAAAGCTGCTATTATCTGTCAAATATAAAGATTAACTTTGCCTTCAGGTACATTTTTAATGGCCTTTTAAATATAGCCCTGAACCACTAACACACAGTAATAGATGAAGAACTTTCTTCATAGGGGGGAAGTATATCTTAATTAGGTGTCAACCCCAGAATTTTTTGCTCAGCTTATGCTCTTAGCTGTGAAAGATTTTTATCCATGGTTATCTGAATTCATGACACAGTTGCAATACAGGTTAAAATTAGGGAGACAATTTGTACTTCATTACTTGCTATAGACTTTTTAATAGGTTTTAATTAAAGTGTCAAAGATCCTATTCTGTATATATTTCTTGTTCAAATAACAGTGGAGGATATGAGTTTGTAAAGATATGAAATAATCCAATTTTCAGTGTGCAAGCCTAAATTGCATTTGCAGGCAGGTGGTCAATCATGAAACAAACCCCAAATTTTATTCTTAGAAATTTAGACTTGCAGAATAGTGTGTGTTTCACTTCTTCACTATAGTCCCTCATTACTTTTCTCCACTGCTCTTTTCTTCTAAGGAAGAAGAAGAAAATGTTTCAAATCTTGAAAGTAATTTTCAAAAGGTATCAGGGAACACAGGGGACCCTTCTAGTCTATTTTATGATTGAGTATTAACAGATATAAAATACATAAAATATATACAGCAGCATAACTGCACAAAGCTGTTCTTGCCAGTAATGGTCATGTTTACTATCCATCAAACTAGATAAACTTTGCAAAAGAAATATGGTATTAATGACTGATTAATTTTATCAGGAGCAATTGTAGTCAGATGTATTTTATTGATTAGTTCTTTATTAATGCTGTCATGGCTCCAAAGTCACAGTGTTGACAGACAACCAGAGAAGTATCAATATTCAGTAGTTTTGGTTGTTACTGACAGTGAGATCTCTCCATCAGTGCTTGGTTCTGGGGCATTTTTCTGTCTGCCCTGATACTACTGAAACCATTTAAGATTTGGCTATCATTCAGAATTGTAATGCTAAGCTTTGGGATATTCTAGCTTATGGGTTTTTTACTAGTTTTTTTAATGAAGTTGCTAATTTCTGGAACACTTAAGGTCTTCCAAGGGAAAAGCCTTTTTTCCCACGAAGTCTGATGTGCTATAATGGCATTCTATGATTTTATATTTACAGGAATTAGCAAAATGACATGATATTTCATCCATTTTAAAAGAGCTAGTTTTTAGTAAATAGTTCATGGAAAGATTAAAGAAAATGGTCATTTTGGTTTTATAAACTGAAATTATAGTCAGATGATGTTGTAAGATACCTTATTTTAATACCAAGTTTCTGTTTGGTTAGTTAGATTAAGGCTTTCATTTTTTTAAGTCAGAAACTTAGCCTTTAAGGTAACGATTCTTTGGCATCAAAGCCACCACTTTCTTTCAGTAGTGCTTTAGCTTTGTTAGCTGCAGATACCTTCCTGAGCGCCCCTGGTCTCCAGGGCTGGGGCAGCTACCCATACGAGCGGTTCAGATCAGGTGCTGATCTGATCTCAGCACTGCTGCCTTCTCCCAGTCTGGGAAGGAAGGAGCTCTTTTCTACTTGACTCGCTGTTTTGACAAATCTCTCTGAAGTTTGGTGTGCCTTGTCATTTGACTGGGAACACGGCCCCTGTGATGCTTATAGGAAACGTTATTTCTTCTTTTTATCGGTTTTCCTTGGGTGAAAACATTCTTACTGACACACGTCCCTCATTATGTAAAGCAGGTAATTAGCTGATTACTTGTGCTTCACTTAGCAGCATGATTGGATATGTGTCACTCTCGCAATGTTGTAGAATAATCTTCAGAAGAGGGCAGGTTACTCAGAAGATGCTCCTCCAGTGTCACTTTCCGTATCCTGGAAGCCCTTCTTCTCGCTCTCTGCTGGACTCCTCGAGTGGGTCCCACTGTCAGTGAGCGGCTCTTCTTTTTATGGCGTTGGACAATTACATCTACCTGACCTAAGCCTGTGTCTGTGCCCCTGCCTCGCCTCCTAACCAAAGGCTCTGACGGAGCTGCAGTGAGTACCCTTGATCGCCTCAGTGGAGCTCACTGGAGACAAGGGCTGGAATTAAATTAACAGTAAATAATCAAGATAATTCAATCCTTTGACACTCATCTGTAAGTGTTTTCTGCCAGCCTATACTCAGCACAATAGCAGCGCTGTTTCTTATGTATTTGTTGTGCAAAGTAGAGAAAATTAGTTCCTTACATGTTCGGTCTTGCCTTTGCTTTTCATCTCATCTTTCCTTCTAATCTTCCTGTAATTGCACTGAAAAGCATTTTAGTAAATGTATATCAATTTTTTCTGAAATTGTTTTCCAGGCTTCTCTTAAAGAACACCTATGTTTCAACCTCTCCCAGATTGTATGCCATTATTTGGTCAATTCTTCTGTACTTAATTTTAGGGCTTTCCAGAGTTTATAGGGTATATATTCTTTTCCTTAAATAGCTGTTCAAATTAAGCGAAGGAATTCGGTTGCAGGCCATTTATTCATCCATAATGTTACATGAGAAAATTTTTCACCCTCTTTTTTTTCCTGTGGAAAGTATAATAAACTAGCCTGTAACTCCCTTGTCAGTTTTTATTTCTGCCTTCATGTCTTTTTAACATCTGTTTCAGGAAGACCAGGCTTTGTTTCAATTCCAGTATTGTTTTGGCCAGTATATGCTAAAAAAACTCTACTGTGAAGTATTGTTAAATTTACAAGTAAATCATACAAATTCCTATATACACCTAACATGTTTTGACTGTCCAGGTATTAACAAAAACCTCCTAACCTTTCCAATGCGCTGGTGACTTTAAAGAGAAACAAAAATAGCAATACAAAAAAACCCAACAAATAACAGTTAAATGAATTGCTTTTCATATCTATATGCCATAGGCCTGTTATCTGTTTGATAAAGCAGGAAAAATATCTTGCCCTTTACAGAAAACATTAGAGCTTTGTGATCCTGTAAAATTTTAATTTTTAGTAGCAGAAGAGGTTGGGCCTTGTCCACCTAATACAGGGCTGCCACAGTCAGACTTCAACCTAAGAGAGAAATCTCTGGAATAAGGATGATTGAGAGGAGCAATAGCCTTCTCATCTGAATGTTTATAGCCAAAGATCTTTTTGGTTTTCTAACCTTCTGTTGCTGGCATGTAATAACATAAATTCTTGTGGTTATGTGAGCTAGATGGTAGGCCTGATTGCTACCTGTTGTTTTCCTCTTAGAGGAGCTTGCTACTTTTCCATTAGACCTAGTGTAGACCCAAATTGCTTTAAAGGATTTAGAAAAAGAGCTAAAAATATAGGAAAATAAAGAGAAAAGAATGATGAGCAGTTTGGGATAAGGCACTATCCTTGCACCTGAGTGAGTCACCACTGCACTTGACATTGCTTTTTCCTTGGGATAGTCACTTATGTCCACTGAATCTTAGATACCTTTTGGAAAAAAGAGGTTATTGGTACTGTCTTTTCTCATTATGGTGTTAGGAGAATAAATTAAAATATATTCATTTAGTACATGTTGGTGAAGAGTATAAAAACGCAGGGGAGGGTCTGGCTTACAATTTTTTTTATACATTTATACATTTTACTTAACTAATTCCTCGATGTCATCATTAAGACAAGAATTCTTTTGCCACAGTGATGTCCAGTAATATTTTCAGTTCACAGAAGGTTCATCTAATGGTTTCAGAGCACTTTAAAAATATTTAATAAAAGAAACTTCCTAATACTCAGACAAGTTGGATAAAGAGTTTTTTATCAGCGTAGAGTGGTTAAGTGCCTTGCATATGTTATAAATCAGTGACTAAACTGGGATTTAACTTTTGGACCGATTTTAAGGACAAATATATTTGTAAAGCTTTTCCTGGTTGCTATGTAGAAATTCTTCATAATCTCCATTAGTAAGTATTTTTATGCTGATGTCCCTCCGTTGCGTGTTATCTCTAGACTGAATTGTAAAAGAGGAAGACTGTGTTCCAGTTCAGAACAAAAGCTAAGTCAAAGGGTCTTTTCTTTGGCCAGTGCCTTTGAATAGTGATTGTGACTGTATATGACCTTCAGGGTTGCTTCAAACTAAACTCTTTAATTATGAGGTGATGCTGTATTCAAAACTTAAGTTGCACAGGAACTTGACGCTTAAGAGTTAGTGTGAGTATTAACTAGTCAGACAGGATGGGTAATGTAGAATATAATTTGTTACCTTTTTTTTATTAGGTCACAGAAAAGTGGCTTGATGGCTGTCTAAAGCAGAAAACTAGCAGTTGGGATTCCTTGGCTCTGGTAGTGCTATTGCATCCCAGAATACTGGGCACTTCAGTCTATCTTTTGATTCCTCTGACAGACAGTCTGTGAATTGACTGTAGTGTTAGGCAGAACGTGTATATGTTGTAACAGTTAATATTGTACGTGCTTTTGTAAAGCACTTGTAAAATATTGTAAAGTGCTTTTGATTTTCAAGAAAGGGAATGTTTGTGCTGTTACTCTTAATACCACAACCCCATGCAGGAGGAGGCTGACACTGAAGGAGACATGGGAATGACTGGATCATTTGAATGTTTCTAAGGTAAAAGGTAAATAACTTGATCATCATTTGAGGAGAAATAGGAGATTCTGTAGGAATTAGAATCCTTTTAACAATTTTGCCCTTCTGCAAGGGTGTATGAAAGGAATTTGACCTGTTCTTTGTATGATAGCTAAGACTTGATGATACTGCCTTCATTTCTTTCAGTTTGTGAGGCATGAGAAAATAAGATGGGTTCCAAGCAGTGGGATAATTCTATTTTCTTCACTGTGTATGAGAAGAGAAAAGCTGCCATGTGTTGATGAGATCATCACTTTAATAGCAGCCATTTATCTCAGAATGCTCTCTGGAGGTAAACACAATGATCGCTTTTAAAGTTAAAAGCATAATTCAGCCTGGCTATTCTCTTAATCTTGTTCTTATTGAGATGGCTTGGTTCAACTGACCTATTTAAATAGTGAAGAATGCAGAAGACTATTTTTTCAAGAATGCCTTTTATACTTGTTTTAGCTTGTTTTAGGATTCAATAGCAAATGCAAAAAAAAAAAATCTCTTTCTAAGCAAAAAGGCTGACGGGACTGGGTAGAAATACACAGGAGAAAAAAGCATTCTTCTTTATGCTGCACTTGGGAAATGCAAAGCTGGCAAAAAGTTATTTTGCAAATGACAAGAAAAAATCTTAAGTTCTCATCAGGAACGACATAGATCACTGCAATCAGTTTTGATGCTAGAAATAGTGCCGCTTTATACACACAGTAAACTGGTTGCTAAGGAATAGGTAGGTTGAGCCTTTTCACATTAAAGCATAGACTAATACCTGTGGGAGATTCTTGCAAGCTGGTTATAGAATTAAAATGAATTTAGAGATAAAATGGTTAGAAAAAGGCAATATCCCCAAACTCAAGAATACAGTGGTCTTACAAGAACTTAATCCAACAGTCTCTCTGATAAAAACACTGATCATAAACTTGTCTACAGCTGTTTTGGTTGCTGGTAGAAGGGAACCTCTTGCTTTCGCATCCATACATTCAGTTTTGTACTTGTGAGGGTGGATGTTTAATACTCCAGCTTTTGTTTCCCTTTCCAATGAGGTTTTATACTTTCCCCTAGCGTAGCAGTAAGGAGCCCATCTTGTTTCTTTCTCTTCTGAGTAAAGAGTAGAGCTGTTGTTCCCTTTCTTTTCCCTTTTCTAGGGGCTCAGCTTATACAGAGCAAGATCTTAGAATGAGAATCATGGTGCATTGCTGTGACTTTTGCAGATGTGGCTATTTGGGTGTTGACTCTCAAGTACGCTTGCACTGAGTTCGCCGAACCAAAAAAGAGTATGCTAGTCCTCTCAGTACTAAATTAAAGAGTTTCTCTCTTCAGGGGTATTTATCAAAAAAATAACTGTTTTAAGAGACATTTTCCCACAAAGAAAACACTTTCACAGTCATGTAGGATTATAATTGCTTGTCCAAAATTCAGAGAAAGTTTCTAATATGTCTATCAAAACATTCACCTGGTAGCAGTTCAGGTCTTATACACATTTTCACAAATTTTATCTGTAAATTTTGCAAACATGACAAAGTATTTCTCAGAAAACTTTCAATGAATTACTCTTCCATTTGTAGGTTACTTTTTTTCCTGAATATCCTTCTTCTTAATGTATAGCTCTAGAAGTTGGAGCTATTAAAGTTTTCTCCTCTGAAATAAAAATACTATTTAAAAAAAGAAAAAAAAATCCCTTGTACGTAATTGGCTACTTATCACAGGAATTTCCTTTAAGTTTTCACATTTACTTGACTTGAGTTACTGAGTTGAATAATGGTCAAGAAGCAAGTATAGATATGAAAAAAAAAAGGAATAGTTAACATTGAGGAGAAATATATTGATTTAATTAAAATTCTGTCATATGCCCTGGAAAGAAATGTCAAATTAAAGCCAGTTATATTGGTTAGATATTTCAGATCTGACACAAATGAAGTCTTTATTAATTCCGTGATTCCTAATTGTTATATTTGCGTCACAGCACACCATAGCTCTTTGATATGGTTCTGCTCTCCCATTGTAATTACTTAGGACTTGGGCACAGGAGAGAGGAATTCAAGCCTGTCTCCTTAATCGCTTAGTTTCTTTTAATATCCATATATTACCTGGATTTATTTGATGACCACTGCTACTGCTGTTATCTGAAGACTCAGCTTACAACCTCTTTTATCTTACGGCACATCTTGAAGGCTAGGACATGCTTTTATCCCCAGTGTATATAAGAAGAATTAGGCACAGATAAAGTGGTTTACCGAAAGGCCATGTGGGAAGTCTTTGGTGGAGCAGAAAATGACTCCATTGCTTGCTATCTAAGGCTACCTTTGAGAATTTGAATGTGCAGTGTAAAAGGCAGTAAAAGCCCAGACTCCTTGGCTGGAGGCCTTAGTTCCTGCCCTGTACAGTTGTAACTCCATCTCTACCTTATTTGTCTCTTCTCTTTCTCCTTCTTGACTCCCTTCGGAGGAGTAAATTTTCCTTGTTTGTTTTTTATATCTCATTGATTTGGGGTTTTTTTTGACTACTTTTTTTTCTTTCTTGTTTTTATTTTCCCCTCTTCCTTGTACACTCATGTCAATTACTTTTCTCCTTCCTTCTTTTAGAATGTCTTTGTTTTCTGGAAAGAAAACATTTAAAAGAATATAGTTGAATCGAGCTATTCCTGCCCTGCTGGAGTTATGCAAATATGGTGCTATTTAATTTGAAGAAATTAGAAATGTGTGCATCTTGCAGTATTGTTTTTTCATCTCTTGAGTTCAGATCCACAAAGCCAATATTGTTTCATAACTTCTCTCTGGTACTTTCTGTGGAGATTTGCAGTGCAAAGTGAGCAGTTTTGTTAAAAGAAAAAAAAATAATCTGTGATTTTAATGAATTTGCGCAGAATCTTAAAATTCTGCAATTTTATGTGCAGAAAAATTCTTAAGCTGACTTGTCTTAGGGTATTCAGAAGATTTCATTTTGGTAAAATAGGTTGCTTTTTTGTGTGTGTGTTAAAATGTTTTTTCTGTTACATTGTATATTATATGGTTATCAAAGGAGCATCTGAAAATGTAGCATGACTACTATGTGATGAAGTAATATATATAGTCAGTCATTTCAAACAAACAAAAAACCCACTTCAAATTGAGAACATAAATATTTTATTTTAAAAATTTGAAATACAATTCAAAAAGGTTCTTATTTTCTTCCTAAATTAATTTTTGGCTAAGCCAACATTTTTATTGCGATGGGACTAGAAAATCTATTTCCTACATTGAAATGACCAACAGAAGGAATATGAATGAAAAATGTCATGCCTACCCTTTATAACCAACATTGGGAATCCAAACAGTTAATATGAGATAGAAGAGGAACAAAACCAATTTAGCTACTAGAACAAAATCTATATTGAGGAAGAAGAACTCCCTCTGACAGATGAGGGAAGACAGTTAAGGACAAGTCTGTTTCTGCTGAAGAAGCATACTACTAGAATCATGTCACATTAATGAAAAACAAAATTATACTGGCAAACAGCATATTTCCCATCTTTGCAGAGGGAACTCATTTTGAGTCTTGATAGGCAGGATTCCCCCAAGCAATATCCTGAATCACAGCCTCTGCCCACAATGTTGATGCTCCCAAATCAAAGCTTAATAGAAGATCATTTCTCTCTTACCTTGGAAGCCCTTCTTCCCTTCTTTTTCCAGTGCACACATTCTTTCCAAATCACAGTTTGAAACCCAGGAGAAAACAGAGCAAAAAGTCGCATAAACAAAGAGAATCTTGGCTAGTCAAATGCTTTTCTTTTGTTTCAGAAAAGAAACAACTTCTACAGTGCCAGACACAATTTTAGACTAAGATCTTTGGAAATATCGATTGATTTTTATTTGAATCTCCTGTGAGAGTGTTTCAGACCTGATGTTCCTTGCCAATTTCGAGCCAATAAAAAAAAAAAAAAATTCTTCCAACTTTTATATAGGGGTTTTTTATTATTATTATTATTTCTTGGGTTGAAAGAATATTACTGTGCTTAGCTGCAATTTTTGCACAGTGAAATTTTCTGTACATGTTTTTGCCCCCATCGTCTTTTTTTTTAGCTTTTATGTTGACCTTGTAGTTGTGCCACTCCTGCCACCCATTGTCAACCAAACAGGTGAAGCCAGTGCTGCGCCCTGCTCTTCTTGGCATCAGAGGAAAATGTGTATAGTAGTTATGCAGATATATCCTTGGTTGACTGCTGCCTCACAGCGTGTACAGCTCGGATCGCTACAGGGATCTACGCATATAGAGCTGTAAGCACAACGTGTCAGCCTGGTTTTAGACCTGTATCATCTCACATTATGGCCAGAAGAGTATTTTATTTTTCCATGGAAGAGTTATTAGTGTGTATAGGCCTCCATACTAGCACTGATTTTGGCCCTCAGAAGCTTTGGCTTCCTGTGAAACTAGACTTTTGTTTAAATGTTAATAACATGTGAGTGGTTTAATGCCATTGGTACCTGCTTTCAAATGCAAAATTCTGTCAGTAAAGTGGGAATAAATTTAATAGGTTTAATGGCACCTTTAGAGTTAAAGTACATTGTCTCTGACCTTCTGAGTCATTAAGGTGTTTGCTGAGAAAGCAGACTAACAGCAGTATGACTTTAATAGTACTGTGTGAGGAATTACCTAATTTTAAAAGGCTTCAGCAAATTTTCGTGCCTTTATCAGTCCCCATTCTGTCTGGCTGCTAGAACCTATCAGTGCTCCAAATACCTTATCTTCCCGCTTGACAGGGAAATTCTAAACATACATAAATGTGTGGACCTAATTGTTGTTGAATATTTTTCCAAATGTGTTTCCCAGGAAACAGTCTGAACCATAAAAAGTCTGAGCCATAAAAATACTATAATTGTGAAGCTAAGGTATTTATACTGTCTATAACTCTGGACTTTTCTTTAGACTTTGCTTTAGCCATCTTCTTTTGAAACAATTATTCTTTTGAATGTAAAAATAATGATCAATTAGACTGAAGTTTAATCACCCATTTCTTCTGAGTCAACTCCTGCATTATCTCAAAATAAAGCATGCCTTGATGCAGCAATGGAGGTACATTGTTTGTGCAGAAATGCAGTGTTTTGTATTACTAATATTCAGCATAACTTCTGTTTCATGGCTAAAATAGCTAAATAAGAGAGAGTAATAGGTAGGTCTTATAGAGCTTTGGGTGTGTCAGGATCACGTATGGATGAATTTGAAATGCGCGAGACTGACTTAAGGCATTTGCACATGGTAAGGGCCACAGTGGTTTTCCAAATGGGACCTATTGGTGTATATCAGCTTTTGCACTGGTTTCATGTTTGAATGGTGAGAAGTGCAGTAAATGCAATAATTTGCCAGAGACAATTGTAAAATTGACTGAGAGTGAATAACTATCAGGAAATTATATTCTTGTCATGTCATGCTTCTTGCTG
Source organism: Aquila chrysaetos chrysaetos (assembly GCF_900496995.4). NCBI lineage: Eukaryota > Metazoa > Chordata > Aves > Accipitriformes > Accipitridae > Aquila > Aquila chrysaetos. The sequence goes on along the minus strand of NC_044019.1, from coordinate 20,488,087 downwards.
TATTAACAGATTATAGTAATTGTAGCAAGATTGAAGTAATGTCTTAGGTAAACCTTAATATTTATTAGTTTTATGAAAAAGTGAAAAAAGTGGCAATTACAAGAAAAACCTAGCACAGTATAATAAAACTCTCAGTTATTAGTTCTTCCTGATTTATCAAAATCCATTTAAATCCATTAAGATAGTTTAAAAGAAAAGTAGCAATAGGAATCTGCTGCTTGATAGTACTTGAAATTCACATATTGTAGCTTGAATGGGAGTATTATCAGCACTATTCAGGGAAGTGCCTGTTGCCTTATATTTTTCTCAAGAGCTGCGTCTTGTATTTCAGAAATAGTTCTCAGGTTTTTTTACATTATCTTTTTTTTTTTTTTTGCTGTTACAGGTAGAATTAATGTTATTTGTTTTTCTATCAGTGACCCTGTGTTTCAGAAAATCGCAACATAGCCATTAACGTTGACTATGAGGTGAAACATGAGCGCTCATGTTGGAGTACATCTCATTAAAAAAAAAATCACTCTTAGTTTACAAGTGTTTTTTACAGACAAGTGTAAAATAATGGCTTATTGTGAAAAGTAAATTAAAAAAATCTATTTCAGTCAAATAATTTATAATCAGATGTTTCTTATATCTAACTTGATTTTCTAATGGGAGTACAAAATTCATACCCAGTTATTTAGCAGGCAAGTCTTAGGATCGCATGTAAAACAAAGATATTTCAATACAGGTGAGGTAGCTTGTTATGTGTGGAAATTGTTGGCTACCTAATGTGAATATATAAATAGTGTGCAGTTTCCACACAATTTGAAAAATATATTTGCATGTATAATGATGTTGCTTTTTCTTTAGAAACCTTTACACTTTTTAAATTTTAAACTTAAAATATTTCTTCAGAGTAATTTGCAGAGAAACAACGAAAAGTCACCAGTCGTGGAATTTCAGTGCACCATGCAATTTAGAAATATGACACCTTTATTGTAATTCTTTTATTATCTTTAATCCTTGTAGGTGTTTGTATCTCTTTTTATCTGATCATATATAACAGGAATAATGATAATGGTTTGGAATAGAAATGTTTGGAATAAATAGATTTTTCATTATGGTTGTCAAATGCCTTAACTCAATTTTCATCATTTAACTAACTTCCAAACTTATTTATTACTTTGTATACTTCAAAACAAACCAGTATTTTCCCTTAAATATACAGTTTTAATAGGATAATATGTTTTTAGCTGGAAGAAGAAAAGAAGAAGAAAAAACCCAAAACCAATGAGATTTTCAACTTAAAAAGTTTTAATTTTAAGAGTCACTTTTCTGTGAAGATTAGTAAATATATTTCCCTGGCCAGGTGCTATGTTACAGAAAGTGCTGAGCATGAGTGTGTTTTTGTGAGAAAAATGCTATCTCTTGTTGCTGGCACTTAGTATTTACAGAGCTTTGCTGTGCTTTGAACATACAGAAATGCTACAGTCACTGCCAGCTTTTGCTTCCGCAAAATCCTGCCGCTTGGTACTGAATTAGCACCTGACACTGACAACTTCCAGCAGCTCATTGGTGGTGTTAAATTCTCCTTGATCTGGGATCAGATCTGGTGCTAGCTAGATCACCTTTCCTCCTTGTGCAGTTCAGACTGGGAACTCCCCAGTGGAGATTACCTGGGCATTAAAGCAGGGTTTGTGTTGTGCCTGGCCTCTGGAGAGGCACATTGCTGCAAGAGTGATCATGAAGCTGGTCCTGCACTTTTGATGGCTTTGCCTCTAAGGGAGTCCGTGTGTACCATCATAAAACAGAAAAGAAAGGCAAATGATATACAGTGCCAGGCACCGTGAATCCAGCTCTCATCCTGCTGGGACGCTGCTTCCCCATGAGGTCTTCCTCTAGAGTGCTCTCTGCTCAGATCAGAGTTGTCCTTCCAATTTTAAGAACCCAGGCGTGAGATTAAAAGATCATTTTGAATACCATTTTACTTCTCCGTATTACCAGGCTAAGATGTTCCAATGCCGTGATTAAAACACTCAGTTTAATGAAAGTGGTTTTAAAATCGATTTATGAGAACTGGGAAAAATGAGATTTAGAAGAACTGGAATCTTCTTCTTTCTGTAAGTGATTTATATGCTCATTTTGGGTTATATTTCCAATTATTATGCTACAACTACAAGAACTGGAATTGTTTTACAAAAAGAAAATTTTAAAAGTCACCAGACTTCTTGAGGTTTTAAGTAAAACCTTGAATGTTGTAATAGTTTTGATAAAACTGCAAGATTTTCAACTGCATATAACCTTCCATCTGTCCATACTTTACACCCTTCTTTACTCTCTAAACGAGTCTCTAAACCCAAGACTAATGCCTGTGTTCATCACAAAGTATTTTAGGGTAAAATATGACTAGAAAGCAGCTTGCCTCCTGCTGGCTGCCTTCAGTGCACTGTGGCCCCTTCCTTATATTTGTTGAATTTTATATTCCCTGCAGCATGTATACTACTGTGTTTTGCATATATAAGTTATAGAAGCTAGGGCACGTGAACATAAATGAGACCTCAGCTTCTCAAAGGACTTAAGTGCTTGCTTTTCTTTTAGCCACATGCTTCTTTGACGTGGATCTTGAACTGTAACTTTGTGGTTAAAATATATGAAAAGCATAGAAATTCATTTTTAGGTTGGTTTCCTAAGAAACCGAAGTTTATGCGATTGTGCTGTTCATCTGTCAGCTATAGATCTGAAAACTACTGAGCAAACCTGAACAAAGGGTAGAAGCTGGAAATGAATTTGTGTTAGAAGATAATTAGGGAAAATTGTCAGGAGGTTAGAGAGGAAAGATGCAGATGAATATCTTCCTCTGAGAGAAGGGCAGGCAGGCAGGCACGACGCAGGCAGATGCTCCCTTTCAGGATCTCTGTGCTTAGTGCAGAGCAACTAAGCAAACTTCAAACTTGCCTTCTTCCTGTAGTCATGTTCGGACACTTACTAGGTTAATATTTCCCATCAGAACAAAGTAAAAAACTTCCCTGAAGTGCCAATGAAAGTTTTCTGCTTTTTCACCTCACATTTCTAGGCGGAGCTTGAGCAATGTGAGCATCTTCCACTGCTCTCAATTTTCTGTACAAAATGAAGGTAGAATCTCATTTTGATCTTTGCTAAAATACAGAAACGGCATTACCGCCGTCCTTCCTGCACAGCTTCCCTTGCCCCGGGCTGTGAACGCTGTGAGAATACCGCAGTTTAACGGTACCTTCTCGTGAGACTGTCTCCGACTGTAGCTTTCACCAAGGTAGCGGGTGTAACACTGTCCTCGCAGGGCGTCCTTGGTGGTGTACTCTGTGTTGGAGAGCAGTCAGAGGTCTGCGAGTTTGGGATGAACCCCCATCATGCGATCGGTGGTTTTGGTAAGTGTGACTGAGCTAAAATAAATTCATCTCCCAACTTAACTGAAGGGGTCTCGGGCTTTTATTCAGGTAAGAAAACCTGAATCTCTTAACAGAAAGTACTTAAACTTTATTGAAGGGCAGGCCTGCTTCAGATTATTACCTGCTTCAGATTATTACCATCTCACTAAACAAGTATTGTCAGGTTTATGGCAGATAGCCTGTTAGATTGACATATGGATTTCTCAACTGCCTCAAAACCGATAAAGCAGATCAGTGAGCATCTGATCTCATTAATTGTCCACGCATCAGTTTGGACACCAACAAAAGTTTCCCTATTTTCCTTGCACCTTCTGAAGAATTACAGAACATTGCTATTTAACTCCAACAATGCAGAATGGCAAAATTACAGACACTGGATGTTCATTTCGTAGCTCAGCATTTTAGTATGTTTCTTGTGCTTCAGGTAAGAGCTTTCAATTTCTTTAGTCGCCATGTTCAGGTCATCTTATAATTCTCAGATACATCAGTATTATTTGTCAAGATTTAAGTTCCTCCAATGGCTCTATTGTGTCTGTCCTCTAGATGGTTGAGTTAAGGGTCATATTTTCAGTCAGTACAAAAATATAACTACAGTGAGTCTCTGAAGTAATGCCGATTTAAACCAGCTCAGGATTTGCTTTGGTGCTTAAACTTAAAATGTTGATGGTAGTTAAAATTAGGCTTTTTAATTTCTGTATGTATTATAATCTCATTTTCTCAGCTTGCTTAATTTTTCTTTCTTTGTCATTAAAGTTAATGTAGATCCTCAGGTTCACTACTGTGTTCTATTCTGTATGCTAAGCATGTCTAAAGTTATGTCACTCCTGGTATTGGGTCTTTTCCTCTTCATTTATGATCAAACAAAAATCTTACCTTCCTATCCTTATTGCCATCATTTGAAGCAGGAATTATTTGAGAATATGTATAAAATATTTTATTTTCCTAGCATCATCACCCTGTACAGGCTTTAAAACATTGTTTTAAAATAGTTATTTCATAGCGTAGTCATCCCCTAGAGAGTCCATGACACATTCAAACACCAGATTTCCCAGTGCAGTGTTTAATATTGATAAGGTCTCTATCAATCCTATTTATTTTCACATTCTGTCCTTTAACAAATATTTTCTTCTTCATTCTTTTACCTACCCCAGTGTTAATAGGAATATTAACTATCTTGTTCCTGTTTTTACCTATTGTGTTTTATACAAATTGTTCTATTTTGTTCTATATTGCACTGAATCTTTAATTCTTTATGAAGTAATTGACAAAAGTTGTATTGTGTAGTACTCTTCATAATTCTTCTTTTGGCATACATCCCATGATCTATATCTACATATGGCAATAATACCATGCTTAATTTTATCTAAGACTATAAATACATGCTGCCTTATCTACCAGAATAAAGGTGTTTTTTCTATAAATGCTTTACTGAAAGTGGGAGTCATCATATTTCTCAAGAAAAGAGAGCACAGTCTTCATGTCATAAAATTATCAACTACCTTTAAATTCTGCTTTGCCTTGCAGTTGATACGTGTATTTATACGTTTCCAAAACACTTATGTAGTATCCGTACTTTTTGTATTCTAGTCTAATTTTTTTTTTTTATTTGAATGACCCTAATAGGATTCACCCGAGTGCCAAAAATTACTTGTCTTTTGCGTTGAGCGCTGTGGACTGCAAGACTGATGTTCAGTGCATTAAGCATACTACACAGTTCTGTTCAGGCTTCATGCAAAACTACTTATGAAAATAAATATTTGTAGCCTGCTTTTCTTTCTCAGTTTCTTTCAAGCAGGTCTGAACAGTGGATCTAAAAAGACAAGGACGAGCTGACACACCGGAGGTGTGGAAGAGTACGTGGGAGACCAGTACTAAGTTAGAAACCCAAGTTTACTTTCTCTACTTTATGTTGTGGCCAAATAATTTAGTTCCCTGGATTGTTTCCATGCTGTAAGCTGGTGACCATAGAAATCATGCAGATTAAGTCACTAAAGATCTTAATGAAGTCATATATGGTATTATTGCAGCCATAGGAGTTCTTATTTTCATGGCAAGATATAGTCAAACCAATGTAGAAGTTGCAATGTCATAAATTAGGCACAGTACGAATTCTTGTAGGATTTCTTCTTTCTATTGCAAATGTAGCATGAAAAATTGTCAGTTCTGTCCTTGTTTCTTGCTGCATGTAGGATCATACAATCATAGAATCGTTTAGGTTGGAAAAAACCTTTAAGATTGAATCCAACCATGCAGTCTTGTGTTTCTTCATTTTTCATTAATCAATCTAGTCAATTAAATAACGGGGGGGAGGGAGGCAAACTCTATTAAGGCTTAACCAAATTATATTTCTAAAAACATCAGTCCATAGAGCTTGCCAGCTGAATAAAATAGAAAGCTTTAATTGCAATAAGCTGGGAGGAAAAAGCTGCTAATGCTTCTGGTTTGGGGATACTTATTACAGGCTGAAGAATCCATTGATCAGAAAAAATACTGTTTGTAAAATATCCTTAACCAAATATTAGGAAAATAATATAGTTGGATGCTACTGATAAATCAGGCTTTCTGATAAAAGAATTAATATATTTAGGTGGAAAAACTTGAAGATGTCAAATATTTGGTGTGGTAATTCAGAAGAATTTAAAACCATTGGATAAACTAGAATTAATTACATTTTTACAACTCAGTGACTTAACTGTGCTGTTATTACCAAATAATAAACATGGAATTAATGACATTTTATAGCATCTGTCAGGGAATATACTAGGCAACCTAGAAATTGATTTCTTTATATATTATAAAGAAGGAAATCCTGATAAAATTTTACAAGCATAAGATGAACCCTATGTGTAATATAATGAGCAACCGAATTTCTAATAGCAAAGCTGCTTAGTCCTCTATGTGCAATATGTTGTAAAGCTGGTGTTTTATTAGTTAGTATCAGTGACAAATTATTTTAGGGCTGAAGCAAAAATAACTGAGGGACACATTTTCATTATTCTTCAAATTGAATGTAATATTTTTAAATATCATGAAGAGTTTAATGAAAAGGAAAAATGAAAATCTGATGAGTTCGAGGGAAGAATCTTGCAGTGGTAGATCTGACATTCTAGTCCATTTCATCTTACTATGCAATTGAAATTTTTAAATTATTAAAAACACATCAAAGCAAATTTACATACTTACTATAATGTATCAAAGAGACATGCTCATAAGAAGGACAAACCCCTTTAATGGTACTGTTTTATTCAAAGAATTACTTAGTCTTTGAGTTTTAATAAAGGTACGGTTTCGTATTTTTAAAAGTAAAAACCAGCCCAGTGACCAATAGGTCTGATCATAACTAGGCGAAAAGTACATTTTCAGATCATAACAGGGACAGTTTTATGAATTGTTCAACAATGTCTGATTCTTCAACAGCTTCCTTTCAGTGAATGATAGCTCTAATCCTTGAGGTAAAGAAGATTTTTTCTTTAGCCTGAGTGCAGGAAGCTTAGTTGAAGAGCTTTATGCCATCAGAGGTATCTTAACAGAACGGTTATTTTTCTACTGTATCCTATTATTGTGTATTAGCACCAAGGAAGCTTCTCTGAATTTCCATGAAGAAAAATGGCAGCAGTGGCATAGAGCAGCCCAAATGCGCCTAACACATTTTGACAGAACAAAGACATTTTAAACCCTGCATAATAATGAAAATATGGTATCCCTATATAGCATTTGGGGGGCTTCTGCACTGCCTAGAGTCTGATAGCTCATTCTGTGAGATTCCCATACCTCTTCCCTGGTCTGTTCTCATCTCAGTCAATTCTGCATCCCAAAATCTTAGCAATTAATTTTCATTCCCGGTAATCCTCCTATCTACTCTTGAGCACACCACCTCTCTTCCTACCGCAGCTCAGCGAGGAGATTGCTCATGTTCCACTCAGGTTAGGAGGGAGGCAGATCTGGCACGTCTGCCTAATGAGGATTACCGTAGAGGGAACATAAGGAAGGAGGACAAATGGGACCAAAATGGTATAAAATAGCAATTGCTTGGGTAGATGTAACCCCCTGACCCCAAGTGTGCACCCACAAGGAGTAAGGGAAAATCAGTAAAGTTGAATAGAAAAGCTAATTCACCATTTACAGAAAGAGCAGGTTGATTCACAAGGACTCTGAGCAGAGGTATGAGTGCTGGGTCATCCTGCCCATGCGTGGTTTGACCTGCCCTGCAGCTTCATGTAACCTAAAATTAAGTCCACTCTTCTTCACCTTTTCCTCCACAAGTAATTTTTTCTGGTGGTTGGTCTCTGAAATCAGCTCAGATAGGGAACACCCAGATTTCCCTCTCCCTACCCGAAATAAAAAACCCCTTGTGATTTATTTGAGGAGAGCTTTGCACATGGCATACAGCAGCTCTTACAAGGAGCACAGGGGAATGTGGATGAGCGAGTAGGTGGAGTTTCATCCATATCTAGAGGAGTTGAAAACTGTGGAGGAGAATGGGTGGATGTAGAGTAAAATGTTCCGCCTTGAGAACCTGTGTAGAATGGATCCAGGGAACATTGCCTATTGCTGCCTTTCCTCTCCTCCTCTTGCATAAAAAAAAAAAAAAAAAAAAAAAAAAGTATAAAGCAAAATCTTATATTTTATCCTTGCGGGTGGAAAAAATCTTGTGGTTTTATTCTGTCATGATGGATTTCCGCTCAAGCCCAAACCTTGAGGACATAAGTTAACCAGGAATCACAATAAAGAAAGAAAATCTGATGTTTCTGTGTGACAGGTTCTTTGCGGTCTGCTCATTTCAGAAGGCAGTGCTAATTTGAGGTACCCTATGCCAGGTTGCAGATGGCACTGAAGACACTTCAGCGAGCTGTACTGCAAAGCTCTCTCTTCTCAGAGGCCCATTGGGCTTTCTTCTGCATCCATCTTCTAATGAGCTTTGCAAGTATATATTTGCTCATACTTTTTAATAGGGCAATCTATGCGGAACAGTTCTGTACAACTTTATATAAGCAAACTATGTAAAACATTCAAACAAAACAGCACAGGTTCGCAAGGAAACAAAGTTTCCCAATGACCTCTAGTCCACTAGGTATAATTACTGAGCATAAATGCCCAGATCTGAAACTCTTTGAAAGTGCTACATGCTGCTATAGCTCTGTCCAAATCCATTTTTTTGCACTACCTTGTGGGTCTTACCACCAGCTGCAGAAGCGGAGAGTTTTACAGTCACAGAGGTTAATGCAGATTTTCTTGATGACTCTTTATGATTTGTCGCATTTTCTTGTGCTGTTCTCAAGAAGGTAGCGCGTCTTCATTCCTGTGACAGCCAGCAGTATTACAGAGCAAGTTCCAGCTGAATGGGAATAGAGCTCGTGCTTATCTGGTGATACCTCGGGGGGAATAGAGCATTTGTGAAATTCTTCTTGGCTGTCAGAGGTGTCGAGGCATTTTCCTTCTCTCTTCTCAATTCACTTTTCAATCTCAATAGCTTATTGGAATGACAGGGTATCAAAACATCTGGAAAGCTAATACCATACATCAAGCACCTGTGTATTGCAGAGGTCTGACAGTGCTAACAGAATAGATGGATTTTGTGTAATCTCTGTCTCCTGAAAAGAATAAAAGAAAAATATTATAGACTTGACCTGTGATCTCATAGAAATAGTCTGAGTTTTGTCTGGGTGGCTCGGCAGAATTGGATGCACTGAATACTGTTCCACTCGGTATTTAATAAGAAATGCCCCATGTAGAAGAGTAGTTGCGACCATTCTGTTAAACAGAGGAAATCCTCAGGGCATGGCTCCCATTTCATAGACCTGGTGTTTATTCCAGTTGCTGATTCTTGTTTCAGAATTTTGAGTTTCATTACCACACTATCTCTGACATGTTGATAAGCTGGGCATCTGAAAGAATCAAGATAACTTCCCTCAGGTCCCAGTTTTCACTGAGACTCAGAAGAGTTTCCCTTGTTTCCCATTTTCTCTTTTCAACTTAAGAGAATTATCTACTGTTTCTTTAACTCTATCCACCAACTCAAAACCTCCAGTCAATGTGACAAAGTGTAATATACCTGCTGCCCGCCTAACACTGGGATGCTGCCCAGAAATCCCGACTCCAGGCAGCTCTCGGAGAGGAAAAGGAGCCGCCTTGCAGTGTGGCTCGTGGAGAGTGGCCTTCTGCAGACCTGGTGGCTGCAACAGGGACAGAGACACCCGGGTGCCGAGTGGGGATGCAAACTTGGGAAAAGACCAGGAGTGTAGAAACTAGAAGAGAGATGGTGTTGAGAGCTGGAATCGACACTGATGCCTTTCAGAGGGAATCGTAGGAATTTTTCCTTTCCTGTTCCCCCATGACGTGCATTATTTGGGAGAGAACACAGTGGGCAAAATGGGTCCCAGCAGCCATGGACTAAAGGAGCTTGCTGTCCCTGCTGCCTGCTTCTCCTCCGCTACTTCTCTGCACTAACCAGTTTCTTCCAGGTGCATCAACAGTAACGGCAGATGGAATTTTGAGCTTTCCCTCCAGGGATAGAGGTGAGGGTACATTTTAGGAGAACCAAGTTGTTCAAGCAGATCCTTCTTTCACATAACACAGCTTCTGGTACTGGGGAAAGACCAGCTTGTTTCAATATTGATTCAGTGTAAGAGTAGCTGGGAGTTCAGAACTGCAAGTGGTAAGAACAGATCACGCAAATACCAACATCCTAAGAAAAGTGAGTGCTGAAAATGTCTAAAAGATCTGTATGTATGTGTAAGTTTGCAGGAGTAACACGCTTGTCTATCAAAGATCCTTGTGGTGTTGAATTGAAGCAGAAACATATGTAATGTGGCTGTGAATAAGGAAGTTTGGGGAGCTGTTGAATTATGCATTTTCTGCTTCAATTGCTACTTAGTGCTAGAGCTTGGCTTATGAAAGATGCAAATGTGTAGACATCTATGTAAACTTTACTATGGAGGAAGTATGATGTAATGTGCAGGGCCCGTGTTGGAAATGAGTATTTGCACATGCAGTGTAAAAATTAAACTGATGCACAACACTCAGTTATCAAAATAGATTTTCTACTTACTGTGAAGAAAGCTTGTTGCTAACTTGGTTGTAGAGCCATGTTTAGGAAATAGGACCATGAGAGATTTGAAGAAATTTACGTTGTTAGGAGTTACTACACAGAGTACCAGTCACAAAGAGATGGAAAAAGCTATTAGTAAAAAAATGTTTCTTAATTACTTCAGCACAGAGTATAAAAGCATTATTTTTGAAGGAAGAAGCCAGGGAGAATTTTTCTGTCTGATCTTTTGCCCTCGGGATGTTTTGTGCAGCCTGGCTCTATTTCATATCTGACTGCCGATCATCACCTACTCTGGCTGGTACAGCACTCAGTTCTGGTAAGCTAGCCGTGGTAGTTATGCTTTTCTCAAGGCTGGACCGTTACCAGCATTGCTGTTGAAATAATATTTGGAAAGGCATGAACAAATTAAGGGTGTAGTAAAATCAAAAGCAGTGATTTCTCCTCACAGACAATTAAAACATTATAAATAATCATGGGAGGGATTATTAGGGTGAAAAACATTGGCACCTCTTAATAATCGGTTCCTTTGTTTTCAGTTACCACAAGCATTCAAGGACTGGTGTTAATTAAAGTACTTGTAAATGGGAGTACAGTACTAATAGGCTTATTTTTCTGCATTGCTGTTCCATTTATCCTATATGTGCTTTGCCTTTTACAATCTAATTGGATGTATATTACTCTTTTACTATATGTAACTCCTTAAATGATTTGCAGAACAGTATAAACAATTTGTGTGTGGTGTGTGCATTGCCTAAAGTATTGTACATAAACTTATTAGGAAGATGGAAATACGACGTCTTTTATAGGAATGTATCAAGTCATAATGGGGTTCCTTGAGATCTCAGAATTCACTTTGCAAGGTTATTTACATTTATTGCTTTAAAAAAAAAAAAAAAAAAGCTTCTCCAGAAGGTGCCAGATTGATAAATTCAGCTTTTTCTTATGTCCAACCAAATTCACGAGTGATCTGTCCTGTGCTTGAGATTTCCCCAAGCTCTCAGTTAAACTAAGGCCTTTGCCTAATCCTAAACAAATGCTGTGATTGACTCAGTTTGCTTCATTCCTCTGAAAGAACAATAAAAAACGAGGAGGAGAAGGGGAGAGAATTTAGAAGTCTTCTCTTGTCATGGCCACATGCTGATTTGCTAATATTTTAAACAGTTGCTTGCCTAACTAGCTATTATTTCCAAGTACATCTTATCCTTGCTGTGCACTTGTAGTTATTTAGGTTTTGTTGGGGGGGGGCGGGGATCAGGGAGGGGTTCTGCATGTTGAGCCTGGAGCTATTTCAATAAACGAGTTTAACAATGCCAATATAAAATGAGCTTACTGTAACCAGACAGTTCTCTCAGAGCCGGAGAAGAATTTCTGTGGTCCCTAAATAAACAAAGTCTGTTACGACAAACAGCCCATCGTAGCTCCCCCATGGAGGCAGATTTCAGTATGCTGCAGGATTTTCTTACAGCACAGTAGAAACAGATCTGCGTCTATATGAACATGCATATACATATATGAGAAGCAAATAACCTCTCATTTGGTTGGAATTTATGGCTTCCTAATTACAAATGTGGAGACACTGTGATTTACTACTTTCTTACTTCATAGCACACTAAGTTGTATTTATATAATGTTTGGATGGAGAACTCCTAGCTCTTAGCAACGAGTTTGATGGAACAGCTGAACTAGTTTATACTGTAAAGAATTAAAAACGTAGTGCTTTACTGATCATTTTTTCCAATATTGGAAAGATTGAAATAAGCAGGAAAAAAATTGTAATGATCTTTTATTTCTTTTTAATTCAGAAGTATTCTCCTTCAAATTAGGCTTTCCCTACAGCTATATTTTTAGGGTTAGAGAAAAGAGGTTTTGATCTTATAAAACAAAGCATTTTTTAAACTTAAATTATGTTATTTAGGTAATAAATCTCTATCCCAACCATCTTTAAGGGGAAATAGAAAGTAATACAGTGTTTACTAAGAAATTATGTTCATGAATTGAAAGTTGGAATCTACTTGTGGATCAGTTTTACTCATTTAAGCAACAGTATCTCATTTCTGAGCACTATCTCATGTCTGGCAGACTTTCCATGTTGCATGTTGCGTTGATAGAGGAAACATCAGTCTCTAGTGAGCAAACCTAATAGTGATTTAGTAAGGTTTTGAAAGTATTTTGGAATAAAACAAGAACTTCCTGTGGTAGACAAGAGGCTGAGTTAAAGGAGTACTAAATCTTTAAGTCCTTTACAACAAGATTTAGAGGAAAAAATGTATGGTGTTTTTTTTTCAATGGTTTATGACTATCATTTTGGATGCAAAATTATTTTTCAGAGATTTATGGAATACGGTATATAGAAACACTATGGAAAATATTATCAAAATAGAATTCTAAAATCTTGTCTTTACCTTTGAAGAATTAAATACCTGGTAATGAAACTGGATGAAAAACTAAGTGGGTTGTATAGCAGGCACACTTCTTTTATTAGCAAATACATATACATCCACCTAGAAACACATGCGTACACACAGTTTTTTAAACTTCTTTGAAAACTCCAAGTAAGCCCAAAAAATCAACTGAGGCTTATTCAGACTGTTAATATCATCACTTAGTGTCATCATGTGCAAAATGGCAGCAATAGTGGACTTTACTAAGAATTGTATTGATATGTGAGATAAAGTAAAATCTCATTTTCTAAAGTAGCTTTGCAGTGTTAACAGCAAGGAGAAGCAATAAAAAGTAGTTTATTGCACAAATACCTCTCTGAACACACCCAGTAGAACTGCAAATGAAAAATGGGCCTCTTTTATATAGATAAAAAAATTCTCATCATAACTACACATAAAAAAGTTATATTGGCTCATGTAGCTCTTAGTGTTTCCTAGTAAAACCTTAACTTTTTGATCATTCTAGAGTCAATAAGTACCCTCTCAACTGCTCTTCTATTTCTTGACATAAAGGCTTCAAAAGAGGAAAATCTACTGCAGTAATCTTTTTTTTTTTTCCCTTACTTGTTTAAATCTTTCAAGTATTCTTTGAGTCCTACTTTACTGATTCACTGTTAGTGACAAAGATTCAAATTAAGGAATGAAAAAAGAACTATTGGAATATCAAATGTCTTCACAGAGTTAGGTGTGTTTCCTTTAACATTTATTAAGATTTGCATAATCTTGCTTTATTTTAAATCTGTGTTACATGTCATTTTCTTAAAATAAACAATGAGATAATTGGTCTATATACCTATAGACCTAAACTAAATACCTAAATCTATTTTGATTCCCAAACCTGAAAATACACTTATGCTGTTTAGTTAAAAATGCTGGTTTTAGCTTTCAATTTGCATAAAAATGTTTTCAGAATTGGCATAGTTTGCTTCTGCTATATATCTTTCTTGTACTCTCTGTTTTATACGCCTACTGAGATCCTGTACTGCAATTACTGCCATATGGGAAAGCAAGTTTAATTTTACAGTGGAAATCCAACGTTGGGTAATCACATTGCCTGTCTAGAAACAGATACGCATTAAGAGTAAAAATTGTCCTATTAGATCCATCAAGCAAATCTCAGATAAGTAGCAGACACTATGATTTATCTGAGATTATCTACAGAAATACTAATGTTATCCCTTAGATTCTTTCATGCTAGATATGTCTTTTTGAATTTCCAATCCGTTCTGGATTGGGACCAAGGAATTAAAAGGGGAGTGGGGGAATAGGGTGGGCATTTTAGACCTTCTTGCTTCTATCCAGTTTCAATTTTTCCATTCTGAAACTGGGTGAAACGAGGGTCAGGTCTGGAGCAAACGGGAGGTGGGCAGTTTTAAGCACGGCTTTTGGTTTGGATAGGGAAAAATGTCTGTGCGGCCAGCTGCTGGGGCCTGGGAGAGCGCAAACCGCTGTATCGCAACGTACTGCAGTGAGCAGCGGCCGGTTCTCACCAGACGGCGTCAGGCGTGGGTCTGCTGGGAGGTGGATGGACAGCAGTCTGTTAATGTGATCTGACACGCTCTGCACATGTCCTCGGTAGCGTGGCAATTAAACAATAAGCACAAGCGCTGCAGGAGATCCACTGAATGTTCCCTGCAGAATTCATCTGATATCTTTTCAAAATCAACATGGCAACTTGTGACAGGTACAGTCTAACAGCCATATGTTTCTTGCCTAATTACAGGAAAAGTTGCCCGCGTGCCTAAAATTAGTCAGAGAAATAAACTCTCAACATGGGGATGCTCAGCAGCGCGGGAGTAAAATACTGGCGAACCAGAGAAAGGAATCCTTTAATTAGTGTTGCATTAAACGTGTGAGTGCCTGCGATACCTGTCAATGAGGCGGGACTACAAAATCGCTCTTTTGCAGAACTAAGGAGCTTGTCCACATAAGTTAATGTCCGGCACCTCTCCTTGGGTGGAATTTTCCTCTCCCAGGTGCCTTCGCACTAACTGCGTGTACTCTTCCCATGCACCTGGAGTGGAAGTCAGTTTACACATCTGAAAACGGAGCGGGCATCTCCGGCAATGCACCAGCCCTTGATACGCACTCCAAAACACGTGTGACTGTTCTAGGGAGATAAGCTATTGATCAAATACTAACAGCTTAAAGTAGTTCTTCATAACCAAACTGCTACCCAGTGGAGGAAGCCATTCGTAGAGTCTTTAAAAGAGTATTTTTTCTTTTTGTTTTTCTCTTATTTTACATACAACTGCAAGTAGCGTCGTGTATCTTCCCTTTTTCTGAAATTGTATACATTCAGGCAAGCAGCAGGTTTTGCACGTGTAAGTATGCTTATGTGGGAATAACTTAAAAGATTTTTTTTTTTCTTTTTGAAGTGTTTTAATTAATTGACTTAAATGTTGACAGTATACAGGAGTTCAAAAGAGGCCTAAAGGTCCTCTGCAGACATGTGCCTTGCTTTACCACAGTCAAAACTGGAGAACCAAGTATCTTTACTCGAGAATAGCTCCAACTGTGGTAGCTATTTGTGTAGTATTTCATTGAACTTTTCCCTCCAAAGCCACAAGCCCAAAATCTCGGTCAAACCAGAAGTGGTCTTAGCCTTGAGGAGTTATCAAAACAGCTGCCTTTTGACCAGATTGGCAGCCTCTATTCAGGGCTGATGCTGTAAACCACTACAGCAGCGGTGTGGAGCTATCTTGTATAGCAACTAGCCGTACTATGCTAGTTTAGCATTAGCCTCTGGTTTTAAGAACATTCATGGTGGTTTGGAAAAAACAAAATGTATTGTAGACTGCAAGCAGGAAGACATTTCATGTAACTTGAAAATAAGCTTTAAATACTCTTAGTGCGGCTCAGAAAAGTGTCTTCATTTCTGTTTAAATGCATTTCTTCAGACTGTAAAGGGAAAATGTTAAGGGTGAGAGAGGATTTTTTAAGGCTCTTAGACTTCTGAAGGACATAATCAAAGCTAGATAATGTTTTCTGGCTTACCGAAGAACATAGATAAATTTTTCTTAATTGGGTCCATATTCTTTCTGCCCAATTTTGAGCACATCGCTAAGACACCTAAGTTTGGAGAGACATTTCTGATGCCCTGTACAATTCCATTAGATAACAGGCATCTCCACAGGATTAATTAATATTTTAAAGGGGAAATGGCACACTGAGGAAATTTACAGTTAGAATGTTTTTCTTTCTTTATAAGAAAGTACAAGACACATCATGAAAAATGGAGGACTATGGCTTTTCTGTGAGGAAAGCTCTTAAGGTATTAAATTATCTTGTGTCAGCTGAGAAGAAAAACACTGTACCTTGTTTCTTAGACCTTTTAATGTTCTTTTTTTACTTTTCTGTATAGGGTAGGTATATAGCCACCCAACACAGACGCAAACACCTATATAAACATTTAATATTGCAGTTTGATAGTTAACAGGACAGATGCCAAAAAAGCTCACCAATTAGCTTTTACTTGATTTTAAAACAATTCTGCAGTTTCCAATAGCCAAAGATGGCACAGTAAAGGCTTTTATTGCCTGAAAATAAAAGAAAATTGAGAATCTGCTACTGTTCTGCAAACTGTTTGGTTTTTTTTTTTTTAAATAAATTACCTTACTAGCCAGCTCCAAGTTACCTACCAGCTGCTAATTTCCACACAAAAGAAAATCAGTTCTCTTCATTCCTTTCCGCTGTCACCCATTTATGATTTAAACTTTTGGATCAATGTTAACACATACTGCCCCAGTTCTTCTTGAAGTCATTAAAAAATATTAAAAATTTGTAAATATATTGCATTAATAGACATAGGAAGTTGAGTGGGAGAGCTGCACAGTACTTGCTGAGCAAAGACAATATTTCAGCAAACTTGTCACTGAAAATCAGACAATTTCCAGCCATTTCTGATTGTGATGCCTTCTGTTTCTAAAATATTCTGGTTTTAGTTTTTTCCCGATTTAAAATTTGTTGGGTTTTTTGCTTTGGGATTTTTGTCTTAAGTTTACATACAAAGAGGAATTGAGATTGCAAATTTTATTTTCCATTTAGTTGGAGCAGTCATCCTTTTGCGAGATTGGAACCTATGACAGTTTCTGATCAAGAACACAGCCTCAAAGTGTTCTTCAGCCCTCCAGCATCCTCAAACAAGCTGTTTTCCACCTCTTGGGCTCTGACAGCAATGCTGCCTGCGGGTCTATGTCAATCCGCTCAGCAAGAGAGGGGCAGAGAAAGGCTGTTGAATGGCACAGAGACCATTAGGGTCTTGGATTTGGGACAAGGTGCTACAGGTTGGAGCCCCTTTTGCACTGAACTTGAAGAGGTCTTTCCTGACCTGATGTGGAGAAGGATACCTTGATCCACTGCAGAAATGCCCAGATGAAGCCTGCTTGATGCATGGGCTGGACTGGCAGCACTGCAGTCAGAATTGTAAGTTTGAGAGTTGAGCTGGGTGACACCCGTAATGCTGAAGGGCCATTCTCTTACAAACCCAAGTATATTCGATTCTTCTACATTTAGAATTGTAACATATAGGAGATGAAAAACTTTGGCGTCAAAGTTATAATATTGCCAGCCATCATACATATTAAAAATACTTGTATTCATAAAGTACTCAAGTTTTCCCTTTTGCTTATTTTGAAAGTAGGTGGTTTTTATTCATATTGAAGGCAGCGGGTTAGGTACTGCTCTGTGTGAATAACAAGGGTAAAATGTGGTCTTTAAAGTTTTAGGACTCATTTTCCTGCGCTGTTTTTCTCTCTATTACATTTGAGCTGTAGAGGCTTATGCTATAGACTAAAAAGCCCTGCAGGATACTGAATCACACATGAACTTTTACACAACTTTCTGTTTGGACGTGATGGTTTTATTCACCTTTCTCGTCAGAATGGTCAATGTTTTACTGAAATGTTGGCAGATGGGGAGCAGGAAGGGTACAAACTGATTCTAACATTTCAACAACAACAGGAGGAAAAAAAAAAAGAAAAGAAAGAAAGAATAGCTGAAGAGTGTACTGTTTTTCTGGAATAATCACCTTTCTCAAAGCACTCTGTTCTCCCTGAGCTGTGGCTGCTTCCAGTCATTTCTTAATGTATAAGCACAGCCAGGCTTGAAACTGTTTTAGGCTTACGTTCCAACTGTTCCATTTATCTCCAGCTTGACAAGGTAGCATGGTAACCATTATATTAAGCCACAAAAGGAAAAGTCATGAGATAAATTGTGGCTTTTCCCTCTGTTCTTTATTCTTGTTTTTCTGTAATCATGTAGAGCAGACATTGTACAAAGTTTGATGGAGTTAGTAATTCTTAGCATACAAGGACGAAGAAGTGATGACAGTTACAGTTTGTTGTGACAAATCTTTTGTATTAGTCCAGTTTTATCATTTGTCCCTGCAGCTCATAAAAAGCAATAATACAAATATTAAGATAATGTTAATGACTTGCAATAAGCAGACCAATGGTTTGGCTCATGCAGGACTATGTAGAGGCTGAGAAGTTTACTAGTGATGCTGCTTCTCTGACTGGACGTATTTTAATATTATACTCCCTATATAATAAAACCTCACTACATTTGTTTCCTTTATTTGTCATGAAGCCTGTTACCTCCTGAGCATGTTCAGAGTTACATATTTTGAATTAAGATCTCTTCAAGCGAACCCAGCCTGCTTAAAAGAAGAAAGTGTAAGCTGGTGGTATACGACAAAGATAATTCCTGACATGTTTATTAGAACAACGCACCTTTATCTTAGTCATTGAATTTGTGGTCTCCATTTTTGGTTCAGGCTTGGATTTTTTCTTAACTGATGTGCAATTCTGTGCTATTTCAAATTGTAGCGTTGCTACATATCAAGGTGCCGCGATTAGATCACTGGTCGGCCCGGACCAGGGAAGAGACGGATAACACACACGGTGTGAGCGTCAACTTCCTCTTTAATTGCGCAGTTAATTCCTTTTATACTAACAACGGTAGGTGGGATCACAGATACGTCATAGGGAGGCAACGACTAGCCTTCTACCTTTCCGTGACATCGCGAGATCTTCCGAACGCCGTACCCTACACAAATAAAACTGACCCATTTATATTTAACTGTTGCAGACTAAAGCCTGAATTCGGTATGGATGTTGGGCTGTCTTTTATGAAGACCTTTTTTTTTTTTTTTTCTTACACTGAGTGATGTGTAATGATGTGTGAGACTTCCATCAGCATTGTAATTAGAAACTAACCAGGTACTTAGGTAGTGAGCAACTACCATCTGTTAAATAAGTATACACTTTAAAAAAAAAAAAAAAGGGTAGGGTATGCTTTATTACTTATTGGCTTATTCCAAGGGAGGTATCTTTAAAGATTTGATTGTTTATAGGAAGATTCAGAAAAAGTATGTCCTCTGTAGCAGCTGTGTACTAACAAGGACCATATTATGCAAATCTTACATGACTAAACTGCCAATTATATGGCAATTTTGAGTGATAAACATAGAATGAAAATGGGTTCACCTATAAAGAAGTGACCAATAAAAAGGGGAAAATGCCTGTCCATGTTCTATAACAGATTCATGGTAGGGTTGAGACTTGTGGGATCAATAGATCCTTCCATTGTGTAAGTCACTACATTCACCCACTTTTACACTGAGATCAGTAACTTCTGCTTGACTAAAACATAGTCTCTCTGACAAAGTCTGACCTTCTGGGAAGAAGTTCAGGCTTAACTTGGAGACAAGGCATAGAGAACCCACTGTGTTCCTTGGTAGATTGCTTTAGTGATTAATCGCTGATAGACTTTTAGAAATGTGAGCAGGTTTCTCCAAGTCTCCTGAAAGAACTACACCTAAAAACACTGCAATGCTTGACAGTATTAGTAAATCAGACCTGATAGGTCATGAACATGCTCAGTTATAGTTTCAATATCAGGCATAAATGATACTTTAACTTACAGTGTCAGATTTTATTTAAAACTATTTAGAATTCTCCACTAAATTCCTGCTAATATTTCAACAGATTAAATTTGGAACATTTGGTTGTAAAATCTAATTTTTTCATACTCTATCTGAAAGGTTTTTTTCCAAAGTCATTTTGAAAACATATGTTTGAACTCTAATGTTTTCTTTCAACATGAACTAAGTTTACCCTTGGCAGAAAGGAAAAGAAAGGCCGGGAAGACAAGTTTGGTTAAATAATGACATGCAGTTCTTAAAGAGTTTAAGTGAACCAAAATGAAATCTTTAAAAAAGAAAAACAAAAAGAAAAAAGAATGGCTGTCCATGGAAACATTAACTGAGGCAAATGAAATGTGCAACAAATTAGGGGGACTAAAAAGGGAATTTTACGAACAAGTAAAGCACTCTGGGAAAAAAAAAAAAGGTAAATATATGTTTCTGTAAAAGAAACCTCTGAATATTACTAGACAGCTAAACAGTGAGGGAACCAAATTTCTTTGTTGGTTTTCACTACAGGCAAGATGAAAATAGCTATCTGATGTGTATTCTTTGCAAGTATTTTAAGTGGAACCTCAGTATATTAAGTATTATGTCCTGGAGAGATTAGGCTGATTGATATGTCTAAATTACAATAAGTTATCATGCCTGAGTATGGTCATTTATAACTGAGGAAGGTTATGAATGAAGTCACAAGGATACTAACAGAATGGTATGAGCTGTCATTGAAATCAGTTCTCTTTCTGGAAGATAAACACTGAAATGGTCACGTTTATACATAACGTAACACTTTTTTGTTGTTGTTAATTTGAGTAGTTAATCTGTTAATGAGTAATATCTAGGGAAGCCCCCAAGAAATGTTAAAAATAAGTCATGGGGCTTATGCAAACATCATATTTTTGCAGTGAAAACCCAGTTCAGATGATTGTAACACAGAAGCATCAGCACTATGAGAGATAGACAGACCATGGTCAGAGGTTTTCTGTTTCAGGCAAAGTTTCACAATACATGCCATATAAAAATCTGAGAGGTAACAGTAACAGAGGAAACTTGAACTACTGATGAAAATTTTATGGCTTCAAATTAATAGGAAACACATAAGAAAGCATTTGAGTTGTATACAGATCCATGAAATTACAGATAGTCAAAAGAGAGGACTAAGATATTAAGATACATTCTACTATTTTGTAGGGTGGATAATAATACTCATAATATCAGAATGTCATATTAAACAAAACTCACTTTGTTAATTTGGGTGTCTGTTCAAAAAATACCTAAGGCAGTTACACATCCACATAATGTGGAAAAAAAAAATCAGTAAAGTACAATTTTTAAAAGTCTTTCAGGAGTGAATGAGTGAGTTTGCTTTCTGTACAAACTATAGGCACCAAGTAAAACATCTTGGTGCTTTGGTCTGAATAAGGTCAAAAAAATAATTCAACTTCACTATATTATACCTTGATGTGGCTAAAAGGAAAACCAGAACTCTGGCAAAATTTCAATTTCTTTTAAATTTAACTGTAGCACTGAAGGTCCTAATCTTTTTATAATCTATTTTGGCAGCAATTAGTTTCTTATAGTCCTTTTTTATCCTTCAGCTACTGTTAGGGTCTTTTGGCCTTAAACGCCTCTTAAATGTTTTTTCTGTGGGGAGTATAAAATAAAGAATAGTGTATAAATGTTATTCATGAGTTCCTACTTACTTTTTTCTCAGAATATATGAATAATGGATTAAATTAAAAGTCTTAAAATACAAAATGGGTAGGAAGTAGTGTTTATTCAGTGTAGTTTTGGCTATGGAATTCACTGTTATGACCCTTTCTAAGTCCTATTCTAAACAATTATTTCAAAAGGTGTGATTAATATTTATTTTTATATACACAACTAAACTGTATAGAATAAAATAAGGATACTGAGATTTGAACCCTAATTGCCTGGATTTATGAAGAAAAATTGTCTCATAGAGACTGCATAATTATCCTTCCTGGGTTTGTTACATATTTTTGGGAAGGAACAGGATCTCAGCACACATGTCTGGATATATTTGAACCTATATTTCAATGATCTTGGCAGTAATTACTTAGAGACATTGAAAGGCTTCATAGTTTCTCAAAGTAAGGGACCATTTTGTCATTAACACAAGTGGTAATTGGTGACAAGTCAAACGACTGAAATTTGCATTTGATTTTTTGTAATCAGCATGAAGCTTCTGAAATGTAGCCAGTTTTTTCTTTTTCTGATGCCTTATCTAACAAACAAGAGCTGCTTATCTGTGCACACTTACTATCTTTTTCCTTTTGCTACAATTCAGTTTTATGGCTTATGTCCATCTTTTCCATAAGAGTCTGACAATTTTCAACTTCATTTTTAATATTTGTATTCAAATGCAGATTTTGTCTTTGTAGCTGGGACCAAGTAGAAGGCATCTTTGAAGAAATGCTAATAAGAGTGCTGTGATAAGGCACTGCTCCTTAGACATACCTTCCTTCTTAAGAACATTTCTTTGAAATCTAGACTAAAAAAATAAACCATTTTTCTCTTATCAACATTGCTTTAATGTGCTCAGAATAGTGCATCTATATAAAAACAGAAAAGTTGATGGCTGATAGTAAGCTATTAATTTACTGTGTTGAATGTTGGAGGGTCTGCTTTATTCCAATCCATAAAGAGATTTTGAAAGAAACAGCTATTTATGTTTCTTTTCTTCTTCTTTATGATTTAGCTGATTACCATTCTGCATTTACTGAAATGACATACCAGCCCTGGCACATGATAAACAATACTGTAACCTGGTTTATCGTCTGCAACATAGAGATGCAGAATGCTGCAGCAAAAAAATGACTTGGATGTGAAATGCTATCAGGGTAGCTTGAAATCTCATGTATAGCAATTTCTGGGGGGGGGGGGGGAAAGGATAAAAGAATGCAAAGCCTGTAAATGACACCCTTGTGTGAAATTTGAGAGAACCTGAAAAATTGCAGATCCTGAAAGATTCTGTCTCTGTAAGAGAGGAAACTTTCTTCTCCAAGAAAAGATCACTGAAGAGAAAAATGTCACGCGCAAGTCTACTCACAAGGTACTGTGTGATTTGCTGCCTTTATCAAGTTACACAATCATACTCAACAATTGAAAGACAGCTTTAAGCTTAAAGAAATAATAATAACTTTATTATTCTCTCTTAAAAGTAGGTAAAGTCCTTTTAACTGCATTCAGTATCATTTTTCATATGGACCCATTAGACTTAAATTAATGTATTTGTAGAGATAGCTCCGTCATCCCAAATTACTTTTCTGTCTGATGTTCAAGCCTTTGATAGCATACTTTGTGTTTGAATTGAATTTTGGAGAGACACTAAGCATGTTAATTAGATTCTCTTTGTGCTCTAAGAGGGAGGAAAAGCAGAAGGGATAATTTTTTACGTTTCAGTCGAGCACTGTTTGCAGTGCACATATCTCTTTCCTACAATATTACGTGCAATTAGAAGTAGACATTTCTAGCATTGACGTGTTCACTATCTAATCTGAATTTGCTAAAGGTATATGTGGCCTTTGGATAATATGCATCTAGTACAGAGTAATTTTTTAAAATTAAATTTTTAAAAATATTATCCTGAGTGTCTTCTTTAAATGTTAATATATTCTATTACCACAACACTGTTTTATAACACTGAAACTACACAGATACTTGACTGGAACAAAAGTGTAGCACACATCAGCTAAACAGGGAAAATATTTATGTTAGCTGATCCTTGTTTGCGCAACCATGACTCTTTTTTTTTTAAATCTTTTTTTACGAAGGGGGTAACAGCATTAGGGATCTCGGTAATGACAGGGAGAGGAGGCAAAGGGCTTTGTTGTCTGCTTTGCTCACAGTCACTGGAGCGTGCTGGTAGGGCTGAGTGCCAGGAGGCATCACTGCCTGCCAGCATCCACCAATGCTTATGTTGGCACTCCTGTGATTTAGAGCAGCGCTTAGGTGCTAGTAGGTGCACCTGAGAAGAAGAGGACAAACCCTTTTGCTACAAACGCATTCCTGTGGCTGAGAGTAAAGCAGTAAAGACCCTCTTCCATCTCCTTGTTCATGCTCCTAATGGCACTGCCAGGAGGGGTTTGGAAGTGGAGTCTGACCCAGGCACTGCCTGGAGCATATCCGTCCCCGCCGCCTCAGGGAGAGCTACGCAGTCAGCCAGAGCAGCCAGCCGCTTCCCACATCCAGAGGCCACCCTGTAAGCAACAGCTGTTTAATGCTCCCCATTTAATCTGACCTCTCAGACCGAGGTCTCCAAAGAAGACGGTGGCAGGAAGGTGAGGGATAGCAAAACTGTCAACTGCGTGCGCGCGCACGCAGAGAAACCTGAAAGGGAGAAAAGGAAAACCTAGCAAAAGACAGAATGCAGTAATGAAAATAATAACCGTACCAGTGAGTGAAGACATGATACCAGAGGGAAGAAATGAGGTGGAACAAAACAAATTTCATAATTACTGATCTAAAGAAAATTGAAATACGGCCTATGAAACGAACGAAAGTAGCATTTATTGCCATGCTTGTAAAGGCCAACAAGTTTAATTCGCAGTTGTTGGGAAAATGTTAAGGTATTAGAAAAATATAAAAGAAGTGCAGGGAGAAAATAGAGAGCAAGTTACAACCTTTGTAACTCGCCCACACTGGCAGTGTTTGGAAGTAAGGAGTTGGGTGAAGGAGGTGGCACAGCTGAGCAGGGACTTCCTGGAGAGCTGCTCCTTCTCTTCCTCCTAGCAGGCAGCATGTCAAGGGACGGAGTCCAGGCATCGACCACCAACAGAAAGATTATGGATCTGCTAGAGAGAAGGGATCTGACAGCTGTGAGAAGATCTGGCAGTAGGGAGACATAGAAAAATGAAGCCCCAGATGAGAGAGAATTGAGGTCAAAACAGGAACAGATGTGCACTAAAAATAGGACGACAAGAAAAAGATAGATGCAAAGGTCCTTGCAAGTAGACAGATACCAGCGAGGAGGGAGAGACATCTTATTAAAGGAGAGATGGAAAAGCAATGATAACACAAAAGGAAAAAAAAATTGCAGTGCAAATTAAGAAGTCTCTTCCCTCTCTTTCAATTCACGTCATTCTTATTTAGCTCTAACTAAATCACCCCTTGAATCCTCAGCCTGTGTTATTACTTGGGAAAGGAATGAACCTTATGTAAAGGGCACCAGGGTAGACATTACTGAATACCTCTGCAAACTCGAGATAATGACATTAAGGGAATTAGTAGAGTTAAAGTACAGTCTACATTTAGTTCTAATTAGACAAAAGATAGCAGCCAAATTACTACATAAAAATTTAGATAGGGAATTCAAACAAGTTACAGAAATTGTGGAAATATATAACTTCTGGGTCTAGTATGATTCCCTGACTTCTCCCTAATGTACCTGCTCCATTCTGTTGTTTGTTCCCAATAAATTCACATGGTCTGGGGAACCAGACCCTTTCTCAGTGGTAGGGCAGAGCTTCACCTCAGTCATACCTGCATCTGAGTCCCCAGCACATACCTGGCTGACAGTATTCATGTGGCATTCCTGGTAGTATGAGGTTGTTTCTGGCAGAGGGACAGGGAATGAGAGTGAAGTTTGCTTCCAGTAGCAACAGAAAGAAAGAACTATAAGCAAGCCTGTAAAACTTCTTTAGCCTTTCTGTCCCACAACCCCAAAAGTATGCAGGAGGGAAAGTATCAATTCAGCAATTTATCCATTCTCTTCTCCCTTTTTTCTGCAACATCTCTAAGGAAGATACTCCTGAGTTATCGTAACTCTTTAAGCCTGTCTTTGAAAGAGAAAGGACAGCGTGAGAAAAAAAATGGAGTTAGAAATCTTATTTGCCTGAGAATGGATTCTGGGAGACTGGGAGAGCCAAACTGGCAAAGCGGATGGAGAATCTGGACGTTTACTTTTTGTGTTATGGAGTAACTATACTCAACAACCTGATTGTTTAACTTCCAAGTATCGGTGTGCAGTAACTAGTGGATATCACAACTTGTTTACCTTGGCATCTCCAATGATTTCCTCAAAAATAGTCTTGTGATTCCCAAATATCTAATTTTCTTGTTTCGCTCAGGTTGGTATTTAAAACTGACCTACTTGCCTCTGAGTTACAACTCCAAGAGCATTCCTACAGTGCTGAGACATAATGGCAACAAACGGACCCTGCAAATAGATTTTGATTGCTTGTTGAAGTACAGCAATTTGAAATGATGGTTTGCGCACACATAGATAAGCCTTCTGTAATAGCAGGAAAAACAAATGGTTTTTCTCTGTCATAATGAAAGATGACAAAGGATTAATTTTCTTCTTCCTGTTGCTACCATTACTAGCTTTAGGCCATGTACGAATTTTCAAAGAACCAGGTGAAAGTAGTTTTACATTATTTCTTATGCTCTCTTTCCATTATATTCTTATGTTTACAGCAGACTTTCTCCTGTTCTTCCCTCTAGCAGTTTTGTTATTATTCTGCTTTTAAATTCCTTCAAGTGATTTTCAGTAAGCTGTATGTACCTTTCATGAGGTCGAAAGAGGACAGTTGGTAGATTCTCTACATGTAAAAATAGCATTTTGTTTTTATGGCTGTGCTATAAAAGAATTGGTACCTTGGTACCAATTAACAATATTACATTGGTAATTAACTCACACAAGTGGTTGGCCTTATATATATATGTTCTTCATTTTACATGGGAAGGTTTTCCTTATTAATTTCTCTAGATCTGTAGCAATCCATTAGCAGCCAATCCATAAGCAGTCTTATCCATTTCATGGACTTCATCTTAAGTGGAAGGGGGGCCACAAAAAAGGCTGTTTTATGACTTATCTCTGCCCTTCTGCCTGAATTTATAAACCCCTTTCCACTTGTCTCTGAGCCCACATGTCATTTCCCCTATATTTATGATTGCATAACTTCTTTTAGCAGCTACAGGATTGTTTCTATGGAAAAATATGTGTGGGTGTAATTATAGGCAGCCCTCAAAAATGGCTAGTGCAAAAATTTGGGATTTTTTTTCAGCTTTTTTACTTCCTGTAAGAAGCTACACCTGTCTGTAAATAATGCACTGATTATAGAGAGGGAAGGCAAGAGATAACACTTCAACTTTGAGACTCTGACAGAAGGAGGATAAAGACCATTCTCTGCCAGAAAAATGCATGTGTGTAGTACAGCCTTCGTGCTTCCCACTTCTACTTTGCAAGGCAGCTTAATAGATGACAAACAAATATATGTTGTCTTTTGTGGCAGAGGAGGATGTAATGGAGCTAGTAAGGGGAGTCAGAGGGAAGAGCCCAGCTTCCCTTCTGCAGGTTGCACATACAGGAAGGGTAAAAATAGTACCAAGGAGGAGGAAAGATGAAACCTTGACAGTTCTCCTCTCCAAGTTTTTAGTAGCAACAGAACAGATGCCTTTGCTAAGGAGTGGTCCAAAAGGAAGCAAAACAGGGGTGAGGGAAACTCAAAACCAAGAAACACTGGCAGAGCACTTGTGTGCAGTGGAAGGAGGGGACCAAAAAATGATTCACAGGTGTCAGAAGGATGTTGTTGTGCTTATGGCCATTACAGAGCATGGCAATATTTTGTATGTAGACTAAAAATGCCTGTATTTGCACCTTGATCAAATATGCATGGGTAGAAGATAAAACATACACCGACATAACACCCCTGAGAAGAAGACTGCATTATGGTTCCATTACTAATTCACAGAATTTACTGTTCATTTGCAAATGTTCCATTAGGACCTCCTGACAAAACTTTCCATAACCATATTTGTGGCTTATTAATCTGGGACTTGTTATTTCATGACAAACATGTACGAGAACTACTAGAGCCACATGGGTTGTTCCCTGTTGCTGTGAATTGAGTGTACAGTCTCAGCACAGTGGCTCCGTAAACAAGCTTTTCTTTGGATAGTCTATATCATCACAGCTCCCACGTCATATCACCAGATCTACATAAGCACGTAGTCCATACTGGCATTTTCAGGCATTTCTAGGGAGTCTACAACTTTGCGTACATGGTGCTTGAGGATGCTGATACAAGAGGCACTTTCTCTTTGCTTTTTTTTATCACTTATTGCATGTAAAAATAAGCTAGAGCCATGTAATCTAAAAGCAGCTTTGTCTCCAGGTGTGTCATGAACTGTCTGTCCTGCAGTGCTACCAAATTTTCGTAGCTGTTACAGACAAGAAATTTATGTTTCCAATAAAGCTAGTGAGAAAAACAGTTAGGAGGAAGGTCATTGACCTAGGACCCTCACCCATCCTGTCCTTATTAAGCAAACTTCTGGAAGATTTGGTGGACTAAAGAGTCATTTGAAAACTGAGTAAAGATGTCAAGAGTTGTTCTTTTAAGCTTGTAACGTCACAATTTGGTGTGTTTGTATGACGCATAAAGCCTGAGCTGGAGTCTAGTTTTGAGCTTTAATTTCCTTCTGGTTCAAACGGTTGAAATACTAAGGTCTCCAGGCACTCGGAGACCTCCTGATCTAGGGGAACTAATTCTCCCTCTAACTAAAGTTAATTCACCCCATATATAAGCTGAGAGGAGGCAGAGGAGAGCTGAGAGCCATTTGAAGATCTGCTCAGGCGCTGGCGGGAGGCATGGGGAAAAGCAGCACACTCAGCCCCAGGGATCCTGCACCCTGCGAGCCCACGGGGAGCCAAGGGCAGAGACTGCCGTTGTGTCCCTGTTCTCCAAGCTGAGCAGAAAGCCACCAGCACAGCGCAAGCCTCTTCTGCCGGTTCTGGGAAGCACCTCTCAGGATTCATCCAATACCGTTTGGGCCGCTGAGCTGTAAGTGATAGTTTTCTACGCGACGCCTGTGCTTAACTGCAGGGGCAATGGCAATCTTGAACTTACTATACATTTTTAATGTAGCTCTGGGTGGACTGAAGGAGGAATGTGGTCCCAATTTCAGAAATGTAGAGCATTGAATTCCATTTTGTAGCAAGCAGCACTAAGCAACCTGCCTCACTGCTGAGTAAACAGACTAGGACTCAAATGACCTCTTCTTGACGACAGGAACAAAAGCTAGGTTAGGAAGAAATGTCTGCTGAATTGGCTTAACTCCCCCCACCCTGCCCCCACCACCACAGTTTTTAGGTCCTAAACTATGTGATCTAAATGACCTAATGCTGGGCCAATTTCAGTGCACAGCCAAAACCGCCTCAGGGAATGATTGTACCTAGTATTATTTATATTCATTTTAGACAATTGTGCTATAATGAATATTTTCACTGTACTTAGTCAGCAGAGTTCCTTACCTGAAGAGTGCTTGTGCTAACCTATTCCTTAAAGAAGCTGTTTCAGCCTTTGGAGAAAGGTTCACTGCCGAAGATTTCTGTTTTTCTTGCGTAAGTCTTAATCGTATCTCTTGCTAGTGAATTCATTCTGCATGTATTCTGAAAGCAGCCTTTATAAAGCCCTATATACTTCATTTGCAGTGTACGTTGTGAGAAAATTTCAACGGATATCAGTGGAAAATTTCAACGGACCTCAGAAACTTTCTAAAGCACGAGGAAAGGGAGTTTAGAAATAGCATGCCATACTCAGGAACCAAAGCCTCTATGAGAGCAGTAAATATAGGAAATATATCTAGATAAGAAAACTTCTCTTAAAAGATAGTTAAGGTATAGAGAAGCATCAGAAATTCATAGTTCACATAATATATGGCTATAGCAAGTAGTTTTCGCAGATATATTGGTAGTTTTCAGTCTTTTGAGTTTGCCACCCATCCGCTATGCAAGGTTTTATAAAAGAAATTTCCTTTAAAATGCAGTCACGTTCTGAAATGCAGGCTTGTGGAGTTCTGGACTCATTCTCGTTCAGTGATTTCTGTATTTAGTGTGTGTTGACTGTAGATAAAAGGCCCTTTTTTCCATTTGCTCTACCTGCAGTTTGCATGCAGTCTCACATGTCTTAAACACCTATATTCTCCCGTGTTAATAAGACTACCCCTGACACCAAGCAACCTGATTTTTTCTAAATTATGGCCCTGAGTTCATTGGTCTAAACCCCTTGTTGGTTTGGCTGCACTCAGTATCTAACAAGAAATTTGTGAACATTCCTGTTAATAAGAAACAGATATACACAAGTGATCTCCTCAGATCACTTTAACTGAAATAACAGAAATGATGAGCCAAATGCATTCTTAATTCTTCAATCAGAAAATTGGACTATACGCACCACAGGGAACCAGACCCACTGAGTGAAGCTGTCTAATGTTTACAGTGTAGTTTTTGAAAGCAGAGGCATATCTAATTGAAATTATGTTTCAAGGGGACCTGTCATATTATTTTTGGCATATGGAATAACATTCACTTAGTGAACAATTTCAAACCACTGTCTCTTTCATCCCATTAAACATCCAGATGTTCTACATGTTTGTGTTCTTATTTGCAAAGTAGAGAAACACCATTGCCATTGCAGAATAAGGTATAGAAATGGAAATGAGGTAGATATTTCCTGCCTGCATGCCGAGTCTTTGCTGCCTATTTGTGGTGAGATGGCAATGCAAATATTTGCAAGCTATCATGTAGGGAGATTTACTTTCTATAGAATTTTTAGATTTGTCTGTATTAAATTATCATAATGATCTGTTTTGCCATAAAATTTTATTTCCATAAAGAGTATATAAATAACATGTGTAAGGCGTACAGAAGTTACACAAAATACTGCAACATGTGACCTCTAATTAAATGACAAATCTGTTATTAGGGTGATGGATATCTCAGGAGACTGGAATAAAACAGAAAACACCACTGATAGGCATAGTTCCAGCTGGAATTCAGCCAAGGCAGCAGTGCTGGGAAATGGTACATCATCAAATGGGAGATGATAGCTATTTGAGAAACAAGTTTTGCATCCTCAAATTCCTAAGTCATCTCCACAGCTTTACAACTAATGCCTGTGGTAGCACTTCAGAGAAGATGCCAATGTTTGTAAAGATGCTGGTGATACACTATTCTCTCCTTTGTAAAAAGTGATCCCGCTACTTAAAATTTAAGATGGAAAAGCTGGATTGCATAAGAGAAACATAGAATCCCCAGCTCAGCTGGCCATCCTCTGAGAATGAATTTAGTGACAGAGGAACAGCGAGAATCAAATTTTAGGACTGGAAAGTCCCCGTCTTTCACGTGCAAAAAACTAATATAATATAATATAATAGCTGTTGAATGTGTTTTATATTTAGGTCTAGAAATGTCAGTAAATTGGATCTGTATAGTGAACAGTTTCTGGAGCCAGAATTCTGCCTCTGTTTTTTCCAAAGCTCAGTAGAGCAAAAGGCTTAGAGCTTTTTGGCACATGGATGACAACAGAAGGTTTGATGCAAGGGAGTTCTAAATACATGGAATAAATACAGCTGAAATAATCTAACAGTGGAGTAGGAGGCTCTAGTTCCACATCTGTTGTTCTTATCTCACCAGAAGCCCTTCATGGCACAGTTTCTACCATACCAAATAACTAGACTAAATAATGCAACATTTGATATTAATTCAGAGGCTATGACCAGAAAGGAACAAAACTATTTTCCAATTTGATATCTGTCTGCACAGCCCATAGAATTTTACCAAACCCTCAATGTTAAGTGTACCTTTTTGGAACGATATATAACCTAACCCTAAGTACTTCAAGTCCCAATAAAGCAGCCAGATAAGAGATATTCTCATGTTTAATAGCCTTCCTGCTAGAAATTTGCATCTTAATTCGGAGTTGGATTTCTCTGACGACAGCTTTCAGACATTGAATATTCTTAGGGCTTTCGTTGCCAGATTGGATAAGCAACATTTTTGGACTTTTTTGCGTGTCCACAAACCCACTATCTGTGCGATTCAGAAACGTTAAACCAATCGCTTCCACTTCTGAGGAAACTGTTCCATTTGTCAGGAATGTATAAAGTATTGGAGGTCTCCAGCAATCTCCTGCTGCAGTGCTGCTCCTTTTATTGAATCGGGCAAGGGTTCAATAAAACCTGAGGGTGACTCCAGAGGCTTTGTGCTTAGGCATCTGCTGGGAACAGGCATACCAGTGCTTTTATAAAAACAGGAATCGCCTCTGCCAGAAAGACAGGATTTGTTTCTTGGCACAGACCCAAATGTGCCCAAACACACTTCTTGCATAAAGAAGAGGACTCCTGCCAATCCTGTTTCTGTTGGTGGTAAGGGCTTATAGTTTCCAGTTCCTCCTCAAATTTTTCAAAGATCTCTCTTGTCAAAGAGGTAACGTGTCTTGGAGGGGCCAGAGGTATCAAGGCCAACATCATGCAGGTGAATGAGTCTGTTTCTGAAGGGCAGCGACTTGTTCAGGGCTTGGCAGAAAAACCTGCGAGAGAGGAAAGCAGGTCTTTGCTGGTGCTGCATCTCAGCCATTCCTGAGATGCTCCAGGAGGGTCAAGGGAGGGGACAGGGTGTCACTGGGACTGTGGGTGGCCGCAGTCCTGTTGGACGTTTGGCTCCTGGAAACAGCTGAGAGTGGGACCCTCTGCTCCTCCTTTCCATTTTCTGGTCAAAACTATTTAGCACGCTTGTATTTGATGTGAATTTCTTAGAGGATTAGGACAATCAAACTATTATATCCAGTTCAGAAGATGATTTTTAGCTCAAAAAATAAATAAATGAGTTTTATGTGGAAAGTTATCATTCTCAGAGAAAAAGCTCAATTTGAATCCCTGTAGACCTCATGTATTTAGAAAGAAGAATGCTAATGAGAAAATAGTGTTTTCTACTTGGTATTACTGAGCAGATGTAGTATAGAATACTGACTAATATTTTAGTTTGTATTAGTTGTATAAAACCATGCATTAAGACAAAAAGTATACTTTGTAGGCCCTACTAACTGAATCTTTTCAGTTAGAAGTGCCCATGCTTTCTTGCTGCCGGGTAAATAGGGGCGATACATAAACTATCAGAACTGAGTTTCAAGTTGATATCAACTTTAGGCAATCTAGCAAGGAAAAGTATTTTAGGTGCTTCTTTTCTTTCATGCCAGTGATTAAATAGGGCAGCAGTCTTGATTTAGACTTTGAATTACCTAAGTGAAAGTGCAGGATTTTTAGAAAAATGTATTCAGGACTTGTGTGTATCTAGAAAACACAAAATCATTTAAGAAATAGTTTATAGATTTCTCAGATATACTCCTGGGCACATTTAAGATATGTGAGAAGTAGCACAAAAAGAAAGCTACTAATTTTGCTCACTTCCTCTATGCTAGAATAATCTTTACCAAGTTTCTGCAGAAGTGTTTTACTGTAGCATCAGTTATGCCAGAAATTCTAACTTATCGGAACTCAGCTATTTCATGCTCAAGTGATTCCTGGAACAGCAGGGAGATTTTCATAAATACATGATGGGGCAGATGTTGTACTGATATCTGCTCAGTGAAAACGGATTCCCAGTTTGGCTCCCCATCTCTGCCTGTTTGAGATAATCATAGTGAAAGTGAGTGGTAGTGACATGCCATTAAGTCTGGTACTGCCACACACTGGGGACCTTTATCTCCTGCTACATTTTTTTACTGCTATAAACTCAGAATAATATGAGGAGTGCACTGTCTGCAACAGTTTGAAAACAGTCTATATTTCTCAGTTACTATCGTGTTTCATAAAGAAATATGGCAGTGGTCTGTGGCAAATCCTATTATCAGAATAATGATGTGATACAGTACATTTGGTTGTGCTTAAAAACTGATAAATAAACATAAACTTTTTATTCCCTCTACTTTCCCACCCCTGCTATGAGGCTCAGTATTCAGGGTACTTGCATGTCCAGCTTAATATATTACGGGTCTAAACAGGTTTACATAAAGTTAAACTAAAGTGAATGTCAAAAAACAGCAAAGGAGTAAGGTTGTGGGGGGGAAAAGCCTGAAAATTAGAAATCTGTTACTAGAAAGAAATAGTTCTGCAGAAAATGTAACAGGGTTCATAACCATTTTGACCTTCTTGTACAAGTTTATCCATGTAACTTAGAGCAAGGTCATGCCTGACTTCTGTACGGTAAAGTCCAGATAGGGAGAAATGGGCTTGTCCCCTGCTGTATGAAGGCCACCCACGACTTCTGTGTTATGTTATTTTGAAGAGGTGATCTCCTCTAGAAGAGTGTCCTCCCTGCTCCCCAGAGACATGTCTGAGAAGCAGAAGAGACAGGTAAGTCCTACCACACGTGCATGCCTGCAGCCCTGTACTTAGATGAATCCATGTGGTTACGGATCTCTGAATCTTTGAAAGCAGCAGCTGACGTTTTTCTTCCGCCTAGGTAGGAAGCTTTGGGATTTTTGTTCTCCTTTCTTTGCTTCTGTTTGATGAGGAAAAATGATCCTTAACCAAGTCATGTGAGTGTGGTATTCATTTGAGTCTTAATCTTATTTTATTCTCTTCTCTGGAGACCTAGAAATGATGAACACCTATCTCTTTTTGAAACACTCTTTCTGCAAGGGCAACAGCTTTTCTTTCCTCCTCTCCTTCCATTCCTTCCTTTTCTCTTTTTTGTTCTCTCCCTTTTTTGAAGAGATAGAAGGAGCAAAAGCCCCTTTAGAGAGTTAAAAATACTTGAGGTGATAAAACAGCATTTGTAAGGAAAATTTGGAGTAGATAATTCTTCATTCTTAGCCCTTTAATAACTGGAAAAAGACAAGAACTCACGTTCCAAAATCTTACAATGTCACTGGTCAGGCATCTCTCTATAATACAAACTCGAACACAGGTCTTCATGTCAGATAATATTTTGGGGATTTGAAAGATAGTCACTGCAAACACTGGGACGTACTGATTTTGGTCTGCTTGTCATCTGTTTGCTTAGAAGTTACTTTCAAGTTACTTTCAAAAAGTTACTTGTTCGGAAGTTATCTTCAAGCAAATTAATGAAGAAAGTAAAAAAAGGCGTACTTCTGGAGGAGATATATTATTTGCGCACTTTTCAAATAAAATTGAGTCAAATGGTAGCTTCATGGATAATTCTTTACAACATATAACCAAAATTTGGGATGGTTTTGGCTTAATCAAGAGATAACATACAACTTGCCTTGTTTAGTACATAAGTAGTAAGTGGGACACTTCCTTGTCTCCATAGGACAATAAATAGGCATGACTCCAACCTGAGTAGACTCTGAGACATGTAATCTCCCTTATTTATTGTTTTTGGTGTACTAATGTGAGTGTAATGTTTTCTAGTTAAATCTTGCTGTCTTAGTTAAAGGTATTGCCATCATCAGTAGTCTGCCTGACCCCCTGCTATAGAAGATAGCGTGGCACAAAGGCATATTTGCCCATCCTCAGATTCTTAACGTGCAAATAATATACTTGCTTAAAATGCACGTGAAGATGGGCTTGTGATAAGGTTTCAAACAATTGGGGATCTGAGAAGAAGGGATGTATTGCAACCTGCTAACAGGGCCACCCTCTTTAAAAGCTGAATAAAACTTTCAGGCCAAACTTAGATCGAAAGAGGAGTGTGAAATTTAGGAATTTGTGTTCTGGTGACTTAGATTTGCATAGCCCAGAATTATTTCTGTAAAGATTTGATTGTATGAGAACTGCTGGAGTAGGTCACAAGTTGAAAAGTACAGTGATACTGGCAAAAAAATTAAATCCTATTTTTGTTGATATCAGTGGCAACCAGAGAATGTGTCTGGCCTTTGAAATAGACTTAAGCTTCTTGAATCACAGAAATAACGTTTGATGAGACAAGGGCAGAAATAAGGAACACAAGGTCAAGAAGGATTATATTTTGTTCTTTCAAAAAGCTAAAATGGAGTAATTTAATTGTTTTCATTTACAAAAAATGCAAACAGTAATTTGTTCATTTAGATAATGAAATTAACAGAAAACTCCTAATGAAAATCTTGCAAACATGTTTGCTGAACATGGTTAATATTTTCCTGTTGCTAGCAGAAGTGACAGGAAGTTCCAAATGTTACTTTGAATGTATTGTCTGATAGGCCTATTTTCCCCAGCTCATGTAGTATTTATTGTTAATTCTATTTTTTTTCTTTTGTGTAATTCTTTAAATGGTGGGTGCACAGATATGCTGAAGAAATCCATATACCTATCCGCATGGGATCTTAATAAAAGAAAAATTACCTTGTTCTGTTTGCAAACTTTCAAAATATTTGCCAAAAAGAAAGAAGAGTTTTTAATGCCCTTGGCTATGAACTTATGACTGTCAGAAAACCCCTCTAAAGCATTAAAAACCACTTTATGAGCTTTTATCAGGCTTTTGTTATCAGCTCTTATCCATTTTATAAGCTTTTAGCTGGTATATTTAGTCCTGAATACTGACCAGTATTGGCCTAAACCTGTTGATTTTCCTCTTATAAATCACAGTGTTATTAAATAACAACACTTGATACTAATAAAACTGAGTCTTCACTTTTAAAACAATAAACCAAAATACTAGACAGTATCGAGAATCTCAGAAAGAGATGACAGCAACCAAGATTTGGCTTCATTAATAACATTTGTCTTCATTAATAACTAATGCTATAGAAATGGTTCCTGGGAAAACAGCAAAGAAGTTGCTGAACTGAGGAATTACGAGACTAATGAAAAAATATATTTTCTTCATATCTTGGGCTTATTTTCAGGCAATTAGGCTGCAGGTACATTCATTTGGTTGGGAACATTTTACTTTAAAATTCTGAAATTGATGAGCTATTTATTAAAGACCCGCTTTCTAACTGGCAGTATAATTATGCAAGGGATTATTGTATCTTCATTTATTTTTCTGGAGTGATTAGCTTGTGATGCTATAAAACTCATTTATGAGAATTACTTATATTTATAATGTTTTAATTAAAATCGGATTGGGAAGGAAAGGGGAAAATTTACATTCAACATATATGGTTGTGTCAAACACGTTTGACAGCAGTTGTCTTTTTATTAGCTTAGGATAATTAATTGGGGTATTTATGTACTAATATTACCTAATTAACTCAGCAGCAAGGTAATTAATTTTGTTAACGGTTGTCCAAGAAAAAAACAGTGTAGTAGTATAGCCAGCTGCTTTCATTTCACTGTATTCCTCTTGGTTACATGGTTTTTTCAGATAGGTATTGTCTTTTAAAAGGATTCAGAGAACATATCTATTTTGCTGGGGAGGGCAATTTTTGCATTTGGCCCCCAGAAAACAAGGTACAGTGTAACTTGCACAGGGAGAGAGCAGAGCAATTGGATGGTCATCACTTTCAAAGATGCTGTTAGATAAGGTACACCATCCGTCAAGAGCAACTGCAGTTATTCCTCTGTTTCGAAATTCAAAATGCGTATTTCTTTTAAAACATGCCTTATTGCAACATTGCTGAATACCTGATGTGTGTAAGAATCAGGCATAAATGTTGGACACTGAGCAGGCATATAACTAAAACCAAAAAAAGATACAATTTCTGCTTTCATTCAAGTGTATGCAAAACCTTGGGTGAAAGAAAAGTTTAGTTCAGCCTTTCCAAGAGATAGTTTTAGGATGAAGTATGGAGAATTATGTGCAGGATACCTCATTAAAAAGCATGCTGCCTTGCTTTCTACATAACAAGTAGAGTTCGCTGATATTTTAGTGATGCACAAGGTGTTTGGGAACTTTCTGTGTTTGTATTTTTGCCCACGCATTGCCTGTGCCATAATGTTTGTGCTAAAGCTGCCCCTGAAAAACCCGCGCTCTATTTACTTGCAAAATATGCATGTTTCATCACATTATTTCTACTGAAAAGATCGCGTTTAGCAATGCTTGGTGAAGGACCATTCTTGGAGTCTTAACATCCGGAAGAGTCATTGGGTTTCCACAGAATAGTGGAAAAGTTGATTTGAGGGTGGTGACAGTGATGGACCACAGCCAGTGGGCTCCGAGCACACCAAGACAGCCACGCTGGGTGAGACTAAAGGTCCACCTGTGGCAGTGTCCCCACTGTCCCCTCTCCAGCAATAGGCTTGGCCTGCGTGGAGAGGAACAGTCACAACTAGTGACTCCCAGTGCCGCAGGAGGACTGGGTACAGCTGTGATTCCTCCTTCTGATACTCTCCCAGCCTCCAAGTATTTTCAGCTCAATGACTTCCCAAGCTACGTATGGTTTCTCATTAGTTAGTTATTCCCCATTAATTACATCTCCATAACTTGTCCTCTCTCCCCTTGAACGATCTAGCGGGTCCTGTGATGTCCTGTGACACTAGCCACACATTTTTAATGTCCTTCAGGTGACACGTCACTTCTTTCTGTCACTTTTGAACCTGAACACCCTGAGCTTTGTTTTATGCCCATTAATTCTTAGAGAAGATGATTTCCCTCCACTGACCAGACTTAACGGGCTTAGTATATGATTGCTGCACTAATCTGCTCCCATGAAACTTTATGTCCATGTTTCCCTCAAGCCTTTACAGAGGATGGTGGTTTGGAGTGGGATTCTCCCGGTTTACTTGCTTCTTTTTTAAGAGTATTAGTTTATTTTCCTCTGCTAATCAACATGCCTAAATTCATGTCAGACTCTTAACAATTCTGTGCTCTAAACTTTACTCACATTAGTCATGTAAGTAGACACAGTGGGATGTAAAAATTGAGTGATTTGGAAAAGAAGCATACTCAAATGCCTAAAGTGCTTAAAATAACAAATGGCATTGAACTCTGAAAAGCAGTTTTGTGAAAAGGATACAGGCATCTCTGACTCACAAGGGCATCTGGTCAGTTTTGGGGTAGGGACACGACACAGAATAGCCGGTCAAATGGTTTATTGACGTTACAGACCAAAAGGTCAGGTCAGAAACTTGCAGACTGCCCACTTAGACCTAAGTAGCTCCTTACAGATCCCTACAGAGGCTTTAAAAGACTATTTTTCTATGTCCTTTCTACTTTCTAGCATAGAGTTCCTGTACATGTGTGTTGCATTGCTCCTGTTCCTGAAAACTGTGCTTTACCTTTGAGTATATTATAAATCCTGTTGATTGAATGAGCCTACTTTTTTGCCAAAAGGCAGTAACAAAGGCCGAACCAGTGTCAGCTTTGGTAGCCATTTCTTTGGAAAAGTTACTGTCTTAAAGGAGCTCTCACCTCCATACTTTTAAACATTTACATGGCCTCTCTCATAGATTTCCACACACCTTTTTTTTTAATTTACTCTGCTGAACGGTACACAGCAGAGACCATCTCGTCCTTTGCAGCTGTTTTAAATATAATCCTGTAAGCAAACCATGTGCTAATATTTATCTTTCATAATTTATCATTACCAAAAAACCATTCTATCATGCTTTTTTCTTTGTAAGTAACTAGTCCCAAATGAGATGTATGTCATAATAATTCATGCACCATCATGTCTTAGTGCCTAATTAAAAAATTGATGACAAATTCATCAATGTTTCTGGCATTCCCTGAAATATCCTCTTACTTTTTGTCATAACTTAACTGAGAAGTTCCTTGGTTGATTCATAAGGCTATTCCTAATCTAAAGGAGTGCAAATGAGAAAGTTACATTTCTAATTTATTTACAAAGGGTAGAGGCAGAGAGGTTGTTTCAGAACGGCAAGGATAATGTTTGGGTTTTCTAATGAGCCATTTGGATCCATTTGATTTTTTTTGCATAC
This sequence comes from Aquila chrysaetos chrysaetos, assembly GCF_900496995.4. Taxonomy (NCBI): domain Eukaryota; kingdom Metazoa; phylum Chordata; class Aves; order Accipitriformes; family Accipitridae; genus Aquila; species Aquila chrysaetos. The sequence continues at coordinate 20,448,700 of NC_044019.1, read as the reverse complement.
CAGATTTGAGAACTAGCTACTATCTGAAGTATTTTCACAGTTAAGGTGTAAAAGACAGGAATCAAGTCATTCCTTAACAGTTCTATAAAGAAGGTTAATAAATCAAATGTCCTAAGTGTCTCTTTCCATATCTGGATATTTCTGTATTTTTAAAAAAACTTTTCTCCCTCCCTCATTTTTTTTGTTTGTTTTGATCTATTTTTCTCTGTGTGGAAGCCAGTACTAGTATTCATCCACATAATGTGGTGACAAATACTGTAACTTACCATCTCCTTCTTGTTATTTACCTGATTATACATAAAAATCTGAATTAATATTCTTCATGGTTCATCTTACTTGATTAGCCACAGTTTCCTAGGCCATTTTAAGATCCTGTTCCTTTGATTATATATTCTATATGCTTTGTTCCTAAACTTCAGGTATTATATTTAATGTATTTATAAACCTATGCAGTGAATTAATGTAATTTACCAAGTGATCTGTGCAGTACAGTTGACCTGTTCTTAACTTTCTGCAACACGTTGCCAGATTTTGCCTCTTATGAAATATTGTTAGCAAGGGTTCCATATATTTTTTTCCAAATTACTGTTAGGCTTATACATAGCTGTGTGCTGAGGACACATTCTTGTGGTACCCTCTAAATAGGACTCCACGGTTGATGATTTCCTGTTATGTTTTGAAATTTCTGTGAGAAGGAGGAAATCTGTGGAACAGAGCATGCTATCTGAGTAGGCAAATCGACATTCTTTCATAGTATTGAGTTTGAGAATACATAATTTTTATTTATGAATTTTAATAATTGTGTGATCAAAGACACTACGTATTATTTATAATCTTCTAAAGTGCTTATCATTATAGTATTCAAGTATCTGTCACATCAATTTTTTAATGAATTGCCATATTCTTTTGTTATTAGGAAAGTACCATTATCTCTACTTTATTAGCTAGGTAAATATTTCAGCGATGGCACATAGCACATTTTTTGTACTGCCACTGAAGCAGTGGTGGTAGCATGTGATCCTCAATAAGTGGTAGCTCCAGGCATGGGTGGCATCTCAAAACTCTTTTTGTTTTCCCATACATATTTCAGAGGTGTCTTTATCAGTGAGGTCATGGGGTGTTTGGGAAGAATACTGTAACTTAGAAATAAATTATCCAGTATCAGAAAGGCTAGAAAATAAGAATGATCAAAAAAGTGTTTTAGATATCCACCTCCAAAATAATGGATAAATTCCTGTGTAGCCTTTAAATAATGCTTTTCTTCAGTACCCCCATCTCCAACGTGTATCTAATCACGCCAGAGGATCATCGTTCTGCGTCTCTTTCACAAAAGAGAACCTGAGCCGTCTCCCTCCTAACCCTGCTTGACAGCCACAGGACAAAAGTGCAAATAGGGTAGCGTGATTATTTTTTTAAAAGTCGTGTTGTGGTTGGAGTGGGCTGAGGGTGGGTAGAGCAGGGGTTGTATTTTTAAATAGCAGTGGTTGGCACCTCCTTTAAATGCTTCCAGTAGCACTAGCATATGAACACAGTGACTAACAGTGCCTGACAATTTCAGTTTTACTGCAGTTATTGCTTTGACAGGCCTTGACTTTCTGCCAATTCAGTTGGAAAGAGGCTTTATATCCCTTTTGCCCCACTGGCTTTCCAGATTCTCTCTCTTTTTTTCCTGAGCACACATTTCTTTCTCTTACAACTCTGATTTCTCTGGAGTAACAGCCACAGTCACCCCTTTCCCCAGCCCCGTGGCCACCTGTGCTGTCTCTGCTGTTAAATCATTAAGACACATACGCACATTCTGAGAAAACAGGAGAGAGATAATTACAACATTAATTGAACTTTTGCCTCATTAATTTTTTAATAAAAATGTCTGCCTTTGACTTGAATGGGAGCTGCAACTGCTTGGTACTTCTAAACATTAGGCATAGAGTCAACCTGTCCATTAACTGCCTCCACCCTGACCGTGACCTGCTGACCTGTCCCATGAATGCAGTATTTCTGTAGTATGGCAGTCTCTTCAGACTACATATGAGCTCCGAGTGAACAGCTGAAGATGCTGGGTGATGAACAGTACAAATTTACCCTTTTACCAATTCCTGGCACAATGGCGATATAAAACAGGCAAAGCTGTGTGACCTTATATTTATTAAAAGAAACACACTTTATCAAGAAAATAAACAGAAAGTCAAGGGCCAAGATCAAGGTTCTGACTAGTTCATCATATCTTCTTCTTTTCAAGTTTAAGCCCATGACGCTCTATAAATATATATAATTGTTAGTAACTGAGAGGAAGTAAGGTTTCTGAAGTTAGTCCTGTCCTCAGAATACTGAAGCTCATGGGTCCCAATGCAACAGAAGCCAAATGGGCAACTCTCAGGAACTGTAACTATTCACAAGTTGGGCTAAAATGAGCTGTTGATGTCAATCCATTTTTAAATAGTCAAGTATGCACAACGCAAAATCTCTTGTCTTTGCTGTTCTGCTTTCTGGGACTGCAAAGACTACCTTGGCATTGGGGAATGAATTACTCCTTCGCTCTGAATGGTGCTGCCAGGACCAGGCTGATGATGTACTGAGTATTAGAAAAATGATGCCGCCTTTTCATGTTCTCCAGCTTGTTGATGGCTTAGAAAAACTCAGTGTCCGTCACCATCAGCCTACAGTGGAGATGGAGTTCACTAACAAAAGTTTAAGAAAAGAAAGATCTTTTTTTATCTCCTTATTGTTGTCTTACAGTCACCTACTGGCAGAACATTTGTGAGAAATATATTCTGTCTCCAGGTAAATTGATAGCACGGATTTTTATTTTTTATTGCCCATGTGCATCAACACTTCATTGTTAAGGAGTAGGTAAAGATTGAACATAGAATAGTAGGACAAAACAAAGCAACCAACACAAAAAAACCCCACAGATTACACTAATTTCTGAGCTTTTATAGTTTCTTTTCAGTCAACAGAATTATTTTGATTTATTTGTCAATATGAATATTTTCTAGGGGAAGTTTTTAAACTGTGAGCAGAATCCACAACAGCAGCTAATCATAGCATGAGTGGTCAGTTGTAAAAACTTGTCATTTTCCTTTGACAACCAAATATCTTCTGTGGAGTTCTCAGGTCTTCTGTGATGAAAGAATGGAGAATACCTAGGTACCTTATCTAAGGAAACATTGCAAAGCCTGTAGAGAAAATGGCTGCGTGTTGCGGGGGGGGGGGGGGGGGGAATTTTAGAGTAAAAATATGTATTAACTATTGGTACTCTATAACCATTGTGCTGTGCAATAACCTAGCTAAAAACTACCATCTGGCACAAAGAATAATGAATACAAACAATATGTTCATACTTAGGAAGTTTATTAGTATCACTCTGGTGAAATGCCTGAAAGTGGCTTCCCATTTGCTATATTTTTTAGAATTACCTACTTTCTAGCAGCAGTGATAAAAGCACATGAAAACAAACTAATAGGAATTTTAACAAGATAGTTAACATTTCTCAGAAGAAATCTCCTAGGTGTGCTAAGATATTTTGGGCAACATACTCAAAACAACTCTCTAGATTCTATTTTAGGATTTACCGTCACAGAGGAACACCTACACCACGTCTCTACTCAGTGCCTCGCTATTGTCAGTAGTTTTTCATCCACATAGGACATTCTCTAAAGGATGAATGCGGTACTAGAATTTTTTTGGATGGGCCCAAGTGAGATTCAAATAATGTTCCATTACCTGGAGATTCAAAATCTGAGCTAGACTTTAAGCATATGTTACCTTGACTGTCTCCACTTTATTAACAGACCTTTAAATATACAAGAGATTCTGATGGTGGCCTTTAAACGTATCTGGCTACATGAAAACTGATTATGAATTTCACATATGTATACGTTTCTTTATGGTACTGCAGCCGTGCTCCAGTTTGGAAGTACATTTTTTTATGTTACACTGTATCAATACAGAATTGTACTTTATAGCTCTTTGATTTTGGAATCTAAGATAAGGCTTTTCTAAGACATATATTTTGGGTAGTCATTCACATCAAACTTTACATTTCAAGCAGAGTTTTATGTGGAGTTATAACAGAGATTTTACTGAAGTAAAATGAAAAATGCCAAATATTTTATTGACCTGGGCTCAGGTCTATTCAGTTCTAGTTTCATTTTGATGAGTTTTCTGGCCCGTTAGACATGTAATTTGTTAGGCATAATTAATACTCTTCTACTTATAATTTGTATGTAAGCCCAAATATATATTTAATTGAAATAAAAACTCTTAAGTAACTGCAATAAAATGTCACCTCAAAAATTCTCATTATGAAACAAAGCCTGTATATCTGTTGTTAAATTTAGATGAATTGAAACAACTGTCCTGGGGTACCTACAATTCATGTTTCATTCATAGAGCCACAAAATGACAAATTGCCATATAATTTACTTTAGTTGGCTAAATATATTTGATCTTTTAGTTTTCTCAAGGTAAATAAAATCAGATAAGAGCCAGTTGACAATAGTCATTCTTGAATCTTCTGGAATTCATACCAGTAAAAACCATTGTGGGTTTTAAGTTTTCCGTGTTAAAAAGGCATACCTTTTTCCGCGTAAACTTTTACCTGTAGTTAGAACAACAGTGAATCCTGGTTAAAAATATGTAAGAAATGAGTTACACTTGACTGATTTTTCCAGCCAGCTGTTATATTTCGGTAGTCTGAAGAAGCAGGGGAATACAGTTTGTTTGCAGATGTTCAATATATCGAAAATATTCTTAACTTTTAATACAAGTTAAAATAGTTTGTTGTGTGCAAGTTCCTCAATGCATCCTTACTGAGATCAAATAAAGATCTCTTTGTACTGTCACAGAAGTATAAAGTTGCCTTATTGTAACCATACTGTAAATAATAATAGTCAGGCTACTTGTGCTTTGTATTAATTCTGCATATCCATGTGGTGTGGGAAAAAGAAATTGAGAAACATTAGATCTAAAAAGTACCAGGAGAATTACTTTCAGTTATATATGAGGCAAAATATTATCTTCAATGGAATGGCGATAGATTTTTGGATGACAAGTTTTGTGTACTAAATGGAATCCTACAGAAGGCTGACAGAAACATATTGTAGTTAACATTTGATAATAACTGTAAATGAAATATTTAATTATGAGCATAAGACAACAACTCTGTCTAAAACCTTTTTTCAGCTGGGTTGATATCACTTCTTCCATCTTTGATGAGAAAATGAATTGTGTTGCTGAAGACTGAATTTAAAGCCTTTGAGTGTCCTCTGGTTTTCATCAGCACAACTTCATATTCAGCTTTTGAATGAAACTGAATGAGATTTGCTAGACTTCTGAGAAATGTTTTCCATTATTTCTCCTGTGTCAGTAAACAGAAACAGGTCACCTACAGGGTTTGAAATACAAGTGCAGAGAGGGCTCTTCTGTGAGAGTCCTGGGAGAATCACGACACTGTTGAGGTTGGAAGGGACCTTGGAGATCATCTACCCCGCCCCCGCTCAAAGCAGGGTCAATCAAAGCAGATGGCTCAGGGACGTGTCCAGTCAGGTTTTGAGCGTCTCCAAAGACAGAGACTCCGCAATCTCTCTGGGCAAGTGGTGTCAGTGTTTGACCACCCTCGCAGAAAACCAAAAGAAGCAAACAAAAAGTCCCCCCCCAACCTTTCATATTTTTAGATGGAATTTCGTATTTGTGCTCATTACCTCTCTTCCTGTCACTGGGCACCACTGAGAACAGTCTGGCTCCATCTTTAACCCCTTTGAGCCTTCTGTTCTCCAGGCTGAACAGTCCCAGCTCTCTCAGCCTCTCCTCGCATGACAGATGCTCCAGTCCCTTAGTCAGCTTTGTGACGCTCACTGGACCCACTCAACTGTGTCCATATCTCTCTTGTACTGGGGAGCCCAGGGCTCGACTCACAACCCCAGAAGTGTCTGAAGAGTGATGAGGAGAGGGGAAGGATCACCTCCTTCGACCTGCTGGCGGTACTCTGCCTAGTGCAGCCCTGGAGGCTGTTGGCTGTCTTTGCCACAAGGGCATGTTTCTAGGTCACGGTGAACTTGGTGTCCACCAGGACCCCCGGGGCCTTTTCTGCAAAACACCTTTTCAGCCTTCTGGTACATGGGATTGTTTCTCCTCAGGTGCAGGACTTTGTATTTCCCTTTGTTGAACTTCATAAAGTTCCTGTTGGCCCATTTCTCCAGCCTGCCAAGGACCCTCTGAATGGCAGCACACCCATGTGGTGTACCACCCAGTCCTGCCAACTGTGTAAGAGCAGGAATGTGCCATTCACTCATACATCTCTCAGAATTATATTTTCCAAGCACGTAATATCCTTACAGTACTTGCATACAAAAGATTTCTACAAGATAGAAAAGGATTATCCTTACTTCTTAGAAACTAGTTGTGATGGGAGTAACGCATCTAAATACCTTTATAAATACTCCTATAGTTTGAGCAAAGTGATGTTCTGGCACGGAACTGAATTCTATAGCTCAGTTTCAGAATTAACTCTCAACTACATCTTCCTTCACTAAGATGTCATAGCTTTAGTCTTGACTGCCCTATTTTTCATAATGTCTTAGGTTGCTAGTACCTCAGAACTCAAAAGCTGTGCAAAATATGTGTATTTAGACACATGAAAGCAGTTATCAGACTGAAAGCATATCAGGTGAGAGATTTTGATTTCCTTGTAGAAGAGGGGGGACTTTTTGATTTGTTTTTATTCTTCCATTTTCATCTCACACTCTCCAGAGTATCAAAAAGAGAATATTCTTGTTTATGGTGCATTCCAAGAAGAGAGACACACAAACGTGATTGCCATTTATAAAGGAAAATACTCCTTAGTTCCTGGAAAGAGAGAGGGTGGTCATACATGAGCATAGTTTGCATTTACAAAAGAGCTATTTCAAACTGACTCATGTTCTTTTCTGGCTTAAGGAACCAGGGAGGGCACTTTCAATAGATATATTCAGCAGCTGATTTCAGAAGGTGTCCATTAAAAAGCTCCTCCACCTGTAAATAACTGTGTTGCATACAACAGCACATAGAAGCTTTGTGCACTCCTGTTATGTCATTATATGAGATAAAAGCGAGCCTTGACCCATCCGCTCCTTGAAAATATTGTGCTCATCTTTTTGTAGCTAGAATATACTCTATAGGTCAGTACAATTAAAAAAAAAAAAAAAAAAAAAAAGGCCATCAAAATCCCCGAAGCCCAATTACCCCATCTCTTCAGCATTGAAGAAATGAACATTTCTGAGCTGAATTAATGGAAGTGTTTGTTACTGACAAAGACCTGAGAGATAAGGAATAACTTCAGGCAAAAACTGTCAAACCTGTTCATTTCTTGAAGTTGCTTAAAGAGCTCTGGCATCCTTAGAATGGAAAGAGCCATGCGGGGGCTTATGAGAATATAGCAATCCCTAGATTTTAACGAATAACATGGTGCCACCTGCAGAACAGAATAACAGAAAAACCTCTTACATCAGTCAGCTTTTCTACAAAGGCTACCAAAATCTTTGCCATCACTTCAATTTATAAGTTTTTCACAAAGTGTTGTCTGTAAGTGGTATCTTATTCCAGTATAGCTACATATTAATGCACAGCATCTTCCTTCAGTACTTTCACTGTTGAAGAGGAACCTTAGTTCATCATGGTGTTTTGTAAATGCTATAACAAATGTTAAGGGACTGTAATATAACAATCTAATATAACATAATGTAACAATCTAATAAACACTATAATAATCATCATTATGGCTAAGTGGCTAATGCAATTAAACCTAGCAATAACTGAATTTTGGGGTCACCGACAATTGTGAAGAAAAATGTCCAGAAGTGAAGAAATTACTAAAATAATCTAAAAAACTCCCTAAAACCTATTTAAGGTTAAATAAAATTCAACCTCAAAACCTTCCTACTCTGTCAGTATTTTGTTTTAGGGCTTGTTCTGAATGTGCAGGCAAAGCGCATTCAACACAAAAATGACAATAATTGTTGGAAAGGGGACTTTGGGGGATATTTGCACTCGTGCAGTCTCAGATCTGCCAGGGCTCAAGCTGGTGGCGTAAATGCCCCTCCACTGAGTTACGGTCAGATGACTTGTGCAAAGTCACAGAAGCTGCCAGTGAATCTGATATATTCTAAGTCAGCATATGGCTGATGGTTTATTTTTTCCACTCCATTGTTTTTTTATGTTTGTTTTTCTACTTTTTTTTAATTGTGATTTTTATTTTGTTTAGATGTATGGCTCATCACTAATGTATTTTAATGTTTACTGCATCATCCGGGAAAAATAGAATATTAAAAGCTATGTAAATCTGTTTATAAACACATTACTGTGTATAGCTCTTTGCCAAGGGAAAAGCATCCAAGATATTTTAATTGACAGTTTGGTTCAAGCACATGCATCTCATTTGTGAATATCTCCATGTACGAGCAGCACTCACATTTACCCATTTACAGTCACATCTTCACTGAATCCATTTGCAACATTATAAATTAGTATACACACGGATGATAGGTACAGTAAGCTTAGCAGTAAAAGCATGTTCATAAGCAAAGTGCACAGCAATAATCAATGTTCATTTTCATGAGCAGTGTACAATCTAATAAGTCACAGTGCAGAACAAAGAGGAGGTTGTGTTATGTTACTCAGTGAATGACCACTGTGAAAAATTGAGTTTTCAGTGGATTTACAAAAGGTCAAAATAAGGGAGTATTGAGCTGGAGGGTTCAATTTTTCTTCCTCAGACTGAGAGAGTTGCAAGCTAAGATTTTTCTCTTTCTTCAGAGAGCAGAATGATTTTGGGTCAAATGAGGGAATTAAATATTTAAGGACTGTCAACAAAACACATCTCTAAGCATGTACACACTTGTTAGAATCTATGAATGTAACTCATTTGCTATTCAGCATTCAACTTGATTTTTACTCTTGAGATAGTTTTGTGCCTAAACGTGACAAACCATAGTGTTTGGGCTGACAGGGTAAAAATGCCTTATTCGTTCACAGAAGAGTGATGCATTGCAATCTTTTGCAAAATGAAAATTGTGAACTGTCATTTACAGTAAGATTTTTACTCATAGGAAATCTGTGTTCCCAAGTGCAGCGCACACATCTTTTTATTTAGCTAGTACATACTCTGAGAGCCAGATTTTCAGATAGACTTCCATATGTGCATGTATAAGCTGACCATACAAATATTATTTAGATGTACATAAACTCCCCATTACTGCAAACTTACATTAAGAAAATTAAATATGTGGGTTTAAGTACTGAAAGTATCATTTTACGCTAGCAGAAGACAAGAACAATTGAACTCCTTTTGACAAGTAGGGGATACTCAAAAACTTCAGTCAGAAATGTGGTTGGCTCAAGTAAGTTGGTGTCACTTAGACCTTTACGCGTGAAGTTTTGCTGGGGGGTTTGTTGGCAGGATGCACTCTTCATGCAAGATAGACCCACATACTGCTCAAAAAGCCCACAGAGGATCCAAACCCAGACCACTCTCACACGTTCTTCTTGCACCTCTTTCTAACAGTGCCTCTCCACGGGATGGAGTTTAGCTGTGCAAGGAGGCAGAATTGGAGCTTACTTTTCAGTCACGCATAATGTAGATAATAATCCTGCCTCCCACATCACTTTTGCATCCTGTTTAAATGAGCCTATTGCCTACTTTTTTTGTCCATTTTAAGCCAAAATATCTAGTGGCTTAATAACAGCTGTTGCTCTTTAAAATATACTTAGAAATCCAGTGTAGGATGCTAATTTGCTTAAGGATGGAACAGAACTACTTTTTCTTCTTGATAAAATTTCTTTCTGTGTGTTTATCTCCTTATCAACAGTAGTAGGCTATGGAAATATAGAGACATGGTAGTGTTTTTAAAAGGGACGTTCCTAAGTACTCATACATGATTTTATAAAAAGTATGAAGCATTTTAAGATGCTCTTCCAGCATCTCAAGTATTTCAGTTCATCCAGTCAAAAACTCCGACTCACTTTGACGTCCGTGGGTGATCGGAATAGCAACTGAACCCAAAGAGTGGTCTAAAATAAACATGCAGCCTAAGACAGCTACCTAAGCTGTTCATAGCTGTTCAGTAGCACAATATTTGCTTTTCCAGTGAACTGGAATATTTTTTCTAGTTCTTTTTGGCTGTTTTGTGTTGGGGTTTTTTGTTTGTATGTTTGTTTTCCAAAAGTGAGACAGTACTGGCTGTCTTCAACTCTCAGAAAATTGGCCAGGGTTATGGAAGAGCCTTAAATTCAGGCAAGGCTCCCAGCATTGCAAGAAGCCTCTGATTGCCCAGCTCGCTCATCTGGGCAGCTGCCGCGGCCAACAGGCAGCACACATAGCAAGCAGTTTGGAAACCCAGAGCTGCAGCAGGGAGAATCAGCCTCATTTCGACTCCATGGCAGGGAGCCAAAAAACCCTAAAAGTCATGGCTTGAGTAAAGAGCCGAGTCCCCTTTAGAAACATACGCAGTGTGCTCCTGGATTTGTGAGAATTTTAAGTACCGGTCATGAGCAAGCTAAATGAGATCCCAGGCTCCCAAGCAGCTTGCTAGATAGGAAACCAAGTGTATTTCCAGCAGAAAGCTGCCCAAACTTTGAAGGAATGCATCAAAACAAATATGTATTTGTACAATCTCTTTCTACCTCAGCAAATTAGCGTTGTTTCACTGAAAAATTGTCATCCAGCTGTAATAATGTTAACTCTTGATTTACATAGTCTTGCACATTTCAGAACAGACTTTCTGTTCTGCAATGAATACCACTTAAGAAGGTATAATAGGTCGCCCTCACAAAAGGGTAACATATAACATATTGCCTTAATGTTGTGCTTTAACGTATTGCCTTAATCAAAATACCATCTCTTTTTCCCCCTCCTCTCTCTTTCTCCTCCTCTTTGGCTCCATGTGTGTCATCCTGGGATAAGAACTTGTTACTTCTTGACAGCAGCATATGGTTGTGGCTTTAGATGAGATGGCAAAATCTTGTGTTTCTTGTGCAAATTACTTGTCCTTTCTGCTAGTTGCAGCTTCTGGTTCTTTAACGGCACAATAGCAGCTTTGATGGATTAGACAAAGTCCTTCTAACCACATATTGTACTGCTGACTATAACTGTAAGGAATGTGTGGGAATAAGGCACACGGGATGCTTCCTCTGAAAGTGTAGTGGCTTTGGGCACACTGTGGTCAGCCTGCAATAACCTAAGATGACTCCAAGCCAACAGGAGTTTAACCAGATAGACAGGGACTAAGTACCCTCCAAAGATGAGTACCGTGAAGCAAACCTATGTGTGTCTACCCCACGGTCAGTGATTGTAACGTAGTGCAATAATACTCGAATTAGCTTTAAACTAGCCTGGCTATGGCAACAGAGAGATCTGCACGAATTTACCCTACAGCGAGAAACCATCACCCATCCCTCAGTGTCCCCCTTTTGGACAATCAACAAGGACAAGGGGAGGGAACTGGGAAGGAACTCTGTTGCCATACCTACAAAGCTATTAATTCCTAAATGGTTTCACATATAACAACCTTCATTCATTTCTGCTATACCGAGTATTATTGATTTTTGCTGCTGCAGCAGTGCCTTAAAGACCTGACCAGTGCCTCTAGGCATAGATGTGTTATATTTTTATAGGTATGTGGGATAGAGATAATCCATGCCCTAGGCAGCTATCAAGTCAAAAGACAAGAGGATGTTAAAAATATATGGGGAGAAAAGGGAACTAGCAAGATAGCTGAAACTGCACATGAACCAGTAGACCAGAAGAAGTAATACTGAAACAGGAAGATGAAGTTGCATTACTGTTTCTCCTATAGCATGTATGAAAATTAATTAATGTTAATCACTGCAGCATTATAGGATAAGGCAGTGATTTTAGTGCTTATGATGTGAACGTGTTCATTAACAAAAGACTTGCTTGTTCGTGCAACAGGCATACAACAGGTCACTATAGACACACCAAATACCATCTTGTTAGTGAATCAACACTGGTGTGCTTTCGTCATGTTTTGTGATATTAATTAGCTGAGGCAAGGTAGCAGACATAGCATTTTTAATGCTATGGAAAGTATCTAAAACAAAAAGCAAGAAGTCACATTTTATTCTGCGTCACAGCACATCTTCAAAGCTGAAAGCGCTGCTGACATGACTGCTTGAAATGAGGCTCCACAGATGAAGGTAGTGTAATTTAGCAGGGTTAATTTCAGCTAACAATTAATGTTTTGATAACCACTACAGGTCTCATGCTTATACAAGCCTCCCGGGTCAAATCCACTTCTCCTGGAAATCCATGTTTCAATTGTCTGTGATCAGCAATAGAGAGAAATCTGCATCCTGTAAACTTTTGTTCTTATTCTGCCTTAGAGCACTGGAATATTGATTTTAATCTTTGCTTCTTATTTATTTAATTAATATAACTGCATATGAATGTTTCTTCTTTGTCTTCCTTTTTCTTGTAATGTTCTCACAGCTCAGTCAGTGACACTGGCCTTTACTGGGAGCACTGGGAAGGTATCTGAGCCTGGGCATCATGGCAGTGCAGCCATAGATGGGTCAAGACAATCAGTGGGTTGAACCACCGGTGACAATGTTCCCACTAAAGCAGGCATTCCGCAGTCTGAGACTGCCAACCCGGAAAAATGCTATCAAGAGAGATAAGAGTCTGTTTTTAAGCGTCAGTTATCAGTCTTGTGCCTAGTTTGAATATAACTTTGCATTCTCTCTCATGCACAGGTTATCTGTGGATTTAGGATATGTTAGAAACTAGATTAGAACCTGCAGATTTTAAGTGTATATATGCAAGCTCCATCTTTATAGCTTATAGTAGCAAATAATTTTGATGTTCACTGAATTAATGTGTTCATTGAATTAATATCTTCTTTCTATTTCTTTAAAAATCAAACCTACCCCACATTGACTAGATCTTCCAGTTTTCATGCATGCTGTGTCCAAATCTTTGTTTTCCACATTCCCATGGTAAAAGGAGCCATCACTTACTAAAGTTCAGTTTGTAACAAAAACTTACTACATTGAATAAGAAAGGCAAATACTTGAATGAATACATTTATACTGCACTTATGTGAGGTACAGTAGAAAAGAGACCAATAATTTCCCATTCATTATTGTTTAAAATACCACCATTTATGTGTAATCAGAGGGTTTCAGAATCCTATTTATACAAACAAAATAATAAAAGTTCTGACATATGCTGTAATTGCTGTGCCATAAACTTAAGCATTTAAGGTATACAGTATATTGGCTGGATGCATGTAAGAAATTACAGCACTTCAACTGCAAGCTGAAATGTATTATTGAAAAGCTGATTTTATGTTTTATATAAATTGGCAGAATTGTAACACTAATGCCAACTTTTAAATACTATTAATGGATAGCACTATATTATTTCAATAAATAGAGGTCTGGTTCTTGTAAAATAATTTGTCAAGCTATCAGCATGATTATTTTCTTTTTAAGGCAATGTATTATAAATACTATATTCTACATTAGTCTGCACGAGATTAGCTCTAATTCAAGAGTCCGTTCTCCATTCATCAGACAATGAGAACTTTATGACAAGAACTTTGCCTACAAATACACATGTATAATGAATAAATGAATAATTCTTACCAGATAACAATATTATATTTCTTATTGTAGTGGGACCCTCACTTACAAAACAGCCAAGAAATATCAAACATTTTGATATAGAAGCTCTTACTGAATTTTAGTTCTCAAATCCTACATACATTGATGAGAATAAGTCCTTTACCGCCATGAGATAAAATATAGATCACCTCTCAGACAGTTATTAAAGAAGAAATGCATGGATAAGACTGGAAAAAGTGTTGACCAGTTTCATGCTAATTGATCAGTTGACAGTGTTGAGACGAGATTGTTCTACAGACACCCAGACATCAGCTGCCTGATGATACAGACCAAAATCAGTATAATGAATGTGGTATGGGAATTATTTCAGGCATTTGTTTAACAATAAGTCCTTAAGTTATCCTGTATTCCAGAAGAAATTATGCTTCAAAGATGAATAAGCCATTGATTATTTTCACTTAAGTTATTTTAAGGAAAGCTATATCCTCCTAAAATGGAAAATCCCATCTTCCAGCATTGCAAGCTAATAACGGGACTTTCTTGGACTTTCTTCATTCACACCTTAATAATAACAATAGCTTGTGGTGATTTTAAGAACTAGATTTTCCAAGGCCAAATTCCTTGTAAAGCATTATAGTTTCATAGCCTGGAATAAAAGCCCAAGTTTTTGGAAAAACACACTAAATACCAGGGATTCTACAGGCAAGATAGGCCTCTTGCTTCTCAAGAGAGTGCGGATTTATCCAAGGGGCCTTACGTTAGAATACAAACAAACATAAATTTCTAAACAGATATAACAGTGTGTTCTAAGTGATTCCTATTAGATGTGTCTTCTGGGAATTTCAGTGTCTTTGAGACCTGGAAGTTAAACTGATAGTTTTCTCCATCTTTGGTACAAACTGACAGCAAGTCCCACTGTAACTGGCTCTCCAGTTGTGAGGCTGAAGATTATTATGCCTTTTTCCCAATCTCTTTCTAGAATGGTCCTTTTTGACGCATGGAAGCCCTTAGCAATATATTTCACAGGTTTCACTTTGAGGTAAATCATGATATCTGAGACAGATGTCAGCAATAACTTTAATACTTCTCTGAATCTTGTTTCCTCTTTCTTCTTTTTGTCTCCAAATGAATCAAGGCAAAATAGTTTTAGAAGTTGTTCAGAACATCTGGATGTAGCATAATAAAAGGGAGAAGAGGATACGATCTTGAAGAATCTGTCGTAGTTCTTTTAACCATGATGATTGCAAATATAACTAAATTTCATGCATCTAGCCAGGTGGTTCTTTGCACTTCAAATATGTGAGTAACTATCATGTGGCATCTGACCATCTAAAGACTCAAAAACTGCAAATACCCTGAGCTCCTGAACGCATCCATTTTATTTTATTAGGCTTAGAGGCCAAACTACTCCAAGTGCTTTCCAAACACAGAGACGGCTCCTGTCTTTGACTTTGTGTCATTACGAACAAAAATTCCATAACATTTTGTTTGTGAGTTTGTCTCACTTCATAGAACCAGGTACCATGGTGCCCAACATAAATCCATGTGACTGAAATTCTGTATTCACCGAAATCCCCACAAAGCTCTTTTTTCACCTTCAATGTGTTGCTCTGGCATAAAAATCTTTGCACGTGGACATGAAAACTTGCTGAATGTTCTTTTTTTGTCCTAGAACGTTAATGAAACAGAATGTGAAATCATGATGTTTAAATTTATTTTCTTAATGATTATGCTTCGGGCAATTAATTCCTAAGTCATTTCTAGGCCCTAGAGACTTCTGTGACACATCAGAGCTTATGTTGCAGTAAAGGTAATGGAATTAAGTGGTATATAGAGGGTATAGATTCTGAGATGTTGGCATTGTGTATTCATGAAGCCTTCTGTGGGCTGCAGAATGATGGAGCTCCTAAATATATCGTCCCTTCTTTGCCTAGTTAAGCAAACAGACGAAAAAACAAAACACGCAGAGCTAATGAATACTGTAAGGGCTCCCTGCTCTAACACTAGCAAGAGTTCGCAGTAGGAACGAATGTTTAACCTCTTGGTTTTAATAACAAAAGTTAGATTCTATCCTCAGAAATGCTTGTAAAGCTTTCAGTTTTAGCAGATAAATATTTATATCCGAAAGGAAGAGTTTAGACCCCAAACTGAATTGACCACATGTTTAGCATTTATCTGTGGCTTTTTTTCTACTTTCAGTGTAAGTGTGCCCTTTGAAAGCGGTCAGAAAACATTTAAAACCAGATCATTGCTGTTCTGAACGTGGCTACAGGGAGAGCAGGAGGGCACCTACAGTTCAAACATCTCCAGAAGAGTAAGGAGATGACTGTCACGACTCAGTTTCAGCTGGAGTTGTGTCTGGTTGATGCTTTCTGGGGGTGCTCTCGCAGGGCTCACCACTTTGGCTTCTTCCCGGACCTGCTCCTTCAGAGTTCAGTGGCGTGGGAGGACAAGGGTTGCAAACTGCTCCTTGAAAAATTGTTACATATTTTTCAGCAACCAAACACATTTCTAGTACTGAATAAACAAGGCCCAGATTCAAAGCAATGTTAAGACCCCCACGGCAACTACTTTGTTGTTATTTGCTCATTAGCCTAAAACATCTGCTACTTCCCTTTCTCCCCTCCTCTCTGTTCTTTTGAAGATAATTGCTGCAAGGAACAGAAAAAGACCTTCAGAAGGATAAAGGTAACTAGAAAAAAATAGGAAAAAAATCACACCCCACTGTAAAGTTACCCTTGGACTGCACTGGGGTTTTTTTGGCAGATACATAGAATCAGAAGGAATTGTGGGCCACGTGTTATTTTGGCTACTTTTCAATTCTGCATATCCTATACAAAAATATTGCTACAAAAATGTACAATTCCCTGCCCTTCATTCAGCCAGATTAATAGTGACCAAATTAACAGTGGCCAGCGGTATAGAAATCGAAAGCAATTACCTGATCCGAAACCAGTGAACGTTTACCATTTTTGGTCATAATGCTTCAGTGTAATGAAAGTGCATCAAATATTTGAGAAGACTACATAATTTTTTTTAATATCTGATACTTCATGCATGTGTCAAAACAACAATATACAGTGCATTCCCAGAACATTTTTTCAAGAAATATTGGTTAAAATCAGCTCAACAGAACATGGATAAACTTGTACCTTCCACATTCACAAATGTTTTCTTGCTTCACATTTCCATTGCAGAGAGTACATTTTTGCAATGGATTGGGATGTTTTTGTTTTTACTGATTATAATCTCTCCCTGGAGCAATACCAGCTTACCTATATGCTCAATTTTGCCCCAGACACAGCATAAATGTGCTCCTGCAGAAAAAAGAAATTACATACACATATCAGAGGACAAAAATGGACCTTCTACTAAGATCAAATCCCTAGTCTTTAATTTTGGTGAGCATTGGATTCAGAACTTGTCTTTGCAGCAGAAATAGAAAACTGGTAAAACAGTGTCTCAGGCTTTTGGAGGAGACAGAAATAATCTTATCTTTGTACTGTCCCTGCTGGTCTTTTTAGCAAGAATCTCCCAAGAATGCTCAGCTAGTACATACTCCAAGGAAATGACCCCCTTAATCATCACACTAAAATGTAAAAGATTTGGGAAGTGTCATGATATTTTTGTCAAGAATGTTATTGTAAGAAATTCTTTCGTTAAGGAATTGTGAATTGACTTGTTTTTCTTGCTCAAATGGTGAGGTTTCATTTATTTGAGCACTGCCTTTAAAGCAGCTGTTAAGAAAACAATAGGACCACTCATCGAAAATAAAATAATGTAATTAAAAAGTAAATCACTGCTGACACCAAAGTGTATTTAAAAGCAGCTGCAGTCAATAAGATGGTTGGATTTTAGTTCACAAAAATGAAAGGCATGCAGCCACATGGGACCAATAATGCTGGATGATTTATTGTAGAAGAAATGTGCAGAACAAATCAGTAGAAATGTGGACCTGAAAGCAGAAAAAAGAAACTGTGAATGTTTAAGGCTTTTTGTAAGTTCTTGTGGAGCCATAGGAAGTAGTGATTAAGAGAACAGTCTTTGAGAAGGGCTGATACAATCAGGACTGTATTCCTGATCAGGAAGAGAGAGGTATTCAGAGCAGTTCAAAAATCCCCCTATCTGAGAAAAGTACAAAGAACTATATGTAAAACAGGTGGAAAGAAAAAAAAAATCCTAATTACTTCAGTAGTCTGATCATATCTTATAGTGTTAAATTCAGATTCACCTGGCCACGGTTATAGTAAGTAGTACCTTCCTTCAGAAACAGTCCTCACTTTTGTATAATTCTGTTATTTGAGAACTAAACTAACATTATTTGTGAATAATATCTGCACTTGCAAATGTTCTTGCCTGTTGTATAGAGCAACTCTGACTCAGAAAACGAATAATTGGTAAGGTGTAAGCCTATGAGCAATTGGGATCTTTTCAGATCTTAGTGTGAGAAAGAGGTTTGTTTTCATCTGTAAAATGAGCAGAACATTTGGAGAAATTGAAGCTGGGTGGTTAAACCGTGGCTCAGTAGTACTGGGGTTTGTTCCCAGAGTTTTCACAAATGTTTGTCTGACAGGAGGAAAGTTTACAGGAAGAGGTAATGCTCAAAATTTAAGGTAATTCTAAAGTTTGAACATTGACTATGTTTAATTAATTAGTCAGCTAGGTGATGGGGAGGAGAAAGACCATGTAAGACAGCAGGAACTGTTCATAAGCAGAGGGTACTGGATCTTAGTTCCCAGGCTTTGAAAATATTTTGTAGGTTTTCCTGACCATCAGAATGCATCTTCCCAGAGATTGGATTTCCCTTTTTCTTGACTGTGTGATTTCCTTCTAGGGCATAATATATTTTATTTTTTATTTAATTTGCATAGTTCCTGTGAAATGTTATGATTTTGTTTGATTTTTGGCACAGCAAGTAGCACTGTACGAAGTCTGTTGGTGCACAGAAAACTTAGTACAGAAAACTTAGTTTTGACATTAAAATTGTCAAGACTGGATGGAGTGGCAAAAGGTCATTTGCTTTCTGGCTGGGGTGGAGACGGATGAGGCCAAATTAGTAGTTTGAGAGTATTTTTTATGAGGGGTGATATGTTTTTTTTTTTCAAGCATAGATTATAGTGCAATGATTCCAGAATAGGATGAAATATAACAAGCTTCCAGCTGTGTGGATGGTATTGGGGGAAAGGAATTGTTTAACATTCTCTTCTGTCTTCCTTAGACAAGTGTCCTCCTTTATAAGCCCATTATAGTCAGGTGCATATTGGAAAGACACACATTTGTTCTTCAAAGCCAATTGCATGCCCACTGAGGGCCTGCTTTATAACATGCCTTTTAGGTTGCTTTTACATGGGTTTTGGTTTTGTGAAACGTGTGGTTTGAGCCATAAATTACCTTTATCTGCTTGTAAGTTAATACAAAGTTAATGTAGTTAATGTATTTCACAGACAGCTTGATCATGCTTGCTGGATTAATTAATGTTTTAACCACAAAATCAAATTGACAGTCCAGATTGTAGATGGTGCCATGTTTGTGTGTAATTACTTAAACTATCAGAAGGTGGATCAAGTCATTCACTGTTGAAGAGAAAGCTTGGTGTCCCCACCTTTGCTTGTGGATTAGCAGGTGTCACTTCTTCAGAGTTACAGAAAAGACCAGTGGCAGTATGATTGTCAGTCTTATTTCTTGCAAGGCATGTTGTTGTATCGTCATAGTGCTGGAAGTCAGTGAACATGCTTGGAAAAAAACTTTCTGAACTGCAAGGGGTTTATATGGTCTGCTGTAGTTTCTGTGTCTGTACAATGGTGCAAATGATTTACAGGAGAGCTCTAGAACTTAATTATTGTTTAAAGCATCTTTAAATTCCTTGAGGCAAGGTGCCATGAAAATACAAAGTGCTATTAATTGGCTCATCAGACTTTACAGAATGCCACAGTAATTGCATATTTAATAGTCTTTCAGTAGTTACTGTGGTGCAACAACTTGGCAATTCTGTTGTAAGCAAACATTTCCATCAGTTTCTTTCAGTGTACAATTGCAGTGTCAGGATAAGACAAGATGGAACTACCCTGTGAATTTGGCATGCTTTTGCATTAGAAACATGAACGCTAAAAACATTCATCCTGATTACCCAAAGGATGACGTATCTTTAAAGTTACTCCAGTGAATAGAGTCTAAGCACTGGCTTCATAATGAGACGTGGCATTTGCCATGCTTTGCTGCTCTGATTATTAACCACTTTGGAAGTTTGCCCTGCAATAACAGAGCAGTTCTAATCTCTTTAGAGATTAGTAAAAAGAAAACAACCTAATTTTATTTTAAGGGATAGTAAATGATTTTAACACAGTGTCTTAACACCTGGAAATAGGTGCAGACCAGTCTGGCCTGCTGCTTTTGTACAAATAAAGAAGGGAATTATGTTTGTGTTCAGTGTTCTTCTGGAAATCTCCCAGCAGGAGTCTGGTATGAGACAGGAGAGGAAAAAAAAGGATGAAGGAAAATAAATATCTGTACACAGTATCCCTGATTTAAAAGTGAGCACAACTCTAATACCATACAATTCTGATTACAGAGTTACTAGAAAAGACAGAGTTTATTAGATGCCTAAAGGAATACAAATGAGATGATCACAACAGAAATATGTGCTTAACTACTGGAATGAGAAGTGTGCTTTTTTTGGCTCTGAACCTGTCATGGAATATTCAAAACGCCCGTTTCATGGCATAATAATGCATTGTGTCATTTCATGATAACATGACTAACAGCTAAACTCTGAAATTTAAATCTAACTTCACGTAAGCTTTAGAGATAAGCTTATAAATAGGTCAGCGTACATAGAACTTCAAAACAGGGATGGGAAATGGCAAGGGATGTACATCACAATAAGCATTTTTAGCAGTACACTTAGGTACACAGCCTTAAGGTGCGTCCCTACCAGTTAGTGGTATTTTACAGCTAAAATGAAAATACTTACATTTATCCTGACCTCACTGCAGTGATTGTTTCTCACTATTTTCTTATTTTTAGAATTAATATTGTGGCATGCGAGCACAGTGCAATATGGTGAATACCTTCTTTTAGAGTGCAAGCCTCTGTTTATGGTCCTTAATTTAGAACTATTCTGATCATAAAATAACTACATGAATGCTACACTCAGCAATTTGATGTCCTAGGGATATTCCAGAGTACTTTAGAGACGTTCCTTAAGAAAAGCACGTTTCTTCATGTCTGGCTTATTACAGAGACAGTATCACCCATTTATCTCTGATTACTATAGGATGACATACAGCATTGTGGCTACAGGGTTTAGTTCTTATTTCTCTGTTCTGTTTTTGCTGTTCTAAGTAAGCAACTAGAAACCAAAACAGTACTTTCTACAGTGGAATTAATAGCTCTTCCCTGGTATGTTAATTACATTAATTGCAGATGTCACTCTTAATAGCAGCTCCTACTGTTTTTAAAGCTGTAAGTCTTATATAATTCCTCTTCTAATATTAATTCTGCTCAATGGTACATGTAAACTATAGCCATATTAACTGATCTAAAGATACCTGGAGCTCTTTAAGCAACAAGTAGTGTGGGCACTAGGTACGGAGATAACCTTCATCTGAGGTTCTGAGGGAGCAGTTAGTGCTAAATAGCTTACCAAAAAAAAAAAATTATAATACCATTTCCCAGCTGTCTAACTGCTGGAGAGCCAGAGCGAACCATCAGAGATGGGAGACAATGTTACCTAGCTCGGGCCCCTGAAATTTCTGAGTAGGAAGGAAACTTTTCCGAGTCAGTCTCTGTTTCTGGATTTGCCTCCGTGTAACACCTACCTAAACAAGATCTTTCTAAATGTTTTCAAATCCACACTGGGGAACAGGACAGGAGAGTTCCTTGTCTGAGAAAAACAAAAGCTGTCCACTCCTGTGAAAGCTAATCCTGCCCTCAGGATGGGTAGTGCAGGCAGTTTCCTTCTGTCTGTCTGTCCTGACTTATTTACAGGAGCATAGAAGCAAAGATGAGGCAAAATCGAAGTACACAAGCAGAATCAGGGATATCAGACTGGAGCCGCTGTCTGTGGAGGACTACGTAGATAGTCCTTTGAGTCACACAGTGTAGACTGAGTTGGTTTTCGAGGGGGAGGGAGTTGCAAGGAAAGAGGGTGGTAAAGGCAGCCCCTGATGGGAAAAATGGCAACATCTCCACTCCTTGGAGAAATCTCTGACATTCCTCTCAAAACTCTGCACTTGTAAGTCCTGTCAGAGATTGAGACGACTTTATTCAAAATCTGAGACAAATGTGTTTTGGTCATTAAATTCTGAGACAGGTTAATGTCAAAGCATAAACCATGGGACTACACAGTGCCAGAGAAATGGTCCACAAGGGCAGCAACCTGTTTGTCATGGCAATAGCTGGAAGCGTATGGGGGGAGGAAGAGATGTGAAATTGATTTCTCTAAAAGAATACTCCTTTCCACATCACAGAAAATATAATTCAGGATGGGACCCTCAATTCCTTAACTTGTTTAAAGGCTACATTTTTTATTGGGTTTTTTGGTGTTTTTGTGGTGTTTTTTTTTTTTTTTTTTTTTTGGAAGGAAGGAATGGTAAAGGGTGGCTTAGACACAACATCTTTACTGAAGGGAAATTAAGCTGTTGTAATTGCCTCTGTACAGCAGTTAAAACACATTTAGAATATTTATATTGTATATTCTGAATGAAGAAAAACCAACCAGATTGATTTGTTAAAATGCTGTCAAGGGTCAGGAAAGCTCACCTCCTGAGCTAATTTGCTGGTCTTATTTAAAAATCACTTGTTATTATCCAAATAATTATTTTTCCTCTGTTCAAGCTACTACATTTGGCTAATGTCTGAGAAGCAGCAGGATGAATAATTGTGATACCTGGAGTCTCACTGCCAGCATTTACCAGAAGACAAAATCGTTCTCTGTCCCTGTTCTCTGGGCTGTTTCTCAGAGCAGATCCAGCCTTCTCCTGAGGTTTCCTGCTGATATTTAGGCAATTGAAACTCACTTATTCATAGCATGCCCAAGAACCTGTCTCAATGATTTCATCCCTGACTGTTTTGAAACTATTTGAAGGAGTGTCAGAAAAAAATACTGTAGTTACCCGAATATGAATCTGATCCGTGAACCTAGTGCTTTAAAACACTTTTATCATTATCTCCGGTGAATGCAGGTTTTGTCTTGCTGTTTGCAGGTTGCCATTCCGTTGCATACATCTGCTTTATTGTACACAGAATGCCTTGGTGTGTTGGATAGGTTTTGTTTCGGGTTTTTTTCCCCCTGTTTCTTTTCTGGTGTGCTCACCGTTTCCAAATCATTTGTGAGTTTAAAATAACAGTAGCTTTATAGCACTTAGATATAGGTTTAAAGGCTAGTCTAGTCTAAAGGACTGATGAAATGGGGAAAGTTAAGACAGAAGGAGGACAAAAGGGTATGTATTGGATAAACCTATTAAGCAGAGCGTGGGAGTTACACCTCTTAATGGTCAGCTTCAAAATCTAGTTTAATTCCCTACTTTAAAAAGTAGCCATTCCTAAGTGTAGTAAAAAGATCTTCCCTTGGTTTTGGCAAAGTCATTTAGGATCCCAAAATGCTTCTGTAGTCCTAAAGACAGCAAAGCATTCTATGTAGGTAGGGTGAAGCAAAATGTGCAGTAGAAAATCAGTGTGCAATCAAGAAGTGGATTCACAAGGGAGGCCCTTTTCCTACAGAATCTGCTCAGCCACAGAAAATGAGAGCTTAGCTACTCAGAGCATACCTAGGGCTCATTAACACACACTGCTAAGCTGTATACTATGCAAAAAATGAAGTATTGCTTTATTGGGAGACCCTAGATTATGTAACTGCACCTTAATGGAAATAAAATAGAGCATATGATTTTCAGTGTTGCCATTAGCAACAGTTCTGTTATTAATTTCAGCCTACATTCCCCTCCTGAAACAACCACTTCATTGAAAGAAAACCCTGTGGGACAGGTAATGCAGAAGGTTGTTAATGCAAAGTGAATCAGTGCTTTTGGGATATATACTAAGAGTAACAATGAACATAATTCTTTTTGCATCCCATCCTAGTAATTTTTAACAAAATCAGGAATTATAATTCCTATAATTCCCTCTTAAAAGCTTTTTTTAAAACGTGCATTTTCAGCTAGCATCTGTGCAGTCACTATCCTGAAATTGTAGCTTTAATGCTTATTTCCATATTTGCTGGAAAATATGGACAATATCCACATGTTGGGAAAATTCTCAGCCCGATTATCTAACAGAGAGCTTTTTCTGTGTAAAAGTGAATACAAAATTGCTAAGTATCCAATTAAGGAAAGCTTTCCTGTGCAGCACAGCAGTTAAGCGGGGACTGTCTGAAGTGCTGGGTTACTTGCTCTCCTGAAATGAGACCTGTTCCGACAGTAACAATTCAGGATTGGATTTAAACGCTCATCTTTCCTTCCATTTTTCTTCAGTTGCACCCCAATAGTATTTCTTTATCTATCTCAGCCCCAAAACTGTGCTTTTGTAATTGAGTGGATATTATTAAAGGCCTGGAAATTCCCTCAGACTTTCATATTTGATGAACTGAAAAACATTCCCTGAAATGTCATTACCTAATTTTTGAAGAAAAGTAATAAGATTCTTTAATTAAAGAATAGCTATTTGTACAGGGAAATATTGAATTTGTAGGTACTATGATCAACTAATGAATTCCATTCAGGCATGTTTATATATCTTATAATATGTGTGGTTTTCTCAGCTGCCACAAAATAGCTATCATAAACATAGGGAAGTCAAAGTAAAATGGACAAACACAATCCTGGTATAATTCCACTGACTGAAATGTATTTTTGCTGTTGCTTAAAGTAACCCCAAATCTGTGCTACTGGCTTTAAGTATAATCTGCTTGAATCTAAGTCAGTCATAGAATTAAACAGAATTTAATTGTCATCAAATGGTAGAAATAAGTCTTTTTCTTTAACGATGGGATTTTTTTTTTCCTTCCAAATGAAGTAATTTGTGACTAAAAGCTTAACATTTACAAAAATGTTCTTTTTTATGAACTGGAAAAAACCAGCTTCTGCACATTTTTTCATAAAAAATCTCTGCATGTTAAAAAGAACTGCATCTCAGCACTGAGGCTTAGGACAACTTCAGCAACATCCTTGGCCGCACCCACAGGAAAATAAATGCGTTGCGTGATGTATTGCCAGCTCACAATAGTAGCCTTGCAAGTAAGATTTTGTAATGACTATGCTAATAGCTATGAGAAACTTCCACATAAACAAAAAACCCTCAGAAACCTGGGCAGACTCAAAGCAGGCTGATTGCTTATGGAGTTAATAAAACATGCCCATTCAGAGTGCATTACAGGAGATCACATTCACAGTTACTAGAAAGCCAATGTGTATATTTACGTGAAGATGAACTCCAGAGCAAATAAAGCTGTATGTACCTGCTTTTATCCCAGAAATATTTTATTGCCACAGAGCAGACAACTACTCCCCTTTTCTTTTAAAGTTTTTACAAATTTCAGTAATGTGCCTACATCAGTGTCCCCTTTTTATTCAAATACATCTGTAAAACTGAGGTAGGCAAGATGTCAACCAAGAGAAAACATGCCATATTTTAACTAATGTCCACGGAAATCCATAATGTGTTGAGCATTAATTAACCAGGTATTTTATGTTAGTTAATACTTTAAAGACAAGATTGATCTTTATTTTTCTCTCAACCTGGAAAGAAAGTGTGCATTGGGGTAAAATAGTACCTTTTTCCTTTTTCTGTGGTCTTGTAATGTACCTTCTGGCACATCTATCGCTGCAGTGGAATTCTTCATAAATGAATATCATGCAATTCAACTTCTACTGAAAGCTATGCTATTGAATCATAACAATTCTATGACATCAAAGAAGGTACACCTCACTCTTAAGTAGAATTTAGTACATGTACTTAAAATTACAGTCACTTCCCTCTTATCTGATAACATCTTTCTAGCATTAAGTGGTTATTAGATAAAAAGTGATAGTCCAGAGCTCAGAACAGCAAGTAGCCTTCTCCAGCAAGTAGCCTAATCATGAGTCCTGCGCTCTGGCCCCAGAATTGAAGCCTTTTTTCAGGCTGTAGTAGTTTCATCAGTAGGCTAGATAGCAATGTCATCTAGGCAGTCTTTCACTCAGCAGTGGGGACAGTTGCAAGACCGTTGTAAACCCCTCGATAGAAAATTCTACCTATATAAAGGTATAAACACTAGTAAAGCATTATAGCAAACACTATCACCATTCCTAGTTTAGAAGAAAGGCGTCTGCTTTCAGAAGGGATCTTCATGCTGCCAGTCCCGAGTAAACAGGTCCTTTCAGCAATGAGTGAGGTACCTAAGCCCACAAGAGGAATAGCTATAGCACCCTTTTGTCTTCAGTGCTGAGTCTTCAGGCTTCCTTGTAGACTACCTGGCTGCTCAGAGCGTGCAAGCAGATGCTTGTATCATCTCTTAAATATCTCCTCCTAACACCACTGTGTAACAAGACATCTAACTCTTCAGGGTATGTAGCAACAAGGAGCCAAAATTTGAGGTTTTGAAGACTTCTTTTAGCCTGAAACTATTTTCATGTACTGAAGAAGTCTCAGGGATACTGAACACACGCTTTTCACATCCTGAAGTGATTTCTGTGTGCCTGCATAGGGTGGAGGTGGAATAAGGTCTATTTATACTAATCATAGAAGACTGATCGGCTTTTAAGAGCAGCCAACTATCCCTCTAAAGCACTATATTATTCTCATTTTCATAGCATTTGATTCCCCACGGAAGACATACTGTGCATTATACTATACTTTTTCATTCTCACCTTATCTCTTGCTCCTTCTATAACAAATTAATTTTTGAGGGAAAGGATGATCCTGCAGTGGAGATGCTATCTTAAAACTCAGATATGTAGGTTTGTTTCCAGAAGACATTTGATTCATCATCTGAGAATTGAGGATAATGTTGCTTTTTCTACTTTCTAAGAATCTTGTGAAAATGAGTCCACTGTGGATAGAAAGGCATTCAGATATTATGAGGATGAGTGTTGTGAAAGGAATTAAATGTTCTCTGTTCTAAAACAATCGAATGAATGCCAAGCGGTGGTGGTGTGAAACGAGTGAAATTAAGCTCTGGCTCAAAACAGGTGTTTTTCATTCCCACAGTTCATTCAATCTGACTCTGATTTTGATGTCAGATAACATACTGTCATTTGTTTAGCTGAACCAAATCAAATCATTATTACGAAGTGCTAAGTGATCTGCACAGTAACATTTTCTGATGTTATTTGGCACACATAAAATAAAAATAGTAATAAAAATTACTCATAAAAATAACTTCCAGTACAGAAAAGATACTAATCACGTCGGTTACCAAAAAGCAGCAGGAGCATATGAAATAGTTTATGTGGCTTTCAGGATCCTACTAATCTCTTTTATTCTAAAGGTATTCAGATGGTACTTAAAACTTTTGCTGAAAGCTTTCATTACATTTTAATGGATGTTACCCTTTAACCAAGGTGGTTTAAATCCCCTTGGTTGAGAAAGACTTTAAATCAAATTCTATCTTCCATGCTGCTTTTTTGAGCTTTGTCCCACTTTCTGTTCCTGAAGATGAGGAAATGTTTTTAATCTTTTGTAAAATGCACAGCTGAACGATCTAATTTAGCAGTGGTTTCATACCACAGGGTTCTATTTGTTGCCATTTAATGACTTTATTCTGCGTGCGTGTTCATTTGTACATTGCAGGAACAAATGGATGTAAAGTAAATTATTAATTTTTACCAACTTCAGATTGTCAGTAAGGCTGTCTGTATTAGAATGACTTTATCAACTTTTTAAAATCATGCTATTGGGACTTCTTGGAAGACAGTACTTTCATAGGGAATCACTATTGAGTCAACCACCCACCCCCAGCTTGAAACACAAATGTAGAACACGGATCTGGAGAAAAGGATAATTGTTTGCTATTTTTGCATGTTTTAATTTAGGCCACAATCCAAAATATATTTAAGTCAATCTAGAAACTACTTTGGCTCCACTGGGCTTTTTGAGCAAGCTTTAAGCGTGTAGAGAAGGGATCATTCTATTTCAACTGGAAACTAGAATCATATCATTGAACTAATAACTGAAATTGGAGGAGAGCTTTTAGTAGGCTCTACAAAGATTTTATACTAAGTTCTGTAAGTGATTATGCCTAAACACACTTTTCAGAGGGATTTACCATGAAGACTCCTGAGAGCCTATACTAATTTAATTATTAAATCATGACTTCCTACTTATAGGAGTAGCAGAGATGCTGCATCAATGGTAGCACGTTCTCACAGCAAACAGAGGCGCAGACACAGCGGTGCAGGCAAGCTGCCGAGGAACGGGGCGCGTTGATCCCCTGAGAACTGCCCACGCGCGATTGCGGCGTGCCGGGGCTGAGCAGCGGTGCAGCACGGTGCCGCGTGCCCTCACTCCCCTCACGCGAGAATTTCATACCTGTACTCCGTTGCGTCATACCGGTATGCCCAAAAGAAGCTGAGCAAAAACTCAATCACAAATTCCCAAGTATCAATTCCATGATTTGAGGTTAAGGAAACCTCCTTAAACGGGAAAAGGAAAGAGGGTAGCAACTTCCCTCCTGTATATCTCTGTAAAAACTGACAGGTAATCCCAAATTCGCTCCTTGACAACATCCACATGCACAGAGGCATAATATAGCTTGACAAATTTCTCTTCCCCCCCCCCCCTTTTTTTCCTTTTTTTGTTGGAAGAGGTGTGTATCAGACTTTACCAAAAGGATTTTCAGCAGCTCCAAGCAAGAGCGTTGGTGCCCTTTCCATTAACTTGTTCTGACATTGTAACGTTTTGACACTCCACCATTTTGCAAATGATTTAGTTTTCTTTTTCAAAACCTAAGAGTTTCATTATGTGGGAATCCTTGCTTCCCAGCCAAGTACATAAATGATGACAAGACAACTTGCAACATACAACAGTGAAACATCCTAGTTCTTTTTGCCATATTTTGACGTGAATTTGAGAGTTTGTTTACTTCAAAAATCAAAGCAAAACTTTGGGAATAGGAAGAGGAGAGAAAAATGGGTACAAATGTAATACAGCAAGCCTTAAGAAAATGGTAACTAAAATTTCTAAAACTTATGTGGTGTTTTATGCCTCTATTGTACAGTCTGTGCAATTGGGTTTTTCAAGGCAGTTGGGTTATATCAACTACTTGTATATTATTAATTTGTGGGTTTCTCTTCAGGCATTTCATATCCTCTCAGTTTCCACCATCTGCCAATAAATTATAGCTAAAGAGATTGGCCCGCAAATCAAAGCACGGTATCTTTTCTGTAGCTTGTCTCTATCTACAGATTGTTCACAAGGCTGTGAACTTGTGTGGTGGATAACATCTGTTTGCCTGGGCTGCTTAAGTTTATCACGTCCCCTTAAATATGCGGAGGTCAGCTGGAGAGGCTGGAGGCAGAGGAAGGTCACTGCTTTTCTGGAGGAACTCCCCGAGCCTGCTCCCTGCAGGAGGCCGGAGAGATGGAGGCTGGTGGCACCACAAGTGGCGAGTGGAGCTGGGTTCCCCAGGCTGACACGGTGCCTGGCAGCCAGACCTCACATGGCGACAGCCTCACAGACCCAAGGAGGCAGCGAGCAGAATTTACTCTATTGTCTTCCAGGATTTCATCTTCCTGACATAAACACTTGACCAAGGAAAACTCTTTAGTGTACAAAATATCTACTCGGGTACCTGTCTGTCTATCAGTGCATGTAGAAGTAAATATACACTGGCATTAATAACAGCGGAGGTGTTACATCTTTAATTTTTTTTTTTAAATTAGAAATATTACAAATCTGCATGATAGAGATGACTGCATAATTAGAATATCAGACCAGAATAACAATGATTTAATTCAAGTTGCAGCTTAATCCTGTGTAATTGTCAAGGAGCTCTAGGTACCAAAAATGTGTATTTTCGTTCCAGGCACAACAGAATGCTGGATTCTGCATCTTTTGATTTTGGTTACTGTTCAGGGAGTGGCCATGAATTCAGCTCTTGCATCTGAATTTTCACCTCCCTTAAAAATTTGGGGAAGTCTGAATGCACCATGCTCTGTTCCTTATTTCCTTTCCTCTGCACTTACTACTAAGGTATTAATCATAGTTCATCCAGTCTTGGTATGCATTTTTAATTGAATAGCACACGTTAAAATGTTTTCAGACGTGACTGATTTGGATGTTACTGACATAATTACTGGCTTCTATTAGATAAGCAGTGTATTATTTTAATAAACACAACCATCTATGCTCATAACAGACTTTCTTTGGGATGTACAATACACAGTTAATAATTTTGAATGCAAATGTGTTCTCAAGGCGAGTAAATGAAGATATGCCTGGCTGGAGAATCTTAGGAGGTTGAAATAAGGAAAAGTAAAAATTAGGGCAAATTCCATTGACAGAGAAAGACAAGAAATGTCTTTTAACTTCAGACTTTAAATTTCATTCATTTAATCAGTTTCCTTTTAAATCACTTTGAGGGGAAAGCTGTCTCTTCCACTTTTGAAGGCACGGAGGTGAGAAGAAGGTTGCCATAGATGAACCTGGATGCGATGCCTCTCTCCTGCATGGAGCGTACCTCTGCTCGGTTCGGTTCGGCCCAGCCCAGCAGGGATGCTGGGAGAGGGCTGGGCTGGTGGCTCAGCCTGCTGCTACTCACCCAGCGCCTGCCCCAGCGAATCCGCCTGCTGGCATAGCTCTGCTGCGGGCTGTTTGACTGCTCCCTTCCATCATCAAGCTCTCTTTATTCCAACTATATTAGCAGTATGGGAGTTTGATTAAATCTTTATATACTTACTTGCCTTTCCAGAGTCAGACTTTCAGCTATCTTAGCTCAGGACATTTAACGTAGTATAGCCTTTGGCCGAGCATCTGTATTTATAAAAAGGATTTTCAAGAAATGGCTTCTCCAACCACTCAGGTTGAGGGAGAGGTCACGTCACATCTGTATTCCTGAGACGGAAAATCTCGTGTGTTGCAGAGAGGGCCCCTCAGCGCTGTAATTACCTTGCTTTGGCAAAAAGAGGGAGTCAGAAAATACTGAGAGTGGTAGAAACAACCAGTGAAAATTGTTTTCTGTAAACAAGGGTGTGTATGGACTAGAGCTAGTTTGGGGTATCAGAACTATTGCTATCAAGCAGGAAATGGCACTATTATCACTAAACTGAAAGGTCAGCTCTGTTGGAAGTGCCAATTACTGGTAACGTATGAGGTGGGTTTCTTAGTCTAATTGGGAAATATTTTTAAAAGACAGCAGAAATCATGTGAGTGAGTTGTGAACTTTGTGTTCCTCTAGGTGAATTACTGGGGTGGATTCCTAAGGGAGATGAGGAAAACGCTTCTAAAAAAAGTGTGATAGATGTCTTTTGGGCATCAGAGCCTTGTTAACGGTCTCCTGCCTTTGTCCTCGGTTTATTGTACCCATATAAATTTTAAAACTGCTGATGCAGGAATTCTTACAGACTTCAAGAAATAGTCTTTGTACAGTGCTTTGCCGCACTATGGGCTTCCACAGGTGGCTGCTATATTTCACCCTATAATTTTCACATGCGTAAATGGAGAGCAAAGAGAAAGTGCTATCAATGGCTCTACTTGGAGGAGATTGCAATGCATCCACCATGGACTCTTTACATCCTTACATACATGAGGATAATAAATAATATATCATACATGCTCACAGGGTGTGTTAGATTGCCTAGAGCAGCAGCCTCTAGTTTTTGTCTGCCTATTGGCCTGCAGATCTGTAACCTATTAAGAGCAATTTTTCTGTCCTTGCTTTTTTTAACCTGGTAAATTCCTCTGGTCACAAGGATTGTCAGAGTCACAAAATCGACAGCCCAAGATATACTTTTTGCCAATAAACTACTATGTGTGGACTAACAGCCCAGGATACAGCACAGTTATCTTTCTGTGATAGTGTTACCAGAACAAACTCAGTTTAGTCATATTGTTTTGGGGTATTTCCCCAATGCAAAATTCTTCTCCTTATTTATACCTGTCATCACTGTGCATCACTCTGAAGCTTTGCCTTTAGCTCAAGATGCAAAAATAACCTAGTCTGCAAACTGCTGGTGGTGTTTTAAGCTCACTTCAGTTCCTGCAGGAGAGAAAGAGACTGTGCCCAAGGTCTGACTGCTTTTGCTACTCTTGCCTCCTGCATTCATAAAGGCTCCTTGATGAACCCTGTGCAGCTGAGGACACGAGGTGCCCAGATAACAAAGAGGACAAAGCATATTTCTCATAGAATTTGGAGGCACAGTTTTATCTAGGACCTCTTACTTTTTTGCTGTAAATCATATTACTCTCATTGCAAAATTGTCCCAATCACTTTCTTCTTTTGTCTCTTTTCACAGAGCGATGAGGTTTTAACAGTCATCAAGGCAAAAGCACAGTGGCCTGCCTGGCAACCTCTAAATGTGTAAGTAAGTAGGGAATACTATGTCTCAATAGCCTTGTGTTGAGTGTTGGCTAATGGGCCGCTCTAAACTCATTGTCTCATATAATCATTCACTCTTGTAAAGAATTAATCTAAAAATATTTTGATAGACGATTTTTTCATCTTTTTTTTGGGTTTTTTTTTTTCCTAACAACTGCTCAACTGCTTCTCTCTTTCTTTCCTCTTTAGCATTTCTTCATTTTTTACATGCTTTGTTTCACTAACTGTTACAGCAGAAGGATTATCCCATGGAGTTTGTGCCTTCACTGAACAATGATGTTTATTCAATGCCTGCTCAAATATATGTTGTACTATTCTACATGTAGTATTTTTTAGCATCTTGTGTCACACACTGTCAATACATCAAATCCTCAATCCACCAACAAAAAAACTCTTAAAGGACTAATTCTTTAAAATGCTTGCCTGAAACACTCTATGATAGCATCATGATCCTGATGGTAGTATAATCATGGTTGTTTTACCAAGTGAGATAGCAAGCTAGCTTCCCAGGATCCTAACTCTGGGCTCTCTGGCACTCAGCAGAAAACAGGACAAAACTCTTCTTTCAGGATACTCTTGAATTTACTGGTTGCCTTTTGAGGGGAGTGGAGGGGGGTGGTTCCTGCATAACTTATCTGTGCTTGGCCCAAAGTTCATATTAATTATCCAAGCCCAAATGAGTGAGACTTACAAGAAGTGACTAAAGATGAGAACCCAGTATAAGGTGTCACCCCGTTAGCTGAGAGTCAAATTAAGTCCTTGGAGAAGCTGGGCAATCAGCCTACTGCAAGATTGTAGGGACCAGGTAGTGCCGTTTTGTCTGTAAAAAGCATAAGGGAAGCAGTTAGTGGAACAGTGTGTCTGGTTTTGTCATCGTTATTTCTGAAAGTATGTGAAAATTTGGACGTTAGTCAGAAAAAAGCTGCAGAAGAGTTCCGTTTTCAGAAAACATCCCCTACTGTAAGAGGCTTAGAAACTCTTAAGCAGCTTAGGACTTAAGCTGTTCAGTTTATCCCCCCCCCCCCCCCGCAAAAAAAAAAAAAAAAAAAAAAAAAAGGTTAGGAGGTGAGCACAGCTTAAATAGTGAAAAGATTTCTGATAGCTGATCCCTCTTTAATCTAGAAAAAAAACACCCTATGAAATCCCTCGTAGCATGGAAGCTAAGGAAATTTGTGACATGGAAATTCTCACTAAAGGTATGGGGAAAAGGCTTTAACAGTGTGACTAACCTTCAGAGCAGCTTACCTGAACATGAGATGGATTTTCCATCACTTGAATATATTTTAACCCTGAGACAGAGTTGTAGGCTCTGCATAGGAATTGTGGGTTTGGCTTTTTTTGGCTGGTGTTATGCAAGTGGTCAGTCAAGGTGACAGCAATGGAATTCTTTATTTATGGTCTTATTCCCTCGAAATTTTCAGTATTTGGATTTGGTAGTGTTTGCTATGTAGTAGTTGTGGATAGCATTTTTTCCTTGCTGCCTTCTTTCTATTCACTCCAAATTAACACTTCAAAATGGACACTTTTGTCCACTTCTCTGTTCTACTACAGTGAGGTCTCTGAAACAAGGCATTTATTTTTTCATTCCAATTTCAGTTACTTTCCTAAAGCAACATTTATGTATGATGTTTCTATATCAAAGTGAACAATACTACTGGGAATTGACTGCTCTGGGTGCTTGGAAGGCTTTGGCATTGACAGGAGAGTGAGTTTGTACTTTGTTCACAGAAAGGTGGAGAGAGGATCTCCTGCTCCAGAGTCTCAATCCATCATCTTTCAAATACACTGAATATATTACATGACAAAAATCAAAGCTAATTAAACTATGTTGCCCCTGGTCATAATAGCTAGTTTAATACAGCACTGAGAAACTTCACAAAAAAGTTGAGAGTGAACAACTTCAGATACTTTCGAGGCATATTCTTTCACAGACATGCCTGCAAACTCTTTTGCAACATCCTCCAGATGTTCTTCCAGTCAATTCTTACCTTTTCTATATGGTAATTCTCACCTCTCAGTAACATCAAAAGGAATAAATCTTGGTATTTGTGCTTTCAAATGCTGTGCAAGGGTTCCCCTAACAAATGTTGGAGCGAGTCCAGAGGAGGGCCACGAAGACGATCAGAGGGCTGGAGCACCTCTCCTATGAAGACAGGCTGAGAGAGTTGGGGTTGTTCAGCCTGAAGAAGAGAAGGCTCCGGGGAGACCTTACAGCAGCCTTCCAGTACCTCAAGGGGACTTACAAGAAAGCCAGAGAGGGACTTTTTACAAGGGCACGTAGTGATAGGACAAGGGGTAATGGCTTTAAACTGAAAGAGGATAGATTTAGATTGGCCATAAGGAAGAAATGTTCTGTTGTGAGGGTGGTGAGGCACTGGAACAGGTTGCCCAGAGAGGCTGTGGATGCCCCATCCCTGGCAGTGTTCAAGACCAGGTTGGATGGGGCTTTGAGCAAGCTGGTCTAGTGGAAGGCATCCCTGCCTATGGCAGGGGGGTTGGAACGAGATGGTCTTTAATTTCCCTTCCAACCCAACCCATTCTATGATTCTATGATTTTGTGTTCCTTCACTTTACAGGTAGTGTTAGATTTTTGGCTTCTTTAAATAATTTTTTATTATATTTTGCCATGATGTCCTTCTTTTTGATTCCATTTAGAAATATGAGCTAAGTTTCAAAAGAACACAAAATTTTCAACAGCTATTAACTTCTGGTGTTAATTTCCCATTTGCTGTTACGGATGGTCCTTCTTGGAATTTAGATTAGAATTGTGCAAGTACTGGATAATGACTCCTCAAGATAAACATTTGATCTATTATTATGCATAACATAGCAATCTTACTAATCAAGAATTGACTAAAAGTCATGAATAATCTTCTTTTGCATAATCATTAGTTATATATCTAACGTATAATACAGTGTGATAGTGGTGCCAAAGTGGCATTACAGTGTGTCATAATAAGCACAGCCTAAAAACCTTCCTAAATGTGTTTTACAACAATTATAAAATGCACAATACTAGTGAGCCAATCTTTGGAGGCCTAAAGTGTCAAAAGTTGGCAAATTCAGCCTGTTCTCACTTCAGAGTTTACCTCCCAATTCCATATAGTGATTTTTATTGCTAACCCTATCCAAGTTACAGTACCAAGTTAGTTACAGCGATTACACTTAAAATCAGAGGGAGGAGGGGAACAATTACCTCCAAAACTTGTGTAAGAGTATTAATCGATTTTCACGCTGTTGTGGAGAATCCAGGATGAGGCACCGCGGACACCAGGCTGCTACCCAGGTCAATGTGGTATCCGAGAGTAACGACGCACAGTTAATGGGGCTGGAGTGCAAGGGACATTCACATAGGTGGTGGCAGACGCTGTCACGGAGAGGAGACTTACAGGCTCGGTATTTGCTCATCACAGGCACCAGCTCAGTCAGACTCACCCCTTTCAGGGGAAACCCAAGAGAAAAGAAACCAGATGGGAGCCTGCAGCGAGGCTCAGCCCAGCCCCAGGCACCAGTCCCGCTGCCCACGCAGGGTAATCACCAGCCAGCCAGGGTGGGCACTGTGCCTGCCCCCGTGGCTGCCGGGTCCTCTCCCATCTTTCCAAAACAGCGAGGGAGATTGCAGCATCTCCTCTCCTTACAAAGGCTGCAACAAGGCAAGCTGCTAATTCTTGCCCACATCTTGAGCAGTCGGTGAGCCCTTGCGTTTCCACTCTGGTCACCCCTAATAACGTGTGGGAGGATGGTCTTGGCCGGGCGCCTCTCATGGATTCATCATGGAGTTAAATAGCTTTTCTTCTACTCTGTTGTCAATGCTGGTCAATGAGGCTGTGACTCCTGAGGCCAGTCGTACCTCATTAAGTAATGTTTCAAGCTCTGTATAGACTGAGGGCATGGAGTGTGTAAGCCTGTGTCTAAATCTGACGGTGATGCCGAAAGCCTTTGGTCTATGACACCAGAGATAAGACGGGAAATATAACTGGGAGCTTTTCTTCTGCTTAGGGAGAAGAAAATAGAGACTTCTCAGTGCAGATCCAGTGGGCACAAAGTGCCTCCCCAGGGAGAGTTCTTTGGTTTCAGCCATAAGTTCAGATACAGTAAGTTAGAGTAGGGGCTGAGACAAGTTGCTAGCCCTAAGCAGGGAAGGATACAATGACACTAAGTAATTTTCTGAAATGCTTTCTGTTAATTACATTTAACGCTAATATACTTTAACATACTGTCATCTCCCAGTACAATATAATGCTGTGGAAACTATATCCTGCCATACTTCACTGTCTGTTTTTTATCATAGAATCACAGAATAGAATCATAGAATCATTTAGGTTGGAAAAGACCTTCAAGATCATCCCTCTCCTCAGTTCCTATATGTGCCTGCTCTTTGTTACTGTCTGTCTGTTGGTTTTTTTTCTTTCCTATCGCTCGTCTTCATTATCCTCCAATCAGTTTCTTATCCACGGCACCAGCATGCAAAAAACTCTCCTGAGTTGTTGCGTGCAGGCGACAGTTTTGGGTGATCTTTGTGAACTAGTTTTATGGTTGCCTAACCGAGAGCGCAATATTGGTAGCATGAGAAGGAGTGCCAGACCAAGTAATAAAACATTTTGCTGTTGCTTATGCTTGTATTACCAAGTTCCATGACTGAAATTCTGACTTTAAAGTACTCGCAGGGAATGTTTTCTTCCTTGAGCGTAATGATATTAGTATACAGCATGCTGTCAAATGAAAGTAGTTTTTCTTACCTTACGTGTATAAACAAGAGCACAGCTCATTGCTCCCCTCCTCTCAGCCGTGTTTCAGGCAGAATCAAATTTTACTTTCATACCCAGCTGCAAATCATTGGCCTTTGGCAGTATGGAGGATAAAATACAGCAAATACAGATAGTACAACTGGTATACAAATCTGCATATCTGGCACGTGTAAAATAATCAAGCCATGACAGAATAATTTGGGGATAAAGAAGGCAAGACTTTTAAAAATAGTATGCACCAAGTTCCACAGGAGCTAATACCTTTAAAAACCTTGCCTTGAATTCTCTTCCCTAAAATATATGGGGGGGGAAGGGGGGGGGTCTGTATTCATTATCCCTTTATTTCTAATCCAGACACCTTTACTGTGACATCCCACTTTTTCATTCAACAAGCACTTTAATCTAAATAAGAGCTTCCTGGGATAATCCACCAGAAGAAAATAAGCACAAATCCTGATCACTTAGTCCCACTCCATAATGTGAGTTACAGAGTCAGTCACCAGAAGAAAAACGGGACCCTTTGGGGAGGTGTGGGGGAGAGTCAGTTGTCGGGCACAGGAGAAGCTGTCAATTCCACATCTTGGCATGAGCCGGACTGCCTTTAATGTGCTGAAATCCAAGCCATGTAGTGTTGTCAGGGCACTGGCTGTTTTTACAGCTGCCTGTTTTTTCACGGTCACTATGTCCTCTGTGATTCCTTACCATCAGGGAAAGGCATTATCATACGTGTAACTTTCTTTTATATAACAGTATGTTTGGGGTGATGGTTGGGGAGTAGGAGAAAGCAAATTCTTCAGGTGGATCTCTGATTTTCCAAAATGGCAGGACCTCCAAGCCAAGACACCGCATCAGAACAAGGAATATAATTTCACCATATAGTTCTCAGCTCTCTGGAAAAAAAGAACGGAATTGAAAATGGATAGTTGGACAGGAGTCACACATTAATAGACATCTCTCTGGGTAGTTTCTGACATTTCAAAAACATGTCCCGTATAAGTATATGGTTCTTTCTTAATATTGGCGAAGGGAGAAGTATTTGAATGGTAATTGTTTTGTCTAATCAATTTTTTGTAGTTCCTGTAAACCAGGAAGGCATTCAGCCCTATGCAACAGTGCGGAATATGGACTTCCATGTACATATAGCTTAACACTGATAAATGCAAACATGGATCAGACGTAGGATGGAAATTATTCTCCAGTATGTCATGTATTCCATTATTAAACACTCAGACCTTATAGATTATTAAATACTGGTACAGATAGTATGTCTTTCCAGGTATTCTCATGTGTTCATTCTGGCTTTTCCTGATACATAAAAAGGCAATCTTAATTTGGAAAAAAAAAAAAAAAAAAAAAACAACAACAAAAACATTGAAAAAGTATCTTTAACTTTCTGTCCTAAAACCTTTCAGATTCTAAAAAACTGGCAAGACAACCCCACTTCCCTGCATAAATTAGCTGCTTATTTCCCATTCCTTTCCTGCCAAAGTTTCAGTCTGCAGCCCTAGTTAGGAGAAAGAATATGTTTGGATAGGGGTCTCCAGCAGTATGATTGTAATTATTACTAAGAACCTCATGTGTTTTCTAATTATTAATTTTTTTCAGTTTTTTTAATTATCTTAGATTAGTAGGTCAACCTATAGGCAATATATTTCAATGCAAAAATTTAAGATATTTTATCTAGGAAACTAGCATAGTGA
Source organism: Aquila chrysaetos chrysaetos (assembly GCF_900496995.4). NCBI lineage: Eukaryota > Metazoa > Chordata > Aves > Accipitriformes > Accipitridae > Aquila > Aquila chrysaetos. Next base: position 20,410,127 of record NC_044019.1, on the reverse strand, counting down.
GAGTACCTGACATTCAAAGGTTAGTTATTTTCTGAAATATTCACCAGCATTACTTTTCATACTCCTCTCTCATTTGTTTTTTTCTTTTATGCAAAAACGCCACTGCTTTCCAACCTTTTTACCTCCTCAGTCCATTCTCAGTTACAACTAGTGCACATTGAAGTGATAAACATTTTTTTGATTATAATTCTGAACTATTTGAAGTTTGGAAAATTATCCTCTCCTTCCTTATGTCTCTCCTGTTTCCATTTCATCTCTCCATGTTGCTTGTGCGAGTAGTCATGGTCCTGTGGTTTTGCTGTGCCTCTTGACTGTGTGCAGAGCTTAGTCTTTTTCTCATCCACTTAAGCAGCTCTTCCCCATTTATTTGGAGATTACCTGAAAACACTCCAGTAAGCACTCGAAAGTGAAGCTTAGCGGAAAAGGAGGCCTATTCTTTTATACTTCAGATGAATAGCACAATTTAGTCCAAACAGTTTGTAAGTTAGTATGGTTACCTCATCATCCCCTACAAATTATCCCATCAATCCCTGTCCATTTCAAGTTTTACGTATCTTTGATATCTTTTCTCTGACTACAAAGATATTAGGGCTGTTTTTCCTGGCTTGCAGGGAGGATATCATAAAATGCAACAGGATGTTCCCAAGTATGGTTTTCAGCATCGAGACAGATAAAATGACTAAACTGGGCAACAAAGTAGACTGTTCCAGAAATCAAACGAAGAGGATTCTATAGAAAGGTGATGGGAAATGAAAAATGCTCTGATCCAAAATACATTTGAGTTGATGGATCATACTAGCTGGAGAAAAAAATGCTGACATACTCTTTTGCATTTTTCTTCCTTTATTCTTGAGTGAAAGCTCTTTCAGTCTTTGCTTTCTTCCAGAATTCTTTTGCCACAATTTGAGCAAAAAATGTTTTTTGAATGTTTTGATCCTGCAGTGAATTTGCTATGATCAATGAGTCTTCATTACAGCATTTGGGAATTGAAAGCCAAGCCACAGAGGAGTAGGGAATTTCATCTGTTTGGGGTTTCAGTGTTCGTTTGTTTTTCATTTTACTTCCTTTTTACTTACATTTTTTACTTTTTGGGTTTTTTTACTTTCCTGTAATCTTCTGCTATTCTTGTGCCCACAAAACGTCTCTTCCTTAAAGTAGCCTCTATACTTAGATCATTGAATGATTACTTAGATGTTGTTAGATGGACAACCACTTAAGTCAGAAATGGAACTCTTCACTGTCTTCTGAAATGTAATAAAATAACTCCCTCTCCTTATCTTATGCTTCATTGTGAAAGACTTCAATTTATTGTGTCTGATATTCTACTCTTTACAGCTCACACAGCCTTAATGTGGTGGTGTCTCACTGATAAATATCCTTGTGTAAAAGGTTATGTATACAGTTGTATACTTAAAAGAAGTCTTCAGCAGTGAAAACAGCTTTAATAACAATTTGTAACTACATTAATGTTACCAATATTATCTAATCAGTTCCATCCGATGGCAGAGAGCTGAAACATGAGCATTATCCATGTAAACATGATGTGTTGCTGAACCCCTGTGTTGACATTCTCACATGTTGCAACTTTTGTGAACTTCACAGAGAGAGGCTAATTTACAAAAGGACATTGAAAGGCATTTAGGCAACCATTTGCTGTAAACACCTAATTCCCAAACCTTCTGTTCCCGAAGTGTTTACATACTTAAATAGCTATTAGTAACATTACTAAATGCATAAAAATACAACCAAAGTTCAGTGTTCCCAAAGCTCACTACATTTTCAAAAGGGTAAGAGGACCTCTATTAGGCAACAGATCACAACTAAACCATATTTACTTCCATAATTTAGTTGTTGCCCTGCCTGTTTTATCAGTAAGGGACTGATCTTCATATAAAACTTTTAAGTCAGCTACACACCCATGTGGTCAGCAAAATAAAGGTGGAGAAGACTTTCCTGGTACTTGTAAGATCTAGGTTTAATTCTCTTTTCCTCCTGATGAGATTTGAATGGTAACGCCTACCTCTGAATGTAAAATTCAAACCAGCAATCTACACAGTGAGAGCCCTTTACTGTCACATATCATGTTCTTCTAGCTCAAGCCTTGATATTTTGCATGGAATAATTAAACATTTATTGGCCAGAGAAAGAAAGCAATCACTAGGATTTTTCCCTCCAGAAAAGGGAGGAGAGACAGAAGAGTTCTCTGAAAGAGATTAATCTCTAAAATGTTTGGTAAAGACTGAGTTAACCAGCTTTGGAAGATGGGGAAGGGGTAAGTGTGGAATAAGTACACATCAGTTGCATGTTCTCATTAGTCAGAAATCACTCTGACACTACTTTGTGGCACCTATGCAATGACAATAGCTTTTTCAGTTCCCTGGCTGCCTTGGAAGAGAAACTGTTCCTGGCCAACAAAAATATTTTGTTCTATTTCCAGGTTTTTAGCCTTTTTTTTTTTTTTTTAAACACCTTCACATTACCTAAAATAGGATGCATGAATTAGGTGATTTTTGAAAATTAAACACTTAGATTTGTCTTCTTTATTGACTGATACTTACTGAATTCAACTTAAAAAACAATGTTTCTGTTCACCCCAAAATGCACTTTAAAAGTAAATGATAATTTGCTTAGGTCTACTTGAAATTGATTTTCCATTACTTGCTTAATTTCTCTGTGCTGGAAATAGGACAAAATTACATACATTTGCATTACATTCATAATAAATGGAGTAGTGTTTTAGAATGAAGATTTCAAGTAGACTTTTCCTTTTGTGTTGTCCTATAAAATAAATATGTTATTTGAGGAATCTAAGATTTTCTGAAAGTCTTTCAGAAGTAATCTTTTTTAGGATTTATGTAATTGATCTTTATACCTATCTACCTGGAGAGTTTGAGAAATTAATTTACCTATTCATCTATTTGAATTATCTATTCTATTCTAAACTGCATATGTGGATACGTGTCACAACTAAAGCTGGCATTTTTCCTTTAATAAGAAAGACCTATATTACAAAATATTTATAGGCTATATTCAAAATAAGTACCTTGTTGTGCTACCTACATTTGGAGTAATTTGTTTTGGAGAGCTTAATGCGGAGACTGTTGAAGGAAAAAGAAACAGATGTGCAGAGCAGCTTCATGGCCTCGATCAGTGATCTTACTAGAGGAAAAAAAAAGATTTTTGTTTCTCCCTGTTTACTTGTTGCCTCTGATTTTGGTAAAACCAAGCTAGTGTCAACAACTTGCTTATTCCCTAATATCATGCTTTAATTTTGAGATGGTTCGCTGCAGTTAATTATTATAAATATTAAGGTTAAAGTAATGAAGCAGTTTATGCCAGCTACATTTTTCAGGCATTTCAGATAGGGTTGGTATGTGCTGAAATTACGTGGGACAGCAGCACAGGTCTGAGCCAGCGAGAACAAAAAGAGCAGAGAAGGTGCAGCTGCGCAGCCTTCAGACAAGGCTAGCCCCCGACATGTGTTCAGTCCCTGGCACAAACTCACACCAACACCTTTGCTGCCAAGTCTTGCATCAGCTGCTGCTTGAATGCACCAAAATAAAACCACCTCAACCGCCTACATGCTATAATTGCACCTTAAATGACCTTTCTACAGAAATGCCTTGGGTTTTTTTGGTTTTTTTTAAAATTCTGTAGGGAATGCTACACTTTTTGTAGGGCCAGAAAGTACATGACTTGTTCAGAGCTGGTAGTGTTTGTTTAACTGTTTAGGAAATCCACATAAGGAAAATATGGTCCATTTAGTCGTGTCATTATGAAATTATCTCCCCTGTTTGCACAGCCGTTCTCCCGGGCTGCTCTGTGCCAGCAAGAGGATGTGCCGCATGTCTCATTAACTTGCTGCCATCACCTGGGTCAGCGTGGAGCCACCTATGCACCAAACCCGAACAGAAATCCTCGCTTTCTGTTTTCCTCTGGAGCCAGGCGTTTGCTGTATCTAACTCAGAATCCCAATGGCAGTGCCAAATGCTGTTCTCTACTAAATCTATATTAATCAGCATTGAGAGGGGAAGATTCAAATCAATGCACCTTTCAGCTTTGATAACAGAGAGGCTTTAGATAAAAAAATAATTAAATGCCCAGAGCCCTGGAGACTAGAGGCCTGACAACATCTGTAAGTTAATTCTGTGAATTAGTCTTCCTAGAGCATCTTATTAAGGGTTGATAGAATTAGTCACAAGTACCACACCAAACTCCTCATAGCATACAAACTAAAGTTCATTGAAAAGTACCTACTAACTTTCTTTAATCAACTTCAGTAGACGGGGTTTTGAATTTTGCTGTCATTCCAGTTCCTATCCAGCCACTTCTTAAAATATATCATATGCAATGAAATTGTACCTGTAGTTCTTTTAAAATATTATGTAGTCACAAAAGTTTTGTTTTGTGTGATGTCTAGGTGAGTAAATACTGAGATTAGTTGCCCATTTTCAGTTGATGTAACTCTTTTGCAATCCCATTACGAATGCTGAAATGATTTCCTGTCCTGCCATGCAATGCACTGCCCGTAAATAGCTGATATTGGTATCAGAATGTAATTTATAAAAATATACATTAGAAATGAGTAAATTATTCAATTGCTTAATTAATCAAGTCCTCAGACTACCCATCTGAGAATTAAAAAAAAGATGTTTGAACACGCATACTTGTATTTGGGTTTAACTGGCATTCTGAATGGCAAAATACTGCCATTAACTGCAATTAACCAGCTGTAATGGGCATAGTTTAAATTTTATTTGTTGTTTTCTCCAAAGTGATAAGAAAACCTCATATCATAGTCCTTTAATCATCTATCCACTGTATATCATTAACATTTGATTATACAAATTGCTTATAAACACAGTTCCACCTAATGATTTGAAAAATAAATCATGCATGTATAATTTCACCTAGTGTGACTAAGAGTCAGCAGAGGGTTATATAGAAATAAGGAAGCTTATTATTTATTGCTACTCCTTGTATTCCTTATAATGCTCATTTTTCTTGCATACTTGTTAGACATTTTCTCCTAATTGGTTGAATGCTGCATTTATCTTCCACTTCCTCTGTACTTTTAAGAAAGTAAGGTTCAGATATTTTCTTGCTTTATACGTTTACGTATCCTTCCATAGCTGCATTTAACCCATTGAACCCCTTATGACGTGCATGTGGTTGCATTACCTTTAAGTTTCTTTTAACAGAGAAAAGTGAGTGTAGTTAACTCTCTTGTTATAAAAGAAAAGTGTACTATAAAGCCAAGCAGCTGTTAAATCTCTTAGTGAGGAAAGGGTGAAGACATCTGAAGGACTGGGACATTACTTTAATGAAAAGAAAATAAGGTAGGTCACATAGGCAACTATTTGTTATACTGTGGGTGTAACTGGTGACTTCAGAGCGTTTGTGAGAGTGGAACTTCGGTGGCTCTGCGTTTAGGGAGCTGGGATGTGAAAGGCACACACAGAGGAGCTCACAGCCCTGTTCTAAAAAAAACCCATGCTATTTTGGACACCAATAATGTTTTGATGTTACAATAGATTTTTGAAAGACATTTTCTTTCCTTTAATACAGTAGCAGAACTGTGAATAGTATGGCCCCTGCAGAATATATTACATATTGAATCATTATATAGAATGCATTATAGAATTAATAGCAGTACTAACGCAGAAGCAGCAAAACAGTACTGTAAGGCTCCATGGAGACATGATCTTTACTCACAAAGTTCAATATTCCTTCAATTTTAGAGTATTTTCTTTAAAAAAAATCAATTAATATCTATAGTACAGATAAATTCTTCTGTCAGTGTGCATGGTAATGCCATTAATGTTAGTTGATTTACTCCAAAGCTAAGGTGCAAATAATTTCATTGGTGTGTAACTATTCATTTAGCATATGGGACAATTTCATACATTTGACTTTCCTCATGTAAGTAGTTACATAAATATGATTTGTGAGAGTACAGCCTCTCTCCATACAGTAAAGTGGATAGCACAAAAAGTTCAAAAAGAAAAACTGATCAAAAACGAAGCTTAAATAACTAACATGCTAAGACAGTGTCAAATTGTTGCCTGAAGCAAACCTTAACGACCATTTTAGGGATTCTTGGGGGCGGGGGGGAAATAGCTTATGTTATGTTGTTAACTGCATTTAATACCTTACGATATCAACATATCTTTGACCACACTAGTGTGAACATTACTTGGCTAACACATGGTTGGGAAGTCGGCCATAAAAACCAAACTAGTCGTTGCCATTATAACAGCAACATCACTGTACCTGAAGTACACTGAATTCACAATAACATGATTTCAATCAATAACAGCTGCATCCAGGAAAATAAAACTTCCAGCAAAGAAATAATTAAGTTTATACAAGCCTGTCTCATTAATAACAAGTCATCATGAACAACTGAAAATAAAAGGATATAAAATTGCCAGTAGCTAAAGCATGAAGAATTGAACCAAGGAATAGGCTGATGAACTGTCTGAGTTACAAATTTATTCTCAGTGACTTGCCATTGTAATGAAGTGGGATGAGTGAAATGTGGTTATATTTGCCATCTCACTGGATCTATGTTATCCTAAAAGAAAATATATGAGTTTTTTTCTGAAGAATTATGATGTGCTTTTCTCCTGACAGATGAGTTGATTTAAATTTTGAGATGCTTGAAAGTATTTTTTAAATCCCTAAGTGGCTCTCAACAACTACAGATATACTTTTATAAGAATAAAAGTTGTAATGTTGTATTGTATGGCCCATATTTTGCCTTAAATAGGCGCTCTGGGAATATTTTAAGAAGATTTTGTGTGAGGTATGTCTTGTCTAAATTTAAAACCCTATTTTAATTCTACAGTGAAGGCATTACAATCTCTATAGACTATGTATTTATAACCACAAACACTCTTCATAATGATAGCTACCTAAGCTATCTACATCTGTAAGAAATATGCTGCAACAGGAGCAGATCTGTAGAGTGAAACAGTGCTGAGGAAGTGACAAATTTGGGGGATGGAAGATTGCTTTGGGTGGCCACTGCACTGGGCGCATGGAGCGTGGCTGTCTGCCAGCAGCGGGACCGCAGGGAAAAAGCTCCAGGCTAGACTGATCAGAAAGAAATCAGGTCTGCACTCGGAGATTGCTCCGGGATATGAACCAAAGCACAATGGGAAATCCACCTCAGAAGTGCACCTCTGGTCTCAACTAAAACACCCGTATATACTTGTCCCTCTGTGCTCTTAGGGGATGCTGCACAGTGTCATCACGTTACAATTATTTGCTGGCATAGAATAGTAGAACGTGATTTCAGGATTTGCCTGAACAGAGGGAAATAGCATGCTCAATCATTTTCTTGTCTGAGTGAATTTGATCAATGGATTCATTTTTTTAACAAGTGCAAAATGTGGGAAATGTTATGTATCGATTACAGTTCACCTTGTAGGATACTGATTACAATACCTTGGTTTCAATTGGTTTAATTTCACTGCATGCTAAGTATTCAGATTGAAATTTTCATGCAATGTTTTACTTGTGGTTAGAATGTTATAACAGCTGTTTAACTATGAAGGTCTTGTATTGCCATCTTTTGGAAAAATGACTTGATAATCAATGAGTTGAAAAACTCATCCACATCTGACCAAGTTTAATGAATGTACAGATCTCAGTATTCCTATGATCACTTGTTAACATCTGGTAGCTCATTATTTCTTCAGAAACTGACCTTATTTGAGATGCCATGTAAAGCATAAACGGATGAACAAAAATTTTGCGAAAGCCATGGTGGAAGCCAGTGAAATGCAGTGAGAACAAAATCAGAATGCAGAGCTCAGACTGGTGGTGGGAACATTTTTGGATTGAAGCCTTTTGGAATGCAAAACAATTTCTAATAGTTAAGAGTGAGATATTATGGTGAAACTGCAGGAAGAAGTGGAGGAAAGCAGCACATATGAATTGGCATTTGCACACTGTATCATGGCCAACAGTATTACTCTTGCAAGAAGTAATCAGGACCTGAATTTATATAACACATAGACAGATGTAAATGTAAAATGCTCATTCTTTAGAGATTCCACAATAAGTGATATTTTCCTTACATTAATTACAAGTAAAAAAATTATCTTAAGTCCTAAAACTAAGAAATGGTCAAATTCCAATATATTTTCTTAGAAATTACCTTCTTTAAAGTAAAAGCTTTCATAGGAAATATAACAAAGGCAAAAAGAAGCCAGTTCTTAGAGAAAAAATACATTATCTGTATAAGAAATGCAAGCACGTCAATTAAAGTAAGTATCTTGTTCAGATTTATGTACTCAATTTTTTGGATGAGATCTCTTGCTTTCTTGCAGAGTATTTGTTATGTGGTGATGATGAAAATGCTTTGTCTTTAAAAAACTCAGGTTCCATGGTCAACTGCTCACAAGGGAACAGGAGTGTAATTTTAATAATTAACATTTCTGGGTTTAGACTTTTAAAAAATCTAGTTAGTCATAAGCTGTGATAGTTACGATAAATTCTTGTAGAACTTTCTAGGCATTCTACGGTATCTACTACTGCAAAGAGATATAGCCATAAAAAGAAATTAAAATACCATGTTCTGGTAGCTCTGTGCTTTTTTAAGTGTAATCTTTCTTTTACTAGCGTGGATGTACTATTTGAGCCTTACAGTTAAAAGTCATATTAACTTAAGTATTTTGATGACATGCATCCCAGGAAGAGAATATGATGATAGCCTGATGATTTCTGTTGCTTCCCCCCACCCCCAGATATAGTGTTCTATAAAGTATATATTTTTATTCTTGCATGGAAACATTTTATTTCAATAGTGCCACTACAGCATGTGTGTCTTGACTTTTTCTTTCTGTAAATCTCTGGAGGGTTTTTTTTCCCCACAAATCCTTACCTCTCTTGTTATCTCCTACTATCACACTGTGCTGTCTATCCCAAAATGGGGTAAAAGCCAGTATCTGTCAATCCAGATGTAAATGAAGTTTCTTTCCACAAAATGACAGTATAGTACTAGGAAATATTTTCAAAGTTTGGAGATTTTGTGTACCAAACAATTTGATGATTCTATGATTTTATAGATAGCTGGGATTAATCCAGTGAAGTTTAATATTGTCAAAAATAGAAGAATTCTAACTCCTGATCTAAACAGAAAAAGTAATGCATAAAGGACAATCTGATATACAAAAAAATATATAGGGAAAAATGCCAGTTGTGACTTTTGATAACATGAAGACAAACACATAAATCTCTCTGGAGCTGCAAAACAATTCTGAGTGCTCCAGCTTTGCATTTGGCTAATGGTTAAACTGTACTTTAGATCAGGAAACTTCCTGTGGTATACCCTTCCTTCCTGTGGTATATCCTTCCTTCCTGCGGTATATCCTTCCTTCCTGCGGTATATCATTCCTCCACACTGTTGATGTGCCGTCTTAAGGACGACCATTTTCCCTAAACCATGAGGTCATCCCCGCTTGTATGACTTGAAGGGCTTTGGAAGTTTCATAGAAGCATCAGTAAACTCCTGACAGCTGTATGCAGGAGTAATGTATGTTGAATGAGCAGTTTATGCATCAGCAGAGCTTATCAAAACACTTTTGTTAAAAGGCTTTTACTTCAAAATGAAAGCTTTCACATGAGAATTGGATCTAAATGGTAAATTTATGGTTTCACACTGAAAACAGAAAATCTTCCTAGTGTTTTTAGATTTTTTAAATACAAATTCTAAATTTTATCCAAAAAGCAGAAATATTTGTTTTACCAAAACCAAAAGAACTACTTGAAGTAAAACTCAGATAAAACAAATTTTAAAAAGCCATATAAAACAACTGGCATTTTTATCATTTTTATAATTCATCTAAATTTGAGATTGGGTGTGATTGAGTTCAAAATGCATGTATATATTTGGATAATCAATATACAATAAAAGCTTTAATCATATGAATTTCCATTTTATTAATATTTTAGGAACTTAATAAGAATGACTAAACCCAACACCATCCACTGCCCTCACAACTTGGTTACTCTATTTTAATGGCTCTACAGAGCTCCATTTAAATGAGAAAAGAACATAGTCTCTTATTTGTCACAGAAAACAGCACTAAATAATGCTGGGTTGTATACTAGCAGCACAAGGCTGCAAATTTCTACCTTAGAAATGAAGTCACATGCTATTGTAAAGTACTGTGTTTACCTGCGAATTTGTATTTGTATACATTTATTAAGTGTCGACTAAAAAAACCTAATCACAAAACTACATCATGCTTATAAAAAGAATTAATGTCTTAAGTGTTATGTGTATTATTGAGACTTACGGAAACTTCATTGTTTGACAGATGGTCTGACACCCACATTAAGAAATTCATAATTCAATCTCAAAAAAAAAGTAAGGAAGAACATATGTGTTTGTTGGAAAAGAAAAAAAAAAGTGTCGATCATTTTTTTTGTCAGAGCAAGCACATATGGCAGTTCCATTTTCTATCACTTCCCATTTACTTTCTATTTAAAATTCAAATGTCACTAGGCAAGGAAAAAAGTTGGGTATTAAAACATAGAAAAGCTTTAACTAAGAACAATCACTGCAAGAACTTTATACTAATTGTTCATGGAAATTAATGGCCATCCAATTAAATCAAACTTACTCATCCCATTCTATCCTTCCTTTTGTTTTCTTTACATGTTCCTCCCATTGGTAGTTACTGTTTTATGATTATTTCCCAACCATCTGCTGTCTTTCTTTCAGGCAAAATAATCTCCCTTTATAATTTTGTGAGTAATCATGTATGCATTATTTTCATGCAATTATATGTCTACTTACTAAACCTAACTCCTCTTTCTTGTGTAAATACTCACTAACTGGAATGATTTGCTATTTAAATTTCTATATGCAAAATTTCAAACTTTCAATTGTTATCTTTTTGCATTGTTATGAATGTAAGGATAATTAAACATTTACTCTAATTCACATATCCAGACACCAAAAGGGATATATAGGTTTGATGGATATAGACGCTGAATGAAATGGCATGTGTGTTTTATTAATACAAGTGGTAAGATGTTGGACATCTTCATAGATTACACTGGGACCGGGGAAATGTAAAATGCAATGCCAAGCTTTTGACACTTGTGAAATAAATGGTTTTGAAATGCATGACAACACTGTTTTAAAATCTTTGAAAAGAATTTGAGGGAGTATCTACATTTTGTAGATATTCCAATAAATAGCCTCATAGTAATTTTTGTTAAAAATTTTTTTTATTTGCTGCAATATAATTCTCAGAATAAATTAAATTCATAGCAAACCAGGACAAACAGGGCACAGCCAGGGCTTTGTAGATTAGCCAGGTGTAAAGGAGGTGCAAAGCAACAGTGCTCTTACAACTTCCCATAGGATTTCCTTTGTAAATATAGCTGTAATTACGCTGGGCAGACAATCTGTAGTCCCAAAGCTCCTAGGAAGTGAAGAAGACAAAAGTTTCCTGAATTTGTACAGTTAGTCCTTTGGCTTTGTAGTCAGCCTGGCCTGGATAAAACCCAGTAATGCCATATATTGCAAAAAGATTCCTGAAACATGGTTTGATTGTAAATGCACAGTAAGCGGTCTAAGAAGCGACATGAAGTTATTCTAAACTGGAGCAAATGTTGCCAGCATGACGTCAGATAACCACACCTAACTGGTTTGTGACAGCCTGCAAAGAACACGCACACAAATCAGCAGTTTTCAGAAATTGCAATCCTAACTTGAGATAACTGAGAATTTTTTTCAGTGAGGAAAGCCTGTTCACATTTGTTAATCATATCATTAAGGTATACCCATTCTGAAGGTATTAAATCAAATAGCTGGTATATTAATGAATAATATATCATTATTATCTGAAGTAGCAATCCAGGTATGTTTAGATGACAATGTGAAAACATCTGAAAGATGTGCTGCGCAAAGTCCCTTCCTTTTGTAATGCTTTTTAAAAATACTCAGCTGAATGATATTTTAGAACAGCATTTGTTCTGAGTAGCGGTTTTAATGTCAGTGGTAATGATGTAATCCCTTAGCTATGTATGCAATTACATATCCATCTCTTTTTGCTGGTTATAGGCAACTTTCCCACTTTAAGAGCTTACATACAGCAAAGTAAGAGGTGGTTATGCAGGCCTTTTTTGTAGTCCAAAAGGTAAATGTATAAGAATTTTTTATTCTTTTGTTATGAAATAAATATGGCTTGCTTTATTCTTTTGTTATGAAATAAAATAGCCAAACTTTTACTGTCACCTCCTCTGATTTGGTGCTCAGAGACAAAACCAGCCTGGCATTAAAGCGCCGTTCAACTTTTTATATGGATGTCAGTCAAATTTCATTGACTCAGTGTTCATTTTGTTGTAGTTTCCTTTTCCCTGTTTTTTGGGGGGACATGCACATATTTAAATTATTCATTAGGTTAAATGCTTACCTGCCCTGCATTTAAGCAGAACTTAAGAAGGATTCCCTCCCTCCTTCTGCACAACTCTGAAATTCTGTTTTTATGTTCAGGTGCTGATACCTGCGCATAAAACTTTGTTGTCCATGTAATGGTCCTAATGCTTTTGCATCACTTCATAAATGGTTTTCTTAATAATATATGTCATCTAAATATGCCATCTAATTTGTTCTGTTAGTTGCAGACTTCTAGGAGAGTAGTACTTTCCATTCAACTTTAAATCTTAATTTTCTTAATTTCTTTTCTTTGAAGCTAGTCCACTTTTCAGGATGTTATGATTTTAAAGTTTATTCAATAAACCAGATGTTGTGTAGGTGCTGTTGGTAGGCAGGAGGTGCAGAGTTGGAAGTTCAAGGGTGTGAAATATGTTTCATGCTCATAATGTTATTTGTATCAATAGCAAATAGTTCTAAAGATGAATAAATCAGAGTATTCCTCCTGGAAAGTGTTTATGTGATGTAGTATAAGCCTCTAAAAAAGAATGATGTCACTTTTGCTGACTAGAGGTATAATAGGCAATTCATTTACTATTTACCTAAAATACACAGTTTTCATGGTCTATGTAATCAGCTAAACTCCCAGCTTTAAAAAATAGTGTTTTCACATCATCAGCACCACCTAGAACTGACACTAAACCAGTAGCAATGTGGTCCACAGTGCTCTCAACTACCTACCACCTCCGACAGCCATCAGACTTAGACTGGCTTCTCTTGTGTTTGTTTACACCTTTTTCTTCCTGTGTGAAAAGGCTGTTGCTTTATCCTTAGCACAAGCAAGATCAGATCCCAGTATGCTCAAATGAATCTAGTATCCAGATTCTAATACTAGGCTTAGGGCGAGTATACCTTAATACAGCTCTGTGAAGAAACCTAGAGAGGTATAAGCTATTTCAAACTACCATACGCTCTATATAGTTATTAAATCCATGGAATCAATCAGCTTTTTTTCCCCAGCATAAAATATGTAAGACTACCTGAATTAGAATTTTATTTCAAACAGCTATCATAACAATTAGTATTTTACGCTCTCCTGTTCTCTTTAACATGCTCACTTAATCACATTATTTTTTATCCACAACTGAAGTCAGAACTTGGATAACCGTGAAGCACTGCACAAATTCAGTATTTCTGAAGATGTTTCAGGCTGCTGGCTTTTCCTCCACTGCTGCATAACAAGCATCTAATACATTGTTTTAATGTATTTGAAAAAATTATTTGCATTTGTGCTGCTAAAACTAGAATCACTTCTAGTAGCCAACCTGGTGAGTTTAAGAGCTAGCAAGAGATTCTCTGCACTACGCTGCACTTTGCAGTGGAAGTGCTGATGCTCTTCATGTTCAAATCTCTCCTTATATAAAAGGTTTTTGTGTTGCTGGAAAATGCTTTATGCATGGGTGAGGCAAATGGCTTTCTTATACAAATATAGTACACATAGCATCCAGCAGTAAAATTCACACTGATTCTAACGGTACAAGCTCAACCCTATAAATAGTCTTATTTGTTGAGCTTGTTAGTATCATAAAGACAAAGAGTATATGCTCAGGCTGCCTTTTTCTACTTCTTTTACTTGCATACTAATCAAATATTAAACCAAAAGTAACCTCAAAGTTTTATACTGCAAAATATTATTTTCACTGTGTCTACCCAGTAACTCTCCTCAACCACCTTCCTTACGTGTGCTCTATTACCTTTTATGGGGATATCAGCAGAAGACAACAGTATTGATTCAACACTCAAAAATACATCTTGCAGCAAGCCGAGTTTTCTGTTGCTTTGTCAAAGGCTTTCTTAACCCCCCGCCCCCAGCAGTGATAGCAACTAGATTGTCACTTAGGGAAAAAAACTTGCAAAACAAAATCATGTTTGTGCTCTTTTAGCCTAAAACAAAAAACCCCAAACACACACAAACAAAAAACCTCCCACTAACCACACAAAAAAAAAAAAAAAAAAAAAACCGAGGAAAAAGCGCATTTTCTTATGCTGCTCAGTATATGGCATCCCTACAGCTGAAGATCCAAATCATGCTAACAAAAGGAAAATAGAACAAAAATAAAGAAAAGGGAAAACATTAGGATGCAAGACACTATCTAGTACTTTGCTTCACTCTGTCCTATGTGACAGGAATTGTCAGCAGGCTGATCAGGCTTATGGCAGAAAAGTACTGTCTGCTTCAGCCAGCGAAAGCAGGATTCCCCAACCCTGTGGGGCTCTCAAGGGCGTCACCTGGAACTTACCTCATGTTTAGAATTTGCTTTGCAACTCTTATTTGCCACTGGTTTTATGCATATACACGTGTAGGGGAAGGAAAAGAGACGTATTTGTCTCTTTCTTACAGCAAATTCACCTCAGTTAGTTAGTTACAAACTTTAGGCTTCTCCTATGGGCATTACCAAACAAACAAACATGTTCAACCTGTTGCAGAAGAACACTTGCTTAAAATTTAAAAGCCTTAAAATGGCAATATATACTTGTATTGAAAGCAGATATAAAGAAGATGATCTACATTTCTATTTTATCAGGTGTATTGACAATACAGAACTGAAAAGAGATGGGGTTTAGGGTGCACTTGAGTACATTTTTACACTGGTTTCCTTCAGGGAGATCCATAGACCAATCTTAGAACACTGAGCCAGACATGTTGTTGAGTTAGATGATAGGCATGGAAGGATTTAGGTTCCTGCCAACTCCATAAATCCAACATTCATGTGGATACAGGGAAGACTTGCAATTTGTCATTTTATTAAAAAAACAACAAACCCAAAAACAAAACCCACCAAAGATCTCTATTGTATAAGCCCAATCAATACCTATCCCTACACCTAGGTAGTACTTATCAATCAGTCAACTGTGCCTTAGATCAGCCCATTTATCCTCCTTAATTACAGCAACTCTGAATGTTGGGCAACATTATACAACTCTGGTTCAAATTTATATTCATACTGCTTACAAGTGTCCACACAGAAATTAATTAATAGAATAAAGTAGCAAGTGCAACAAATGTATTTTATGATAATATATATTTTAAATACATCAGTCTTTCTTAAACATTGCATATAAAAAAAATTTTAAATGTCCAACCTAGCATGGTGTGCTGCACTGCAAAGTGTGTGCATTGTGTACATCTGTACAAGAGTGGAGGCAGGGAGAGGAGAAAAACCTGCCTCCGTTTGTCGTTTATTAATCTTCACATTTCTGTGTTAAACAGTTATGGGATAAAATACAGTACAATGGCCATAAAACTAGCTATCTGTCTTAAAGAAAGAGCAGAAGATATAGGTAATTTTTTTTGCAAAGTGCTCTGAAATTGGAAAATTATAGGAGGCTCAGGTTTACTGATACAATTTAGCACATGCAAAGGCTTGTAGGCAAAGAGTATCTCCTACTGAAGTGTTCCTTTACACAGTTTCAATATTGATATAGCTATAATTTAAATACACAATTAATTCTGATTTATATTAATAACATGATTAATATTTACTTTTCTAACAGAGCATTCAAAGCCTTAATTGTACATGCCTATCACAAGAATAACAGGTGACAAAAGTTTTCCATTGCTATGTGTCTAAATTAATCAAGTGATTTCCAATCCTCTGCCTTTAAATGTTATGATTATTGCTTGCCAATGTCATGCCCATTTATAAGAAGGGTCAGAGGGAGGATCCGGGGAACTACAGGCCTGTCAGCCTGACCTCGGTACCGGGGAAGATTATGGAACGGTTCATCCTGAGCGCGCTCACATGGCACGTGCAGGACAACCAGGGGATCAGGCCCAGCCAGCATGGGTTTACGAAAGGCAGGTCCTGCTTGACCAACCTGATCTCCTTCTATGACCAGGTGACCCTCCTAGTGGATGAGGGAAAGGCTGTGGATGTCAGCAAGGCCTTTGACACTGTCTCTCACGGCATACTCCTTGAGAAGCTGGCAGCTCATGGCTTAGACAAGTGTACTCTTCACTGGGTAAAAAACTGGCTGGATGGACAAGACCAGAGGGTTGTGGTGAATGGGGTTAAATCCAGTTGGCAGCAGGTCACAAGTGGTGTTCCCCAGGGCTCAGTATTGGGGCCGGTTCCGTTTAATACCTATATCAGTGATCTGGATGAGGGGATCGAGTGTATCCTCAGCAAGTTCGCAGACGACACCAAGCTGGGAGGGAGGGTCGATCTGCTGGAGGGTAGGAAGGCCCTACAGAGGGATCTGGACAGGCTGAGGCCAACTGTATGAGGTTCAACAAGGCCAAGTGCCAGGTCCTGCACTTGGGTCACAGCAACCCCACGCAGCGCTACAGGCTTGGGCAAGAGTGGCTGGAAAGCTGCCCGGTGGAAAAGGACCTGGGGGTGCTGGTCGACAGCCGGCTGAATATGAGCCAGCAGGGTGCCCAGGTGGCCAAGAAGGCCAACGGCATCCTGGCCTGTATCAGAAATAGTGTGGCCAGCAGGAGCAGGGAGGTGATTGTTCCCCTGTACTGGGCACTGGTGAGGCCGCACCTCGAGTGCTGTGTTCAGTTTTGGGCCCCTCGCTACAGGAAAGACATTGAGGTGCTGGAGAAGAGGAGGCTGAGGGGAGACCTGATCGCTCTCTACAACTGCCTGAAGGGGGGTTGTAGTGAGGTGGGTGCTGGTGTCTTCTGTCAGATGGCTGGAGATAGGACGAGAGGAAATGGCCTCAAGTTGCAACAGGAGAGGTTTATATTGGATATTAGAAAAAAATTTCTTTACTGAGAGGGTTGTCAGGCATTGGAACAGGCTGCCCAGGGAAGTGGTTGAGCCACCATCCCTGGAGGTATTCAAAAAGCGTGTAGACAAGGCACTTCAGGACATGGTTTAGTGGGCATGGTTGATGGTTGGACTCGATGATCTTAAAGGTCTTTTCCAACCTAAATGATTCTATGATTCTATGACTGTGTATGCCTTTCTTGTCTTTTCTGAGAGCATGTGTGCACAGAACATTGAAATGTAATATCATGCAATACATACCAACTCACTTCGTATCAGCTCAGGTGCCAGATGCGGTAGGGAGCGGCTCCACACTGCCCTTGCTTTTCCCCTGCAAGAGCTGACCTGCGTCTCTGTTCTGCAATGTCCATATTAGACATATTCTTAATGTAAAGATCAGGTATACAAACACACATTTCTTTTATCTTTACTGTGTACTGTTTAGACTTCTGCTGTGTACTGGTTTTAAATATAAAATGCCTATAGGGAATTCTTAGAAACCCCTATAATGCAGTAAATCCTTTAGTTAATTGAAGTCAGTCAGCAGGCTTTTTAAGACTAATCACTGCTTGACAAATATATCAGGATACTGTATTCACAGAGCAACGTTGATACCGTCATTCATTATTTTATTACTTTACATTAGACAAATTGTTCCATTGAAATCAGAGTTCTATCTGTCATAAAAAAAAAAAAAAAAAAGTCATTTTCATCTCTTTCTGGGAAAGGCAGGATTAATGTAATCAAACACTCAGAAACTCTTCTACTCAGAGTCAATGTAAGATAATTTGCACAGTAGAGAAACAACTTCTAACAGAAGTGGCCAGAACAGTTTACCCATTAACAAACGCCTACTTCTGCAAGTTGCCTCTTGAAGGGGGACTAGCTACACTAACTTTTAGACATCTTACATTTGAAACTGTGTGATAACTATGCAAAAACATTGTCTTTGGGCTGTTCTGTTTTTTCTAATGTGCTGGGAGTGCTATGAGCCAGAAAAAATACACAAATGAAATACCACATTTTTACAGGGATGCAAGCATTTGTGGGAAGAATAAACTCCTTGTGACTAGGGAACAGTGTATGTGCATTATATATATATATATACAGCTACCTAACTCAAAAAGGGAAGACGAATAACACTGTAAAAAAACTTACATTAAAAATAAACATGGTCTTTAGATGCTCATAAAGCAGTGTGTTTTTGCATAAAAATTGAAAAAAACCCACCAGCTTGACTCTGTATTGACCCAAGTCCTGTAACCGAAGAAAACTTGGGTTGACATCAGACCAGTATTTGGTAGAGCAGAATTGCCAAAGTCGTATTTTAAATAACTCTGCATTTCTTGTTGCTCCTAAGAAAGATGCCATGAAGAGGTCCAGCTTTTCATCTGTGAACAGAAACCTCCAGTTCAGGCCTGATTTTATTCTCCATTTGCATAGGAATGTGATAGTTGCTCGTCAGCATCGCAGAGCACTGCATGATTCAGCACAATTTCTTCCTAAGGGACTGGCTGACAAAGGCTGGATGAATAGAGGCGTTTTCACATACACTGGCAGAAACTTGCAAGAGTCTTGGCTGAACTCTCTAGGGCTGGCAATGGCCATTAATCTCTCACTTACATGAGCACTAAAACTCTATTAATGAGTGCTTTTCTGCGCACATAAACACAGTAGCACTTCCAAGCACTTTTGGCATTAGAATTTGTATTCTCTTTTGGGGGGTGAAAAGTATCCCAGCAATCAAAACGTCAGGTTATTTCTCTGCTATTTTACTTCAAATTTTTGTAAGTGTCGTGACAGATTTTTTTACTATTATTATTATTATACAACAGACATAAGCATGCTGCTGCAGCTCTTTATTGCTGCATACCTCTCACCCATTAAACTGTAATCTCCTTGAACGATGTCAAAGCTGTTTCTCAGATGGTACACAGAGACTAAAACTAGAGAGTGCTGAGCAGCAGTCCTCTCCCTGTCCTACTTCTCTGTCTCGACATACAAAGACACAGTGTCATGACAGTGGTCAGTATTTCCCAGTTTGAAGCACCAGTTTCATCTCCCTCTAGCAGCAAACTTGAATTCAGTTGTTAATATTCTTCCTATGGCTAATTTGCAGGAGAGCTGCTCCCTCTGCTGAATTTTCTGTCGATCGTCACCGGCACCTGATGTCCTTCCTCACCATGCTCGGCCCCAGCCCGGACTGGAACGTGGGTCTGTCTGCCGAAGACCTCTGTACCAAGGACTGCGGCTGGGTTCAGAAAGTCGTTCAGGATTTAATACCCTGGGATGCTGGCACAGACAGTGGCGTTACCTATGAAGTATGTGGACTATTTGTAATATATTCAAAACATAAAGTTTACCTTAAAGCAGTGAAGAATGAAAGCTATTTGATCCATGGTAACGCCATATATGCCTTCATACTACTCTAGTAAAAATTTTGCTTATAATGAATTAAAAGTCATTTAGACAGATGCTAGCTACAGTTACTGTCAGTCATCGTGTCTGAATTCCCTGAGCATTATTATTAATGGGATAATATTACATTCACCTGGGGTATTATTAAATATAAACAGAGGACTTAGTTTGCTCAAAACTAAGCATTAAGGTGTCCAACCCCTTTGATACAGAACTGTGTGCCATCAGCAG
This sequence comes from Aquila chrysaetos chrysaetos, assembly GCF_900496995.4. Taxonomy (NCBI): domain Eukaryota; kingdom Metazoa; phylum Chordata; class Aves; order Accipitriformes; family Accipitridae; genus Aquila; species Aquila chrysaetos. Next base: position 20,390,300 of record NC_044019.1, on the reverse strand, counting down.
CCACATCAACTTAAGTTTTCTACTGGTTCAACCCAATGCCAAGTATTCTGTTTGGCACAGAAAACCTAACTATTCCTTACAGCGGGGATTGAAACTCTGGACTTGTCATCACCACGAGACTCTAAAATCATCCATTTTCTCTGTCTCCATCACTCTCTCAGTCTAGGAAGAGAATCACATCATCCTCAGGTAAAGTCCTGGTTTTGACCAAATGAGTTATGTCAAGTTAATGAACTAGTTAGGTCTCCATAGGTGACAAGCATACCTACACTATGTGTCTATACAGACAGTATAGACAGCTGAAATTAGACAAGATTAGTCACATCCTCAAATACCACACATATTCCTTTTTCAGATGACTGAAGATGGTTGTTTTCTTCTTTCACACCTGGTCTCTTTAGAACCTAAGGAATTTCTCCAGTTATAATGCAGCTCTGGAGGCATATTGAATAATGTTTTTTACTAATGTAGTTATCTAACCACACAACAAGGCATACATTTTATTGTGAACCCAGCTTCAGGGCTGAATCCCAAAGTGTTAGTGAAGTGCTTCCTGCCAAAAACACCCAAAACACCACCTTACCAGTAAGTATGAATGTACTGAGTTCCATCTTATATTGGAATTTCCCAATTTAGCATTTTGGAGAAGTTTTAATTTCTGCAGATGATTTGTACTATTAATAATAATTATTAGTTTCTTTTTTTAACTTTTTTTTTCTTTTTGATTGCAGTCTCCTAACAAACCTACAGTGCCTCAGGAGAAGATCAGACCACTTACAAGCTTAGATCATCCTCAAAGTCCATTTTATGATCCAGAAGGAGGATCTATCAAGCTGGTAGCCAGAGTTGTTATTGAGAGAATTGCACGCAAGGTATAATATATATATCTAAAATTGTCAAGCAAGCAAAAAACCCCACTTCATAAACTAAAAAACCAATCCTTCCTTTCCCCTCCCCTCAAATCTACACTCCTTAACCTACCCACAACAAAGATAATAGCAGAAAAGAACTAAAACTGTTTTAAGGTATTATTTCTCCTACTTCTGGTAATCACTGTATCTGCTTAATTGGGGATTGTTTTTAAGTATGCATAGGAATTAGAAGAGAAAAAAGTGCTGCAGATGCAATAATGCCTCACAGTATACTGTTTTAGCCCCTCTCGCTGCATACACGTATGAGTTGCCTGTATCCAATCTCCACAATAATTTCTTTGCAGGGGGAGCAATGCAATATCGTACCTGATAACATAGATGATATTGTGGCAGATCTAGCACCAGAGGAAAAAGAAGAAGGTACATTTTGAATCAGTTTGTGCTGTACTAATTTATATTTTGTTCCCTTCTCCACTGTTATTTCTAGATAAAGTACAAAACTGACTTAGGAGCAAAAGTCCCGCTCAGTGACAAAAAGTGATTTAGGTTTTTATCTTTTCTGGTATCTACTATTAGCCTTCCCTTATACAGCAAAGAAATTGCATGTATACCTGGAAGATGACAATAACAATAAAAGCAATAAAAGAGAGAAGTCTTTTGGGGTTCAAATTTTTTTTTTTTTTTTTTTTAAATGAAAGTTGGCAATTGGTCTTTTTTTTTTTTCTTTTGGGCTAAAATGTAGAAGATAGAATGCAGGAGGAAAGAAAGTATCCTATTAGCATCTAAAGTAACCACCAAAGAGAAGCAAATGGAAGACAATTTCTAATATTCACTGCCTTTTCTTGCTTTTTAGATGATACCCCTGAGACCTGCATATATTCAAACTGGTCCCCATGGTCAGCCTGCAGCTCTTCTACCTGTGAAAAGGGCAAGAGGATGAGGCAGAGAATGCTTAAAGCTCAGCTGGACCTCAGTGTACCCTGTCCAGATACCCAAGATTTTCAGCCATGCATGGGTCCAGGCTGCAGCGATGAAGGTAATCAAGAGGAAAGGGTGGAGAAGAAAACCTTGTAGGGTTTACTCTTCCTTTAAAGTTCTTAAAGCTGTTGGTTGCTGTAGTGTGATTTGGGCTATGGCAAACAGGAATAATTGCTGAAGAATACAAATTGAAGCTGTCTCTGGTCAATTCTGCAGTTCATCTGAGTCGGTCCATGAAGTACACAGAAGTACAAAGGAAAGGAGTAAAGTAAGCAATAGCGGAGAGGTCGGAACGTAAGAGGCGGCATAAAAGTGGTACTACACACAAATGGGCAGCTACAGATTTGTCAGCAACTCTGTTAATATTAGCAATTAAAATGGTTCTCTGTATTTTAGATGGTTCCACTTGCATGATGTCTGACTGGATTACATGGTCCCCCTGTAGTGTTTCCTGTGGAATGGGAACACGATCTAGAGAAAGATACGTAAAACAATTCCCTGAAGATGGCTCTATGTGCAAAGTGCCTACTGAAGAGACTGAGAAATGTATTGTAAATGAGGAGTGTTGTAAGTATTTTATTTAGCTTTGTAAATCCAGCCAATAGCAGCAGCACTGCCCAAACCATTTTTTCTGAGCTCTACTAGTGAATGATTTTCTCTGTCCATTTTGAATAGCCCCTAGCAGCTGCCTTGTCACTGAATGGGGAGAGTGGGATGAATGCAGTGCCAGCTGCGGCACGGGGATGAAGAGACGACACAGAATGATCAAGATGACTCCTGCTGATGGATCCATGTGCAAGGCAGAAACTACAGAGGCAGAGAAATGCATGATGCCTGAATGCCGTAAGTGTCCATGAGTTCAACCTCTCTGCTATAGAGAGAGGCGTAATTTCTGACACATTGCTCCATCACACAAAGAATATAGTTAAATCAGAAGCAATCCTGCTTTTTCTTGTTCTCCTTAAAATTAGATCCCTTAGGGAATGTGCATTAAGTACCACATTCACCATCAGGATGAGAGTATCAGTAAAAAATATTCAGTGCTACCCGATTACTGTATTACCCATACAGTGATGTGTATATTAGCAAGCCGCACCTAAGCAGCTCTAATTTATGGAATATGAGGTATATTTATTTAATCGTAAGGCTAGAATAAAACAGTGCCCTCTCCTTTTAGCCCATGAACAGTTCAGAAATTGAGGTGTTCCTTTTGTGGAATCAGCCAGTCTCACCCTTACTGTGACTATTGTTTTTAATTTCTCAAGAACTGTTAAGATTTTCATCAAAGACAGAAAGAATTAAGTTTAAAGAGATTTTTGGTAGATAAAATGTGGAAGTATCACATTTTAGACTATATCAATTTGACTTCCAGTTCTGTCCACTGAAACAATCCAGGTTTTTTTACAGGAGTTATGATTGAACATACCTTCTTAAACTATTTATTCCCCGGAAGCACTGGGACTCTGCAGATATGAACAAGCTATAGGAAAAAATAGCAAAGAAAAGTTATTAAAACCAAGCAAACCTTTCAATTTAATATAGTGTTTTCTGAGCTTCTTCAGCAACATCATTCAGCTTGTGGTTCGTTTTGTCCAAAGTGACAACACAGTATAACTGGTTGATGACATATAAAACATAGTACATTTTCCACCTGTATTATTTTCAAAATGTATACCTTCATAATTTATGTATAACAAGAATTCATTACCTTTTTATTTTTGTATTAGATACCATCCCCTGTCTACTCTCTCCTTGGTCTGAATGGAGTGACTGCAGTGTAACATGTGGGAAAGGAATGCGAACCCGGCAAAGGATGCTGAAATCTGCTGCTGAGCTTGGGGACTGCAATGAAGAGCTGGAACAAGCAGAAAAATGCATGCTGCCTGAATGCCGTAAGTGTGGGAAACTCTCTGGAAAGAGGAGGCTAATTATGAGTGTCACAGTCTATGGGTCAAAACTCCTCACCATTTTTTAGCATCACTTCTTAGATAGGAGTGATATCAACTATGGATTTTTTTTTTTTAATTTTTATATTATTATTATTACTATTGTGCATTTTCAGCTATTGAGAGCTGGAATATGACCATGTCTTAATTTCAGCTTGCCTTACTTAACCCCTACACTGAAGACCAATATTGCTTTGGGTATACAGTTTCTGCATATTTAACACACTACAACTTCAGGCAACAGTTTGTGCACTTCCCAGTAGCAAATAAGTCAGAATTATAAAACCTATTTTTTACTCCAATACAGAATGTGTGCTAGGAAGGAAGGAAGAAAAGATTAAAATCACCTGTGTGATTTTTTTAGCTCACAGAAAGAGCACAGAAGAGGCTCGCTCCATCTTTGATACATCTCTGAACTGTACCGTAGCCTTTTTACTGATCTACATCCCTTTTCAACCTGGAGTATCATATAAGCCAGCAGATGGCATGGAGAAAGCTGCATTGATTTTTTACCTTACTCCACCGAAATCCCCCACTTCCTGGGTGGTGCAAATTTCTAGTTGCTTTGCAGTCTTTGTGAAATGTCATAGCCTAAGGCGCTGCTGAATGAATAAGATATGATTGCTTTTAGTGTCCTGTTGCCAGCTAGTTTATGAGGCTTTATAACTAATTACATTATTTTTCACATAAATTATTGGTTAAAAAGGCTTTTACACTGTAATTTGCTAATTCAGCTTTTCTTAAATAACATGAAATATCATTTTGATTATTATTCACTGGGGCTGTAAGTTTTAAGCAGTGTTGAAAGATGAAAACTTTTAGGACATAATGGTATTACGTCTTAACGCACCTCTCCTATGAAGACAGGCTGAGAGAGTTGGGGTTGTTCAGCCTGGAGAGGAGAAGACTCTGGGGAGACCTTACAGCAGCCTTCCAGTACCTCAAGGGGGCTTACAAGAAAGCCAGAGAGGGACTTTTTACAAGGGCATGTAGTGATAGGACAAGGGGTAATGGCTTTAAACTGAAAGAGGGTAGATTTAGATTAGATATTAGGAAAAAATTCTTTACAGTGAGGGTGGTGGGGCACTGGAACAGGTTGCCCAGAGAGGCTGTGGATGCCCCATCCCTGGAAGTGTTCAAGGCCAGGTTGGATGGGGCTTTGAGCAAGCTGGTCTAGTGGAAGGTGTGCCTGCCCATGGCAGGGGCGTTGATGGTTAAAGATGCTCTTTAAGGTCCCTTCCAACCCAAATCATTCTATGATTCTATTAGTGAATTTTGCTTATCACATAACACTACCAGTAAAGCAAGGCTTAGATCTCAGACAGATGCTTTGTAAATATAACTCAATTTTTAACAGCTTTTCATTATAAAACACACATATGGGTGGAAAATTGAAGAAGGCACAGGAGAATTATTTATATGTTCTTTGTAATTTTAGTGATCTGCGAGTACCACTCTTGAAAAAGAAATTGAGGAAAGTGTCAAATAATATTTCTGCTAGAAATGGACTCAAAAAATTGACGTGTAGCCTCACAACATTTGCTGAAAAGACTGGAGGCTTAAGTTGTGTTCATGTATTTAGGGTGTAAAAACTCATTAGGCACATCTGTGTGTTTCTTCTCGACCTTATGTTTAGATCTCGTGGCTTTCATGTAATATTTCTCATTCTTTGCAGCCATTGACTGTGAACTAACAGAGTGGTCCCAGTGGTCTGAATGCAATACCTCATGTGGAAAGGGCCATATGATCAGGACAAGAATGATTAAAATAGAACCACAGTTTGGAGGAACAGCATGCCCAGAAACTGTCCAACGTACAAAATGTCGAGTAAGGAAATGCCTGAGAGGCCCAGGTATGGAAAAAAGGCGCTGGAAAGAGGCCCGGGAGAAAAGGAGAAGTGAACAAGCAAAAAAAAATGTAGATAGTGAGCAATATCCAGGTGAGTGTGAAACCATTTTTTAGTATGCTCATGTGTCTCTGTCTTTTCTGCATATCGGGAGTTGGTGCACAGCTCCACTTCATGCTGCAAGAACATTTTCAGCACTTCAGTCTAGGGAAAGTTTTAGCAATAAAGTAAAGCATACCCACTTTTGATGTTTGCCTGTCACCAAAAATGCGTGACCTAAGTTTAGGGCACGATGGAGAAAGGCTCACATCTGTCCATGTTCTATCGCTGAAAATATTTTAGCTTCTTCACTATAAAATGTGGAATGTGAAAAAAATCTAGAATTTAGACCTAGCAAAGGACTGATTGCAATTTCTGCAGACCTGGGTGATAATCTTTGCATTCAGCTACCTTTGAACTTTGAAAGTATTTGTTCCTGGATCCAATGCTAAATTTCAAAACTGAATTGATTTCTACCTCAATAATCTGATTCAGACTCAGACTGCTCTAAGAGATCTGCTCAGACTGCTTTTTCGATCAGGGACAGTATTATCAAGCACTGATGCCTCAAATCAATAAAACATAACAACTTGTAGTATAGTTTACATTATCTGGATATGAATTACTGCTAAGTTGTGGTTCATGCTTGTACGACATTAAACAGTTTCTTAATTTTATCTGTCTTTTATAACGTAGACAGTAAATTTCTTCTTTGATACATTTTTTCCAGTGTTTGACGAATGCACCTTAATTATACTTAACTGGGGTTTCTTAATTCCTACTGTAATAAACCAGGCAATATGCTTTCTTAGATTCAAAAGATGTAAGTGTGCACACATGCATAGTGGTACACATATTGAGATATGTAGGCTAGACTGAAATACTAAAAACTTAATCAAATTTCTTATTTTTTCAGCTTGTAGGCTGAAACCATGGACTGCTTGGACAGAATGTTCTACACTCTGTGGAGGTGGAATTCAGGAACGCTACATGATGGTAAAGAAGAGGTCCAAAAGTACTCAGTTTACTAGTTGCAAAGACAAAAAGGAGCTAAGAGCATGTAATGTTCATCCTTGTTAACAAAACACAAGGTTTCCAAGTGATGCACTCTGAGCTAAATGGAAAGTCAACCTTGGTTTGGTTTTTAAAACAAAAAAAATATAAAGTGTATATTAGTTTTCATTTTTGCAGTGTGGTTTGCTTTTTAGTCTTGCTGGTGCAAGAAATATATTTTATAAATATTTCCTCACAGATTTATGCTGAGAGTAAATCTTTGGTACTCCAGCCAGCCCTTAACGCATAAAAATAGAAAGTCATTATGAGTCATTTAACTAAAATACAGACATATCTGTGGACATGGAATAGCCATATAGAAATATTACTTGTAAAGACATGGGATGCATGCATATTAACATAACTAAGTTAAAGTAACATGTTTCATATGTGGGAGGATTTCTCTCTCGATTTGATTTTGAAAATCCAAAGCAGTGCCTATGTGATTACACAACTATGCCAAGGAGTCATTTCAGTAATGCTGGTTCAATAATATTAAAGGTGCATGTTTATCTTTTTACACTATTGGGTTAAGCTGATAGTTATAATAATTATCCTATATACTTCTCTTCACATGGATGCTATGGTCCATGCAAAATGGTCTTTGTTTCTTTAAAACTTAAAAAGGAAATAATTTGTGCAGCTCAATAGTGACGTCTGCCCACTACATAGTCACAGTCAAAACAGCACACAAAGAAAACATGTGAATGGCATGCTATATCTAGATGCCATATTCATATATTGGGTGTATCCACTGTCTCTCAAAACGGATACATAACTAACAGAAATTTGTCCAAACACAGAGTCACAACAGCTGTGTCATGGAAAGACTTCCACATGACAGACACTAAAAAAATTAGATTCAGTTTCGTGAGGATGTTAATCACAGGCGAAGAGAGAAAGAGGTTTATAATATAATAAAAACGGTAGAGAAAAGGTGGGCCAGGTTCTCATGCATCCCTTGTAACAAACAAAGGGAACTGAGCCTCTGAAATGAAACAATGACAGCCTCTTAAAATATTAATTACAGATTGACACAAGAATATATTTACAATGGTGTCACTGATGTGTTTTTACTCAGAGTACAGGAGGATCTAAGAGTTACTAGATTTGAGAGAATTACTCATTTGTAGATATATTAGCCAGGATAAATATCTTCCCTGACCTCTTGAGTGATCAACAAACTGCCAGAGATTAGAAGACAGCTCCTCACCATTCTAATTGCTATTTTACGCAGTCTCCTGCAGCGTTTAGCTCTCATCCCTACACAAAATCAGGTGTAGGACCAGCAAGAACTTGGGCTTCACTTGCCATTGGAATATAATTCTGTCCTATAAGTTTAACAATATAACATTAAAGATAAGAGGTGAAGGTGATGGGTTATCTTTTGGCCTAGGAAAGGCAGCATACAGCTATGTCTCTACATAAGTAATAACAATGCACTGAAAATAAAGACTGTTGATACTGACTTAAAACAAGCTTGAGAGAAATGAATGGAGAAAAATTTATTTTATAGTCTCTTTAAACCAGCCTTAAGTAATTTACTCACTTCCTTAACACTCGGTCACAATCCTGAGAACCTGACACCCAGGTTTTAAGTGTCTGCATTTGAAGTGAACCACAACCCACTGAAGCTCTTCAACTCCCCCATCATTACCCTGGGAATCCTCTTGTTACCTCCTTGTACCTGAACGGGCTAGACGGGCTGGTTGCATTACACCGTAGGGCTTTTCATCATCATTTCTCCACTGAACACTGCAAGGGCTGCTCAGGACTTCCACAGCGGTTGCATCCCACCCCCTCAAGGCATTTTACTACTTTTTTTAGATCTGGAATGAAGGGAGGGACAGCGAAATAATGGAACCAACTGCAATGTTAAACCTCTCCCGCCACTGCTACATGAAATGGGTGCAAGCCCACAGTGAACCAAACCAGGAGAAAAAAGAATACAACAAGGTTTAATGCTAGAACCAAACAATTTACATTTTGCACAGCTTGGCTCATTTAATAATATTAATTCAGATAGTTTGCCTCCTTGTGCCTGTTGAAAAATTCTGCAGTTTAGGTCTCTATAGCACTGTCATTACAGTGTAGCAGCAAGACTGTCCCTAAGTAATGTATTTATGACGTTACCTTGCATATTACCCTTTTATGACCAAAAAAAACCAAACAAAAAAAAAAAAACCAAACCAATAAAAAAAACAGTGGAATGGTATAGATACTGGAGGAGTTACTAGCTGAGCGTATTTCAGGTGAAGAGACAGATGGCTGCAGAGAAGGGCTACAGAGATTAACGCCAGGCACTCAGCCAGGGCAGAGCTTCATATGCAATCAAGAGTCACACACAACCTACCTTTGTGAGCTGCTCTTGCTAAGCCTGACCAGAGGCTATCCCAGCTGAGGCTAATCATTCAAAAAAATAACCTTTGACTAAGAAATGTGTGACAGAGTAGTTTTTGTAGGCTTGGATCCATGGGAGCTTGGAGCAGAGGGAGCAGAAGAAGAAAGTTTTTCCTGAATGGAGAAAAAAATGCTGTGAGTTTATGGACTGTATTTTATCTCATCAACCCTTACCACTTGTTCAAGCTAATCTTGCAAAACTCTGCCTGTTTCTGCAAATAATCAATTAAAAACAATGTTATTTTCAATTTCATGTTTGTTCCAGTTAATCAAGCCATTTTGTCTTTTAATTACTCCCTTTGCCAAAGGCTACATAGTCCAAATACACCTTTAGGTATGTAGGAAATACATATTTCTGAATGTGCCCACAAAATTGTCCATTAAAATAATCTGGCATTCCTTTCACTGTGGTTCTTACTAATTTGATTCTCCATATACTTTTTTTTTTCTCCTAGGAGGCTGTTCAGTGTGATTTCCAGTCATTTCTCTTAGGCTCATTAAAGTTATGAATGTTGGAATATTTTTCGCCCCCACCTTGTTAATACATGCAATGACAACATAGATTGCACTGGGTCAGAAGCATGTGATCATTCCTGCCTAGGTTCAGCTTTTTCACACTGTTTTTCTGTTGAAACATTTTACAAGTCACTTGTCTTTCTTCTAACTTGATACAAAAAAAAATATTTAAGCTTGTTACATTTTGTAAAAAAAAAAAAAAAAAAAACCACAAACAAAAACAAATGAAGAAAAAATAAGAGGTTGATTTTCTATTCAGAAAAAAAAGCTCTGATACACAATATGTAGAAGTATTGCATTGTTACTGTAAACTTTCTAGTAGTGTAATAGCCACTGATTATCAGTCAATAAAAATGAGACCTGTTATCTCACTTATCTCCTGAATAATACTGCTAAACTCAAAGCACAGATATCACTCCAGTTTTGTAGAGCTCAACTATCGGATTTTAGCATTGTGTGTATGGTTTTTTTCCTAACATACAAACTGTAGAAGCTTTACACATAATAAAAAAGAAAAGCTAGGGGCTTAACAAATGTACAGTAGGACTCTGTGTGTGCAGCATACAATTTAAACAAAATTTTGTTTGATTGCATTTTTAGAATTCCTTCGTTGTTTTTGTTTGCTGTGGAATTATGAAAAAGCTACCATAAATATTTCTTACCAAAGTCTTGTGTAGATGTTTTGTAGCTGTCTGGCTAACACATTATTATTATTATTTTGGAATAAAGACATCTTTACTATGAATTTTACACTTGTATGAGATTCTGTTCAACCCACGTACTTATCAATATAAGGAGTCAAGTCATGCTCTTATTTACATTTCACTTCTGTTCAAGCTAACAGGATATCTGGAGTGAGCTGGAATGACTAGAGCCAGTCATTCTTTCCAATCGGAAGTCATTTACACTGAGGTTTTTGTCAGATAGTTTCTTTTTCTTTAGAAATCACAGGCTAACTTAGGATCGTTGCTCAAATTACCCTGTATTACTCTCATGTAGGTTTTGTTGCTGTTGTTGGTTTTTAATAAAAGAGAAACTATTTAAAAGAATACATTTTAAAGCCTGGTGACGTATGAATGGAAAAATTGTTAAAGGAACTTTGAAAAAGTCTGAGATTTTGTGAACCTTTCAACTGACATTTTGTGCGACTACATTATTTAGGTACGCTGTGAGCATGAGTACAGCACTGGTAATTACACAGAAAAGTACAGGAGTTTGGAGGAGCCGCTCAGCAAAGCTGCTGCTGTAGAAATGCAAATATAAGTAACATCTTGCAGCCAGCTAAAGTGACCGGTGTGGTTGTGAAAAAACGCTATTCAAACTAAAGCGTAACAAAGCTGAGGTGGACCTAGAGGTGGATGCCTGGAGGTGACAAGCTAGGAGTTGCTTACTGAAAACTGAGGGCAGCGTCTTGTCCATTAAAACTCCCTTGGCGTTTAGCTGTTTGCTCTCACTAGAAAAATGCTCGGTGTTTCCAAGCAGCTGTCTGGAGGCAGGTTTGTCAGCGTGTACAACAGCAGCATGAGGCACCCCAGCAGCGCTGCTCGCCTGCAAAGAGCTGTCTACCGACCGAGCATCTCTGCTCCAGCGGCGCTGGGCGACTCGGAGAGGGACCAAGCCTCTGCTGCCAAGTCTCTCTCTTCAGATACTCTGCCGTAGCATCATTCCATTTTTCGAAGCACTAAGGCAGATTAACTCACTTCCCTGCTTTTGTTTGTTGGCAAATAGGGGAGTTTCAGCAAAAATTGCTAATCCTTTTGTCTTCAAATAAGACCAACAGCACCGACCCTGCCTAGCTTGAGCAGAGCAGCCATTGCAGTGCCAGAGTAACAGCAGCCTGGCTTAGAGGACAAGTCCACTGGACACCGTCACATCACGTATAACCAACGGAGACAGCCTTTCTGAAGGACACTTTACAGTATCCAAGTGACCCAACTAACTCTTTCTCCACTGACAATGAGAAGCGAAGTGAATTTATGGAGCAATTTAATGTTCTGGCACAGTGAATGGCGAGACATCTGGAACAGCAATCATGATCTTATGGCCCATAAAGTTGTATCAGACCAGCTTTTCCTCGGAAGGGGTCACAGAGCGCCTAAGTCAGCACAGTGGACATATGGCCTCTAAATGCCAGCCATCCAAGTGACTGCTTAGGACCTACTTGACAGTATGCCTGCCCTAACTTAGGATGCTCTCATTTGTATGGCCGACACACCTAAACCATAACCAGCATAGCAGAAAGGTGATGGGTAGCGCAGGTCCTCAACCATGATTTGTAATATGAGTAAATCAATTAACTCTCCTTCTAGAGGTATCTGCCGTTCTCAGGCCCACATATACTGACTTTCTGGGATGGGAAGAAAACTAGCAAAACCCTGAAATTATGCACAGGTCAGCTAAAATCTGAAGCCTATCACTGTAGACTATTTAACAACTATCGTTTCCATTTCTGATATAATTATTAATGCCACAACATATTGTCACATGGCTATGCTCTTAACTGCGAAGCAAAATATAGTGTATACGTGTGCACGTGCGTGTGTGTATAAATACATATATATATGGTATACAGAGCATACATACTCACACAATTTTTTCATGTTTTGTTTCCACTTAGGAAGCAGCACACTAACTACTAGGGGAAAAAAAAACCCAACCTTTACCAGTAAATTGAAATGTGCTTAAACATCTCTTGGTACCAAGTTTCAGGCACTTGGTGTTCTTTGCTCCACATGCAAACCCATTTAAGATCTTTATTGCAATGATTTCAACTTTAGGACTCAGTCACTTCATGCAGTGTTGTGCAAAACAAAGCAATTACAGGCCACCTGAATGATATTGAGTTCTGTATCCTCTGGTTTCCAAAAGACAGAACAGTTTGTGCCATAACTGATGGGCACATTAACTGCTCAGTAGGCAATGACATTTTTCACATGTGGCCTTAATGCATCTAAAATGCTAACGCTTGGAGCTCTGCATTCTTCTCATCTTCTTCATAAAAGTCCTAGGGAACATTGTTTACTCCACCATCAGTAATAAACTTGCAAACGCTGAGACAGGGAAGTCCTCCCTTTCTGCTTACTTATCACATTTCCACAAGTGGAAGAAATGAAGCCTCTCACAACTCCCAATTTGCTTCCTTTTCATCAGCAAATGGCAGGGTATTTTGAAATAGGTCTTAAAATATACATTTGATGTAAGTTTCAAAGAGAGATCAGAGGTTGCTTCCAAACACAGTGAGCATTTCTCACCACCCCTCTCACTGCACTGTTTGAACCAGCAGTGGCATTGCAGGCGAAGGCCTACGTGCGACTCGGACAGACGTCTCTTAGGGACTCCATCAGGAATCTGTGGCAGCATTTGGAAAATCGCCCGCTGTCTTTGAAAGGCCAAAAACCCCTGCATGTCGCCTCCATTGTGCCAGCCACCACCTCAGTGTACTTCGTGGGCTCAGCCTCAAAGCCGTCCCAGTCACCACAGTCAAGACAGTGCCAACTCAACAGCCTCTCCATGGAGCTTGGACATGCCAAGAGACAACGCTTTACAGGGAAAGGCCAAGGGCACAGTACAACGCCTGCCTTTTAGGGCGTATCAGAAGTTCTGGGTTTACGCACAACAGGCGGGTTTAGGCACACTGTGAATCCCCAGATGTGGTGAACAATCACACTCTTGGTGCTCACCCATTCACACTGGAAGTAACCAAGGGCCTTAAACACTCGCCTACCCGAGGCCCAAATGCAGAAAGGACTCCAAAGCAGTATGGTGTGTACCAAACCACCTCTACCTAAACTGCCTTTTATCTGTAAAAAGAGAGTGAGTGCACATGCATATAAAGAAAAAGAAAGCAAACAGGACACATGACTAAATCACAGAATCTTTCCAAGCAATGCTCTCTCTTCCACCCAAAGAGCTGGATGATGCTGAAAAAAAGCCATCCCCTCCCTGTGCCTGCAGTGGCTGGGGCTAGCGCAGAGAAGGAGGTATGATTGAGTCTATACAGAAAGCACCAGTACCTCAGTCACAGTTGCTCTGCCAATACTGCCTGTAAAACTAGACTGGACAGGACTAGAGCTAGAGTTAGAAGAATAAAGAAGTCCCAGAGCTGACTTCCTTGCAGCAGCATCCAGCTTTGGGGAGGTGGTGAGCACCACATGGGGAGAGCCAGTGGCTCATCCCTGCATCTGAATAGCTTGATGCTCGGGCCAGCAGAACGAGGGGTCCCAAAAGCATCCTCCAGCTCCTGGAGAGGTAGAGTGAGGACAACACGTAAGAGTAGCCAGTGGCGCATCCACAAAGCCTCCTTAAGTAACCCCCCGCCCAGACAGGACTAACAAGGTTAGGGTTAGGATTTATACTTTTGTGTATCAATATAAGCACTGAGCCGAGGGACCTAGGCCAACAGCTGAAAAAAACGTAGATAATAGATGCCACACTTCACCCATAAACCTTGAGGTATTACATATAATTTTCCCAGAATACTTTATCAACATAAGTCAGAAGTTAAAAACAACCAAAAAGAAGGTTTTTACTTACAGAATCCTTAAGCCCACTTGAGGGAACCAAACCAATGTCTAGAAAAGAAAAGAAGGGGTCTAGATTATAATTTTAAAAATGTGAAAGTGGTCTATATCATGAGTTCAAAATGCATGAAGTGTTATGAATGGAAGAATACAATTTTTATACCACTTACATAAAAAAAAAATACGTGGAGAACAAGACGGAAGTACTGTTCCTGTACTTGTACAAGTGCAAACAAGCAGCTATATTATTTAGAAAGGTTAAAACATTTACGCTCTATCCCAGAAATCTCCGTCAAAGGAAGAGACGAGTATTTGTTGTACTGTGTACTTGCAAACATATAGTTCTGCTTCCTTTTCTTTGACATGTTTCAACTTCTAGTTTATATCTACCTTAAATATCGGGAATGAGCATAAATATCTGTAAATAGATCATTCCTGAAGGACACAGCGGTGTACAGAAAGGAATATTGATCTCAATGTATGTGCATACACAGACTTGAAATGTCTTTACTGGAACCCTACCTACCAGAGAAATAAAATCACAGCCCACTAGATGGCACTGGAAGCCAACACAGACAGCTGCGAGTTTAAAAAGCAAAATGCTAAAACCCCAACTAAGCAATAGAGTCTACATGCACAGTACCACTGATCGCAAGGATCCGCACAGGGTGTAAGTCAGCATTTTTCTCTCTGTATCTGCCAGCTCACGACTGCCGACACCTAGAGCCTCACCACTGCAGACGTGCCGGGTACCTCGCAGGGAGGCATGAATCTTGTCCCAACCTTCTTTAATTAGCTGCAGAAATGCTAGTGGATGCAAATTGTATGGGAAGGGGGCGACAGGGAGGTAGTGGAATGAGCTAACAATCTATTTTCTGCCCATGAAGACACAGACCCCTGTGGACTGCTCTTCCAGTGAGGCATCCATACCTTCCCCTAGCGAAAAAGCATTTTTATGAATCTTCGGAAGCAGCTACCCTGCAGAAATCCTACAGTCCAGGCAATAAACCACTCGGCGAGGAGGCAGGAGGCCTAGGGCTTCAGACAGTCCTGCAAGGGAGGGCAAAGGAGACGAGGTTTAAAGCCAACCTCCCCGAGTGCTCCTGCTGGGGCACAGGGGCTGGCGACCGAGCTGAGCCCGGGGCCGTAGCCGGGCTTCCCGAGGCGCCCGCAGGGCTGGCACGGAGGAAAATGCGTTGGCTGAAGCCAGAGTTAGAACCACGCATTGGGTTTTGAGGCTGATGTGACTCAAGAGTCATTTTGGTGCCTAGGTTCTTCTTTGGTAAGGTTTTCTGTACTCAAGACAGTAAAGCACCTGCTGTGGTGGCATTATTTTATTCACCACTATTATGTAAAGATAAGCACTTTTTGGGTGAAAATGGTTTAGAACTGTTAAGAAGTCTGGATGACTTACACAGCCTGTGCACAGAAAAGCAGCCGCAGCCTTCACCTGGTTGATTTGCGCGCAACGGGCAGCTACACCACATAGTACTCCTACCTACATAAAATCTCTTCTGTGCTCATATAAAGCATAGCTTACAGGACTGGAAAGCTTTTCTCTTCTCAAAAAGCATTTAGAAAGCATTGTCTTTGTGAAAAGCCATCCAGGAAGAATTACTGTGTCATGTACAACGATCCACACACCATTAACAAACGGCAAAGTACTCCTTACCATTTAACATAAATAATGCAAAAAAAGAAAATCAGTAATACTTATTTTGTACAAGTTTTAAGTCATGTCCAGCTTCACGCTGCCAGGCAGGATCACCTTCCTGTCCTCCCGTAAGCGGGACCCGCAGCACGTGCCACGCTACGTGTTCCATCAAACACGTTCCAGCCCATAATAAAACCGTACTAGAGCAAAGGCGGTGCCGCGCCCCAGCAGGGATTTCAAGCTTAGGACAGGTGCTCCTGCAGCGAAGGTCGTTCAGTGACCCCTGCATACCGCTGCCACACCGACAATAAAACCAGGCGGTAAGGAGAGCGACGGGCACGCTTGCCAGGATGCTGAGAATCTGCTTTGCTCTGGGAACCCTTCACCCCCCTCCACCGTGCACTGAAGAGCTTGCATAACAACACGTTCGTACTGCTCGGCACACAACCCCCAGACCTTTTCAGTACCACGCCGCGCTCCCGGCGAGAAACCTGGAGAAACGTTGGCTGAGCTCACGACGAGCAGGGACCAGAGAGGGCACGGTGCGCGCCGACCGGCGCGGCATCACGGCGAGAGGGCTGGCCGGCTCGGGCGGGAGCAGCGGGACAAACGTACCAATGTAGGGACAGCTCTAGGTTTGCCCTTTTTTCTTCAAAGTCAGATCACGTAAAGTCATTTGCTGGGTCATCTAAAAGACATCGATGACAGAAATACACCTTTCAGATTTGGGGTGTTAGGAACAAGGAGGCCCAGGTTCAAAATGCTTTATGTCTTTCTTGGAAAAACAAATGAAAATGTTAGCTTATGCCACTAGTTCGGTATAATACATAAAGTTTTTTGGCTCAGAATCGGACAAGGGAAAACAAACCTGAAAAATTAATCTTTTGGCGATTAAACAGAACTTTAAAAACTTCATATGCAAGTACCAATTTAGGAACATTTTCACTGCAGCTGAAGTTAAATATTTTAAATGCATTGTTTTGTTTCACATGAGCTAACTGTTTCAAAACAGCTTTTTATCTTTTTTCACATTAAAGTACATTCTAAAATTAAAACAGTCTTACAAGTCAAGAAAACAGTGGCCTTCCTTGTCAATTTTGATGTAATTTGGAAAATGTTTTTAGCGTGAGTCACCTAACAAAGCAGAACATTTAAAATTCTTTATAAAATAAGATAAATTATTAAATGTTATTTTTTCTATTTTTGCCAATTAGGAAAAAAAAAAAAAATCAAGGTTTCGATTATCAGTAAGAAAAAAACATATGTATATTATTCCAAGTAAAAGTTACCAAACTAATTCTCATTTACAGTAGGCGCTGCTTTACTAATTAAGGTACAAGTATTATATTGGCAATTAGAATACACAATACGCAAAGAATACTCCTAACGTTTTTTATTATATGAATGATAAAAAGTGCTTATTTACTCAATTTAGAATTTAAAATGTAAAATGTAACTACCAGCCAACTTAATATTCCTTTAAAGTATTGGATTTCTTACTGAGGTTTCTCTTTTCTGTTTATACTTGGACCATTAGGTAAAAATTTATGGTATGCACTAGCGTACAGAGCATCCTGCCTGCAACATTTCAAGAAGGGAAGAGTTGTTGGAGGAGTAATTTCATGAGCAGAGCTGTACTTCCACGCAGTCTTCTCCGACCACAGGGCTAACAGGACATGTGGGGAATGGGTTTTGCCCTTTTTTGTATTGCTAGAAGCTGAAGTGCAGCATTTTTTCTAAAGTAGTATTAAAAAATACGTCTGGGGCTTGGTATGTCTATCTTCTGTATATCCGTTTAATACGTTTAAATACATTCACAATTAATAGTTTGCTTTCCTGAAATAGTTTGCTCTCAGATGCATTTTTTAGAGCTTTGCATTTCTATGGTGACCAAAACCAGACTAGCTTCTCTAACTGGGGACAACTCTGTTATTTCTGTCCTGCTGCAGTGATCTTTTTGTTTTCTATTTGTAGCTAAAAAGAAAAACTACAGAAAAAAGAAGACAGAGCTGATTGTACAGAACACACCTCTGACTGAGGCAGAGGGTGTTTATTTTTGCGTTTCATTAATTCCAGGAAAATTAATTTCAATTAATTTCTTGAGTTCCTTCAGTTAATCACTTGAAGCTCTTTCCAAAAGAAAGAAACGTGCAGAAAGAAAACCCGTAACCTCTGCATCCAGACCAGGCTGGAGTCCCCATCCGAGACCCCTCCCGCGGGTCCGCGGGCGGCACGGTGCAGAACAGCTATCGAACACGGTGGCTTTGCTCTTCCCAAGCCACCCAAGCCCCAGCAAGCAGCTCAGGCACGGAGCCGGGCGAGGGAGCAGGGTGAGGAACAGGAGCAAGCAGAGCTCCCCGTAAATCAGCAGAGCGCTTTCGACTCGAGAGAGCTATGAAGCTAGACCTGCTGCGAAATGCTATCTGGCTCACCCGCACAAATCCAGACCCGCCAAGCACCAACAGACAACCGCGAGCAGGTCAGACTATGCCTGTAAAAGATGACGGGCTGCTGCAATCCGAAGGGGCTCTAGGATGTCACGTCAGTTCTTCAGGCACCTACTGAACATAGCTCCAACTCAGAACAAACTCCTTACACGCTCTAAAATATCGCCATCTCTTGAGAGCGAGATTTCTCTTTTAATTAAGAATGTACTTTGGAGCAAAATCACTTTGGTGTAGATCCAATAAAGAACTCTGACTGTTCAAATCATCAACATCGTCATGCTTAAGCTTGAGGTACGTGGCCCAAAGAACATACAATAATTTAGGCATCTGAAGTCTCTCACTGAATGTTTTGGAAGAGCCAGGCCCCTCAGAATTGATCCCGTAAATAACAGCAGGGAAATGATTGCTCAACCCCCCATTTTCAAACTGCTCCTTTAGGTCTATTGTCTTCCCTGAGCTACTCCTGCTGGCACGAAGTGATTATGTTAAAGTAACTGGATGCTGGGTGATATGACTACAGAGCAGCTGGAACAAAGCACAATCTCCGCAGAGCAAACTTTGCTTGTGATACAACAAAACCTGCTCCCTCTTCCCTCCCCTCAAATCCCCAAAGACCAGAATGTTACAAAAGCAAGAACTAGGTTGCTATGACTACTATAAATTAACATCAACATCTTCTCCTTAACACTGTCCTTCTTAAAAATCTAGGGTTTAATCATATAATATATTTTGAATCTTAATCTAAAATTTTCCATATGATGTTTCTGATTTAATGTATGCTAAAATTGTTCAGATATTTCAAGAATTCATTTAAGAGAACATGTAGTGCTTTGCCCACAGTTAATTTTTACAACCCACCACGTATTGTAGCAGGGACTTACGATTTGGCAGGGAGGATGTCTTCTTATCATTAGTGAGAGGAAGACGCTCATCTTTCTGTCTTCACAAAGAACCACACATGGATAAACTAGGCAGTTTTACATGGAACCTCAGTGTACGCCAACAGGCTCTAACTGACGAACGTCCCCCGGGGCTCCCAGGTGGGTTTCGCTGGCCAGGGAGCTGCAGGCAGGCTCAGCCCTCGCCCCGGGTCCTCGCCCGAGCTTTGCTGTGACTGCTCTTGCACCGTGCCGGCCTCGGAGCTGCCTCGGGCCGACGGGCTCGTCTGGTCATCTGAGCTCGTGGCTGACCCTTGCTACCGTCGCCGGACCCGCTCTGCCCTTCTTGTTTGGGCAGCTCTGCGTAACTCAGAAAACGTCGTGCCCTGAGCACGCAACGGCTACAAAAGAGCGCAACTGCGAAAAGATGCGCGGCTGCAGGCGGGCTGGCGTGGTACGCAGCAGACGGGTCAGCAGAGAAGCGCGATGCCGCCACATGGCTCTTGCCTGCGCAGTGTGTCCCACAGAGTCACTTACTTCTAACTACAGTGCCCAGCTCTCCCCACGCGTTCTGGGAGGACAGGCAAAAGTTGGGCTGCAGAGCCAAAACTAGTTTGTGGGACCAGCTCTCTACACCTCCATGCTTCATTTGTAAAGAAGGACCGATAACAATTTCTTCTCCAATTTTTTCGCCTATTTAGATTGGGGAGTGGGTTAGATCAGACATTGTTTTATAGTATGTTGTTTAGAGTAATGGGTCTTTACACCTTTCTCATTCACTATGTGTTTCTTCAGTGGAGTAATAATAATGTCTGAAAACCTGATCTCTGCAAAAACGATTCTTCCCTGTAGAAAAAAAGACTGACAAAGTGAATTGATCATACTTTCTTCCCAAAATAGGGTTAAGGTTGTGCCTGTTTTGAATCCTATTAGTAAATTACATTACTCAAGCCAACATCTCTATTTGCTACAGCGAAATTACAAATTAACCCCCTTTAAAAGTAGGTCAGCTCACATCACCTAAAAGATCAGTAGTGTGTGATCAATCTTAATATCGTTATCAAGTAATCTGTAGAAAACTGTTTGGCAGACAATGCACTTTGACTCCATGCCCAGGGCTTCTGCTTTGTGATTAATGATTGTGCTATTCCCCATTTGTCCCCTGATAAGTTACACCTGTCCACCACTTAAGCAGACTTCATCTGAAATTCATGGAAGCATTAAAAATCACCAAAAGGGAAAGAAGAACAAAAGAGGAAAAATGTTCTCAGTATTTAAGAAAAAGTTGCTGGAAGTTCACATTTCAGCCTTACTCTTTGACAATCATATACTTTCAGAGTACATCTGATTTAATGCTTTCCAGATGTATACAATACTTTTTACATGTATGAGACTGAACATATGCTTACCATTAAAGGAGATTTTTCCCATTGTACTATTATCCAACCCACCAAAAGAATAGAATTTATTGTCTACAGGTCAGACTAAATTCAGCTGCAGTCCTCTAAATACCAGCTGGTAAACCTGTGTAACGTATGGATAGTGGATACTTGTGTGATGCCATTTACTGAAACGACATATTTTTGTCCCGCAGTATTTTCTCAAAAGGTTATTGACTGAATCATTGCTGACTGATTTACTGCCGTATGCGAACCATCTCCTTTGGCTGCTGCCAGCGCTGCAGTTCATCTAGACACAGGAGGCCAGCAAAAGGCTCTTAGCTGCTCAAGATCTATGTCTGCCCTTCAAGTGGGATTTATACATGGCATGGACTTAATTTTGGATTAAATGCAATTGTGAATACCATTAATGATTAACACGATTATAGTTTCCTCGGGTGGCTGTTTCATACCATGAAACGCTGGGTAGCTAAAAAGGCTTAATGGCCGAAAAAAAGTGAAAAGTGCCTTCCTCCCTGCTTGTCTTGGACTAACTACTGGTCCACACCCCCAGTTGTGCCAGTACAACTATTTGTGGGATTGAACTGTGCTCAGGGTACCACCCTGGCTTAAAATGAAAGCAGAAACTGAGGGGTGCATGCTACTGCACTGGGACAGAGACAAACTGCAGGCAGTAAAAATAGCCTTAAACTGACATTGTCACAGGACACTTTGTTACGTCTTCAACAGACACATGATAGAGAGCACCCAACAGGCAGAATAAGAATTACATAAATACCAAATATAACTTACATATTAACAAACACCCATAGCTGTTTGCTTCATTTACTCCGGCATCTGTAATAACAATACCATTTGAACAATGCAAGGACAGGAGCAGGATTTTGACCTCGTATTTAAATTCTGAGGCATTATAATGTTATACACAGCTGCATTTTGCTTCGTTTGTTTTTCCTGACAGAGAATATTTCCTGTTAATTTTTTCCAAACAGCTTACTGGCAAAAGATGGTGCCACGTATTGGCATTTTATAACTGTGGCTAGCTCGGCCATGTGGTGAGCAGAGGAGCCTACACCTACCCCGCCCTCCAAAAAAACCCTTTTAAAATAAACAACTTGACTGTTCAGAACTGGAAAAATATTTCCTCCAAAAATCTTACCAAGAAAAATAATGGGTGGGTGCTTTCAAGGTAATTTTGGTGTTTTCTCAGGCAAAACTTGGGAATATGTTCAGAACCTAGTTCAGTACATTTCCTGCATGAGTCTATGGAAGACAAACAACCCAGTGATTTCAACAAGATTTCAGTGTGTTAAAGAGGAAATAATTTGAACAGCATTTCTTGGAGCTTTTTTGCTCTTTTAGAAACTCCTCAGTACCCTCTTGCGTTCTTTGATTTAATATTTAAAGAAATATTAATCGATCTCTCTGGGAGGCCTATAAAACTGAGTGCATCTCTGGCTGCAATAAAGCCAGCAGAGATTGTATAAAAACATAACATTCACATGGCTGATACTTAACTCCTCAAGAGATTCCTAATTCTTTATATCTCCTAGTTACACATTTCCTGCAGCCAAGAGATGACTAAAATGATTTAACTGAATTTCACAACTTCGCAGATAATAACCGAGAACAGCAGGCAAAATTGCAGCAAAAAAGCAAACATCTTTCCTCCCCTCCTCAACATGACTCTATTTCAGTGGCTTGCTTCACAAAATAAACAACCTTCCCAGCACAAAAAGCAGTATGAATCCTGCGATTTTAAATTAAGGTATGTGAGGGTTGTTTGGGTTTTTTTTAAATCTACATTATAAAACACAATTTTTTTTTTATGAAACACAAGTGCCCTGTGTAAAGTTCTCCTTGCAGCCTTGAACGGACACCTTGCCTTGTACGTGCTAGAAAAGGTGGTATCTAAAGGCACAGATATCTTCCTCTGCCAGAGGGCTGAACCTGCAAGCATTTGATAGTAGTAAGAGATACAGAAATACAGTCCCCATCCCTTCCCCTGACATTAAGCAGTTCTTCTCATCAGAACCAGTGAAGCTCCCTCGTAGAAGGGTGTGAGACACATTGCACGTTGTACTGGCAAAAGCGAAGAGACAGCATATCCCAGAAGGGAAAACCACAGTCGAGGAGGCTCAGCTTCCCATCCTGCTCTCCCCAGGACTGAGGAAAAGGGCTGGGACGACATAAGGCCAGATGGAGGACAAACCTTCCATGGAGCGGCTCAGCAAATGCTCTGTCGCCCAAGAGCGACACTTCCTCATCTCAGCCCTCTCTACATGCCTGCCAGCCGTGTGCTGAGCCCAGGATTTGAACCATCTGTGCTAGATCTCCACAGTAATAATCTAGTGTTTTCGTTGGCCATACAGTTGGAAAGAAACAATAAAGGAGATAAAATGTAACAAAAGCCAAAGAAGTGACAAAACAAATTAAACAGCTGGAGAAAATAGAGCAAATGCATAATAAATATAATCATTAACATCCCCCATGTGCCAGTAATTTGACAGGCAAAACCAAGGATGACTCAGATATTTTCAAAAGTTTTTAAAACCCAAGCTGTTACTCACAAATCTGACTTGATTTTATTTTTCTAGAGATCCTTTGTTTTGTTATGTTGGGTACACACTTCATACAGCGATGGTTTAACTTTACACGCAAACAGAAAAACAAAAGTGCCGAGCCTTGCTGATCTCACAGAGCCCTAACAGTTTTAAAGGTAACAATATAATTTACTATAAACCGCTTGTATACCATGAGTAGTTTTAGTGGCTACAAAAAAGAAATGGGGGGGCAGAATTAGGTCCCATTCAAGGGACCTATGTTAATATGCATTTGGAAACTCCTTCAACAAATGGTGGCTAGAGGACATGAAAGCCAATAATATTCCATGCAAATACAAGAGAGGTTAGTCTATTCCTCTTTCTATCCCAAGGGGTCATTATTATTTTTGTACATATTATTAATGCTACTTGTCTTTCCTAGGCTCATTATTTTATGTAAGAGCTGAAAAACTAACAGCCTTATGATGCTTAGCGCTAGCTCTGTGTTTCTACAGTAGGCAGGTTCACAGGAAAACACATCAATAAGCATTATACTTATTAATAAGTATTTGTTGAATCAGGACCTCTGCTTTTTTTTCCTCTTTGAGATACGGATGCAGCTGCATCTATACAGTATTTTACCATTATAATATCCACACCCTCAGGAATGATGAATATCTTGAAATGCTAAGCTTAGATGGCTTTCCACCGCAGAAGTATCTACTTTTAGAATATGTTGAACAACACCTATTGCTGTTTGCCCCCTTCCACCTGTTTGCCTCTGGATATAGAAGAGGTTTCCAGAATTCAACCTGGTCCTAGAAGGGTTGGCAATAAAGTTTAAGAGGTTTACAATTAAGTCTTTAAACTGATACTCAGATTCTAATCCAGTTTACTGGATGAACAGCTAGTAGGAAGAAGAGTTTTCATAATTTATCCTTTAATTTATAGATACCGGGGGGGCGTGGGAGGGGTGGTAAAGGGGTTATCTCCTTGGATTTTTTCAAAGAGAGAAGGTAGGCCAGGAGAGCATATTGCTCTTCTCATATATTTTTTTTTTTCTCCCCACAGGACATTTTATTGTCAATGTTGCACACTTGATTTTTTTTGTCGTTTGTTTGATAGTTTAAAGGCTCCTTACCTTTAACATCCCAATGAGTTAAAGGAAAGTTTTAGCCTTGGTTTATTAATGGCATAACTCCACTGACTCCAGTGGAAAAACAGTAAGGATCAACCTGTTCTACAGTGTTCTTTAAAACAAATTATTAAAATATCACATAACTTTTTCATGAGGTGTAAATCCAAACTATTGCTCACACAAAAAACCATGCAACCAAATTATAAAAGGAGTAATCACGTAAAGCCTCATGAATCCTGATACAGGCTTGCATTCCTAGGTGGATCAAGCACAGTTTTTTTGCCTGTGATTTCAGAAATCCTATTTTCATTTGGACCACTCCGAGGCAACAGAAATACTTTTTTCTTCCTCTCTGGCTAAACTGTTTATCCTTGCCTCACTTCCCAGAGCCGCAAAGCGCAGGGCAAAACCTGCATCTTCTACATTAAAAATAAACAGGAAATCTCTGCAACAATATTCTACTTTTCTGTCAGAATAAAAGCAGAAAAGGGTCACTACTTCATGTTAGCTGACACTAAGAATTATATAACTGATGCACCCCATCCGTTTCCGTCTTTTGCCAGCTCTGTTTAGTCTATATTTTGGCCCTCCATATATTACAATCATGTAAAACTGTGAATAATTTAATGGTAAACATGAATAATTTAATGGTAAATTACTACAAAATCAATCATTCCAAAGAAAACGTGAGGTGGAAAGAAGAAACTCATCCATCATAGGAAGCACTGGAGAGGCGAGAGTCTGTGGAAGGAGGCGGTGGAGGACTTCTGCTTTTACATGACGGAACGACAACTAAAAGGCAGCGTTTCAGCCATGCTGCCCGCTCCTCTGACCTCCCACGTCTAACATCAACCTACATCTACGTCAAGATAAATTTTTAAGCTGTCCTAGAGTTATGTCATGCAATAATCAAACTACTGTAAATATGGTGCTTGTTGTCAGGAATGAAACAAAATTACTTTTTATACCCGACGAGCTTTTACCCCGCTCGGTGATGTGATCAGAGGGGAAAGGGCTTTAAACGAAGAGAGAATAATCTTGTACTCTTCAAACGCGACACAGGTTTAAGTGCAAAGCTTAAGTGTCTTAAAAACAGAACAACAACTTATGCTTCTCTAGAAAAAGAGTTGGCAGAAGGGAGAATTGTTTTCACAGAACAGTATCAGCATGGAAACAGTATAATCCTAAAAAAGATACTGGGGAAGCAGTGAAGAAAAAGCCCAGAGTTCTCTCCAATAAAAGGTCATGATGAGGTGTGGCAGGCAAGATATTCTTCTGGTGTCTTAAATCCTAGATAAAATCTGGTTCTATACACATGACTCCTGGCATATTTGGGTGGAAGTAGGTCCATCTACTTTGCTTTCCATCGCTCACAGCAAAATTGTCTATTATTGCAAAGAATTCAGAGGCTGCAAAGGCAGGGGAAGAGAAGGGAAGGATTATGCTAAAGGGAATATACAAACCTATAAAGATTTTATTTTCACATCAATATAAGAGCATATCAAAACCATCAGAAAATAACAGAAACTGAATCACAGCTTCTTTACATACATTCTGGTGTTGTTGCTCCTGTAAGAGTGGTCCTGATGTATTCCTCATCCTGCTCCACAGATAATTTTAAGCTATCAAAGCATTAATAGATTTCAGACTGTTAAAGCCATAGCATCTATGTACAGCCTCTGCCAAAGTACATATCTTCACATACACTCCCATATGTTTTGTTCAGTCTGTTATTAACTTAATCAAACAAGGCAGCTGCTACTAACGGCTTGCTTTAATAATCTGCATCCATCCCCACGCAGACAGGGTTTGTGTATGCTGCCACCGTTACATATGCTGAGCTCAGCTGTGAGCATGTTCATACTGCCCTCCTATACAGCTCACATTTATTCTCTGTTGCCACTAGTCAACATCTCATATTTAGCACCAACGGGAGACGCAGATGCAGGCATGCTAGACTGATGCACTGACTTGCCAGATTTTGTGCAAAAATAATGGCAGAAATTTCGTATTTGCTAAATCCAAAAAGTGGATCTTATAGCTTTCAAAAAAACACCCAAGTACTCTGTCATGTTTTCCCAACTGTTCAAAGGAAGTTATATTTTCTCTCTAACACTGAAATGGCTCTTACAGTGCTACAGAAAAGCATGCTTATAAGATTATTTTCATATCTTCAAGCACACAGTAATTCTCACATTCTACACATTCCCCCTGTTTCTACTGCAATTTGATTTTGGTAGGTGATTCATATAACAGCGGCTTCAGCTTAACCCTTTTGAGCGCATCCATCATTCTGGTCAGGATTGTAAGTGCGTGCCCTCTCAAAAACTAAATAACATACTCGACTGAAATATTCATCTGTTATGTACATATTTTCCACTCAAATAG